>NW_026294813.1:3417500-4017500 GCF_026119805.1 Tympanuchus pallidicinctus | reverse complement strand
ACGAGCAGTGTCCCCCAAGGGTCTGTCTTGGGACCAGTGCTCCTTAACATCTTTATCAATGACATCAATGATGGAATTGAGTGCACCGTCAGCAAGTTTGCTGATGATACCAAGCTGAGTGGTGGGGTTGACACAGTGTAAGGAAGAGATGCCATTCAGAGGGACCTCAGCGGACTTGAAAGGTAGGCCTGGGTGAACCTAATGAGATTCAACACAGCAAAATGCAAGGTTTTGCACTTGGGCTGGAGGAATGCAGGCATCCATACAGTCTGGATGGAGCAATCCTTGAGAGCAGCCCTGCAGAGAAGGACCTGGGAGTCTTGATGGATGAAAAGCAAATGGTGTCCTGAGCTCCATCAAAAGAGGTGTGTCCAGCAGGGACAGGGAGGTGATTGCTTACTTCTACTGTGCTCTTGTGAAGCCCCATCTGGAGTACTGTGTCCAGGTCTGGAGCCCCCAGAAAAAGGAGGATAGAGAGCTGTTGGAGAGGATCCAGAGGAGGGCCACAAAGATGATCAGGGGACTGGAGCACCTCCCCTACAAAGACAGGCTGAGGGAGCTGGTCTTGTTCAGCCTAGAGAAGAGAAGGCTTTGGGGTGACCTAATTGCAGCCTTTCAGTACCTAAAGAGAGCCTACAAAGAGGAGGGGAATCAACTCCTTGAAAGGGTTGATAACAGCAGGACAAGGGGAAATGGTTTTAAATTGAGGGAGGGAAGATTTAGGTTGGATGTCTCTTCAGGGAGAGAGTGGTGAGGTGCTGGAACAGGCTGCCCAGAGAGAGGGCAGAGGTTGTGGATGCCCCATCACTAGAGGTGTTCAAGGCCAAATTGGATGGGGCCTGGGCAGCCTGGTCTAGTATTAAATGCGTAAGTTGGTGGCCATGCATGTGGCAGGGGGTTGGAGATTCATGATCCTTGAGGTCCGTTCCAACCCTGGCCATTCTATGTGATTCTATGATTCTGTAATACATCCTACTTTTTTTGCTGGATTATTGTTCTTTCTGATTCTAATTTCTCTCTTCTTCTTGACACTCTCTCCACCCTTCCAGCAGTATATCTAATGCTGTTACTCGGCTGAGACGGTAACTCTAAGCCTTGGGGTAATTTGGAGACAAACACTCTTACTAGAGGACCACACTGCCTTTTTTGGCCTTTAAGTCTGTGTCTGTGTCTGTGTCTATATTCAGGTGCTAATATTCAGTCAATTTGTAAAACTTTGATCATCTTATCTCAAAAGTCTTTCAAAGTGCTAAATACTTAAAAATGATCCATCTACCTGCTTTTTTTTTTTTTTTTGTCACCTTTTAGTCTCCTCACTGCACCAAAATGACAGATTGCCTTCGTTTTCCAAATGCAGCTTAAGTGGCAATGCAGAAACGTCATGGTTGCAGGAACACTAGATCTCCACAGAAGTCCCACACAGCATAAGTGATCTAAGCCAGATGGTGAATCCACTTTCCTAGTGCTCTGAAGCACACAAGTTAAAGACATGCATAATGTCTGGAGAAAACCCTGCTAGTTTGGTAGACAATGATCAGAGAGCAGGCCTGTTCCCAAATCAATTCTGAAATGTAATGCTACATACCCTAAATTCCCAGTGAAGCTTATATTGGTTTGATAGAACCTGATCAGTCGGTCCTCTGACACCAGGTACCAGACCCATGAGCTTGATGCTTGGAGGCAGAAAGCTTACAAATGTGCTAGAACTCCAGAGTCCTGAATATCCATTTTTGCTAATGTAAATAGCCTGCGGGCTACAGCATGGTGTATGAGCAGTCTCTTCATTGGTTCTGTCTCACGTCTCTGCAGGAATCATGGAATTCAGTCTATGCAAAATGTTTTAGTTCAGGTGTTATTAAAATTCACAACCAGCCTACGCATGGTACAGGTAGTGAATATAAGGTTCTCACGAGGGCCATGTTTGCGCATAAGCACACACGTAAGTGCCTGCTGCCTGTTAGCATTCTAAATTCAAGCTATTTTTTTTCACACAGAGAGTCCCGTAAAAAGGGCTGCTTCTCCTCCAGAATCTCATTTCAGTACAGAAAATGTCAACATATTTCCAACACTACTTCAGTACTTGTCTTAAATTAAACTTGACTAAAGAAGTCATTTCAGAGGATCTGAAGCATCTTCAGGCCCTTTTCCCAGACAGTTTTTGGCCCATTTGATACAGATGTGTATTGTATCAAGATTAATGGTGGGAGGAATACTCCAGGGAGAGCTAAAAGTAGTTTTGTTCAATTCTACATTGTAATTTTGGTAAAACCAAAGCCATTTGGGAAATTGCTGAACATGCAGAGGATCAAAAAGAAGTGCCTAGATGCTTTAACTAAAAGGCCAAAGATTTGCTAAAATTTTATCTTTGTTTATAAAATGCTAAATGATTATTTTTGTAAAACTCCTTATTTGCTTAGTAGATGTGAGAAGAAAAATGCATTCAATATGTTAAATTATTGTTTTGAATTTTTATATTATACTGATTATATTATGTATTATATATGATTACTATATTATTATAATAAATACATACATTCTAGAACTACTTTCTTATTTTTTTAATATATTTTTTGCTTTTTAATATCTCAGTTGAAATAGTTTCTGTATAATGAACTGATTTAAAGACAGTGTCAGATGATGAGCTTTAGCCACCATGGAACCAAAAAGAGTGTCCATGGAGGACTACAAAGATGGTGAAGCGTTGAGAGGAGAAAGCGTACGAGGAGCAGGTGAAGTCTCTTGGTTTGTTCAGCCCAGAGCAGAGGAGGATGAGGGGAGGCCTTTGGCCTGCAGCTCCCCTCACAGAAAGGAGCGGAGGGCCATCATTGAACTATTCTCTCTGGACAGCAACAGGACCTGAGGGAACATCATGGAACAGTGTCAGGGGACCATCAGGTGTGTGTTAGGAAGTGGCTCTTCATCAGAGTGTGGTTGGGCACTGAACAGGCTCCCTCAGGAAATGCTGATGGCACCGAGCTAACCAGAGTTCAAGAATCATAACCAAGTAGCATCCAGCTCTACAGCTCAAAAAGCAGATTGAGCACACTTTCCTAAAGACCTTCTGTATTGGAGCATTTCTAGGATTGTGAGCTGCCCCAGGTTTGCAAACTCCTCCCATGTGCCTGTGCTGATAATTTGCATAGTCCTAGGAAATATGAAGGAGAAGTAAATCAGACTGGATATATGTGCAATTACTATGAAGGGTTGCCAGAGTCTTCCTGTCACACAGTACAGATGGCATGAAGCTATGTTCTCACCACCCAGCTTTGAGACTGAATGTGCTTCAGTACTACTTGTGAATATGGAGAACTGGGATTATCTTCATTGTATGCTTTGAAGGACTTCTCCATCAAAAAACAACATATTTTATCAATTGTGATTATTTAGGATCTTTTTTTTTTTTTTTTTTTTTTTTTTTTTTTTGTCCTTTCAGAGTTGAATACATGTTGAGTAGCAAGTCCAGTTTTGGGCCCCTCAGTACAAGAAAGCCATTGAGGCCATGGATTATAACCAGAGAAAGGCAAAGAAGCTGGTGAGTGTACTGGAGCACAAGTCTTATGAGGAATGGGTGAAAGAATTGAGATTGTTTAGTATGGAGAAGAGGAGGCTCAGGGGAGATCTTATCACTTTCTACAAGCTTCCTCTTGTTGCAGTGCTGTTGATGGGTTCTCTTCTTCCCTGCAGCCCCAGTAGAGTTGCTCATCTATGCTTATTTTACTTGACATGGTTATATCAGAGATTTGGTCCTTCAGCACACTAGTATGTCTTTCATGCAGTCATGATCTTACCAGCCTTTGGAGAAATCCAAAGATTTTTAGGTACAGCTATACAGATGCGGAGGAGGGCACAAAAATGATCCAATGGATGGAACGCCTCTCCCATGAAGACAGGCTGAGAGAGCTGGGGCTGTTCAGCCTGGGGAAGAGAAGGCTTCAGGGAGATCTGAGAGTGGCCTTTCAGTATCTAAAGGGGAACTACAGGAAAGAAGGGGACATACACTTTAGCAGTTTGTTGTGATAGAACAAGGGGAAATTGTTTCAAATTAAATGAGAGTAGATTTAGGTCAGATATAAGGAAAAAGTCTTTTACAGTGAGAGTGCTGAGGGATTAGAATAGGTTGCCCAAAGATGTGGTGCAAGCTCCATGCCTGGAGTCTTTCAAGGCAAGGCTGGATCAGGCACTGGGCAACCTGATCTAGCTGTTGATTCCCCAGTTAATTGCAGGGGATTTGGACTAAATGATCTTTAAATGTCCCTTCCAACTCTAAGGATTCTATAATTCCATCACTTGTATAGCTCATTCTGAATTCAAATGCGTTTTGTTGGTGTGGGATGGTATTGGTCTTAGTATGGATAAATGTCAAAGCACAGTATACCTTCCCTGAGGCAGAGGAAAATTTATTGCAATGCTGAGGCAATTATACGTGGCTAATCCCTATGTGTCCTGTTCCTGCAGAGCTCACAGAGCAGACTTACTAGCCTTGTTCCAACGATTACCTCAGAAACATACAGCTGACACCTGCAGACTTAAGGTTCAGGACATTAAAGAGTAAATCTTTCCTGATTTCTGATTTACAGAGCTTCAAAGTTACAATAAGATGCTCTCTGTCTATAAACGAGCAGCAGAAATCAAGTTTTAAAGGATTATAAACTTTTGTGTTTCATTGTTCATAGTGCAATATGCACACACATGCACCTTTGGTGACAAACCTCAAGGAAGCATAAAACTTCCTGTGATAAAATAATAAATCTTACTGGCCTGCTATGGATTTCTAAAAAATAAATTTGCTCTCTTTTTCTGCCTATTCAAATGTTTGTTTTTTTTCAAGGAAAAGAAGTGCCTCAACTGCCTCAGTTGTCACTAAGGAAGTTGTTACTGCCTCAATTGTCTCTAAATTGTAATATCATCTGGCACCAACTGCTTCAGATTAAATAAATTTGATATTGAGTCTGTAAATTAATTTTGAAAGGTATCTGCATGATTAGAAACAACACACTTGGAATGTGATGCAGAGATTCCTCCTGTGGACTTAGACGGGCAGTAGCAGGAAACAGATACGGCACTGCTGCTCACTGAAATAACTTACTGATGAGCATCCTACCAAGCAGTCTCTCCATCCAGCTTACAAAATGTTAATTGCGTCCATCTGAACTGCTGATGTTCCTGCACAAACCTTTCATTGTGAGCTCTCTTCTTCCTGATCAGTATAGGTATTATATTTTACAGCCGAGAGATGGGTTTTGTGTTTGACTTGCAGGAAGTCCTCCAAACCAGTTTACCTTCAGAAGAAGACAGCTAATTTGTAACTGTCTCTGAATATATATTTGCATGTACTCCAGTATAAGATCTTACATATAAGCATACACCAAAGATAGTTTACCTTTATTGCAGATCAGACACAAAATTTTACTATTTATGCTACCAAATAACTGGAAGTCTTGTAGGCACAGTGCAGTGTGCAAGGTAATAGGCTTTGGTCCTTTGAAAACTGCTATAAGAACACAAAAAAAGCCAGATGCCAGCAATTTTTAAGCAGATTGACACAAGGCCAGTAAGTTTTGTCTACAAAAATCTGTGTGGATTTACCTTATAATGAAAATTGCATAGTAGTCCAGGTTTTCTTTTTTGGGGGGTGTTTTTTTTTTTTTTTTCCCCACCTCCCAATCCTCCTCACCCACCACACTATAAATATTTGTCTATTCACTGAACATCCTGTTAGGTACAGTTACTTATCCATTTAAAAAGTATTTTTGATAAAATGGAGTAAGCAAACAAAAACAAATTTGTACTGAAACATAGTTGTCATTTAATTTGTGGAGGATTCTTCTTTATTTTTGTTTGTTGTTGCTGTTGTTGTTAAAGCACTAGAATTCACATCAAGAGAACAACTGAATCTGTTACTGAGTTTCTGATGTTAAGTGTAGAAGAGCACTTACATTTTCAAAAATCTATCCTGTTATTTTTCTCATCCACTTTGGTGATCCTGAGCGAAGTATGTGAATCAACAAACTCTGAGCTATATTAATATCCCTGGGGAAAAAAAAATATATATATGTATGTATATATGTATATATATATATATATATTTTATTATATATATATAATATATATATATTATATATATATTATATCTATATCTATATATATATATATATCTTGTCTTTGGCATATACATTGTCTTGATAAGAAAAATAAAGAGGATCTAGTGCATGCATGGAACTATAATGACAGATGCAGATGGACAAGTTGAACATGGGTCAGCAGTGTGCCTGGCAGTCAACATGCCGAACCATACCCTAAAATAAATGAGGCTACTGGGTGAGGGGAAGGGTTGTCCCACTCTGTTCTGCATGGTGCAACCTCAATTCTGGCACTGAGTGCAGTTTGGAACACAACAATATAAGATGGACATAAAGCTACTAGACCATGTTTGTTGAGGGCTACAAAGATGATGAAGGGTCTGAAGGGCAAAATGTTTAAGGAGCGGTTGAGGTCGCTTGGTTTGTTCAGCTCAGAAGAGGCTAAGGCCTCATGAGATCCTGTAGCTGCTCACAAGGGGAGTGGAGGAACAGCACTGATCTCTACTATCTGCTAACAGTGTCAGGACCTAAGAGAACATTACCGGAGGGTTGACTTGGGTTCCCCAGATGGTTATAGCACCACGATGCTGGAGTTTGAGAAGTATCTGGACATCGCTCTCTGATGTAAGGTTTGAATTTTGATTGGTTCTGTGAGGAGAAAGAAATAAGACTCAATGATATTTGTAGGTCTCTTTCAACTCAGAATGTTCTGTGATTCTATGATTCCATGATTCTATGTAGTTAAACTGAGCCGATATGAAAAACAAGAAAAAAAATGTGTTTGAAAAGGTTATACTTTTTATATGTTACTCTGCTTTCTCCTTTCACTGTGGGTTGCTGTTTTTACTCCTTCCAGATGCAATAAAGCTAAATGATGCCCCTAACTGTGATTGATTGAGGTTTTTTTTGTTTTCCTCTTGATGTGCTTTCCATCTTCGTGCTGCCCCTCTCAGCTGAGCAAGTAATTCCACTAGCCTTACTCTGTACTGAATCTCAGGTAACCTGAAAACACCTTTGATCTTACTTTGCTTCAGCTTAGTTCTTCCTGTCATTCGTTTGTTTCTATTATCTAGGTATGGCAGCTCTGTCACCAAAAAAAAATACTTTTGAAGTAAATTTTCAATGCATAGCTATCTCATATCTATGCATTTGACAGTGCTCAAGCAAGAGATCCAAATCATACTGTACAGCTGAAATTCTCTTGACATTGCAGAAATACTGTGGAGAGAAAGGTATGAGTAGTAAAGATAGAACTGGTTGATCATTCTAGTGAATGTAAATAGAAACATTTTTGCTAGAAATGCACTCAGAACCAGTGGCAAATACTTCAGGGTATGTCCCACATAGCATTCAAGAAATATGCTTCTTGGAGTTCAATAAATTGTACACAGCCAAGGTGTTTTTTTTTCCATTCAGAAGTGATGGCTTCATACTTTCCACTGTAGTCAACAAAGTAATTCAGCAAGACTGGAAAACGAGGTCCTTGTTCCATGATATTTTTAGTTTTCCTCTATGCACAGATCTTATTTTCTCTATTCATTATGGCTCCTTCTCTGTATTTGTTTAGTGGTTGTACTGAGCTCACCATACCTATTGAAAACAGAGATTTGTATACTGTGCAAAACAGATACTTGACAAAGCTTAAAAAAAAGTTCACATGGATTGCTGAAGAATTACCATGTGGAAAAGATCATACAAATACAGCATCATAGAATATTTGAGTTGGAAGGGACATTTAATGTCCATCTAATTCATCTCCCCTGCAATGAACACGGACATACGCAGCTCAGTCAGGCTGCTCAGAGCCCCATTCAGTGTGGCTTTGATTGTCTCCAGGGATGCGGCTTCCGCCACACCTCTGGACAACCTGTTCCAGTGGCTCACCACCGTCAATGTAAAAGACTTTCCTTATATTCAACCTAGTTCTACCCTCTTTTAGTTTGAAACCATTTCCTTTTGTTCTATCACCACAGAATCTGCTAAAGATTCTGTCCCCTTCTTTCCTTGAGCTCCCCCTTAGATATAGAAAGGCCAATATTGAAAAATAACCAGTGTGTTTTTCTCCCTTTATGGAAATAGTGATTTCTCTCAGTTCCATTTCTTTCCCTTGGATATGTTTTTCTGAGCATTTTTCATGCTCAGGTATGAATAAATAGGAAAAAATAAGCATTTTGCTTTTGGATAGCACATCTGTGAGTCTTTGAGAGAGTTGGCAGTGTTTTGTCAAGGCTTAGAATTTTTATACAGTTCCTGTAGTTTTGCAAGATGATGATGAGGTCACAACCCCTGCCGGTTCTATTTTTGATTGGATTATTTGTGATTTAATTCAGATGTTTAATATCAGTCTGTTAGAGCATACATTTCTAACTATTCAATCTGCAAATCAAAGGGCACTTCACAGCTTGCTTTAGCCTGCTCTCAGAGAAAGATTAATGCTGTTCTGATTAAAGCATATTTGAGTTTCTTCTCTTGGAGCAATTGATTCTGTTTACAATTTCATAATTAACATTTCAAATCAATCTTTTTTTTTTCTTTTTTAAGATGAAAGTTATTTCAGATACAAAGAAATCTTTCATCTGGTATAAGAAAGTTCATTTGATTTTTGAGGATCTTGTTAAGGTATCTTTGAAGAAAAAAAATCTTGCCTCAAATTAGCAAAGTGAACTGCTTCATTTGTAAAATGTGAAGTTTGCAAGATTCATAATTTTTTTTTCTAAGCGGTGCTACATCTTACAGAATTGTAGGGGTTGGAAGGGACCTCCAGAGATCATCGAGTCCAACCCCCTGCCAAAGCAGGTTCCCTACAGCAGGTCGCACAGGTAGGCATCCAGGCAGGTCTTGAACATCTCCAGAGAGGAAACTCCACCACCTCCCTGGGCAGCCTGTTCCAGTGCTCCGTCACCTCACTGTAAAGAAGTTCTTGTGCACATTGCTGCAGAACTTCCTATGCTGCAGTTTCCAGCCATTACCCCTTGTCCTGTCTCCACTCACCACTGAAAACAGTCTGGCCTCGCCACTCTGCCCCCCACACCTTAGATATTTATAGACCTGGATCAGGTCCCCTCTCAGTCTCCTTTTCTCAAGGCTGAACAGACCCAGTTCACTCAGCCTTTCCTCATAGCAGAGATGCTCCAGGCCCTTCACCATCTTTGTGGCCCTCCGCTGGACTCTTTCCAAGAGATCCTTGTCTTTTTTGTACTGGGGAGCCCAGAACTGGACGCAGTACTCCAGATCTTCCTGTGAAATACAATTCTGAGAATGATTGTGAATTTGAAAAGGATACTGTTGCTACTAAATTCTGATTTATAATGAAAAAAATCAGTGATCTTTGCTACATATTTGAGTAATCACCATATTTTCATACATAGAGAAGTGTATTACAAGTTATTTAATACTCTACAGGATGTGTAATTTTTGTTTCTTGTCCTACAAATGTGGCAATAAAAAAAATTGTAATACATTACAATCAGCTTTTAGAAAGTGGCTTGTACTGAAATATTTCTGTGACAAACCTTATCCAAACACCTCCTCAAATGATTAAGCTGTGTGCATATTTTTTTCTATTCCAGCAGTGCTCTGAGCAAGGTCAGTTAAATTGGATTCCTTAAGGTCCGAGATCTGGTTGACTCCAAGGAGAGAGAATATTCCATGATTCTATAAAAAAGTCTCACCTTCAATTTTTCACACAAGTACCAGGGTTAGGAAGAATGTGAACAAGTTTAACTAACTCATAGTGCCCCAGCTACTGATAAAACAACTTTCTGTCTTCTGCTGCATTTCAGACTAGTACAAATACACAGCATTCGTGTTATCAACACTTCTAGAATTATTACATTTTCAATAAAAACTGTTGATAATATGCTTTAAAGAGCAATTTAGTGGTTTGCAATTCTGCTTTTAAATATTGCACTAATTGATTGGAATCAAATACAGTTTTCCCTCTGTGACTCAGGTAGATAAGATTAACTTATGTTCACTGAGGATAACGTATTTCTTAATGAGAACTAGAAAGAGCAAGCAGTTTTCGAATAAAATAGTTGTTTTCAATTTGGTATTGTTCAGTATGGATTCTTCAGCAGTAACAGATTTGTTTCCACACAACTCAGACCCAGAAAATCTTGTCACTGAGGAATTCAGCATAAAATGCCATTCTATCTGAACTATTCTATTTTGTTCACACTGCCCCTTCTGCCAAGTTTTGGTGTTTGCATCCAATTCACAAGAGCATGCTGAATGCCAAAGCATGTTTTTTGTTGTTGTTGTTTGTTTATTTTCTGTTTTTTTTTTTGTTTGTTTGTTTTGAGGAGATGAAATGATTACACTCTACCTAGTCCTACAGCTACAGCTTAAGGCAGTCTCTGAAACAATAAAATCAACTTCACTGTGAGAAAAAGAGCAGAAAATCAAATACAAAAGAAAGATAAATGTACTTCTCCTTTGAACTTCAGAGTCTTGCTTTCTTTTATTATGCTGATTTTGTATATTTTGGTAGGTATAAACAGTGTTAGATAATGTGTAACATCTGATTAGTGATCATTATCTGAGCATAGCATTAAGATAAAGTGCTGCTTAACAGAGATATCTCTTTTTGCTATTTCATTTTTCCATTTAAAAGGGCACTTCCATTTAAATCATATTAACACATGTTAATAACTTTTACTGATTCAGGTCTATTACTGACAATTCAGCATAAGAAACCCAACTCTACCTTATTTCATTCAATGACTTGGTAAGTCTTCTGTCACCGATTGTTTGTGTTTTTATTGGTGTTTCTCTCACCAGGATTTGTTTTCAGATGCAATTAATTAGAAAAGAAAATTGTGTGCTCCCTCTTTATTAAGAACATTATTATCATTCTTTCAAATGATAATTCAGCAATCAATTCTGATTAAATTAAGGAATAGAGAGTGCATTTGTCACATAGATTGAACGTATGCTTATTCCCTCTTAAAGCTAGATTGTCCCATTTCCAATACTGTCTAAATTCAATATTGCTGTTGTGGCTGAACAACTGAGATAAACCACAGGAGAGCCATAATCACCAAAATAAGATAAATAAAAAGAGAAAATTACTATACTTTTTATACTGAGATGCATGAAATCTAGACCATAACATGGTAAAATTAAAATAGAAAAAATGAAAAAATAAACTCAGATTAAAAATTTTGATGAACATAATGAATAATTTTTGTAACTTGTTTTACAAGTGTGACAGTAAAAAAACATATAATTGTAATACATTAACATCACTTTTTAGATCAGGTTCTCTAGGGCCTTAGGATCAATTATCTCTAAGGAAAGAGGATATTATGTGATTTACAGACCCATGTGAACTCCTTCTTTCTAACAAAGAAATATAGGTTATTAGCATTTAAATTTTTCATTTCTTTGTTTTTGTATTTTACACTGTGAACACAAAACCTCTTTTGATGAGTAGCACTTTTCTCTTAATGAATTCTCACCAAAAATCTGCATAGAATATCAACACAGATGTTCAAGGCCAGGTTGGATGGGGCTTTGAGCAACCTGGTCTAGTGGGAGGTGTCCCTGCCTATAGCAGGGGGTTGGAACTAGGTGATCTTAGAAGTCCTTTCCACCCCAAACCATTCTATGATTCAAAGATTCTACGATTCATTCACAAATACATTATGTGTACTCACTGTTGGGAGTCATTCACTTATCATGACTTATGTTTTCTTGTTGTGTAATTCATAAAGAGATGTAATAAGTTGGACTTGGAAATGTTTGCAAAGAGAGAAATCGGAGAAAAATTTATTTCAGCTGTCTTCTTAAGCCAACAGGTAAACCTAGAATGAAAAATCAACATCATAACAAATATTTGCATATCAAAAATTACCCAGCTACAATCAAAATTGCATCAGTGATTCATGTGCTTTCTCACTCAGAGCAAATCATGTCTGCAATATAGTTAGTTTACCTTAATTATTTAATTATTCAAGAAGAAAAGGGAAAGAACTATCAAGAAATATCTGAAAAATTGTTTTTATTGCAGAAATAATGTAATAGCCATGATTTTACAATGATAAAAGTGAAACAGGATTCTTTTTTTTAACATTACCAAATGTTATTTCTAAATGATATGCATTCCCTAAACTTACTTTAATTGCATAAGATAATCTCCAGCACAACTTCTCTATGTGAACTAGGATAGTGCTGGTCCCTGCAGTGTTGTATCTTGGAATGGAGATTTTACTTTCAATTCTTCAGTCATGCAGAGCTCTATAGAGTTGTTATTCCAACAGAAATCAATGTTAAGTGCACTTTCAGTTTTAGTTTTCTCGTGTCTACCTTTTCTTTGTCATTTGTCCTGAGCATTCAAATCAATAATTTAAACTTTTATTCTACTAGAATTGATTTCATTTTTCTTTGAAGTTTGCCGAGCTGTTAAAATGATGAATTTAGATATAGTGATTATACAATTATTTGTCTGAGTTTTTTAAGTTCCCACAGGTCTGCAAAATTAGATTTGTGACACAAAGGATGCCTACATTGTAAGGTACTACAAATGGTAAGGGAAATTATCCCTACTGTATTAAGCATTTTGTTCATATTTACATGAACATTGGAAATAACAATTTAGAATACATCAAAATGCTACCAATATGGTATCATGTATATTCTACGTAAGAATAGGACAGTGGGATATTCACAGCTCCTTAACAGTTTTTCCAAGCATTTATTTTTCATATGCAAATGTAACTAATTAGCATGATAGTTATATAATTTCACAATGATAATGTCTGGCTATAATTGATTGATTTTCTTCCATAACACAGAAACTGTGCACAGAGTCAAATCTTTCTTGATAGTTGAGGGGTTATCATCTTTCTGCACTAGGAAAGGATGAGAGCAGGCTTTAAAAGAAAATACTGATTTTTGAAAAGTCTGTTCAGGATTTCACTGTAGAAATGGGTGTAATTTAAAAATACAGGCACTCTCAGACCTAGAGGAAAATAGGCAATATTCAAAATAGATAAGCTCTTCAGAAAAAAATAATGAAGTCTATAATATCTCAGGATTTTCTTGCATGATAAATTTATGCCCCAGTATGTCCCTGAGTCTTCTTTTTTTTTTTTTTCAGAAAAGCATATCATCACACAATATATGTCCTTCTCTAGTGCAAAAACATCAAATTTCATCCCACATTCTAGCATTTGATCTTCAACATAGTGGAAATACTGGAGTCAGGAAAAGATAAACAAAAGGTTAAAAAAATATTTTGCATTTTGGTTAAAACAATTCTACACTAGAACTAAAAGAAATATAGCACAACTAACAGACCAAAGTCATTATTATGGTTTAAGCTGAAAGAAAACATTTAACAAAGTTCTGACTTAAAGGAAATGAGTAAAAACTGAATAAAAACAGATAAGGAGTCATATTATTTGGCAAAGATCCGGTCAAAACTTGTTACATCTAGTCTGGAAAACACAGCTTCTGTTGTATGGTCCCAGACAATGAATACCAACCATTTAAAAAGCAAAATAAAACAAAACAAAAACCAGAGAGATGGAAAGAATGCACAACATGCCTGAATCCTTTCTGCATTTTAAAAAGATGTATATTCATTTTCATAACACTATCAATCACCAGTACAAAACAGAAAATGAGAACAAGAGATCTAAGCCTTAAAGCTCATGATGCTGATGAAAAGCTTTGTTTTTCATTCTGATTGCACATAATGTAAGTTGAACTGATGGTTAAATTCCTTCAGAACTAGTACTTAATGTTTAAATTTCTTCCACTTGAACACTGATTAAAGATACAAAAAGATTCTCTGAAAGTCTTAGGAACAACTCAAATGAGCAAAAGAACAAATATTTATTATTCAGCTTGGTAGCCAAATACTTACATAATCTATGGTTTAAGAGGATTGTTAAATCTGACCAAAATTCTGGAAAATTTTCAGTAAAAATATACTTTTATTTCCATGTAGGTACTCTCTGATAAGTTGTCTGAGTTTTGAGACAAATTTCAAAGATAATGACAGGAATGAAGAACAAATAGAAAGTTTTGTTTTGTTTTGTTTGTAGTTGTCTTTTTTTTTCTAAATAATGCATTAATATAAATATACTTTTTTCCAGCTCCCAAGCCCTTTCTATATACTTGCTCATTTAAAGTCTTCTAATTTTCCTGAAATTACAACTGCTTTGTTATAAGTGACAATTTCAAATGACTAACTGAAAACGTACTGACACAGTAAGTATATTCCCAATTATATGATTGTATTTCTAGCACATAATGAACAGACAATTTTCCATTGTCTGTTACTGCATGAACTACAGTGGGATAATTATAAAAAAAAAAAACAGTGTTGTCTGTAGGTATCCCTTGCCAGAAAGATGAAACAGGGAATGATTCATCATTGATAACAAAAGCAAGTAAAAATACAGAGACTGTATAAATTTATAGCTGTACTCCTCCCAGGTATCAAATATAAACTTCAATATCTTTTTTAAATTGAATTAACATGTTTTTGGTGAGGGAGTAAACAAACAGTAACTACAGCAACTAACCCTGCCTGGAGCATGGCATAGCCCATCACTGCCACTGTTCCTTGGACCATTAGCACAGCTCAGGGTGAGAACTGAGGCAGACAAAGCAGCTTCCTTTGCCTGAGATTTAACGTAAATATGAGACGCATTAGAGGGATAGAATGAAAAACACAGTTCTTCAAACTCTTCCTTTGCATAGACATCTCTATGATGGACTTCTGCCTGGATGTGAGTCCAGGCACAAATCATACTGATTTTCATTTTCCCTTCTTACTCAGGACAGGCTAAAAGTCTTCTCCTTTCCATAAATAAGGCTCTTTGGGGTAGGAAAAAACAAATGAGAGGATGAGAAAGTTCTCCCTTAGAATGTAGTTTTTCCATGGGTTTTACATGGGTAAAATGAAAGAGATTTATTTGGAGAAGATAAGTATGAACCTCCTGAATCAAGTGCCATCATAAGTATAGTTCTAAGACATAAACTTTTGGAAAGCATTCCTTCCAGGCAGAGAGAGGATTTGAACTATGATCACCCTACTTCAGGTGAATGCGCTAACTATAGAGTACTAAGAAATGTGGTTGTGAAGAGAAGAAGGTCAGTTCTTCCTCTGTCTCTTGTATGGAGTTCTGAGTTTGCCAGGCTGAATTTTAAGCATAGTGGTCTCACCCTAAGGGGTCATTCTCTCACTCCCCCTCCTCAAAATTTTAGAGGGAGAAAATATGATGAAAAAAGGCTCATGGCTGCGATGTGCGGAATCAAACTCTATAACCACAAAGTAGTTATAAAGCAGGTATGGTTTATTCAGTGCTGCGCAGATACTGGGTGCAAGGGGGAGAGATCCGCCTAGCTTGCACACCGTCTGGAAAAATCGTGCTACAGATACAGGCTGAAGTAATACATGATCAATAGTTTTCCTGGAATTTGGATACACTCATTACACCCCCAAAGGTTCATTAGCATGCAGACCCTCCTCTCTTGTGCATGTGTAGTGGGTAGCGGGATGAATATTTGTCACCTTCCTTGTGAAGGCTTCTGACTTTTCTTGCTGTAAACTCCTGGCCTTTGGGGGGGCCATCCCCCCAAATCGGTTTCTTGTTGCCCTGTGGACATCTAATCACCTCCCTGCCAAATGTCCTCGGGCTGTTCTCAAACCCTTATCTTTATGGCCTTCATCCCCCTCACTAACTCAGACACAGGGTCTGCCATCCCTTGTTTTCTAACAGGCTCTACATTCTTGTTTCTATAAACTATCTCTAACTGTTCCCCTTCACTCCCCTTATTCTCAGTCACTGTGAAGCCTTCTTGCCTTTTTACTTTCACTCATGGTCCCATCTCACCTTTCAGCTGGAGCTGGGGGCAGGGAGATGACTTACCAGTTATGATCATGGGCAAAACAGACTAAGCATAGGAACATTAGTATAATTTATTTCCAACTACTAGCAGCCTAGAGCAGTGAGAACTAAAAGGAAATTACAGACTTCTTCCTTCCATCTACTCTCTTTTACCTGCTGCCCCTGTGAAGAACAGGGAATGGGGAATGGGGGCTGCAGTCAGCCCATGGCACTCCATCTCTGCTGCTCCTTCATTCTTTTCATTCAGCTCCACATTCTTTGTGTGTTGGGGTCCCCAGACTTGGATGCAGTACTCCAACTTAGTCTTCAAGAGGGCAGAACAGAGGGAGGCAATCAATCACCTCTCTCTTGCTGCTGGCCACCCCTCTTCTGATGGATCCCAGGATACCACTGGCCTTCTGGGCTGGAAGCGCATGCTGCTGGTTCCTCTTATGTTTTCCATCAACCAGAATTTCTAAGTCCTTCTCAGCAGGGTGCTCTCAAGGAGTTCTTTCAAATTTCCTATCTTTAATTGTAAAGATTTTCAATGCAATATCCATCACAGCCTTAGTAATTTTTTTTAAGATCTCACAAATATCAAGATCCTATTTCTTATTCGAATGAATATTTTGTCATTTAAAGCCTTTTAATTTTTTTACACATTAGTCTGATGACAACATACATATTTTTGGGTCCCCAGATTGAGCAAAGCTCAGTCTCCTAAATGGAATGAAGATATTGAGTTCCCTGAGTTGGTCACTACAGCGATGTGACTGAAAGCCCTTGCACAGAAGGGAAGAATAAATTGCACATGTCTTAGCATGTCTAATTCACAATAAACTTAGTAAAACTTGTGAAATTAAATTTTCAGCAGCAATGTTAGCAAGATCTCATCACTGCTGTGCTTTGAAAGCTGGAACACGATGGATTGAGAATATCATAATGCACTGAAATTGAATACAAAGATCGAGTCAAGATGGAATTTTAGGCCAGGGCCTGACATGGAAACCCAAAACTCAGATGCTGCTATCTGATCTCTGCATGGCACAATTTTTCGAGACTGTGAGTCGGTAGTGAAGGGCAAAGGGACAGTGCATGAATTTATATGAAAAAAAACCATATCCTAAGTATGTTAGTCTTGCCTGGAGTCATCTTCAATCCTCTACCTTAAGCTTCTGAATAAAAACAAAGTAACAGCAAGGCAAGATCAGATTTCTAATTACAAGATTGGAAAATACAAATTAGTATTTTGTGACCATGGTAACACACATATCATTTGATCCAAGAGCTCAATTGAGACATCCTGGACACTTCTCTTGCTATTTGTCCTACACAGCAGCCTTTAGTTTTGTATGAATTATGCCCAGAGTTCAACAACACCATCTTTGGATATAATTTCTGATTTCTCACATTTCTTGTGTTCGGTATTCAACAGGACTTGAGTAAGATTTGTGATTTAAGCTGATGAGTTTTGTTTTCTGTGAAGGAAGAGCAATCTTCTTTCATAAAGGGAATAAAAACTTATCTGAGGCCCACAAGAAGACTAAAGAAAGGCTATATGACATCGATAATTTGTACAGTAGAAGCTCTATAGTGCCAGATTTGGACCATTTTATTTTTTACTTTTTAAAGAAAACAAGGGTGAAATCCAGCATCAAGCCTCGTTCCATGTTGACTTTCAGCTATATGCTCAGAAAAATGAATTTATTAAAACACAATCACAGAACAGTTGAGTTTGTATCCTATATTTATACTCAAAATCAAATATTGGGTTAATAAAGGAAAATTACTGAAAGTTGGAAGCCTGCCAGTACTGATCATTTGTGGTTTCACCTAATTGAGATTTAGCTGCAAAAGAAATTATTGCAGACTATGGTCTCCCATCCATTCCAACATAAATATTAAAATTGCAAATTCTTTTTAAAGCTTTGACAGAGATTAAAGCCTATCAATATCAGCAAAAGAGTAAATGCTTTTCAAATGAAACTCATATTCAAAGCAGTCCTCAAGAAATTAGAAGTCTTCATTAATACTGTATGCAATTCCCATGAGAGCTTTCTCACTGAAAGGAATTTTTACTAAAATTCATGGCTGATGAAGACTGTGCCAGGGGACGGGATTCTGGTCAAATAGCAAAGAATGCAAACAGTTGGCTTTTCCTAGTCATTTCTGTGTTCTAAAAGGCAACTTCTGCAGGTGTAAAAGCTCCTTTATCTCTTGCAGAGAAAAACAAAGAGTGCTTAAGTGTAGGTCCTAAGAAATTTTAAAGAAGACATCTTAAACAGGACATATGATCATCACAGGAGTTTCTTAGATGCCTTGAGGCAGTGGTTCCTGCCTGTTTTCTATTACTGAAGTTTTGGATCCCTTTCAGTCCTCCTCTGGTTTTCTACTTTTGTTCCCTCTGTGCTTTTATCTTTATTTCCACCTCTGTACAATCAAATAAACTTTCTTCTTCAGCATCAAGCTGGAGGCACCTCACAGGACAGATGGTATCGAACATCAAATCTCTCCTCTTTGGCCATGCTTCCCTCCTTTGCTTCTCGTAATACCTTCAGTAGGGATAAGAAATGAGGGTGTTATATCACAGAGAATCAGCCTGTTGCAGTGACCACTGGCTTTTCCCAGGACTCTCCACCACTTACGATTTCTAGCCCAGTAGGCAGCCTCCTCTTTAACACCAGTCTAAACTTCTCAGTGTGTCCAGGTAACAATTGTTTACCTCGTATGCTGTTGTCATGCTCAGTTTTACGTTTTAACTGCTACTGATTTTCCTCCTGATTTTTATGTATAGGAGGACAATTTTCTTAGCATCCTCTTACAGTTGAATTCCTCCATGTGAGCAGAAGTATTAAAAGTTTTCAATGTTACAAGAAAAATGAAACCACCTCTGTGATCTCTACTTAACATCCTGTGTCATCTATCTGATCTGTTATTTGTACTATGGTATCAGAAGCTGTTAATTCTTTGTGAAAGTCATGTTGAAGATTGTCTTTCATTCTCAACCCAAGCTCCTCTAACCTGATATTAATCGTAGAGATACTTTCTGAAAACTGCTTGTCAACACTTCAAATTTACACTGAAGATGAGAAGATAAATGGAAATCATTGGTTACAAACATCAGAATTTTTAATGTGGTTCCTTAGGTACAATAGGAAAAGTCCAATAAACACCTCAAAAGCAGACAATAATCTCTCTAAGTTGTAACTTCATTCTTATGTGATGGAACTGGCTCCTACCAGAACCATAACTTTCAGTGTTCCTGAGATCACTCCAGCATATTCGAGAACAGGCTGTGTTGCAGCATGTGAAGTAATTGCTGCTACAAAAAATTAATTCTGCTTGTCAGAGATCCTCAGACAGATTCAACTGAAGCAGCTCTTTCTCTGATCATGCTTCCAGACATTTTTATTTTCAGAAGTGTTTATTTTTAACTATGTGAAAAGAAACCCCAGGAAATACCTACTAAAAGAGTATGAGCTGCCTGCTGGGTTAAACCACAACATAAAAAAAGCAGTCATTTTATCTTTTTTTCTTTTTTTTTTTTTAAATTTATAAAAAAGGAAATGCAGACTGTGAATTAAAAGATATACATAGGGTCACAAAAAACAAGGTCTCAATCCCATATTCTTGCCCTCTGATGAGTTCCTAAAGTTTTCACTCAAAAGCTGGCAGAGAGGCAAGGAAGATAATTGTGATTTGCCTGGAATTACAAACTAAATTGATGTATAGAACTCTGCAGATCATGGAAGTCTTCACCGTACAGCTGTGAAAGGATCAGCTCTCTTCTTCTGTAAAGCATTTATATCTATCCCAGATGTATTTTAACAAGTCTTTCTACAATTGTGGAAATTTGACGACTTTATTGGTATGCTCAAGACTCTCGTAATTTTGACACATGACAATGTTTCCATTGCCTTAACAGCTCACTGTAACCAATAAATGAATGTTGACACGTTGACATTTATGAGAGTTAGTTAATTACCTGATAAAACTGTAGGTCGTCAAGATGACCTGTAATAATTTAACTGATATGAACCCTAGAGAAAACTAAATTTATGGTTATATTTTCATCTCTAATTTTCTCTGAAGAAGTAATTCACTAACAGTCTCTTACAGTGTCAATTGGTATCACTTCTGCTTCTTGGTACAGAAATTGAAGTAAGGGAATAAGTAAAATTAAACTCAATTTAATATACATTAATCTGAAATTAATTCAGTCTTTTGTTAAAATACATGCTTTAATAAACTTAAGTTCTCCATATTTACACAATAAAATAATTTTTTTGTAAAAGAAAAACACCAGAACAGTCTGATACTGCCGATTTGCACAAATTTAAGTGCAATAGACATAACTCTAGTCCTGCATTATTTGTGTTGTAAGGTTGCTGTGGCTCTAGGCAATTTTAATAACTTCACTGAGTTCATAGGACCATTCATACAGTCACTGATGTGGAAATGCAATATGAAATCTGACAAGCAGGAGCTGCTTATACTGGTCTACAATTATTCAAAGTCCATTGATTTCAGCAGTTACCCCTGATTCATACTAGTTTTGATTAGTGAAGAATCAGTCTTCATAAGTTTGCTGCAAGTGTACATATTTTCAAAACATTCAATAAATTTCTGTTATTGCAGAAATGTAAGATAGTCATTAGAATCATCTGAGCAAACAAGATATTTATATCAATTATGAAGAAAATTGAAGTGTACTATCTTAATTTTTTAATTACTTCTTTGGATGAAGCAGTCAGATTATATGAACCTGTAAAGTTCTTGACAAGATGTCTGCACTAAACATTCTTTACAACTAAGTAGTTTCATTGGAAAATGCATCAAAAATTTCATGCAGTGTTCACTGAAAACCAGTCTCAGTCACCACTACCAAAACAAGCAAACACAACATGCTGTGAAAAGTTGAATCCTGTTTAATCTGACAAGTGACAGGATGATGATTCCTTAATGACTTTTTCATTCTCCTATGAGGAAAGGCTGAGTGATCTGGGTCTGTTCAGCCTTGAGAAAAGGAGACTGAGAGGGGACCTGATCCAGGTCTATAAATATCTAAGGTGTGGGGGGCAGAATGGCGAGGCTGGACTCTTTTCAGTGGTGAGTGGAGACAGG
The DNA here is from genome assembly GCF_026119805.1 of Tympanuchus pallidicinctus. Taxonomy (NCBI): domain Eukaryota; kingdom Metazoa; phylum Chordata; class Aves; order Galliformes; family Phasianidae; genus Tympanuchus; species Tympanuchus pallidicinctus. The sequence goes on along the minus strand of NW_026294813.1, from coordinate 3,996,451 downwards.
ACAAGGGGAAACGGCCGGAAACTGCAGCATAGGAAGTTCTGCACCAATGTGCACAAGAACTTCTTTACAGTGAGGTGACGGAGCACTGGAACAGGCTGCCCAGGGAGGTGGTGGAGTCTCCTTCTCTGGAGATGTTCAAGACCTGCCTGGATGCCTACCTGTGCGACCTGCTGTAGGGAACCTGCTTTGGCAGGGGGTTGGACTCGATGATCTCTGGAGGTCCCTTCCAACCCCTACGATTCTGTGATTCTGTGATTCTGTGATTCTCATAAAGATGACCTTTTTATGTAATTTAGCCTGAACTCACATAGATTTAAAATAAATACCCCATTCTACCAATACTCCATAATATTTTAGCATTTCACTTTTTTTTAGTATAGATGAGGAATTAGGAGTTTTTCAGGTCTCAAATCCCAGGAATAATTATGGAGCAGTTTGATGCGAAGCTACCTAATTGTTCACTTGTTCTACAAGTGCTTATACATTTGCATTTCCTCTAAGCCCAAGCATCTTGTAAACTCCCTATAAACTAACGCTACAGTGGGGATAATAACCAGCTGGCAGCTGGTTGTGAGAGGGATTACCATCACAACCTTCAGCAAGAGGAGGTCACCACTTCCCAATGTGCTGGGAACTGATCAGGGTACCAGTTGTACCAGTTAAGCTGTATCTCTTCAACTTCCTTCTAACTACTCTGCCATCACCCCTTGAATGTGCTCCAGTGCAAGTGTTGAGTCTGAACCAGGCATTTAAAATTCTCCATCTTTCTGCTGAAAAGCTTGTACAGTTCAGACTTCCACCCCAGGCAAAGTAGCCTCTACCATTTAACAGCATACTTCTTGGTAAACACAGTGGAATCATCCTTTCCAGTACAGAAGAGGGCATGAATCACTTTGGTGGCCTTTAGATGTCTTCAAAATCATGAACAGAACAAGAATAGCATGAATAGGACCAGGAGATTTTTAACAGTTTTATGGGCAAATATCCCAAAGTCTGAGTATATCCTTGGAACATTTTGGCAAAAGACGTGTTTTCATTTTAGTTCACATATGAAAGGAAAACACTTATTATTGCTGCAGGGAATTATTTCTTAATTACATTGAGTCAAAAGTAGTGTTTGTGTTCTTTGTCTTTCTTAAAAATGTGTCAAAGATGGCTTAGTGTTGACACAATGTAAAAGGGCTTGGAACTGAGGTTGGATTACAGCATGAAAGGAGCTGTTCTTTCTTCGATGGTAAATGTCAGGCAATCCCTGCTCTACATGAATTCCTTACCTTCTTATTTCAGCCTCAGCAAAGCTCCACTTTGCTGCAAGCTAGATGTCTTCTAATATTCTACTTAGAGACAACACCACCCATATGCATGATCCTGATGCTGCCAAGAGCACAAATGGACCGCGAGGGATTCTTGGCTCCAGTAAGCAGGTAGGGAGTGAAGTATCTGAAAGCAGTTTCTAATTACCAACCTTAACTCCTCTCTATAATGAGACTGTCCTTCAGCCTCTCAGCAGGCCTCTCTGGACTAATACTGTCTTTCATGCCTTAATTTTGGTGTGTCAGGTTAGCAGAAGACCAATACAGCCTGCATGCAAAAGAAGATGCTCTTGTATTTTATAGTCAGCGTGTATAATTGTGTTTTAGTAAATGGCTAAGTTACCTGGAATTATGTCATTTGGGAATCACTTTAATTCTGTTATTCCCATCATTCCTTCCATTTGCTGACAAATTGGAAGCACAACACTTTTACATTCTGCCTAAGTCATGTCCAAGTCATGGGACTAACCATGTAATCTTCCAGAAGACAGAGTCCACACTTCCTAAATATATTTTTGGAAGGTAAGTAGAAAGAATACGAGGAAATGAGAGTGGGGCAAATGGACTCAGGTTCAGATGGAGAATAGAGAATTGGGAGGCTTTTGTTCATTCTTCAAATTTGAAGAGAAACCAAGAATCTCATGGCCTGGCAACAGAAGAATTAATTAATGGGCTTATCTCTGGGAAAAGAAACATTGCAGCCTCAGGTAGCCCCACAATACCTGAGATGCAGAGACTGCCCCCAGGGATATTTTGAATTTAAATGCTCACCAGAAGCTGTCTTTCTCTTACTATCATTAAAATAAAAAAGTACTGTACTTAGAATAAAAAAAGGGGCAGAAGAGCTTAAAATTGTCTCAATAAAAATGAAATGTTGAAATGGTTACATCAAAACTGCAGCTACAAAAAACAAGATGAGTCCAAGAGAAATATTCACAGTTGACATAAAGCACTACCTGACAGCATATTTCCATGAGTCTAATGTCTGCAGTACTTGAAGGATTATACCTGGGTAAAGAAGAAGTAGAAGAAGTTGAAAGAGTAAATAGGAAGCTTAGAAGAGCAAAGGAAGGAAAGGAAGTAGCTTCTAGCTACTTTCAAATCAACATTTGCAGTACTCCATCAGAACTTTGTACAAATCACTTACGTGTTTGTCTAGAGAAATAACATTAATCCATTTAATCTGTTAGGGTACAATTTCACAGGAAGTCCAAGGCAGAATATTTTTCTGCACAATCTGAACTTATAACCCATACTGAATATTGTTTATCTTTCTCCCTGCCTTCCAAAATATACCCAACCAAACAGGATGAAGAGGATAGCTAGTTGTTTAAAGCAGAATATTGCTTTTAAGGAAATGCAGTAAACACCCATAGTTTAAATCCTAGAAGTTCTGGGAACTCCTGGTTGAGTACTGGGAACATTGGTGGTTAATTGGTCAATCTATGGTGTCAAGTTTTGATATAGAAAAGATGACATGCAGAATTTCAAAAATGATGTGAAAAATTTCACGTATGAAGCCTCAAGTATCTGCCAGATTAGGTTTCCACCAGAATGTGTGGAAAACTGAAACCTGCAGGTGGTAATCTAATCACAAATTAGAAGATGCTTAGAAAATGTTTGGTTAGAAGTGGATTATTCTTGTGTTCCTGGCTTATGTCTCATCACAGACCTGAGAATTTGGAAGTCTTAACTAGGGACACACCATGTAAGCTACATATAAATATCTATACTTAAAATAGATCTCAGACTTTCAAAGTTTAGAAAGAATTTCATTGAAAAGAATTTACTGTTACAAACTGATAGTGAAGAACAGAATGAATAAAATGGAGACTGAATGGAACAGATCATATTTTATGGAAATTAAGTACTGCTGCAGAAGATAAAAAGTAATAACTACTGTATGACATTAAATTGCATTGATTTGTCATTTAAGCTCAATGCAGAAAAAACTTTTTGTAGCATTACCTGCTCACAGAATAGTAACTGAGCTTATTTCATGGCAGGTTATGTTGACAATTATCACCACTCCCAAAAAAAGAGAGTAAGCAGTGCATAAGGGCTGGCTAATAACCTTCATTCTGGTCCCTCTGACTAATTTCCTGAACACTGAAAGCAGCAGGTACTGCCTGTCAGTCAGCAGGGTTTAACCCAGCTTGGTTTAGCCAATTGTTTTATTTCTTCTGCATCTTCAAGGGTACTTCTAAATGTAGCACATTTAGAAAATGTTTTATGCTGCAATCAAGTCTCTTATTAATTCATAGAACCATAGAATCACAAGGTTGGTGTCACGGTTTTATGATTTTTGGTCATCAGTATTCCACACCATAACATCATGTAATGCACTGGGGGTGGGGTTTGATATCTGCCGAATGTTCGTCCGTCGGAAAAGAACTACATTTCCCCAGGAGGCTTTGCTGTCAGCAAGGGGATATAACTCCAAGCAAGGTCACCTGATCCCTCTTCTCTGTCTGCACTTCGCTGTCTGCGCTTCGCCGCCTGCGCTTCGCCATCTGCACTTCGCCGTCTGTACTTCAGTCACTCAACTGGACTGCACTTCTCACCCCAGCATTGTGGTGAGGTCTATACAATTCAAACAGACTCTCTCTCTCTCTCTCTTTGTATTTTACTAATACTATATTTAGTAAAATCGTTTGTTCCACCTCAGATCAGTGCTGTTGCTTTTCAAGTATTTTGGGGTCCCCTGCTTCCCCTTTCCCAGAGGCGCGGATCCGCAGATTCCTCCGCCCTGCTGGTCACGGAACTGGGCCGGACCAGCCCATAAGCCGTTGACAGTTGGAAACGACCTGTAAGATCATCTAGTCCCACCGTCTCATCACCACTGCCACCACAAGCACTAAACCACATCACGCAGCACATCGTCCAGACGCCTCTTGAACACAGCGATGGACGGTGACTCCACCACCTCCCTGGGCAGCCATTCCAGTGCCTGACCACTCTCTGAGAGAAAATTCCCTCATTTTATATATTAAATACTTGCCAAATCACTAGGAATTTCATCAGAAAAGGAATAATCTTTTTTTTTCTTCTTTAAACCAGATATGTATCTTCATGTAACATAAGTGGAGAGCTAAGGCAAGAGTAATACTGATTGCTCTTCTAAATTTGAGGTAGTAACTTTTTGTCTGTCTGTCACTCATCGCTATGGAAATAAGAGTTATTATATACGGTCAATAAAATCTTCCTAGTGTCTGTTAAGCAAACATTTCCCCACCTGGAATAGAGCTTTGGAATGATTTGTTTTTCCTTTTTTAAGCCTTTTGAAGATGTCTGCCAACATGTTTGTTTCTCTCTTTGTTTATGTCTCCTTATGCAGAAGCTTTCCTGCTTCTTGCAGCACCAAAAGCATGTGCACCTATTTCTTAAGACTACACCAAGCAATGGCAAGCCCTTCTGCATCTGTATCCATTCTTCCTCAAGAACTCATCTAGGATTGTCTGGGCAGATGCCAAATATTTAGAATAACAAAGTTCTGGAGTTTCACTGGTAGTGCACCCTCAGTGAGATTTGGTCAGTGCAGACCATCTTTCTGGTGAACTGCTAAGCTCACAGTTAGAACCTAAGAAATGAGGGGAGATGGTAGGAAGAATGGAGTAACACTCTGGGAAATAACGTTAAACATCTTCTAATTGACTATGATCAATTTATCAAAAAAACAATCTGTCCGTAAGACATTTACATTACATGAAAACACAAATATGTTATTTTTCTTAATTTTTAGATTTTCATGTCAAAATCTAGATATCAACAGGGTGGGTGATATCCAGATGCTTTCTTTAAAATACAGGCTTCAAGCTTAGGTATTTCAAAGCTGATCTTTGTCAGAACAAGGTTTGGAACATCTATTTGATCTCCTTGGGTGTACCTGTATGACTAAATAAATTGAGCCAGGGATCATTCTGCATTCCCAAGGTGTAAGTCAGCTTGGCCTTGGACTGCTGCATGCTTCTTGTTCTCTCCAAGTCACATGGTTCACACTGCTTTCTGGGACAACCCCTGGCATATGCTCTTAATCAGGGTGGATTTAGGCATTGTCTAGGAGAGCTATCACTGCAGCAGCCTTTGCTACAGGAGAACAACAGACCAGCCAACTTGGTGTCATCTGCAAACTTGAGGGTGCACTCAGTGCCCTCATCCAGGTCATCAATAAAGATACTGAAGAGGACAGGCCACAGTACTGACCCCTGGGGAACACCAATCGTGACTGGCCTCAAGCTGGATTTAATTCCATTCACCACCACTCTCTGGGCCTGGCCCTCCAGCCAGTTCTTTATGCAGCCAAGAGTGTACATCTCATATTCAGTATATGCTGTAGCCTTTATGCCACAGTACTTAATGAATGTAATCCAGTGTCACTCCTCAAAATACAGGACACTCCCTGTTTTCATCCAGAGCATTTTGTGTCTGCAACATTAACATAAATTTGCTGAGATTACTGGCATTTCTTAATTTCATAAGTTACATTAGTTCATCTATATCATTTGGGAGTTGCTATTATTAATCCTGACCTTTCCTGTATAAGGGAATTTTAAAAATGAGTATTATTTTTAGCTTCAGCTCATATTTCTGTGAGATGGACAGCTATATTGAATATAATGTGAAACAAACACATACTTATGTATTACTTACACTCTGATGAGTGTATACTGATTCAGCCTTGAGAAGATCAGTCCAAGAATACAGTCTGCTGCTCACTGCACCAAATGAAACTGGTAGCCAAAATGATGAAGCAGAGCCAATTTTGCATTCATGTATTCAAAACAAAACTGAAATCCATTATATACTTAATAAAGTCAATATTTTTATTTGATGCAAATACACATATGTATGTCTTATTTACAATGTAAATAAAACAGTCTGATTTTCTTATTTTTATCCCTGGAAAACATCTACTGACATTCAGAAAGTATGCAGTATGAGGCATGAGGGTTTTGTCTGTTTCTAGCATTAACTATGGAGTCATAGAACCATGTATTTTGGAAGGGAACTCATGACATCATTTTGGCCTTTTCCCTGCTCAAAGCACGCACAGCTTCAAAGTTAGATGAGGCCATTTCCAGAAAAGTTTTGAATATCTCAAAGAGTGATAAATATTTGAGGAGTCAAGGGACAAGAATTTGTTCATCATTTTTTATTACTGACCAACATTTGTATTGTTCTTCTAGCTTCAAATCCTATGATGACCCCTTCTTATGTACATTTATGAATTCTCCCTTCTGAACAGTTCAGTCACCCAGATTGATAATTTTTTGTCTGCATTACCTTGAGATTACTCTTTTGTAGCCATCATGTAGACTTGATAGAAGAGATGATGTCATGAAAAAGTGTATAAATTATTCCTCCTCCACAACAACAACCAAATGTTGACTGGGAAAAAAAAAAAAAAACAACCTACAGAATTCTGTTCTGGTTTATTTATTTATTTGGTTGGTTGCTTTTTTATGTCTGTATATGCCATTTCCAGAATGCCATAGATGAATATTTGTCATAATGCTATGGTTAGAAAATTTTACTACTGATGCTGCTGCATGTATAAAATATGGCATCAGAATAGTTATGTATACACTGATGAAAAATAAACCAAGGCTAGAGGTATCACAGAATCATAGAATCATAGAATCACAGAATGGCCCAGGTTGGAAGGGACTTCAAGGGTCATCAAGCTCTAACCCACCTGCCACAGTCAGGGCCACCAACCTCCATATCTGATAGTAAACCAGGCTGCTCAGGGCCCCATCCAACTTGGCTTTGAATGGCTCTGGAGATGGGACATCCACAGGTTCTCCGGGCAGCCTGTTCCAGCACCTTACCATTCTCTTGGTAAAGAACTTCCTCCTGATACCCAAACAAAATCTTCCTTCCTTCAACTTAAAAGCATTTCCCTTTGTTCTGCCATTTTCTACCCTTTCAAAGAGTTGATTCCTATCCTGTTTGTAGGCTCTCTTTAGCTACTGGAAGGCCAAAATGAGGTCATCCCTCAGCCTTCTCTTCTCCATGCTGAAAAAGCCCAGCTCCCTCAGCCTGACTTTGTAGGGGAGGTGCTCCAGTCCTCTGATCATCTTTGTAGCCCTCCTCTGGACTCTCTCTAACAGCTCCCCATCCTTCTTGGATTGGAGGCCCCAGACCTGGATGCAGAACTCTATATGAGGCCTCCGCTTAATCCTTCATGCTACCTCTATTGCTTCCTACATTTGATCTGCTTCCTCTAGATCTCAGCCAAAAAAGGAATTATACTACCAGGCCTCAATGTGGCCTCCATAACAAAATCCAGAATTAGTTGTTCAGTAGTGAATAGCTAGACTCCATCCACTATGGGTGGGAAAACTGAGAGTTTTATTCAAAGATGATAGGCAGTGGGAAAAACAAATCTTTCTGTCACGTTCTGCCCTAAATCAGGCCTTTGATAGCTAGTGGGAAGGCAACTATATTTGCTTGGCATTCTTTACCCTCAACCTATACCTGGAGCAAGACATCAAAGTGTTACGCTTTTCTGCAAAGAAAATGTCAATGTCTATTTTTCCTTCAAGAATGTAACTGAAAATGAAATTAACTTCATTTAGGTATAACTAGCTGGTGTTCAGTATACCTTAATATAACTTAAATATATTATATCTTTAATATACCTTGAGCCAGCAGTGTGCTCTTGCAGCTTGGAAAGCAAATGGAATCCTAGGCTCCATCAGAAGAGGGGTGGCCAGCAGGGAGAGGGAGGTGATTGTCCCTCTACTCTGCCCTGGTAAGGCCTCATCTGGAGTACTGCGTCCAGTTCTGGGCTCCCCAGTACAAAAAAGACAGGGATCTCTTGGAAAGAGTCCAGCAGAGGGCCACAAAGATGGTGAGGGGCCTGGAGCATCTCTCCTATGAAGAAAGGCTGAGTGAACTGGGTCTGTTCAGCCTTGAGAAAAGGAGACTGAGAGGGGACCTGATCCAGGTCTATAAATATCCAAGGTGTGGGGGCAGAATGGCGAGGCCGGACTCTTTTCAGTGGTGAGTGGAGACAGGACAAGGGGAAACGGCCGGAAACTGCAGCATAGGAAGTTCTGCACCAATGTGCGCAAGAACTTCTTTACAGTGAGATGACGGAGCACTGGAACAGGCTGCCCAGGGAGGTGGTGGAGTCTCCTTCTCTGGAGATGTTCAAGACCTGCCTGGATGCCTACCTGTGCGACCTGCTGTAGGGAACCTGCTTTGGCAGGGGGTTGGACTCGATGGTCTCTGGAGGTCCCTTCCAATCCCTACAATTCTGTGATTCTGTGACTTGCTGTAGTCATTATAACTGCACAGTGTGGATGTAAAATTAAACCCTGATACTAAGCACAAGAAATATCCTGCCTCATAGAATTCTGCTGTACAGCAAGCAAAATACTAATTTTTTTACTTACGTTTGCAACTATACAAATATGAGGCATGGAGAAAAAGATCTGGGCAAGCTGAAACAGATGTGAGAAGATGAGAGTGCATAATGGAGAGCAAGAGCTTGTTTGGATTGCATATACATACACACAGAAGAAGATTTTCTTTGTCCTACATGAACAGGAGCAGAGTTCTGTTTGAACCAAAATCAAAGCATTTATCTGTAACACTCTGGAAATAAAATTCTCAGCTACAGGCAGACATGATTAACGCTCAACTCAAGAAATTCCATAGTCAGGGTGCAGAGTATGCAAATGGGAACTGCAGACAGCTGCCTGTCAAAGGAAGCATAAAATTGCCAGGAAATGTCTGAGATTGGTAAAAACAGACATACAAACAAACAAAACCATTCTTTATGGTTCCTTCTCTCAGAACAATCAAGAATCAAAGGACATTAGTGTTCAGCAAGTAGTTTTCTTTGCCAAACCATGCTAAATCTAGAGCTGCTCAGCAGGTATTGCATTTATTGAACCAATTCTTTTGCACTGGATATATTAGCTACATCAATTGCCAGATGCAGCCCTTAGGAACAAGGAGATTTCTTCTGAGGAGTGATTGCTAACAAAGAGGGAATGCCACCAATGGTCATTAGTCTTAGGACGTGGAGGAGGAGAGAGAACTCAAAGTTCATTTTCAGTAGGCAAAAAGATAGGCTAAACATCTGACAGTGAAATATCTTTCCATATTAAATAACAGTGGATTATAAAACAACATTCTGTGTTTTATCAAAAGCACAGAATGCCAAATTCCTCTGTGTACTTCAACATGTAGAAGTGGATGTTTCTGTACTACTGCTCTATATACAACTTTTGTGCATCTGAGAGTTGAACAGATGTGGTAAGAAACAAAAAGGTGGAGATGCTCAATGGAAGACATCAGTTAATGCAAACTGATCATCTGAGAAATAACTGTGTCAACTCAGAAGTAAATTACTATAAATTGATGGTCTGAGTCATTGTACTTGTCACAGTTTTTAGAAAACCCTTCTCACCGCTGTTCTGCAGCTTTCAGGAATGAATGGAGGAAAAGCAGTCTATACGCTAGAGCAAAAAGAGATCAGGATGGATGGCTGTTGTACATCTTTTTTTTTTCAGCTAGACTGAAGTTACCCAAAATCAAAGAAATGCGACAAATTAATTACAGTTCTCAGAGAGGACAGAAGAGTATTCCCTGGCCAGCCCCAAGCTAGTTCTCTATTAGCTCCAGCTCCAATCACATTACAGATTCATAGAGCCACAGAATCACATAATCATAGGTATTGGAAGGGACCTCTGGTGATCGCCTGGTCCACTCTCTCCTGTACACACACTAAAGTCGGTTCCATACTGTAGGTTGTACATTCTCAAAGTTGTTCCAGCTAGGAGCAACAAATAGAGAACTTGAGAATGACAGTGGGGCCCAAGTAAACACTTGGTTTTGAAGGGCATGTTGTGTCCTTTTTATTACATACTGATTCTTGAGTTGATGCTTAACAAGGTATCAGCTAGTGTTTATGATGGAAAGGAAAATTAGCAAGTTCCAAAGTAGAAATGTATGAATCCAAAGTGTGCTATTTAAGCAAATGGGATTCTAATTTCACTAAATTAAGCTTTCAAGAGAAAGGATTTTTGTCTAAACATTCTCATGTGTCCACTTTGATCTCATGAATTAAGCCAAATTCCAGCAGTAAAAGTTGAGTGAAAGGCTTCAATAACAGAACTTCTGCATTGCAGAGTAGGTTTAGATTTTGAGACTGCTAAATAGAATGGAGATGATTAAAAAGAAAACCAGAGACCCTAACTTTCCCTTAGCACTTTGAGTATTAACAAGCACATTTGTAGGGACAGCTATTGAAGAGATCATTACATCATAATTATATTTTGAATTCCACATTTTTCTAATGCTACAAACCAAGAAAGGATTTCAGTGCCAGTTTAACATCATGTATTTAGAATTAAGATATAGTAACACTTAGATGTTAGGCAAAAGATTATGAGGTTTTGAGCAGAGCTTTTTCAGATGGGTTTGAGAAAGATATGTAAATATAGCTGTAAGACTGAGGCACCGTGTTCCAAGTCAGCTAAATGGAAATGTGCATGGACAAACCCTAACGTGTACGAGTCTAAAAAGGAAGTGCTGACCCAAGTTTAACTATAGTGATGTGAAGAATACCGCACTAATGTATCATTTCCATATGTATTATAATTCTGCAGCCACAGATTTTCTTAAAGAAAACAGCTGCAGGGCTGTTTTCTTCTCAAAATTAAAAGGCTGGAAGATTATTCAGATCTCAAAATCAGAGTATCACAAAAACAAATCTTTATGAAGACTGTCATTATGATAACTATTTGTTCTTTCTTCTTTCTAAAAAGATTTTTAAACTTCAAGTTTTGTTGTGATGATTACTTTCAATAGCCCATTGCAACGTTTTCAATTGTCTGTCTATTTTTTTTTACAGAACAAGAGCAAGTTTTCTAAAGTGTAGTAAGAAAAGGGAGCCAACTCAGTTAATGGCATATCTCATGCTCAGATAGGTCAAAATACCTTACCTATGCATCAGCTATCAAGTTAAAAGAAAAAGAAATTGTTGATTAATGTTCACACACACTAAGGGATGGATGTAGTCAGTAATGTATTTCACGTTTGTCTGATTTTCAGGGGGGGAATGTTTAGGAAATGTGCTTCAGCTTTCTTCTGATTTGGACAACCATATTGCTTCTGAAGAAGCTAAAGCCTACTGGAATACTTGTTTTTCATTTCACTGTGGTCTGGATGAAAGGGGATATACACTTCAGTAAGGAGTTCAACTTGCTGATCTTTGTAAGTCCCTTTCAACTTGGGATATTCTGTGATTCCATTATTATATAATTCTATAAGCCTGGACATTATTCCAGGCCCACTACATTAGATGTAGTGTTTCAGTGATGAAATTTCAGATTCAGATCAACAAAGTTTCAGTTATCTTGGAATCATAGAATCATCTGGGTTGGAAGACACATTAAAGATCACCAAGTCCAAACATCAGTCTTACCTACAGAGTAAAAAAGCCATGTCCCTAAGTCTACACACATCATATAACCCTCCAGGGATGGGGCCTCTAACATTGCTTGGAGCAGCTCATTCATTACTTGGCCACCATCTACATAAAGCAGTTCTTCCTAACATACAGTTTTAGATTGTATATTGTGTACAATATTAGATTGTTTATGACCAATATCAATTGGTGCAGCTTAGACTTTTTCTTCCTGTTAGAATTGTCAGTATCTTGATTTTTGTGTCACTTCTCTTGCACTTGCAGCACCAAAGTTTCTCTAGTGATTTGAAACCTCATATGACAAATATGTCTGGTCAACATGATGGAGAAGGCTCGTAGAAAGGGAAAAAAACAGCAGCCTGTAGCTTGTGTTCATGTCACTTCATGTAGATCTGCTCCATGGAGGACACATATCTATTTTCTTCATCTTCTCTTTTCAAGCTAGAAGGATTCACTCGAGACATGTTTATTGATTTCTTCTTCTACCTGTGAGTGTTTGAAAAATAATTCTGTTCTCACAAGGTGAGAGCTTTATAAGGATTGTAATCTTTGCTGCACTAGAACAACTGAATTAATTGCATTTACCTACCAGATAATAGAGAGGAAGATCATGGTATGTATACAAAGAACTTAGGTTCATATGTTTAACAAGAAAAATAACAAAAGTCACTGTATTTGAAGAGGTTCACTGACAGAAATGAACCTTACTAACTTAAATTCTTTGATTAAACACAGGTTGTTCTGCTATTTTTAGTCAATTTCCACAGTGGGGAAACATGCCTATCAGAACAACATTTACATCTAGTGATAGTAATATAGTGCTTTTTTTCTATTTAGTTTTGAATGTTTTATTTTTACAGTATATTATATATATTACATATAGGTTTGGAATATTGTATAGCTATCATATAAGAGCTTCATACCTCACAGAATACTGGGCAGAAATTATTGTTATCTCCTTTCTGTAGGTGGAGAATTCAAAGTGGTGATAACACTTCTCACAGAGCCAGGATTATCAGAAATGGGCTTTTCATTACTCCCAATCTAATGTGATCATTCTGCCTTTATGAGAAAGCATGGTAACTGAAGCACCAAAGAATCTTTGCCTTACAAGAGGTAAATCACAGTGCCTATTTTTAGTGTCAGGAACTCTGGTCCCTGGAAACCTATCACAAGATTTGTAGAGCATAGATCATTTTTCATTGTACTATGAGAAAAACTGTCTCCCCTTTAAAGCCCCTATGATCACTTGCATTCATAGCAATCTGCAGAGGTAAAAAGCAGGAGTAATTTAGTTCTGTCTGCTGTACACCTCTGTTCATAGAGTGTTATGCTGAGAGAGAGCTGGAGCATACAAGATTGAATATGAGTTGCAGAGATTATGGGTGAAGAGCAAGGACATTTTCAGCAGTTGCTACCTGCAGTGGAAACTGTAACACAGGGAGATCATCTGAAAGCTCCTCTTTGATAAGTCATGTTCAATCTTCAGCCCATGGCTCAGTACAGCCAATAATGCAGCCCAATGCATGATCATGTCACCAGTGTCACCACAGTGGCAGCCCTTCATTGCTGTAAGGCATGGCCTTGGTTGTGCACCCATCATTCACTAACAGCAAAAACGTTTGTGTTATTAACACTGTCTCAGCAGAAACCAGAACCCAGGGAGTGGACACTGCAGCTATAACTCCACCTATCTCACCTGCCTCACACACAATCAAAGTGAAACCCATGTGTATTACATGTTGCAAGCACTTGTGCCACTTAGTGAATAAAATACAGTAATTCCCAATAATAATTATAATTTCAACCACCTAATGGCATCACAAAAGAGAACAGACCTGTCCTCCCTCTTCCCCCTTCCCCTGCCCCCAAAAAAGGATGAAGAAAGAATGTTTAACAAAAAAAAAAAAAAAAGTACACCTGAGTACTTTTTTTGTTGTGACACATGATCTGGCCTTTTTCTTTTTTTTTTTGTCAGGAAATTTTGTCAGTTTTCAAAGATTACAATTTGAAATGATATCATATCATATCAATACAACATGCTGCAGAATTCAATGCATATCAAGGAATGTTTTGTAAATATAAAATAGTAGAACTGAAAAAACGTCTGTCATCTCAACTTTTTTTTTTAATTACAGTTCAAATGAGCTTTACTATAAAAACCAGTTATGTGGTTGCAATTCTGACTGAAAATAAAAATCAAAACCATTTACTTATGGCAAGTGTATTAAACAATGCAAGGAAAGCAAAGCAAATATAATTCATCCTAATTTTCTTAAAAATGGTATTTCTAAAATTAGCTTTTCTCACTAGTCCATAGCCAGGTAAGAACCAGAACCAGTTATTCAGCCAGAACTGAAGAAACAGGAAAATATTTCAAAAAAAAGTTTGGACAGTAAATATGCTAATTTCAAATTTTATGCATTGGTGATAGATGAAAATATTGATTCTACAGCTAGGGCTCAACTTGCCATTTTTATTAGAGCTACTCATAATGAATATAATGTTAATGAAGAAATGGCTTCTTCAATGTCATTAAAAGACACAACTATAACTACTGATTTGGATGAAGCTGTAAAAATTACATTAACACAATTTTCTTTAACCTTTGCCAAGATACATGGTATAAGTACTGATGGCATCCTAGTGATGACTGGTAAAAAAAAGGGACCTATAAAATTAATAGAAAACTATGCAATTGCCACCAGCAACTCATGTTTGGTGAAATATCACTGCACTGTACTTCAAGAAAAATTATTCATGGCAGCTTTAAAAATTGATAATGTGCAAATTGTTATCAAACTATGAATTTCACGAAATCTAAGGGATTCAATTATCACCAGTTCCAAGGTTTCCTTAAAAGTATGGATACTTTTTACTTTTATGACTATGAGGACATCGTTTACTTTTCTGAAGGAAGGTGACAAAGTCGATGTAAAATGCTAAGAAAATTTTATGATTTGCCAAATGAAATCAAGTCACTCATGGAAACAAAAGAAAAAGGTTATGCCAAGAATGTGAAACTTAAAAATGGCTCACAGATTTAGCATTTTTGGTGGATTTGATCACGCTTTTAAATAAGTTAAACATGCATCTTCAAGGTGAAAATAAATTTATTTTTGCTACGTTTCAAACCATAACAGTCTTTGAAATGAAACTTAAATGATGATAAGCTCAATTTGTAGCAAATAACTTGATGCATTTTTGTACACTGGCTAACCACAGTCCTACGAACATACAGCTGTGCTTTCTGTTTTGATAAAGGAATTTGAGAACAAGTTTCACAATTTCAAAGAAAACCCACATCAATTTCTTTATATATATTTTTACTCCATTTTTAGTCAGCATAAATACACAACCTGTGAATTTGCAAATGGAATATGTAGAGTTTCAATCAGACATTTAACTCAAAAAATTGATCATGTCTTATATTCTAAGACCTGTCTTCAAAGAGAAAAATATCCCCCACTTCACAATCAGCCTTATATATGTTATTACTTTTTTGGCAGTACTTACATTTGAGAACTAATGTTTTCAAGCATGAAGTACAGGAAATGTAAAATTTCATCAAAAAATTTTGATGAACACTTTGTGAACTCACTAACTGAAACCACTTCCACTGTAACAGATTATTGCATTAGTTTCACAAAAGCAAAGTTTTATGATATTTTTGCTCTACTTTTTATGTTTTTATAAAAAACATTAAAATATTTTTAAAATTAAAAAAGTCTTATTACCTACTTACATTAACCCTGTTATGTATCACATATGTGGCCCAAAATGACAATTCTTCATTTATTGTGGCCTAGGTAAACCAAAAGTTTGGGCACCCATGTTTTAGACAGACACGTTTTAATGACTTGATAATGTATTCTTACAAGTAAGCTATGTGTTAGCAAGTAATATTACAGTGAAAGTTTTGGGGTGCTTAATGCTGTAATTAATCTACAAATAGAGAGATTTACTGCAGGCCCAAATCTGTTTCTTATTCTTCGCTTTCATCATCTGTCCTCTTCCACTTGTCCCCTTTATTGGAGTACTTATGTACACAGATGTGTGCTCAAGCCCTTTCATTCTTCAAAGTCATCCTTGTCCATGTCAGACACCCAATTATCTTCTCAATTTATGCCAATAAAGAGTAATTCTAATGAAGTTAGTGAAGTTAAATTAATGGAGAAATCTTAATGTAAATGAAAACAATAAATCTCTTTAAAGCTTTCAGTGAGCATTCATCAACACAGCCCACCTGTTTTGTGCTCCTCCACTTTATGTAAGCACTCATAAAACCAGTGTAAATGACAAGTTAGCCAGATTTATAGCTGATTTGTGCTTTGAGAAAACACAAGGGCACACAAGTGTTTTCATGTACCTTCTCCATTATTTGAGATTAATTAGTATTTATCTGACATAATCTGTCTTATTCTACACAGACAAAATCATAGAAATGTCTCACTCCAATTATTGGAGATGGAGGAGATTCTTTGATATATGTATACCCGACCACGAGATTAAGATACAATGGGTCAAAAGTTTGCCCAACCAATTTATTACAAATCCTAATCGTTAAGGGAGATGGGAAGGGGGAGACAGAATCACAGAATCACAGAATGGTCAGGGTTGGAAAGGATCATGAATCTCCAACCCCCTGCCACATGCAGAGCCACCAACCTCCACATTTAATACTAGATCAGGCTGCGGATCTAGTAGACCAGATGGGTGAAAGAAAAGAGATAGCTAATAGAAGCAAGGAGTCTTTATAGAAAGCAAGAGAGAGATAGTCACCACTGAGGTTTCCAGCATTGCCCATAGTTCAGACACTGATTCTCAGTACATTGGAGGTTGCGTTGTTCGGTTCACAGGTACTAAGACAGTACAATCTTATTTATAAGTCCACAGTGGCCAAGTCAACTGTTTTTGGAATAACAGCTTCTGGCTTTGGGATCTCAGTAGGAACTCTTTTGTTCCCATTTTCCAGGCCTGGCAAATTTCAGTCACTAGGTAAGAGGAAGCAGGGAGATCTCAGCTTGTATCCAGTCTTCACAGGACACAATGGTAACATTTTTCAGTCTCCTGTACCCAGCCGGAGTTATTTGTGCACAGGCCAGGTTTTATTCCAGTAAACACTCCTGGTCACTCCCTTTTGAACCAAACATCTCCAAAGAAATGCTTTCAAATGTAAAACTGTCCGCAAAGTGTCGTTGATTGCCACATGGTGACATCTACCACTTGCCTCCTAGATAAGTCAGTTACAGTCTTACCGCAAAAAAATGCCTCAGAAGGCAAGCTCTGAACCAAGAAAAAACAGACACTGTCCTTCACAAGAAGTAAGTACAAGTTTAATAAGCATTGCCGTTATCTCTATTATAATTTTTCTGTAGAGGAAGAAGCTCTTATTTTTCTTCTGATGATCATCTCTTCTTTTAAATGCACCCAACTGAACTAGAAATAACATCCCAATTAATGACATGCTCATTGTGAAATCACTTAACTGATTCATCAGGTTTTTATATTAACACACATTATCTCAACCGATAGGAAATTGACCCAAGAGGATGTGTAATAAACCATGAATAAAAATCAACTCTGACAATGAACAGTCACCATCATTGATAATGTTATTTTAAGCCACATCAAATCAATAGATTTCGTTTTTAGTATGATGATTTTATAGTAAATTCCAATCTTTCTCTGTAGGTAACAAGTTCTAGTAGTTAAAGTTACAATGCTATAGATTCTATTATAACTGAAGTTCATCACCTCCTAGCCTGGTACTTCATTAGCTTCTCATGCATCCACTTTTCAAGCTTGTCCAAGTCCCTCTGGATGGCATCCCTTCCTTGTATGTATCAACTGCACCACTCACCTCAGTGTTATCAGGAAACATTCTGAGGGTGCATTTAAGCCCACTGTCTACGACATTGATAAAGATGCTGAAGAGCATCAATTCCAAGTTTGAACCCTGAGGGACCTTACTCATTACTGCCCCCCATCTAGACACAGAGCCACTGAACACAACACTCTGGCTGCAACCATCCAACTAATTATTTTTTCACTGAATAGTGCAGCATTCAACTCCATCTCTTTCCAGTTTAGGAATAAGGATGTGGTGTGGGACCGTGTCAAAGGCCTTGCACGTCCTTGCAAAGTCCAGGTAGGTGACATCAGCTACCCTTCCTCTGTCCACCAGTGCTGTCACTCCATCATAAAAGGCCAACAAATTGGTAAGTACAATCAAGGCAAAGATATGCTGGTTGACTTGGATCACCTCCACATCTTGTACGTACCTTAGCATCTCTTCGAGAAGGAACTGTTCCATGTCCTTCCGAGGCACAGAGGTGAAGCTCTCTGTGGTGAGGCTCTACTAGTCTGTAATTTTCCAGATCTTTTCTCCCTTTCTCAAAAAAGGGAGTGTTGTTTCTCTTTTTCTAGTCATAAGAAACTTTGCCTGACACCCATGACTTTTCTAAAATAGTGGAGAAAATTGCTCAACAACCATATTATATAATCATAGACTGGCCTGGGAAGAAAAGGACTTGGAAAATCATCTAGTTTCAGCCCCCCTGCTGTAGGCAGGGTTGCTAGCTACAAGACCAGGCTGCCCAAAGCCACATCCAGCCAGGCCTTGAATGCCTCCAGGGATGGGGCATCCACAACCTACTTGGGCAACTTGTTCCAATGTGCCACCACCCTCTGTGTTAAAAACTTCCTCCTAATATCTAACCTAATTCTCCTGTCTTAATTCAAAACCATTCCCCCTTGTCCTCTTATCAACCCATGTAAACAGTCATTCCCCCTCCTGTTTATGCTCCCTTCAAGTACTACAAGGCCACAATATGGTCTCTTCAGAGCCTTCTCTTAAGCCAGTTCCTTCAGGACATCAGCCAGTTCTTTCAGAACACTGGGTATTCATATCATCAGGTCCTGCAGACTTGTGCACATTCAGTCTCATGAGATGATCTCTAACTTGCTCTCTTCTTACAGTAGGAGGAATTTTGCTCTTCTGACCTCAGCCTAGAAGTTCAGAGATGTGAAAGTTGTGGGAAGCCTAACTGGCCATGAAGACAGAGGCAAAGCACTCACTGAGCTCCTCAATCTTCTTCACGTCTTCTTGAAGACAGTTCTCCCTTCTAAATTATCAGAGGTGGAATACTGACCTTTGCCTGTCTCTTCTCATCGTTGTAGCTGTAGAAAACCTTCTTGTTATCTTTTTCACATTTCTCAGCAAATTCATTTCCATCTATGCCTTACTTTCCTCATCCCATCTCTGCCTATCTGGATGACATCCCTGTATTATTTCAAGGACACATGCCCCTGTTTTTACACTGCCTATACATTTCCTTCTTTTCAAGTGTCTCTATGAAAATGTCCATGAGGTTAGCACTAGAACTGGACTCCAAAAGAGGTGGTGCTGGATAATCCAGATATAGATAGCAATTGTCCCCAATGCTAATAGTATGGAGCCGTACTCTTTTCCTGTTTACCCCCCAAAAAATGACAAAGGAGCCAACCATCCATCCTCATAGCCTGGGACTTGGATAGGGCTGAGTCTACCACTTTCCCATGGTTACTAAGCAATTTTTAGAGTGCGTCTATTTGCACAGACTCTGCACGGATGTGCATTGACATCTGTGACGGTTAGAAGAATGATTCCCAAAAGTCTGCCAGAAGTCCCAAAGAGCTACCAGGGGAATCAATTTTAGTTTGCCTTGGCAAAATATTGCCATACTTTATTGTGATAACATTGATGTTTTTTGTACTTAGGTAGCATCTACAACCTGGACAGCCTACTTTTTCTGAGATCAGTCCTCGCACTTCCTATGCCCTTGTGGTTACCATAAATCAGTTTGTAAATTCTCAGTTTTGCTGTTGTACTTGCCTGGATACTAAATATCTGATCAAAGAAGATTGTTTCAATAGGGGCTTGTGATGTTTTCAGACTACAACAAAATTTTCTGCAACCAGTCTCTGCACAGATCAGAATTCTAAACGAATGTGCTCCTAGCATGTGCATCAGAGGTGATTGTCAGGTTAGGGATTTTAACAGGAGAACAAGGTAATGCATTTAAAGTAAAAGCTTTTTAATGAGAAAAAGAAGTCAGATGTTGAGAAAAATCTGTGAGAAAACTGCTGAGTTTTCAGTGACTAATGAACTATAATTAAGTAAGGAGCTGGTAATATTTTGATATAGATCTTCTGAAATGGAGTGTGATCTGTTATGAGACTTAAGGTGGTACAATTTTTTATGGCCTTCTGAAATACTACAAACTGATAAAGTCACCTTTAAACATTTTCTTTAAGGGATGTGCTCATTGTGATTTCTTTTCTTGAAATATCTTTTCTGTTTTCCTCTTCCTCATTCTGAAGGGAGAAAGTCTCCTGATCATAACATAGGTAGAAGCAGACATATCTTGGTGGAAGCCAAATGAAACCATCAGATATCAGTCCAAAGAAGCACCTGGTCACACTATAGGGAGAGTTTCCATTTGTCTGTTTGTGGCAGTGTCTCATTATTGTGTTGGGAGTTACGGGCAGCTCAGCATTAGGTAGTATCTATGTATCAGTGAGGGTCATTTTGAGTAAGAACAGTCATCCTTAAGATTGAGAAAAAATGACTTAATTTTCTTACTATAGAACAGGAAGGCTGCACTCACCCAGATACAGCCCGTTTCTCTTGTAAGCTCTGATGAACAGGTTTGTCAGCTGTCCATGTAGAAGCATGCTGCTGTTCAAATATGTTAACTCTTTTGTTGAAGCAGAATTTTCATTTGAAATTTGTGTGAACAAATATGAAGAATTATGTCCATTAAAGTTTAAATGCAAGATCAAGGCCATACAAATTTCCCATTTCAAATTGGACTGCAAAGCACAGGGTTATCAAGTTGATTATTATTAAATAGTGAGTAGAAATAGAATAATAAACTCCATATCCTGTGACTGGTGAAAGAGTGCATGTCTCCCTGTACAACAGAGACTACAGAACTTCCCACTGCCTTTTGGACTGAAAACACCAAAAGCTAGAATCAGCCATATAGCATAAAACATCAGTGATTCTAGAGTTGCCAATGTGTCTGTCTTTAGGTAAAAGGTCTTTCTTATTTAACATCTGTAGCCAAGTGAACATCCTGTGAATGAGGAAAACATATTAAACTCACAAAGAAATCAGAGTTTTGTAGTAGGCAAACTTTCTGCCACAGAATCCTATGGACAGCATTACACTTACTTGCCTCTGCACATAGTTGGGGAAAGCCTCAATTCATTAAGTGTCACTTCTACAGACAAATACAGAACTCACAGTAATACCTAAGTGAACCATGACAGCAAATTTGAGCTTCATTTGTCAAGTCCAGGTTTTAAAATTTTATGGATAGAGCCTATTTTTCTTCTTAAACCAGTTCTCTGCTGATAAGATTTTAGCAAAATTGCACATTCAGTGAAGTTACTCTTGATTAACTTTACCTAGTGGAAGTGAGAGAGCCTTCACATCTGCAAGCTGTATTCATATACAAGGAACAACCACACAAAGGCCAAACTAGCATTGACTTCAAAGAATTCTATACACCAAGGAAGAGAGAGAAGGACAGGAGAGTTGCTTATCTTCTAGAGAGATCACTGGAAATCCAGAGCTGCTTATTTTCAGAGAAGGTCTAAGGAAAAATGGCTAGTTTAGAGTTTGAACTCTGAAATCTGTGTCTTAACAGCTGCTTCAGTTCAAAATATCATTTCACATTATACTCAAACAACTTTGTCATTTTTTTCTTGAATGAAATCTAATGAATGAGTTCTTAATCTGGAGAAACTCTCCTCTACACTTTGTTTGTTATCACTAAGTGATACTTCTTCCCCAGCATACAGTAATTATTGTGGTTATTTCAAGGGCTAGTCTGCGTGTTATTTTGCCTAGTGCTGTTTTTATCCCTACATTACAGATGCTTTATTTAGTATAATACAGTTGATCAGTCTGTAATGCAGTTGAATTTGTTGTTATAGCTTACTTAATAAACAATTATGCATCATCTACGCTACAGTCTATGAATCAGAATTGCACAATATATTCACAATTCTTTCTGCTGCTAGTGCTTAATCAAGTTATATAATACAATACTTATGAAATCTAATGACTAGATGTGATGACTCAGGAAGTGTGTTCTTTCAGGCAAGGGTTAGGGTTGCAATACAAAATTTGCTATTGTGAAAGAACTTTTCATAGGATATTGTGCCTAATTAATATTCATCATTTTCTTAATGAGATGAAGGGAGGTGGCATGGAGGAATGTTATTTTTAAAATTCATATTTATATTTATTTATTTATTTATATTTATTCAATTTTTATTCCTTGGAAGTGTAGATTTTAGTGATAAAGATGTGTGCCTGAGCCTTGTTTGTATTCCTTACCTTTGCATCCCTTCCAGATTAGCATCCTCTGACTTCTTACACATGTAGAATTCTGGAGCAGACCCAGTGACTGCAGTGGAAACCATAAGAACTGTGCTGGTTGTGAGAAAATTCAGTACAGTTTTGGGAATTCCTAGTAAACAATTAAAAGTAATCAGCCAATTTACCATAGGCATTTTGGAGAGGCCTCATTCCAGCAGTCTGTGAATATAATCTTTGCTGACGTTAAGAGCTTAATAAAAAGGTAAGAAATGGAAGTAGCATGATCTGTGCAATTCTAGAGTCTTTCATAAATGCTGGCCTGACTGGTGCTAGCAAGGAAACAGTTAAAAATCTGTATGCATAACAGTTAATTAAAATGTCAAACAGAGCATCCACAATTCTCTTATATCTCAGTTAAATGGCATGGACTTCTTCAGTACAAATTACAATTGCTTGTATCTTTTATACTTTCTAATCAGGTAATGGTCATACAGGTACAATCTCCACTACACGTAAACAATGCATCTTGACTTGACCATGGAGCTTGTAGATACTTTTATGGAGTGGCTGGCAGTATAACAGATTCATCCACAAAGTCTTTCCATTACATTTACACAGCCTGAAAACATCTTCCTTTCATGCAGAGGGTGGTGACACACTGGAACAGTTTGCCCAAGAGGCTTGTGAATGCCCCATCCCTGGAGGCATTCAAAGCCAGGCTGAGTGTAGCTCTGGGTCTGGTCTAATGGTTGGTGACCCTGTCTACGGAGGGAGGTTGAAACTAGATGATCTTTGAAGTCCTTTTCAATCCAAGACATTCTATGATTCTATGAGTTCTACTTTTTTCCAGCTTTGTCACCCATCCCAAAGGGAGGAAGGAAAGTAACCAAAAGGCTGTGTGGTGTTTATATGATTGCCAAGTTGAATTGTGATCCTAGACTTCAAAACAGGATGGCTTTAGATCTGTTAACAGCTAAGGAAGGAGGGGTATGCACAGTAATAAATCAGAATTGCTGTGCTTATATAAATGAGAATTTGAAAATTGAAACAGACTTAAGGAAAATTTGGGAGCAGACAAAGGTTCTGCATAAGACAAGCATGGATGACACAAGCTGGGAAACAGAGTAAGTGGGATTCACTTACTAATGGGGGAATTGAAAGGTGGAAAAGGGCCCCATAAGAAAAGTAAAAGGCAAAAAGAAGGTTTCACAGTAACTGAGAATAGGGGGGAGGATAAGGGGGATAGTTAGGAATAGTTTATAGAAGCAGGAATGTTGAGCTCATTAGAGGAAGGGGAACAGCAGGCACATGTTCTGGGATAGTGAGGGGGATGAAGGCCATGCTGATAAGCTTAGAGACATCTGGCAGGGAGGTGATTAGATGTCCAAAAGAGCAAGACGAAACTAGTTTGGGGGATGCCCCCCCTTCTCTGTCAGGAGTTATGGTGAGGAAGGTCAGAAGCCTTCACAAAAAAGACAATAAATTCTTCAACCCAGACCCACTACGCATGCAGAGCAGGGAAGGGTCTGCATGCTTTGGGGTATAATGAATATGTATCTGAATTCTGGGAAGTTACTGATTATGTATTAGTTCACTCTATATCTGTAGCACAATTTTTCTAGACAGTGTGCAAGCTTGGAGGAATTATCCCCCTTCCACCAGAGCTTTTGTGCAATTGTCAATAAAACATATTTTCTCTGTATCCTTACAGGCTATAGGGTTTGATTTCCCACACGTCAATTTGGCACCCCAGATGGGACCTGCTCTGTTTGGCTGTGGGATCAGTTGAGAGAGGGGACGCCTTTGGCGCGCCCAAGATTTCTCTGAAGGACTTCCTTTTGTCATCCGATCACTGCGGGAGCAGACAAGGACCATCAGCGGACCAAGTATGTGATTGGAAAGGGGACCTGTAAGTCGTACACGAGGAAGAGAGCTTTTTGCTCCCCCTTAGGCTGGGCTGGTGGGTGACAGAATATAGGGGGTATTCTGTCAAAAGCTTGCCTGGGCTCTCCTTGCTGTGATAGCAGAGATTTGAGTTTGCATGCTCTTTTACCATCTACTGTTATATTCGGTTCCATGTATTTGAACTACTGTATTATTATACTAGTACCACCAAATATCTTCTAAGCAATTTTGAACTCGGTTAAGACCAGTCTTGTGTGTCCTGAGTGAGTCTGGTGTGGATGGACAAAGCGAAAGTTTCAAATTTGTTTTAGAGACCACCCCATATCCTTTTTCCTTTATTCACCAGTATGTACCTGCTGGGGAGATTTAAAGCTCAGAGTGGGAACATGACCATCACAATCTAATTTCATTGTATTAATTAACATGACTAATATAAAGGAAACCAGTGACATCTTATACGTGTATAGTTAAAAAACTTTTTTTTTCCTTAGATTACAAATAATGTTTTAACATAATATTCCTGTGATTTTATGGCCAGCCTTCCATAAGCAGAAAAAAATCTTACTCCAGACTCTTCAAACATAGCTTTTTTGCCATCTCTTTTGCAGTGTTTCCTGCCATGATCTTCTTAAAGCACTACGTGATCTTTCTGCATTGCACACCTTTGATATTATATAAACAATAGTCCACTTTCAGCCTCTGTATCTGTGTAGCTATGTTGTTTTGGGTACTGTCTATTTTAGTAGATAGCTTCATCAGCTGGAGACTTGCTATCACTGTCGCTCATGTTAGAACAGACAGATAAAATTTATTTTCTATGTGGGGCTCTTTTGTTTCAATAAGAAGCACAGCTGTGATGAAAATTTTGAAGAGGAAGGCTACCTTTTAAATATAGATGTTAAAAAAATTTACAGTCACAAATGTATATTACTTTCGCATTTGCGTGTTTCTACTATGCCATTCTATATTTGCTCCGTTTGCAAATCATATCACAAAGAACAGTTATATAAAAATGACAAAGCTTGCTGATAGAAAAGCTAGAGCAAAATTGAAAAATCACAGAATTCACAGGACAGTGATTGAATGCAAGATGGGAAAGAATATTGTGTACTTAGGTGCAGTGTAGATAAATGAAGTGGACTTAAAGGATAAAAAGTATTCCTACTTTCACATTTAAAATAATAACTTCTGATGTGGCTTAATATTTCAAGAACAGGCGTTTCAGTTTACAGTTTCTCCAGGAAAACATCTCAGCAGTCAAAGAACAAAAATTGCTAATGCAATTATTACAAACAACAAAAAAGAAAAAGAAACAAAAAAACAACACACAAAAACACAAAAACAATAAGAGAGGGAGAAGTTACTGTACTGATGCATAAATTTGACATTCATCACTGCCTCAAAGAAAGTGACCACACCTGCTTGTCTTCCTGACGATTTCTGCTATAACTGGAAAACCTTTAGCGACAGGTAACACGGGCAGTTAGAGGTACTGGACAGCTTCCATACCAAAATCAAGGCAATGGGCAGGGATTCCTTATCCTGTGGCTGAGATTGTTTAATGGAAATATGATTTAGGTGCACAGATTATGAAGTGGCTAAAAAGGAATCAATGTAGCTCAACAAAGAACTACGTTCAACAAAGGTAAATGAAATGTACATAGTGTGGAAAACACTGTTGCTCTCTGCCAAGGCATGAAATAGGAACTATCAAACAGAGCTGAATTCAAAACAAAACCAAGAAATCAGTGCATCAAAGAACAGGTGACAAATGAGTTGGCTTCTTCCTGTAGGATGCTGTGGATGCCATGTGGGTGCCCTGCTGAGGACCTGTCAGCCATTCAGCAGAACTTCCAGCCCCCGGTGGATGTCTCTGCTACTCTGGCATTTTCCTGGCTCAGGAAGGCCTTCTGATATCCCTAATCAACTGCTATGCTGTGGGTAGATCCAGCATTGGAGCTGATCAACTTCATGAATGAGGGCTGAATGAATCCATGGAAAAAGATCATTGATATCTGTTCCATAGACATCCATTCATGGCATCTGCTGAAGGCAGAAAGATGAGCAAAACAGGCCCTTAACACGAATCAGTGAGAACATATTTATAGTGTAGCAGGATTAAAACCTGAAATTTCTGGGTGCATCTGGTGAACTTTGTCTCTTAGTGAAGTGGTTTACTAATATTGATCTGAGATCACAAAAGTAGTGTTTTTCATAAGATTGCCAGTTCAGATCATGGTGGTACTGGAATTTTTTTCAGGCAGAGCATAAGGCTCTCCGCTCCTCTAAATGCCTGTGAAACTGAAGATAATGTAACTCCTGGTAATTTTTAGTTCTTCACTGCCTTGTTTTATATAAAATGGAATTTATTGGTTCTGAGAGGAAAGTTTCTGCAATCTTGACGTACGAGAATAAGGCTGAGATGAACTGTGTCATTAGGGTGGGACCCACCTGTCTAGGGTAAGAATGGACTGGAGGCTACTCTGAGTAAGCACAGGATTTTTCAGTGTGTGGAAAATAGAAGTAAGGGCCTTTTTGTACGTGGTGAGAGTTTGAATGCAAAATGGGAAATAATATTGTGTACTTATGTTCAAAATAGTAGATAAATCCTGCTTATTTTAAGCAGACTCTGGAAGACTTGATAAGGGCAGAAAACCTATGATCTTTTTTAATTTCTCCTGCTTTCACATCATCCCCTTGGGAAGAAAATGATTCTGCCCTTGTCCACTCGTGTATTTTTGCAATTGATTCCTTCAGCTGTCTGCAAAGTAAATACTCATAAGAACTTGAAAAAAAGTTCCATTGCCCAAAGGTCTTGTCACTATAGTGTGTGTAATACATATTTCAGAGAACCAGAGATGTTAACAGGAGGAACAGTTTGTAGCCTACACAGAGGCACTGCTCTCAGTAAATTTAATTTGATCAAAAGTAATTAGACGATAATGTTATAATTAAATAAGTGATGTCTTGCTATTTACTATCACCATGCATATCACAACAGGGCAGTATCCATGGCAAACACAATTTTGCCACAGCTGCAGTATAAATAATTCAGCTTTAATCAAAAGCCACATCTGGTCAGGCTTATATAGCAAAATGTCATGTCAAGACAGGCCTTATTCCACCTGCCAGTCTTGCATGTGATTCGAGTTACTTCTGTATGAAAACATCACAGCCTGCGCTCCACAGAGTAATGCAAAGCACAGAGGCACATTCTGATCAAAGGCTGAAATTCTTCTTTAGAAACATCTCCCTGTATTGCAGGCAAAAACTTACTGTTTATTTATAAGCATTTATTTGCTATGCCACACTCCCACTGTTATTCATTTATCAAATCAGTAGGAGAAGCCCATATCACATACAACAGAAGACAGCATTTTTCTTGTCTTTATAACCTACAGATGGTCATTTTTAGGGCAATAATACTATACCACATATCTTAGGCATAGTAGAGTGAGTATGCATGAATACTGACTTGGTGTGCCTGCATAAAGCAGAAAATCTTATCCAAAGAATAATTACATGCTGGTGGTACTGTAATACATCTTGCAGTAAAAGCCAGAGTTAAGGACTGTATTGTAACATGAGTTAGAGACTGTGACTTAGTGGTGCCCCGGGAAACAGATCTTCTTCTATCCCGAAATTAGATAGCATTTTGTCAGAATCACCTCATGGGAAGATGTTATTTGAGTACCATTTTCATCCCAGTTAGAAATGTACTGCTGCCCAGAACACATGCAAACACGGCTAGTTCATTCACAGTTATTGCTGTGCCAGCATTTTCTTTCAGCTGAAATAATTATTTTCCTTTGGCATATTTGCTGTTAACTTTTGCTTTATGAACCAGGTAGGCCACTGTCTTTGGGAGTACTTTTAATTCAGTGCAGCCTGTAGGCACATTCCAGCTGTGAGTTAGCTCAGATGCAAGACCAAGAGACTGATTTAGTTTGATTAGCTGTATTTCATAGCAAAATGCTTTAGTCTTAACTGAATTCTCATCCCCATTTCCTTCATTTTATCTATAATTTCTGTCAAATACTGAAATTCAGAGACACTGCTTCTCTATGAAACTTTATTTCCTCATCAAAATTAATATTGATACAGTCAATCTTTAACTAACCAGTATGTATCTTTTTAAATATATATTTATCCATTATTCTGTTAAATATATACTAAAACTTTGCATGGTTTGAGTTTGGGTTCATTAAATAATAGCTACTTGGATCTCTTCCTTCACACTTTTAGATTTCCACCCCTCATACTTTTCTTGTTTTAAAATACAGCCATTTTACATGCAGTTCTGCAGTCAAACATTGTTACAGTGATATCGGTAAGGGTCTTTCAAACAACATTTTTTTCTGTGCTTGTCATTGAAGTATCAGCTCTTTCAAAACCCGAAGGCTCCATATGTGTTATTTTCTTTCTATATCAGTAGGGGTCTTTTAAAAAGTATTTTTTTTCTGTGTCTGTCACTGAAATGTAAGTTCTTTCAAAATCCAAACGTTTCATAAGCATTATTTTTTTTCTCTTCCCTTTCAGCTGAGATAAAATCCAATGCAAACCTTCATTTATATTCAACAAACTAACTTGTCATTACATAACCACTGTAATAATGAAAAGGTGGGGCAAAATGCATATTTTGTTCTGGGACCAGATCTAGATTGCTTTTAAATTGCACACCACCCTCACTGTGGATAAAATTCCTCCACTATTCCCCTTTCACCTATGAGAGCAACAAAAATCTTTTCTACTTGGTTTAATTTCCTTCTCAAGATCAACATCAGCTTCATATTTGCCTGAACTCACTTTGCTGCTGAAAGCTTTGCTCTAAAAAAGCGGCTTATTTGGTTAGTTAGCTGAATTCTTACTTCTGGGTTCTTGGTTATGCTGATTTATTTTGGGGGGTGACTATTAGAGTCTAGCTGTAGCTGAAACTCTTCCTAGTTTCCAGATGCTGAATCTACCCTCAAGAATCCAACCTTTACAGAAACGTCTACACCAGTATAAAGGACACAGGCTACAGTTATATGATCGACAAGTTATATGATGAACAGAGAAGTCAGGGAGGGGAAATAAGCTGAAATTTTGGAAGCCAGGAGGCTGAAGCATTTTTTTATGTAATAGATGATCACAAAGATAGAGCTTCCTTGTCTGGAAAACTGTCTGGTTGCAGAATGCTGCTCTCTGAATATAGATAATATTTTATTACTTCTTATAAAATGAGAAGATCATGTTCTGTTAAATTATCTCTTACACTAATGACCTTTTCAAAAATGTATAATATTGCTAGCAGAAAATGTTCTCTTCTGTAAGGAATAAATCTTTATTAGTAGTGGGTTTCTTCAGTGCAGCGTATCTATCTACAAACAAAACATTATTGCCAATAATCTCAGTGGTTGTTTTACCAACAAATTATCATTGACTTCAGAGGTAAGGCTTTGGTGCTATCAACAACTGGGCTGTTATAAACATGAAAAGAGGTATTTTCAAGTATTTAGTTCTACAATTACTTTTAATCTATGAAATATTCTTCTGTTTGTGATTTCTTTATAGCTGTTAGTTTTAACAGCGGTGACAAATTTGTTTTGAAGGATTTCTGAGAAAAATAAGTTTGAATTCTCATTAACCTTGAGTCGTTTCTCTATTATTACAATTATTTAATGTCTAAATTCACAGAGGACTTCACGCAGAAATGTTAGTCTAGAAAATATGAATTAACCATCAGATGCTTAGATTTTTCTATCAACAGGAAACTACCCTTTGCAGATTACTTGTACCCAGTCAGGCTGAATTTAAAATGCATTCAGTGGAGTATTCATCTCCCTTTGTTACAATGGGCATGGGCAGTTCAGCTCTATTACACACAATTGCAAATATCTACTTAGGAGAAGCCAAAAGCCAGGATAAAAATGGTTACTGCAATTCAAGCTTAAGATCTGGATGGAAGACTGCACGAGATTTGACGTACAGTGCTTTTTCTACATACTGTACTATTACATAGTTTTTTCTATTACATACTTTTTCTACATATTGTTTTAAATTCCTTCATGTGAGCATCAGCTGGAAAATATGAAGAAAACTACACAATGAATAGTTGTGGAATATGAACAACTGGAAGCAAGAATATCACCATCAATTTGGTGCTTCAACCTGAAAGTTTTCCAAAATACTTTTCTGGGGTGGTAACTGGATCAGAGACGCAATGGCAGAAGCAGGAGTTGGTTTGAAATTAAGCCCTAACACACAATTTCATTGTGTGAGGACAAACTTTATAGGGGAACTGAGCATTCATCCTCTAGAAGACGCACTGAGAAGCATTTAGGATACTGATATACTAGTGACTAAGAAAAATAATGCTCTTAATAATCCTACATGCAACATAAGATGGATTTGTTCTACAGATGAGAAATGGCCTCAGAAAATTACTTGCTAAGGACAACATGATAAAAGATTTAGAAAAATGTTCAAGGAAAATCACTGTAAATGCTTCACTTATTAAAGAAATAGATAACACTCAGTTTTATAACAGATTGTAGCCAGCTTAGAGACTTACAATGATATAAAGAAGATGGCTTCAATCAGAAAAATAGATTGCTGACCAGGGTTTCTTTTACTTAATATGCATTCTCACAAGCAAGTGTTTATACAAATCCATATTATCAGAGAATCACAGAATCATAGAATGACTTGGGTGGGAAGGGACCCCAAGGATCATCAAGCTCCAACTCCCCTGCCACAGGGAGGGCCGCCAACCTCCAGATCTGGTACTAGACCAGGCTGCCCAGGGCTCCAGCCAACCTGGTTTTGAACACCTCTGGGGATGGAGTGTCCACAGCTTCTCTGGGCAGCCTGTTCCAGCACCTCACCACTCTCTCTGTGAAGAACTGTCATGCAATCTAAACCTTCTCTCTCTGAGCTTAAAATCATTCCCCCTTGTCCTATCACTGTCTAATCTTGTAAAAAGTTGATTCTCCTCCTGTTTATAAGCCCTTTTTAAATAGAGGAAGGCTGCAATGAGGTGTCCTCACAGCCTTCTCTTCTCTAGGCTGAACAAGCCCTGCTCCCTCAGCCTGTTATATCACCTGTGCCTGCTATAAGCACCATTGCATGAGACAATGTAGATGCAACTGCAAATGAAAGCTTGTTTAAATAGAAGAACAGCAAGGATTTTTTTAGAGATCCTGCTCAAGCTTCAGTGATCATTACCATGGGACATTCATGTCCCAAGGCAGGATCAGAGTGGCAATTCACTATGCCTCTTCACTACGGATGACTCTTGACTGATCAGCTCCAGTGATCCCAGCTCATTTTCTAGCGTCTGTACTGTCAGATCAGAATGATGTCAGGTCCATGTTGTGGAGGCATGTGACAAAGAACAACTTTTCAAGTTGATATATGAATACAGATGTGTGTATCCACGGTTAAGTGCAGAGAATCATTGTCCTAGCATCACATGATACAGGGACGAGAGATAAAACAACTTTATTGTTTACTTGTCTACTCAGGAACATCTGAGTAGAAACAGCCTGCCAGGATCATATACAGACCATTTTACTTTTATTCATTTCTATATTGTAACTTCTGTTCCCAATTTTAACTGGCTTGGAAAGGGTGTATTAGAATTTTGATTTGTACCAAATCACTTCACTAGGGTTAATCTCATTTCACTGAACAGTTGCAGAACATATGACGTAGATGTGAATGCTATATCCTATATCCATCTTGACACCTGGAGAAAACAGTGAAAGTCATGCAGAACAAAAGGCCAGTGTAATTCTATTGTGGCATTCGGGTAAGATGAATTCAAATGGCTTGGTAAGCATCAGGTTAAAAATGACTTTTTTGAGCTATATTTCCTACATAGATTTAGAACATCTTTGATGAATAATTCATCTCATGAATATAGTTTATTGTGCCTGAAGAACTAGTCATATCTCATTACCTCTCAGAATTAAGATCATCACAAAATAGGTCTGAAGGATTCCCTAAAATCAGGAGTCTGAGGCAAGGCCACAAAGTGCTAGAGAAAAAAATCAGCTCTATCACCAAGCTGAAGTTGACCCATCAGTCATTTAATCATGACATGAAAATCCAAGCAGCAGTGAGTTAATCCCTGGAAAGCAGTTTCACAAACCAGCTCTCACATTTAATGCCCTTTTTTTCAATATTGAAATTGTTTGGATATTAATATGGAGTATACTACGCCTTGTTACATCTTTTCTATTTGTATTATGTGCCTCTTATTGTCACTGTATGAATGTCAGTGTTAAAGATTGGGAGACATGACTCATGGCTTTCAGGGACAACTTTAAAGAAAATTTTGTTTCCCAGCTACATATTTCATTACCCTCTGTCTTGAGCAATCCACTGCAAGTAATACTCCCAGCTCTGTTTTTCTATGAGCAGCTATTTTTGAATATTGCTTCCAGATTTTTCCCACTGGGGATCCCATTTCCAGTGTCATATGAAACTGGTCATTGTTCTCATATGGCAGCTCAGGATTTGCAACTGAAATCTAACATGACCTTTAACTCCAGAACCAAGGACCATGATTTAGTCTGACAGTGGCTGCTTCAGTGAATATTATTAGATAATTTTTGAATTCTCATTTGTAGTTTAAAAGTTATCAGACAAAGCTAAGAAAAAGCTTACCTATCTCTGCCATTGTCATTTAAATCTCCTGTGTTTTATTCCAGCCTTATATTTCAATTTTCATGTTGCAGATGCATTTCCAGAGATGTCAAAATCACAAATTCTCCTCTGAAATAAATCAAAGATCAGTTTTTATCATATAGCTTTGTCTGGTTCTTACTTGCATTCAGTACCAGAAACATCTGAAAGAAAATCTTTTATACTGATTCTGTCATCAGTTCTGGTCCAAGTTATCCACAGTGATCCTTGTATATGAGACATGTTATTTGTTTTACTGTCATTTATTGTCATTACTTGCTGCTCTTTATTGAAGAGCAGTCTGCTGTCTGCCTTTTTGGCCATTTAGACTCATTTCTGAATTATGTCCTTTCTTGCAAAAACTGTAGTAGTGGACTATTCAGGACTAGATAGACTGGCTTCTAGTATCCCAAAATAAGTGAGAAATAGGCAATCACTACTTGCTATATTCTAACTGAAAAAAGCCCACAGGATAGCATCAGTATAGTAAAACTGCCCATATTTGATGCCTGTTCATCATTCCTCAGCCTCACTTAAAACATTTGAAAGGTAGTGTTAAAGTCATAGTTGACGCTGTTGGAAAGAGATGGCTTGGTACCTGGATCCAGCATATCTCTTTGTAACAGTGGGTGCTCAAATTCCGTATGGTAAATCAGCTTGCTTCACTCTCCAAAGAGGAGTATTTATTTTCTGAAATTCAGAAAGCCAAAACAATTAATTGTAGATTATATATACAAGAGTGTCCTTCTAAAAATTTTCCTGCTAAAAAACATATCTGTATTTTCTTGTAGGTTTACAAGACACTTACTTCCAAGGGGAGCAGCTGAGAAGTAAGAAGATGTTAAGAGTGGTGGTCAGGAAAGGGATTAGAGGAGAAAACTGAGCTTGCCTGGTAGAAGAAATAACGAAGATATTTGTGCAGATATGTGTCACTTTCATTATGATGATCATATCTAAGCCTCTATTTTTTTTTCTGATTTGTTTGCTTCACTTTTCAGTTGTTTCTGAGGGGAAAGGGCAAAACTTTGTCCTTTCACAGGTTTGTATAAAGTTTGGTTAACTTTGAAAGACACTGAAGCACCAGAGCAGAGTAAAATATCCTTCTCATTTTTTTGACACTGAACAAGCTCAGACTATAGGAAAAGCATATTTAAATCTTCAAATATAGGGACTGTCTGTGTGAATTTGGGGTTGTTCTATGAACGCTCAAAACCTATATATAGAGAATAGGCTGCTGGATGTGAAGTTCCAGTATTTCTGATATGAATATATACATCACTGAAGCCTTTTTGCTACACAGAGTCACGGCTGTACACGTTAAAATATAGATGCACACCTTACCTGTAAATATGCTGTATTTGGGAAGCTCTTAGCACTTAGTGAAATACTGGAGCTTGGTACATGATTACATATAATACTGAACAACATAAAAGAAAAGAAAATCTATACGTCTATAGCTGTGATTACTCCTTGTACTCGAAACCCAGTTGGGAGATGTAGGTTTCCATGGAACACAGCAGTTTATTGGTAAGGCAGAATATCCTACTTCGAGTTAGAATTGCTAGTGATCCACAGCCTGCGTTTGTTTCCAGAGGGACTTGAAGAGCTGTTTTAAGCTTTCAGCTTTTACTCATCTACAAGAGCTGTTTACAAACTTCTTACTGATGATTTATCAATATGGGAATTCACATCCTGACTTGTCCAAAGTAATCTATCTTCAAACAGGCCAGAACTTTCCATCTGTCAAAGGAATAGGAGACATGCAAAAAAAAAAAAAAAAAAAAAAAAAAAAAAAGGGAAAAGCAGGTTGTTTTTGTTCTACTGTGGGGCTTGTTAGTTAAGCGTAAGGAAAGTTTTCCTGATTCTTAAGGATTGTATATTATTTATATAATTGTTGGAGGTGTGCTCAAAGCCTTAATTAAACATCCTTTATGCTGGCTGTTGAAACACAGATAACCTAGTTATTTACCTGATTCACAGGGAAGAATTACAAACATTTTAGACCTTCTGTGTAAATCAGCAAAATTTATACTATATATTTAACATCTCCTCTTCTCAAGTGCCTAATCAACACGAATCAAATGCATTTTCAAAACATGATTCACCTATCCTGTCCATAGACATTGTAAAGTGGACCTATTATTTTATGTACTAAATTGGAAGAGCAATTTTAGCATGCCGTGTGAAGATTTAATTTTGCATCTCTCATTAAAGCTAATGGAGACTGTGTTGTTAAATCACATGGTGCATAACATTCCATATTCCCTTAAGTGTCCTTATGTTGCTGAACTGGGAAGAGGCTGAAGAAGTATGCACATGTATTTTGGTGAGCATCTAAGAGTTTAATTTAATTTTCAGGTCTGAGACCAACACCCTTGAATAACTGGTCTCATATGTGTAATCAAATTAAACCAGATGAACTCAAACATTTTAAGTGAATAAGTGAAATAGCCAAAATTAGTTTAAATTAACAAGGTGTTGTATCTGTGTGGGTCTTGGCCCAAGGAAAAATGTTCCTGTAACAACTTGCTGAAGTAGTCCCTTCACATGCACTGATAAAATCTAGCAAGTGATTTTTAAAAGCTTGGAGCAGACAAATTATTTGGCTTCAGCATTGTTCAAGTTTGGCTTCTTTTTTCCTGCCCTTTTCAACATTTTTCCTTTTTTTTTTTCTTGAATTATTCTTGAATTTTTATTATATGGTCTTCATCTAAAAATCTTTTATAGCCCCAGAACAAAAGCAAAAAAAAAAAAAAAAAAATCTTAATTATCACTACTATAGTTTTAGAAGAGAACTATATTACTAAGAAAACCATTTCTACTAAGAACAACAGTGGGTTCATATGAGGCTTTCCTGATGTGTCCACTTGTTTCTTCCCATGAGTAATTCCTTCTTAAACTGCTAAGGAACTCTTCTGAGACTGAAAGGAGGGAAGAGGAGAAGTGGAGAACTGTGTTCTACTTCATTATCAGAAAACAGTAAAAACAATTAGACCTCGAGAAATTGCTCTGGAAGGAAACTCATTGGTGTACTCTGGACATGGTGATCTCACTTAAGTATGGGTACTGTCCCACATCTCACACATACTTTGTTGGATACACATACATTTTAAGAAAACGAGTAGTTTCTTGGTAAAATATTTCCTATTCATTACTGTTATCGTTTTAAGCTGGTTTCAATGGTCTATTTTAAATGTACAAGGGTTGCTCTGAAAGTTATGCACATATTTGATTATGTTGACCACAATATCAGATGTTGGTGATACGACAGTAGAAGCTGAACTTTCCCACAAATACTGCATTACATTCCGTTGCTGTGTATCAGATGGCAGCAGAGGGACATTCTGACATGTGTCAGGTGTCAGACATGGAAGTGTAGATGAAGAAAAGGTGTGTCACTGAAGTCCTCCATGAGGAAAAATTGACATCCACTGACATTTATTGACCCTGAATATTTATGTTATGTTTGACGCTGAATGTTTATGGGGACCAAATAGTGGATGTGAGCATAGTGAGGTGGTGAATGGTACATTTCAGCAGTGGTGACTGTGAGGTAAAGGATACATGCACAGCTGTCATACCATGAAATGAAGAACACCTTGAACAGCTCATCTTTGTGAATTAGTGGATTATGACCACTGTATGAACTGTAATTATGACCAGTGGAAAACCAGATTATGAACTGTGTAGAGAGCTGAATATCAGCTTTAAAGTGTTAAAAATGATGGTGGTAACATTAGAATATTTCAAAGTCTGTGCCAGTTGGGTCCCATAAGTGTTCACAAAAGAACTTAAAGAACACCATTTTCAAGGTTTTGAGGATCTATTTAACCAATATAGGCATGAAGAAAACAGATTCCTGAAATGCATCAATTCCAGATATGACAAGATTTGGTACCTACATGATAGACAGAGTCAAATCAGCAGTGCATGGACAGGCAACATTTGAATTCCCCATCGAAGAAAAAGTTCAAGATACAGTCCTTAGTGAGTAAAGAGATGTGCATTGTCTTTTATGATAAGAATTGTAAATTCTTAGAACGGTTTGAGTTGGAAGAACTCTTTAAGATAATTTAGTTCTATCTGCTCTGCTAGATCAGGTTGCTCAAAGCCCCATCTAGCCTGGCCTTGAACACCTGCAGGGTGGGAGCATCCACAACTTCTTTGGCAACCTGTTCCAGTGTCATCTAGTTTAAACCTACCCTCTTCCAGTTTAAAAGCATTTCTACTCATCCTGTCACTACATGCTCTTATAAAAGTCCCTCCCAGCTTTCCAATAGGCCCCCTTCAGGTACTGGAAGGCTACTATAATGTCCCCCAGAGCCTTATCTTCTCCAAGTTGAAGAACTCCAGCTCTCTCATCTTGTCCTCACAGTGGAGGTGTTTCAGCCCTCTGACCATCTTTGTGGCACCCTTCTGGACATTCTCCAACAGCTCCATGTTCCTTATTGTGTTGGGAGACCCCAAAACTAGATGCAGTACTCCAGACGGTGTCTCATGAGAGAAGAGTAGAGGGGCAGAATCACATGATTTTGATGGTCACATTTCTCTTGATGCTGTTCAGGATACAGCTGGCCTTCTGTGCTGCAGCCACACGTTGCTGGTTTGTATTGAGTCTTTCATCAACTGACACCTCCAAATTCTTCTCATCAGGGCTGCTCTTAAGCCATTCTCTGTACAGCCCGTATCTGTGCTTGGGATTACCCCAACCCAAGTTCAGGATCTTGCACTTGGCCTTGTTGAACTTCACGACGTTGGTATGAGCCCACCTCTCAAGCCTGCCCAGGTCCCTCAGGATAGTGTCTCTTCCATCTGGCACGACAACTGCACTATTCAGCTTGGTGATTCAGCTTCATCTCCAAATTTGCTCAGGGTACATTTGATCCCACTGTCCAGGACACCTTAAATATGTTAAATAACACCAGTCCTTGAGGAACACCACTTATTACTGGTCTCTGCTTGGACACTGAGCCACTGAACGCAACTCTCTGAGCACAACCATCTAGCCAATTCCCTATCCAGCAAGTGATCCGTCCACCAAATCCATTTTTCTCCAATTTGGTGACCAGGATGTCGTGCAAGACAGTGTCAAAGAGGTGATCCTTCTGGTTGTCCTGAAAGCCAGACAAACTATTAACTCTGACTGCTGCATTACAGCATTGACTGAGCAGAAGGCTAAAATTTCTAGAGTCAAGCCAGAGAAGTAGAAAACGTTTCTTTTGCAATGTGATAACACCAAGACCAATACCAGTTTGTATTCCATGAAGCACACTGCCAGTCTTAGCTGGACCATCTACCAGACCCAATGTATAGTCCAGATTCAGTGTCTTCTCACTTCCACCTGCTTGGGCTGATGAAAGATGGACTGTATGGGCAATATTTTGCTAGCAGCAATGTTGTCATAGCAGTTGTGAAACAGTGGGTCAACTCTGCTGGTGCAGATTTTTATGAATGCAGCATGCAGGCTCTTGTTCATTACTGACATATATGTACAGCTACAGGTGTTGACTATGTTTCAGAATTGTTTCGTAGCTGAGAATTTGCACTACCAAATAGAGTTATTATAGTCTTCGTGTCTTTTTTAGTTTCCATGGAGATAAATAATACCCAGTACTTTCAGAGTGATCTACATAGGCAGCCCTTCTTGGCTTAAATCTGCTCTCCCTCCCACTCTATGTTATGAATATCACATTACCTACAAAGGAGGGAAATTTGCCACCTTCTCAGCTGCTCAGTAATACATGGGGCATATACGTATGCTGTTGTAGGTGAATGCAACAGTATGGAATAGACTTCCATATATTTAGGACTTCCATATGGACAGAAAAGTACAAAGCATGATGGTCACAGGGCATCTTATGTGCTTTTTAGAGCATTACTTACTAGAGAATGTAAAAACATTCTCTATTGAGTCTAGAAAAATGAAAGCTAGAGATAGACATAACTGTTGTGTATTGATTAGGTAAGCTGTGGAGCTCATGACACACATTTCCCCAAGAGCAAAAAAGTAATTGAAATGTGGTCTCCCGTTGGTTTATTTTCTTCCATTTCCTTTTCGCAATATCCACTAGCACCATATTTTCTATACCTCAATTCTCCCTTCCACTGTATCTGCCAAGGGTATTACTTCAATCTTCCTACCTTTTCCTGCCTCTGCACCCTTTCTTCACATTCCCATAGATCAGTACTCAGTACTTTCACCAGTACTTTGTAATCTCCTCACGCATGCTTTGTGCATTTTCTTGCTGTTGGTTTGGCGAAAAACATCAGGATACAGATATGCAGCCTTCTTCCAAACAGAGTGAAAAATGGTTGATTTCCCCTGCTCTGCTATTGTGGCATTAGCCTCTCACCTCTATCAAGATATTGACTAATAGGAATTAGCTGTCTTTGAGAGAACTCCTCCACTATCACACAAGTCTCCACCATTCCAGAAAACATGCTAAAAAGAAAGGTACTATCTTTACAACATTTTGAAACAAACTTATCAAGAGTACATTTTAAACTGGAAGTTAGAAATTTAAAACTTTTAAGAGAATATTCAAAGACAGCCCTCTAACATGAATTGTGCAGAACAAGAAATGTGATTTATCGGTAAGAGATGCAGCACAGTAAAATAGTTAAAGAGAATGTCTTACATGATACGGAAGAAGAGTGAATGTGACATGCCAGAAGAATTTCATATTCTTCTGACAATTCTATGATCTAACGACTTAATGTCATATAATATACACAATTAAAATACAGGCTGAAGCACAAGATGATTCTCTCATAATGTTAAATCATAAAATATTAATTTTTGGGAGCAGATGAATTCATGACTGATGAACCAATGGATGCAGACCTTCACCTGGGAATGAAGTAGAAACGCTGCACATGTAACTAGGAAGCCATAGAGCCATCAGTGTTCGTCAAAGGACACATTAAAGAGTTCTGTGAAGCCTTTACTTCTACTAGATCCGGGCTGTATTTTTGGCTTTACAGTAAATTTCAATATCTTTTAACTAGCATCAGTATCAGCTGCCATTAAATGCCATCTGCCATTAAAGCCTCTTCTGAGTTAAGCATCTTTAGCTTTTCTTTGATTTTATTAAGCTCATACACCTGTGCTGAGTTCAGAAAAGAGATGAAACAGGAAATAGCAAAAAGACTGAAGAAAAAAGTCATAAAAATCCAGTGCGCTTTGATAGCTGGATGACAAGTAGATGAAAAGAATTTAATACTGAGAATCGCTCTGCCAAAACAATTTGTGCCAGAATGAATTTCTGTTTTTCGTGTCTCCTTATCCTAGATTCAGGATGAATCTTAAGATGCCTGTGAGCAATATGACCTCTGATACTGTTTTTTTTTTTTTTTTTTTTTTTAATTAAAACAATAATCTCCTGTGCACTTTTGTTTACTTTTCCATCCCTTGAAATAGAATGGAACAATTCTGGAATGTAAATCACTCATGTGGCTTTCTACAGCCATTTAATCAGCTTTTCAGTAGTTCATGATATATGCAAAATCAATTAAAACTGTCTCCAATTCATGACTCATCATTGTCCTTGGTTGTAAATAAATCACTGCAAAGTTTATACCTTGTTTCTCATCTCACTGAAATTTAAGACCTAACTAGTGAGATAACATATACTTTACCCAGGTCCATAGAATCACAGAATCACACAGTCATATAACAGTTTGGGTTGGAAAGGACCTGTAAGACTGTTCAACCCCCTGCTGTAGGCATTTATGGAAACCACCCAAATGCAGAAGCAACCTTAACTGATGTCAGTAGGTGGCATTTTTCCTTCTGCACTGATGTAAGTGAATGTATCATCTTTGCTCCGATGGGGTATCACGAGCAAAACATGATCTGGTACTAGAATATATAAGTTTGTATTTTTGGCAAAGCTGAAGATCCAGGATCAAAGTACTTACCAAGCTTAAAATGATTGTACTGTAACTGAGAAGAGGGCAACTGCAGTTCTTACAGACCTCATTAAATTATCTTTGGTATTCAGTTTTGTGCTGAAGATCGTGAAATCATGGCTTTACCCATGCCACCATGATACCCAAAGGGGGCTGATGTCCGTGTTGCCACAGTTTTGTTGTTCCTCAGATCCAAGATCTTAGATCAAAACTTGCTGATATTAATCATTTTTCCAATCACAGAATAAATTTACAGTTTCTGTGGCACTGTGATAAGGTGAGGAATACTAGACTCAGTCATGTTGAAGAATTTCCCGTCAACATGAGTATATTTTGTCCATGTAAACACAAGTTGTTTTTGCTTATTCTCTTGAATGTTTCCCTCTGTTCACAATTGTTTTATGTTTCACTGTATTTTTTCCTATGGCTGACAGTTATATATCAGTAGTTGGTGAATTGTTTTATTTATATCTCATGCAAGTATACTTGTGTTTTGAGATGCAAATTTTCAGTGCTGGCAATCCAAAACACAAAATCTAATGTACAAGTAGTGTTCACCTTCCCCCTTACTTTGCTGAGACTTTTGAGCAACCAATATGTAATCTTGGT
This sequence comes from Tympanuchus pallidicinctus, assembly GCF_026119805.1. Taxonomy (NCBI): domain Eukaryota; kingdom Metazoa; phylum Chordata; class Aves; order Galliformes; family Phasianidae; genus Tympanuchus; species Tympanuchus pallidicinctus. The sequence goes on along the minus strand of NW_026294813.1, from coordinate 3,955,221 downwards.
TAAACACCCATAAAAAATCTTTTTTGTACTGTAATTTTCATATCCAAATATATATAATAGGGAACAGACACCTTTAGGACTGAGCAGATAAATATATATATATATTTTAGATTTTCTTGAACCTAGAAGATATGTACTGTAGGACAGGATTTGACATATCTATTCTCTTCAAAAATTTTCAATTTTATCTTAACAAAGGTGCCATCAGAGATAGTTGTTGCCTGCCTTCACTACAAATAATTTTCTGATGACACAGAACAGTTTGTTCATTTGAGACAAATGAACTAGCAGAAATATTTGCAAGGGAATTCTATTTATTAACATTGTATTACTGAAAATGTTTAACAGAGTCACTACGCTAAGGGACAGCTTTCAAAAAGCATCAAAGGAATATGATCAAAAGAATAGACTTTAAGTCTTCAAGTCTCCTTCTGTTAGACAAAGGATAGTCTCAGATGTTCAGCTCATTATTTTCAGTCCTCCAAGTGAAATCTCCTGATCTTTTCCAAACTCAGACTAGAATTTGCATTCGACAACATATGATGATGATGTCTGATGTGGATAAAGAGCCACAAGAGGAGAGGAACATGTTAATTTGACAAGGATTTCATAGGGACTGGGAATAGAAGACAGTGGGCATGAGAAAATATGCATTTTATTATGTAATTAAAGCTGTATCTTTATACAAGACAAATGAAGTCTTCACAGACATTTTGAGTTCTCATATTGGATGAATTCCAGACTAACATTTTCTTATACCAGATTTTAAAGAAATATGTTTTCACATATAAATACACATGCCCACATGTAATTTAAAACATACAAAATACTCATTGAAAGACCATTTTTTGTGCACAGTCAAGTATTGCAGAATCATGAAATGCCTGAGTTTGCTCCCTTGTGTGAGTGCCTTACAACAGAGTTAAATTCCAACAGTTTCTAGGACTGAAGTAGTGCTGTGTATATCAACAGTAGAACAAGTCTTTTGAAGATTCTTCCAGGCACTGTGGCTGGGAGCTCCTGCAAGGAAATTCCTACAGAAAGAGGATTTATGACAATGCTGGCAATTAGAACCAGTAAAAGTGTGGGTGCCATTCACAGTTTGATAGGCAAAACATTAAGAAACGTCAAATAACACTGTCTTACCAAACAGACTGTTTGCTAAGGAATTCCTTCTTATCCACTAGGTTTCGAAAGTCCAATTTCACAACTCTGTAACACAGACTTTATTGCTAATGCAATCTTTGAATCTAACTTAAAATCATTTTTCATCTTGCTGCCCATACTTTGTTATGCAAATTCATGACTGTGGCAAAAATATTTAGGGTAATTGCTGGCTTTGTTTTTAAGAGCTGGCAAAATATGTTTTAGATTGGACTCGGTGATTCTCTTGGAAAAATAACAAAACGAAAGTGCCATAGGGAGAACAGGCTCATAAAAAAGTCACAGTCGTTTTGTTGTACTGCCTGGAAAGTGAAGGAAAGAGATGTTGTGAAACTTAGTTAAACTGTAATTAATAGTTTTAAATCATTCCAAATTTGATTGTAGTTCCAAAGTGAGGTAAGGTACAGATTCATGAAAAGCAACTTGACAGGGGATCATATTTAACTCCTTACACATTAAAGATGATGACACTGCAAATTTTATTTCTTCCTTCTGCCCATTCATATACGCACAACCCCACTCATTTCAGAAGATGGTCAGTTGAGTCCTGATAATAGCTACAGAGCTTTATGACCCTCAGTGCACACAATATATAAAACGTGCCTTCACATAGAAGTCATTAGCATTCTGGAACTGGTGGGAGACAGGAAGAGAAAGGTCCTTATGATTAAAGAAGCTTTAACTCTGGATCCTGCTGTCCTGCAGAGACCTGCTATTAGAAATTTCCCAGATGCCTTGCGTTACATTCTGAGACATTTTCTGCAAACAGTTATTGGTATCTGTCAGTATCCTCTTGTGGCCCACAGTACATATGTTTCAGCATATACGAGCATAACAAAATTTTACTAGATATCGTAATGACAAAAAACAGCTCTGGAGTTTTTTTTCACTTGCAGAGACATCTGTGGTGTTTTTGTAATGAGAGTTTGCAATCTTTGGGTCCATTTATGGCAATAAATATTTTAAAACAAAAGGGAAAAAGTTTTTATTTTTCCGCTGAGATTGAGAACAAGCCAACTTCAGCTGTCATCTTTCTCTCTGTCAAAATAAACATCACAAAGGAAGTAAAATTGGGGATATTCTTCTCAGAGATGCTGTTTTATGAGGAAAGAAATCCCAGTGCATCTGCCTTTTCAGTATTTGCAGATCTCTTGTTTCTCTGAGTAGATAAACATACACAACTGCATCTTCTACAATTTTTCCCAGCATGTCTCCTGATTGTATAGTACTAAGAAGACTCAAGACTTGCATTGTCCAGTGGCAGATCAAACATTTGAAAGGAGTATTTCTGAGGAACAAGATTAAAAGAAGTGCTTACTCCGCTTAAACTCTCTGAGAGGACTTTCAGATCTTCCCAGTTTAAGCTAGGGGAAAAATGCATTCATATATTTCACTCCTGCACTGAGGTCCTCATCCTTAGTACTTGAGCAATCTTGAGCACTAATGACTGAGAAGAAAGCAGTAGGGAAACAAGTGCTGCTTCTTCATTTTGTTGTTCAGAAAGGGAATTTGAGAGAGTGCCAAGAGACACAGATGTTTTCCAGTCCTTTTTACCTATACTTCTCTCAGACTTTTTGGGGAAAGTCACAGAATCATAGAATCCTTAGAGTAGAAAGGGACCTGTGAAGGCCATTCAGTCCAACTCCCCTGCAATGAACACGGGAACATCACAGCTTGATCAAGTTGCCTTATGCAGCCTCACCTTTAAAGTATCCAGGGATGGAGATTCAATCCAGTCACTGGGCAACCTATTCCAGTGCCTCACCACCCTCACTGTAAAAGATTTTTTCCTTCCATCTAACCTAAATCTACTGTCTTTGAGCTTGGAAAAAATTTCCCTTTGTTTTCTCACCACAGATTTTCCTAAAGAGTCTGTCCCCTTCTTTCCTTTAGCTTCTCTTTAGATACTGAAAGACTCTCAGGTCACCTCACAGCCTTCTCTTCTGCAGGCTGAACAGCCTCATCTCCCTCAGCCTGTCTTCATAGGAGAGGCATTCCATTCTGTAGATCATTGTTATAGCCCTCCTTTGGACATGCTCCAGCGGGTCCATTTCTCTCCAGTACTGAGTACTTCACATGTGGAGATAGTACTTCAGGTGAGGCCTCACCAATGCAGAGCAGAGCAGCAGGATCAGCTCCCTCCCCCTGCTGTCCACATGTCTTTGATGCATCCCAGGATAGAGCAGGCATTCTGGGCTCCAAGGGCACATCTCAGATTCATCTTGGTCTTAAGAGTTATGCCTCTAGGATCATAACATTCTGACGTCTTATCATTGCTTCCAAAAGTAGAACTGGTTTAAGTCTCTCAGACTTAAGGTTTTTATTTTTCAACTGTTGATTCAATCCTAACACATGCAACACTCTTTGTTCCTGAGAAGCTTGAACCACAACTGGTGTGAAGTTTTGATATTTGGATATGTGGCTTTCATTCTTTTCAGAAAGGACCTTGTGGTGGTGGTGATCTCTTCTCTGATGCAGTGGTGTCCTTCCCCCTTTTGTTGGTGAAGGACCTGGTGCAATTAGATTTCAAGGACTTTCTCAAACCATGTGACTGATTTTTGAACTTTCTAGGTCCAACATCTCTTTTTGGAAATTCTTTTGGAGGCACTCGGGTTTTGGTTTCTGTCAGATATTAACATTCTCCAGACCACTTCATTACTCTTGAGAAACCTCTATAAATATCTGAAGAGATTGCACCCCACTATAACTGATAGATCTTGTCTAGTCCTACTGATCCAGTCTGAAGCACACTGCTGTTATGTGCTACAGACTAAGTACAGTGCAGAACACACTGCTCCAAGGCAGGTGATAAATACCTTTCTCACAGACATCTCTCCTATTCAGTACATGCAAAGAAAATTTCTCTTTACTGTTAAAAGTAAAGCTGTTTTCCATGACCACTGTCACATGTACTTCGTAGTTCTGTTTCACACACAGATGGTCTCAGGCTCTCTGATTTCCTACAAAGAGAGACCAACAACAGCACTGTAGTTCTGGAAACGTGACTCCTCTGAAGCACGCATCAGGACTGCTCCTGCACCCCACAGACCAGCCCATCACAGAAGCGATAGCCAGTACTGTCCCAGCACCTTACACTGAAAAACAATGGAATATCTCTCCACTCTACTAGGACAAAATTCATCAGTTTATCCAGGTTCAAATTCAACAATTAGCAGAACTGAATCTCTTGAGTTTTTGAACATGGTGTTAAATCATCAGCTGAGCCTTTTCAAGCAGACTGCAAGAACTAACAGATATTCTGAAATCCCTAGGTAAAGACTGCCAAGATGTATTCTATCCCATAAGCACAGAGGAACAGCCATCCCTTAGTGATCCCTTGGCTCACTTCACACTCATAGTGAGAAGGCAAAAACACTTCTGGTTGTGAAGAATAATGATATATCTATATCCGTGGTGTGAATAGGTATATAAACTATACTTCTCAAAAATTTCCACTCAGTAATTTATGAGTATTCTCATTTCAATTTATTTTATTTCTAAACTCTTATTTATTTCTGAACTCATTTTCTGGCTTAAGTTTTGTATGTCACAGGTCTGTTTTTTCTTAACAGTTCAATGGCCAATAATTTCTGCCATATAATTTTACAGTTTAGAAAGAAAGCTTTCATCACAATGCTTACAGAAAAATGTGCAGTCATTTGATGGTGAGTATTAATTTTCATGCAGCCTCACATAATAAAATGCAATGAATGAATGAATGAATAAATAAATAAATAAATAAATAAAATTATCAAAGCCGTACTAGAGGGTTAACACCAGAGGGTTTTTGTTGTTCTTTATTTACTTTGGTTTTGTTTGTTGGTTTTTTTTTTAATTCATAATGAGTTTTTGTTGCTGTTGTTGATGTTTTTTATTAATTTCCTGACATTCCAACATTTTACTATATTCAGGACTATGTGGATGCATGTTTACTAATATTGGATGCATTTACTAATATTTTTGTACTAATATTTCTTTCATACAACTGAAGGAGAGAGGAAAAAAGTACGTTCTCAAAAATAAGAAACACACAGCAAAGTTAAAAATAATAACAGACAGTTATAAACATATACAATGCATTGATTTAACTCTCTCTTTATGAGCATTTCATTGACTGAGTTAAGAAGAAATTATTTTCTTTTATTTTTCCTGTCTTCCTAACACTAACCTCTGAGTTGCCTGAAGTATTAAATTTGCCAATTTTCTAAAAAAAATAAATAAATGTGAAACACTTCTATGAGCAGTAACACAGCGAAAGAGAGCTGCTCTTGGTTTAATACTCCCCTCCATGTAGAATTCTTCTGAAAACTATCATCGTGCACAAACAACTGTAGTGAGATTCTATGCCTGTAAGAAAGTTATAAGTTCTCCCTGTCTGCTCTGCAGCATTCTATAGAATCGTGTATGACAGTAGTAATTCACTGTCATCACTGACATCACAGAACATCTTATTTTTTTTATGATAAGTTTCCCATCATTTTGAGAAAATCTGAACAGAAATGCATGTCCCTGGACAAAAATCATATGCAAGTTAGACATAATTATACTGAATGCCACTGACTTCACAGGTGATTTCCAGATGCCATCTGTACAAGTCAGTCTGCAAGTAATTCTGGGGCTCCCAAGCATCCAGAAATGATTATAATAATTTTTGCATCTGTGACTATACTTTGGCAAATACGGAATGTTGTAATATTTCACCATTAATTTTCTAGTATTTCATTTTTAATTTTTGGTGTGCATGCTAATATTGTGTTGCTGTATTTTTCTTTCACTCTCATGGATCCCTCGGTTGTCACATTAAAAACAACAACAACAAAAAACCCACAGAAGAGAGCACCCAGTGTTTTTCAATCATTTAGATACTTTGAGAAAGATTGTAGCAATCAGTATGCAGATACTTATAAAGATTTTGAGATGGATGAATTAACAACTTTCAAAATTCTTCTGTTTCCACTAGCACTGAATTTGAACCACTTTTGTTAATAACATTAGGAAATGATTGCCTTAAAATCTTCATTAAATTTTATGCTTAGAAATACGCTTTGAATATCTGGTAGAGATGAATCCCCTCCTGGAGTGCTTCTGATGATTCACTTTCTTCCAAATTTTTTTCTATCATTTTTCACTGTACCTCATCAAATTTGCTGCAATTGAAGATAAATGGGAACAATAGTATAATTTGAAGAGTGGTCTTTGATCAGTAAATGACTGTGAAGACCTCATGCCCATGCCAGCTGGATAAAACTAATTTCCCTTTCATGCTTTTACACTGTCGGTCGTCATGAGGAGCAATTACTAAACAACTGTGATGTTCATGCGTACCCCAACAGTGGTAACTAAAAAGCACCATCTGTCCTGTTTCTTTGTAATGAAAATGTTGTTTCCACCCTCTATTCTACGCTATTAAATTTATTTGATACAGAGTATACCTAAAAACTCAGCAATTAACTGTATTTTCCTAACTTGAAATACTTGGTACATATTTTTGTCAGTTCAAAATCTCATTTTGTCAAAGAGAATTTAAATTCTTATGTGGGAGGTTTTGAAAATCAATTTATCTATCCCTCTTTCCAAAAGAATTAAAATAAATAAATAAATACATAAATAATTAAAAATTAGGCACATTTTAATTACTATACCTATCTTTTGTAAATATGACCAATTCTGAGTGCTCATTCATATTACTGTTGTGCAGTGGTGAGTTCAGTCATTCATTTTCTCTTGTTAAATCATCTGCCTGGATAACATGGGAAATTCTAACTCTCACTTTTCGAGTGAGTAAGGAATGATTGGAGAGGTTAAGAGAAAGACATCAGCCAAACTTTGCGTACTATCACAGTGTTTTAGTCTAGTTCAGCAAAACTCATTCATGCCAGATTAACTAACACTAGCATTCACTAGCAAAAACCCATTTGGCTTTTCAAAGTGCAAACCTAGTGCAACCAGCTCACTAATATTTTCATGTCCTCCATACAGGACAGAGATAGCATTATATTATAGAACAGAGCGATATGGTTTGCACTTTACTGCTTACTTGAAGAACCAGGAGCATTGTCTGGGATTTGGGAAGAAGTTCACCATTACAACAAATGTAATATCCCAATATCTTTCATTTGCACACTCTCTTTCCTGAATCTTACTCAGATTTCCTGAATCTGAGCTTATTTATTGTGGCAGTGGATTCCAGAGGCTAATTTTATGCTATTATATGAAAGAAGCACTGTAATTAGTCTTATGTTACTTACCTCTTTTTTTTTTTTTTTTTTTTAACAGGATGGAATTTTATTCTTTTGCTTTAAAAATTAATAAACATACTTCCCTCATCTATTTCTTCTCTTGTACTTATTGTGTCCAATAACTGTAATTAATATCCTCTGTAAAACAAACAAAACTAATTCTCTCGATGTCCCAGAGGAATGTTTTCTGTATCTCTAAATATTTCTGTCACCTAACTGCTCAGCATATTTTATTTGTGTGTGATAAATATCTAGGCTGAGGTATTGGACTCACCTTTGTGCAGTCCATCTCAAGTGGTGGAACAGAACTGTCTTCCTAATTCTGCTTGTGTTCTGATATATCCTGGTGTGCTGTACTGTTGTTGCTCTGTTTTTCTTTCTGTAAGGCAAAATTTAGCCTGAAAACCAAGAATGCAGATTTTTTTTTTCAAATTTTCTGACACAACATTTCTCATTCTTTACTTCCATACATTCCTTCTCATTTGCCACTTTAGTCACCTGCCTGTGCAAGAGCCATCTGGAGTTATTTATTTTCTTTAGCACTTTATGCAGAATCTCTGAAGTGAAGATGATAGTTATCAGGAAATTTTGGTATGTCACTGGTAATTTTGTCATTTTTCTTTTTCTTATCACAAGTCATCTTGTGAAGTTCCCATCACTGCTCACTTGCAAGGTTTCTGCACCAAGCTATGTGCATGCTGCCATGGACTGCATTTATTTTTGTTGTAATCTTTCTGCCTCTATTATTTGACAAATCTCAGTTTTCATGAATTCTTCTCACAACTGCTACCACAATCCCTTCTAGCTTCTCAGATCACGTGGAAAGATTTCTCAAAAAATTGAGACAGTACTAATAGAAAATAGTCTTACACTTTGCAAGCAGCTACCAGTTCTCCTGTCATTGTATGTGACACACTCCCTAATGTGGAAAGCAAGGTTGTAACTTGGCATGGCTGTATTAACTGACAATAAATTTCTGGCACTTTGGCAGCCTGCATCTAGGAGGAAGAATACAGAATTTCTGGTGTTCGTGTACCATATCACAGGAAGGATGTGCGCTGTTTGTCTTTCCACATTACAAACAGATAATCAGAAGTTAATCTTCCTAACTGAAGTCATTGTTATAACTCGTTTGGACAGACTTTCCATCTTGAGTGGTTTGCATTTGGAAATTGTATTTCATAAATCAAGTGGCAAATTTTTGTGTCCAAATCAAACTTTGTGTAGACTGACTAGGTACAAACACTAAATTCAATTTCTTCCTTTGTGCTGTAAGCAAAACAGCAAAAGGGAAACACCATCACTCCACTAGATAATGATCTACATACACCTCATGGATCAGGACTGTAAAAACAAACACATAGAGATTTGTTGATCTGGGCCTGCTTTTGCAGTAACTACATTTCTAATTCATACTTGTACAGGGCTATGTCTCACAGGAAATGCAATACCTGGAATTCCTTTCATAATCTCTTAATTCCTTCAGTCAAATGCAATGTCTGAATTTATTTATATTTCTGGCTGTTGTTCACTTTATTGAAGATACTATGGCAATAAAGGCATGTTTTCCTGTTGAATAAGCAGAGAGATTTAGTCAGAGTAAACATGAATAAAATAACACTAATTCACTTTTGCTTTTTCTCTTGTCAATTGTTTACGAATATTAAATGAAAATTCCTTACAAAATGCTATAATGAATCTTCATTGTATTTTATTTATTTATGGATTTATTTTGATAGTATGACTTCTCAGAACCATTAGGGGATAATTTAACAGTGTAAATATGAATCCCACTCATGAGCAAGAATTTCAGCTTTCTTTTAGATCCTATGATAATAAGATATAATTAATAATAATTATCTACATGCAGACTCCAGGCACTGATGAAAGTATATCCAGGACAGCATTTTAAAATCTTTCAAAGACAATGCACTTTCATAGGATACCAGTTGCTTTGCAGATAGATGTTTGTCACTCTCCATGAAGTTTTATGTTTACTTTTCAATTTACCATGTGTGCATGCTCTGCTTTGCAATACTCCTCTACACTGGGCAAATTCCCTCAGACCTAGAGAAAATTGCAGTTCTTACTTAAGAAGCATCTTGTATTTCCTTTGAACTGAGCAATATCTGACTAACCATCCACAGGCTCCATAGAATCATAGAATCATGGAACGGCTTCAGCTGAAAGAGACCCCAAGGATCACCAAGTTCCAACCTCACTATTGGCAGAGTTCCCAACCACTAGATCAAGTACTACATCAGGTTGCTCAGGGCCACATCCATCCTGGAACTATGTTCCTTCCAGAGATGGGCAATCTACAACCTCTCTGGGCATTCTATGCCAGTGCCTCACCATGCTCTCAGTGAAAATCTTTCGCCTGACATCTAATCCAGATCTCCCTCCTTTAGTTTAAAACCATTCTCCATTGTCCAATCACTATTTGAACATGTCAAAATTGCACTCCTGTTTATAATCTCCCTTTAAATACTGGAAGGCTGCAATGAGGTCTCCTCACAGCCTTCTCTCCTCCAGATTGAACAAGCCCAAGCTCCTTCAGCCTGTCTTCATAGGACAGATGCTCCAGCCTTCTGATCATCTTCATGGTTCTCCCCTGGACCCTCATGAGGTGAAAGAAGAGAGAGACAGTCACTTCCCTCTCCCTGCTGGCCACCCATCTTCTGATGCATCCCAGGATACTGTTGGCCTTCCAGGCTACAAGTGCACACTGCTGGCTCATGTTGAGTTTCTCACCTGTTAGGACCTTCAAGTCCTTCTTGGCAGGGCTATCTCAAGGACTTCTTCCAGTCTGTACACACATCTGGGGTTACCCTGACCCAAGTGCAAAACATTGCACTTTGCTTTGCTGAAGCTCATTAGGTTCACAAGGGCCCATCTCCTGAGCTTACCAAGATCTCTCTGGATGGCCTTCCTTCTGCTGCATCAACTGTCACAGATGCTAAAACATTTAGGATTTCCTGTGTTCCTGGATGCTATATTTCCCCTTTCCCTTCAGCTCAGTTCTGACAGTAGAGAATCATTCATTCATTTCTGGCACACTGATTATTGGACACCCACTTACAGCACATAATTAATATTGAGGCTCTGTAATTCACAAATACTTTCTATCCATTTTCCCTCTTCTTTCATAGCAATCCACCACACTGAGCTAACTAGAATCATCACTGGAGATACCCCAAGTACGCAGTCCAACAATAAGGTAGCCCTACGTTTAAGGTGACCCTTGCTTCTCAAGTAAAGTCCAAAATTCACATAAAAAGATGTAACTGTCTGGTGCCACTCCATATCTTAGTATTCTGAACTGTTTCATCTCAAATGGGAGCTAAGTCATATCATCCTTGTAGACTGTTTTGGAGACAAGTTTTGCCAGGCAATCATCAGATGTAGGAAAAAAATTAATGCAAAATCTGGTGTCTGTAACTGTTCTTGCTTAATCCAGCTTTAGACTTGAACGAGTATCAGTTCTGAGCCCTGTGTCAGAAAATGACCTGCAAGGAAATCATCAGGCTGTCCCCAGCTCCAGCAAAACATCTTCTTGGGAGCAAATTCTGCAGCTCTGGCGCAGTTCTTTGCTGCCCTTTCTGACTGGAAAGGCTAAAGGCAATTCCCTACCTTTCTCCTTCCTCAGCTAAGGTGGAAGTCTTAAAAAAACACAGGTAAATCTAGACCCAAAGTCTACTATGAGAAAATAAAAGTGTTTTTATTTTTTTTCCAGGTGAACACAAAGCATGGCTTTATATAAAAAAAATGAAGGTGAATGCTGTCCTCTTTTTTTATACAACTCTATCTGAAACAGTTTAAATCCTCAGAGAATACTCAGCAGCAAACACTAAGCTGCAGTTTGTTTGTATCTTGTCCTTGAGCCCTGTCAACAACCTTGCATAAATTAAACTTACAGAAATTCCTATTGAAGTCTTTCCTATTGAAGAGCCTCAGCCTCTTTTCTTAGCCCCTCTTATTGGGCCCTTCACTACAAGAAAGACATTGAAGCCCTGGAACATGTCCAGAGAAGGGCAGCAGAACTGGTGAGGGGTCTGGAGCACAAGTCTTATGAGGAGCTGCTGAGGGAGCTGGGATTGTTCAGCCTGGAGAAGAGGAGGCTCAGGGGAGACCTCATTGCACTCTACAACTTCCTGAAGGGAGGTTATGGTGAAAAGGGATTTGGCCTCTTCTCCCAGGCATTGAACAGGACACGGGGCAATGGCCGCAAGTTGTACCAGAGGAGGTTTAGATTAGACATGAGGAAGAACTTTTTCTCTCAGAGAGTGGTCAGGCACTGGAATGGCTGCCCAGGGAGGTGGTGGAGTCGCCGTCCCTGGCAGTGTTCAAGAGGCTCCTCCTGGATGAGGAGCTACGAAATATGGGTTAGTAGCTTGTGGTACTAATAGGAATGGGAGGGTGGTTGGACTAGGTGGTCTTGCAGGTCATTTCCAACCTTGCGATTCTATGATTCTATGATTCTTACACCAAGAATAGTTTTAAATTGTTAGTTCCTTCTGCTGGATTTTAGTAAATCTTCCAGTGTTTCAAAACTTCTAAATTTTTGTTCTCTGCTCTTTGCATACACATACACAGAACACATTCAATCAAATCCATGTCTCCGCCCTCCCATCTTTCTACTTAGCGTACAGCATGCAGGCTATGACTGATGTTACCTGCTTTCAACCAAGACAGCTGGTGTTCATGTTCGGAAATGTCAAACGTGCACTCAGAATTTGGCCTTTCAGTCCTCCTGCTGAGCTCTCAGGACAAAATGAACTCCCTCAACTCCCTTTTCTGGTGAACACAGTGAGGTTTGAGGCTGTGCCATGTCCTTGAGCCCTCCCACTCTGCTCATGTGCTGTGCCTACGCTGACATGGCAGCTCTATGATTGTCTGTGCAATAGTGCATATCACCATTAAACTTCTGCTAAAAATGCTACATTATCTTACAGAAGTGTTTGTTTTTCCCACGCATCTACCAGCTCCTGCAATCTAGTAGCTACTAGTTCATTCTTATCCCTGCTAGCTATTTTTTGTGACTCTCTTAGCGTGCTGCTTATTCATATAATCATATTCATGACTTCTGTCCATAAGCAAAAAGTTAATTTATTTCCTTCCTTTTTGGTTCTTAACTTCTGTTGTTTCTTTCCTATTCTTTTGTTTTTCTTAATTCTCACAACATCTGCCAATTAAATAAATGTGTTTTCCAGTAGGAAGGAGGAAGATGCAATTCTTATTGCACACAGATTATATTAAGCATCCAACACTATGAAATTACACACTCCACTTAAAAATAGCTGAAAGAAGGAGGAGAGGGAAGAATAAATTATTAGCAGCCTGTTTGTCATAGTGCTGATAAAATGTATAGAGGTAATATGAGAGCTATGTTGTTGAACAGTTGTTGAGAGAGCTATGCGATTTTACTCTGTAGGAAGGTCTCCTACATGGTAAAGAGCGTTTATCTTTCCTCTCAAAGAGCAGTTCAGTAACAAGTTACACGCCCCCTGTTCAGTCTGGAAGCACAGCTGTATATTCACCAAGTGTGCATTTCAAAAGCTTACTATAGCTATAAGCCCCATTCCCTACTTTACGTATAGAAGATTTCCTGCAAGTATATAGTATCCTTAAAGCACAAAGTGGCTTTCAAAGGCTACTCATCTATTTTCCTCTGAGTACTTTTCCTCTGAGTACTTTTTTTCATGTTTTTTTTCAAGATTGTGCCCTCTAGATACTGCAGCGACAGCTGTGGATGAGAGTTATTCTATCTGCTGTATCTGATGAAGATTGTGTCTGCTTTCAGGCTCTCCCTTGCCCTGACCAGGCCAACATGAATCAGACTTGAGGCCTTCTTCCATTCTTTGTCTCTAGGAGTTGAAAATGTAGTAACTTCTTTCAAGGCTGAGGTTAAATGAAACTCCCAGAAAGTTTCCACTGGAACTTTATAAGAGAAAATTAGAACAGTGCTATGAAAATGCAAGGTATTAAAGCAGAGCCAGCTACAATTCTGCAAAAATTAATCAGTAGATTGCAAATGTAAGTAAAACTTGGATCTTAGTGGTAGTAGTAAGTTAAAATGCCATTACTACTCACAGAGCAAATGGAAATCAGCATTCACAGGAAGCTATGCAGGGATGGCTCTGAATCAGCATCCTAATTATTAAACAATTTCACTCAGCTGATCTAGAAAACCTGAATTTTGCTGATGAACTTTGAATACAGTTGTTGGATTAGACCAATACATAGCATAAGGCTTTTATAATCACGTTTATCTTAATAGTCAGATGAATCTCCTTCATCTGAGGGTAACTGTCTTGTTTTCTTTTTGCATGTCTTGGATTTAGTAGTGTATTTCAGTGTAAATGGTACATTTGGCTGAGATATTAAGAAGTTTTAAAACATCACATCAATGAGATGTGATGAGGCAAGCCAGTGTGCCTCTGGGACAATCACAGCTGTCCAATCTGCTGTGGCTTGCTTACAGCTTGAACGGTCAATTAAATTATATGGTCTGATTCTTCTCTGCCCACAAAGTACGGCAAGATGAGCTTTTAAAGGAATCAAATTGTTACTCAATTTGTATATCTGAAGTTACAGTCATGCAGTCAGCATAGATGCCTCTTCCCTCCATCAACCTCAGCAAAGCTGGCACAAAGCTGTAGGTAGTAGATATGCTGAGCTGGAGTTGAGGACCTCTGCTGATCTGGCTCACCATGACCTCTCTACCTGTTGCCATTCAGTATTGCTGAGAGGAGAGGTAGGTGCAAAAGAACTAGCCCCAGTTTCAACAACTGGACAAGTTCCTGCTATTTAGATGCTCCTCTCACTCTTCCCTACACTTCAATACGGCAATGTCCTTAGCTAGTATTCTCACTCCATTCCCAGAAAGGAGTCACAGTAAAATGAGTACGAGCCAATGTGAAAGGATGTTAGATGGCTCTTCTCTGAGGCCAGAAGTTGGTGAAACTGAGGAAGAAAATGTTTGTGATTACAAGTGTCCAGATCTTTGCAATATTTGGCTATGTATGTTTATTTTAAAACATTTTTTGAGAAAAAATTTCCTCATGAGTAACACGTTGAAACTACACAAATTAAAAAAAAATAAATTCATGCGTCATTTAGAAAACATCTACCATCTCTACTCCAACTCTTTGAATACTATGAAGACTATGTTTCTCAAACTAATTTTTCAAATATACCGCTTATATTATCTCTCTATATATTTTTTTGTGTTAATTTTTTCATTTTCTAAACAATCCAAATGTTAATTTTGCAGTGAGAGAAAAAAAGAAAAGGAGAAAAAAAAGAAAAAAAAAGAAAACACTTCAAAGCAGGGAGAATTCCTCTGTAATATGAACAATTATTAACTTTCGCAAGGTGAAGTCAAGTATGAGACAGAGTGGTTGGAAATATTCCCAAGTAATTTTTCACTCATTTAAATCCCTACATAAATCTACCTTTTGTTGTTGTTATTGTTGCTGCTGTGCTGTTCAGCACTATTTAAAAAATCTTTGAAAATAGGAGTTTATAGTGAACACTGTTACTTAAATTACAGCACTGAGATACCCAGAGGTAAGTACCACTATAATCAAGCTAAGTAAAAGGCCATCTTAAGGATAGGAAACCACATATGAAAAGGAACATTATTTTCCTGATAGTGGTTTTACTATCCCCTTATATTTGCATACACCCTGTAAAGCTCGACATCATTTGAAGATGAACTGCTTGAATAAAAGGCAGGTTTTTTCTCCTTAATCCCTTTAAACCAAAGCAATAGTTCTTGTTTTGGCCAACTGTTCCTGCATTTTTCAAAGTTCATTCTTTGGAGAATTGAAACACTTTCGATTATCCAAAAAGAGCAGATGCACAACACACTTGGGGACAAATGAGATGAGTGAGCTGTGTACTGAATTTTTAATGATGTTTCCCTGGTAGAGACTTCAGAAGGCACTTTTGAAGATTGCAAACTAACTGGATAATGAGCAGTTTTCTTCGTACCAAAACTAAGTAGAAAGATCACTATTGGCTTCAACATTCATAAGCTATTACAGGATGGTCTGTTCTTAACCAGTTTTATTAATAGCTGGAAAAGTAAAGAAGATGAGTGAGGGAGACATTAACAAAAGATAGATCAAAATACACAAAAGTCTCTTTCCCATTCCCAATACAAATCTTTCATATGAATGTTTTGTCTCATAAAACTTTCTTTTGGCGACAAGTAATATGGTTTCTGAACTTGGAAAGAATTTGTTTGGATGGAAAATATTTTGATGAGCTCTTAAGACTAGACAGAAGGAGATAGTTGGAGCTTAGCATCTGAGAGTAGAAATGATGAATTAAATACTTTGCTAAACTTTTTTTGTAATACATCCTTACAATATCAGGACTAAATAAACACATAAACTCAGAAAATAACTTTTACATCTTCTAAAATACCACTATAAGCTTGAAAACTTACAGTATCTGGGCTGTAACCTTGCAAAGGTAGAGCTCACCCTCATGAAAGATATAAGACAGTCAAAAAATAAAATCAAGATGTTAAATTTAAGGAAAACTGAAGTCAAGCACTTCAGGAAGTCAGACAACAAAATGATCTGGGAAACAGCCCTCAAGGACTAGGAAGCAGTGCAGAGCTGGCAGATTTTAAGAAGCCTTTCCTTGGGGCACAAGAACTCTCTATCTCCATGTGAAGGAAGTCAGAAAAGGAAGGCAAGAGACCAGCTTGGCTAAACTGGGACCCGCTGGTCAAACTGGAGGGCAAGAAGAAAATGCGCAGGCAGTGGAAGCAGGGTCAGATATCTTGGGAGGAGTATAGAGATGGTGCTAGGTGTGTACGGACAAAATCAGGAAGACAAAGGTACAGATGGAACTGAACTTGGCAAGGTGTGAGAAGAACATTAAAGGCTTCTATAGGTACATTAGTCAGAAAAAGAAGGTCCAGGAGGGCATGTCCTCCCTAGTGTGCAATATAGACAGGCTGGTAACAGTGAACAAGGAGAAAGCTGAGGGACTCAACAACTTTTTTGCCTCACTTTTCACTGGCAACTGCTCTTCACATACTCCTCAAGTTGATGGGTCAGAAAGTGGAGAATGAGGAATGAATGTTGCTCTTACTGTAAGCAGAGAATCACAAGAATCACAAGAATCACAAGAATCACAAGGTTGGAAATGACCTATAAGATCATCCAGTCCAACCATCTCCTTGTCACCATTGCCACCACTAGCACTAAACCATATCACGCAGCAGAGATCACGTTTGTGACCACAAAAGACAGTCAGGGTCAGGCTGGATAGGCCTCTGAGCAATCTGGCACAGCTGTAAATGTCCCTGTACATTGCATGGAAGTTAGAGTATAGATGAACTTTAAAAATCCCTTTCATTTGAAAATCACATCTATTCTGTGATTCTATGATACCATATAATGCCTGCCAAACATTACTAATTTTTTATTAACTGTCCACATAGTTTCCTAAGGTTGATAATAATTTAAGATCTCAGGGAGTGCAGCACATTGTGGAGAATTTGTTTGTCAGCTGTGATTTACTTTTCAAGTTTTGATTGCAGTCTTATTTTTTTGTTTTGTTTTGTTTTGTTTTGTTTTTCTTTTTGCATGGGCTTTTTTTTTTTGTTTGTTTGTTTTTATCTTTAAATAAGTCTGAAACACAGACTTTATGGAATTGCATAGAAGTCAATTCTTACCTCTTATATGCAGATTTGCAACTATTTCCAGTCACTTTTATTACCTCAGTGTATGGATTAAGGGGCTAATCCAGACGTCCTGTCATGTCCTTGTATTTCTTTTATATTTTAAATTCCCTTTGGCTGCGTTAAGCTGGAATAAGGCTGAGGGAATATATAATGTAGAATATTTAGCCAGTTAAGTTTACAGTAATCATTCAGTCACACAGTTGCATCAAAACAGTTGTTTCTAAATCATGAGTTTTTCTCAATCGGAAAGAAATAAATCATCAGGAAAGTACTATGCCCTCCTGATGTGGGACACAGTAAACTTTCGACTGAGGTTTTCACATAGCAATTTCATACCCACCTGTGTTCGTTTAGTGCAATATAAATCTACCATAGAGGAAATATACCATCTTGTAAAAAAACAAAAAATAAACAAACAAAAAAAAACAAACAAAAAAGTTATTTGTTGCTTGGTAACATGTTGAGTCTATGTGGTGCTAGGAATAAGCTGTGTGCTAACCTTTTGTTTTCCATTTGAAGTTGTAGAGACATAAAAATTTGTGAAGAAAAATTTCAAACAATATTAAACTAATTTCAAGTCAATAGAGGGTCTACATTCTCCTATTCAAGTCTCTGTTTCTAATTCGTTTGCATTAAATGAATGTGTGTATATTTGCTATAAAAAAATGTGCCACTGCTATGTGCCCACTAACCTTAATGATTTTTAAATGTCCATTATTATTACCTTAGTGGGAGCAAAATGGGTTGAATATGTCCCAGCCTTTGTGTAATATACCTGTGAAGAGATTGCTATGTATTATGCAACTTATACTGTCAAGTGACAACCCATACAGATGTAACAACTACAGGAATATATACATATACATGTATTTTTGAAAAACTGGAATTGTTTTCAAAGGATTCAAATAAATAAATGTTTTTGGCTGAAAAATTTTTAGCTAAAAGTTGGACTGGCCGTAGTCATTCTTTAAATAACATAACTGCATAATTTCCACTGACAGTACATTAATGTTGCTGACATCTTGATAAATGTACTACAAATAGATCTTCAAAGCTGTTTCCAAAAATGTGTGTCACTTACTCTCAATAGCATCTTTGGTGCAAATCCTACAGTATATACACAGACATCGGAAGGGACAAAGACCACCTGCTTTTTTCACATAAAGAATCTCACTGAGTGGTCATAGTCTAATGCATAGGATTTTCAGGTGAGCTGTGTGAACAGTAGAAGTAATAAGATCTGTGCTTGCTAATAAAACCATTTCCAAAAAGAATTATTTAAAAGTATTCCAGAATTCACTACATTTTTTGACAAGGCTTCTGTCAATCAGTTATCATCCTGTCTTGAGTTTTCTCTTTTGCAGAGAAACACTGAGAAGATAGTAATAGAGTAGTTTTTGTTTCTTGCTGGAATCTTTATTTCTCTGTCCCTTTCAGACAAGTTGTAGATGTGAGAATCATACAGTGATTGGATTGGCCTCATCAGCCTATTTGCTTTCACCATCACAGAATAACCAGATGTCCACACACATTCCCTTATATCTGTCAGCAGCTCTTCATGTAACAGGTCATGGTCCTTCCCCTTTAGCCTTCATTCACACAAAATAAATGAGATCTGGGGAGAGACAGGGAAAGGATTTTAAATAAACTATTTCTCATGTGGATTCTCTGTAAAGTAGTTCTCATCAAGAGATGAGAGAGAGTTACTTGAGACAGAGGGACTTGAAGCATGAAATCCTTGTGATGTCAAGATGTTAGTGGGGCAGGTTACTTACTGTTTTATGCATTTGTTGCTTTTCATTTCTTGCATGCCTTCTTCAAGTACCACTGATCCAGGGTTTTGCCAGTGCTCAGTGCATCACCTGCTCTGCTGCTCCCTCAGCTCATCATTTTTACATTCTTCCTGCTCACTGACCTGGCTATGAAATCTAAAGCACTGCCTTAAAGTCCAAGTAGGGAGCTCCATAAACATCTCCATCCCTTGGAAAACTAATAAAGCTCATTCTAGCAAAAGGGATGCAGGAGGGAGAATTTCCTCCTGGAATCCTTTCATCACAAATGTTCTCCACCTTTTATTCTTCTGTTGGCAGGCTTCTGGGTTTGCCTGCTTTGGCACACATGTTGTTTTCACGCTTCATTTCCCAACATTCTTCTTGCTGTAGAGCAGCAGACTGTCTGGAAAGATAATCTCAAAAGACTATTTTCTGTACTATGTCTGAAGAATAATATTGGACAGTTTGGCTAGCAACACAAGATCGACAATCTGGAAGGCTGATTTTGAAAAAGTACAGTTACTTCAGATAGGTGTGGTCATCACTCTTACACAAAAAGCATGACAGTGATGATTACTCCATGAAAATGCAATGACATTGACAACATGAGAAGAATTAGTCCATACTACTTGTAATACAGACCAGAAAAAAAAAAAAAAAAATTAAAAGAAGTACTTATTTCCTGAACATTTTTTTTTTTATTTTTTTATTTTTACAACAGCCAAAAATGTGGAGAGATTTATCAGTGATAAATCTTTTGCTTTAGTGGTATTGAAGGTGGCATTTGTACTAAGTGGATCCCTACACTAGAGATACCCACATTTACACATATATGAAATGGCTGAACTGGTCAGTTTGTGCCATTGCTATCCTGGAGTTAACAGGGAGAAAACATTCTTGCTTTTCTTAAAGCTCTTGTCTTGGCATAGAGAGAAGAGAGGCTGTAAATGAGGCAGTGAATGCTAAGGAGAATGTATTTTTAAGTACCAAGACACAGTGGAACATTTATTTGGAACTTTATTGTGGTAGCATGCTCAACATGTTAAAATTAAGGCTAAATGCAATCAAGTTCACATGTATGTACAGTCTATATGTCTTCTAAAGAAATGCCTTATTGAAACTAATCCTACCTTCCCTACTGAGGCAAAAAACTGGAGGCTTCCAGATGAGTGACTGGGCTCTGCAATTGTTTTGGCATGAAGCAAAGGGCTGTATGATGTGTTCTGCATGTACTCATGGCACACTTACTGCCTGGAACTATTCAGACTCAAGGAATGAATTATGTAAAACCTTCACAGATTAATCACTGTTCCCCAGCTCACTGGTTACAGTAATCTTAATTAAAAGCAACCTTTAAACAGGAGCTTCTAATACTATTAGTTAAAGAAATGATGCCTGACAGAGATGTCTGAAGAGGAAAAATACTTGCAAGAATTGGTTCCACATATTTGTCTTCAGGAGGTCAATGCGATCCACAGTGCCATGTCCTGAAGAACTCATGAACCTCTTGGAAAAGACACTTAAGAGTTATATGTATTACTTTTATACAGAATATTGTGTCTTTCAGGTGATAAAAACAACACATTGTACATGAGAGATAATTTCTGTCTTCAGTGTCAGGTTAATCTTGCACCTTAGAAATGAAATAACAAATTCAAATGCAGAGAAGCAAATCACAGAGGTGAAAAAATCCAGGAATAGTTTTTAACAAGAAGACAATATGAATTAATTATTTGCATTTGTGTTGGGGATCTAGAATTTATTTTTAAATAAGACACAACTCATTCAATGTTGTGATAGCTTTACCTCAGCAATTTAGGCAGACTATTTTTATTATTGGATCTCTGTAAATATTAAAGTCATTGTGAATCTCCTCACCACGTACGGAAGATCTGTTGGATGAATTCCAGAAGGAACAGGACTTTTTCAAATGCCAGTAATCATTTCTAAATGTAAGAATAAAGACAAGCAACAGAATGAGATGAAGCAATACAAAATAGGCAGAGGACTTCAATCATTGCCCCTTCCTCCTCTTCCTTCCTTATCACTATCACACAGACTTCTGTTAACAGAATAGGGGAGCTAGCCAGAGAATCTGTTAAGTTTGGCAGTGACATCTGGAGCATCAAGTACAAAGGTGAAATGGAAGACTGAAATGGTCACAAAAATCTCTGTTTTCTTGGAAAGCAAGATGTTTGCAGCCAAAATATTTTTCAGATTGAACTTTGTTTTTTTTCTTGCGTACTCTGATCAAATACGTCTCAAACTGGAAATGAATTAGAACTGTTTAGAAAATATCTAAACAGAACTAGCAAAGTACATCTGCATACTGATGAAACAGTATCTTAAGTCTCTGTAGCCAGAGGCAGGATTTAGAAAAGCAGTGTCAAGAATTTCCAAATGAGAGTCTGCCAGGCAGTTGGTCTGGGAAGAGGAGAGCCCAGAGGGAACACTGCAATCTTGCATTTGACTGAGCAGGCACCTGATTCAAAAGTCAGCAGGGAACACTACCAATGTAACTTTTCTTGAGAGACAGAACAGCAGCTGGAAAGCGTTGATTTTCTTCTGTACCCTTTTGTAAGGAGAGCACTGAAAAACTATCATCAGGAAAAGAAGCTCCCAAATGATATTGATTAAATTAGAACAAAAATGCATGAAAGCCTATTACTGAATTGGCTGATGTAGCTGCCAAGCCATTCTCAATAATATTTGAAAGTCATGGTGTAAGGTGAAGTACTTAAAAAGGGTAACAACAGACCCATTTTTTAAGAAGGGCAAAAAGGATGACCAAGCGAATGACCAACCTGTCAGTCTCACCTCTGTGCCAAGAAAGAACCTGGAGCAGATCATCCTGGAAGCTATGCTAAGGTGCATGAAGACAGGGAGGTGGTACAAAAGAACCAGCATGTTTTCACCAAGGACAAATCCTGCTTGACCAACCTAGTGGCCTTCTATAATGGTGCAAGTGCATCAGTGGACAAGGGAAGAGCCACTGATGTCATCTATCTGGACCTCAGTAAGGCCTTTGACATGGTACCGCACAACATCCTTTTCTCCAAATTGGAAAGATATGGACTTGATGAGTGGACTGTTCAATGGACAAAGAGCAGGTGCAGGATCAAATCCAGACAGTGGTGGTCAATAGCTCAGCATCCAAATGGAGACTGATGACAAGTGATGTTCCTTAGGGGTCAGTACTGGGACAAGTGTTCTTTAACATCTTCATTAATGACACTGACACTGGAATCAGCACCCGCAGCAAGTTTGCAGGGAGTTGAAGATTCATAATTCTTGAGGTCCCTTCCAACCCGGGCCATTCTGTGATTCTGTGATTCTCTGTGGCTTACATGCCTGAAGGACAGGACGCCCTTCAGAGAGATCAAGACAGGCTCAAGCAGTGGACCCAGGAGAACCTCATAAAGTTCAATAAAGCCAATTGCAAGGTCTTGCACCTGGGTTGAGACTATCCCTACTATCAATACAAGCTGAGGAATGAAAGGATTTAGTGCAGCGCTACTGAAAAGGATTTGGGTGTACTGGTGGATGGGAAGCTACCCTCACAGCCTAGAAAGCCAACCAGATCCTGCACTGTATCAGAAGAAGCATGGACAGCAGGGAAAGGGAGATGATCCTGCTCCTCTACCCTGTGCTGCTGAGACCTCACCTGGAGTACTGAATGCAGATATGGAGTCCTCAGTACAGTCATGGACCTGTTGGGATACCTGAGTCCTGAGGAGCCCAGGGATGGAACACTTCTCCTATGAGGACACACTGAGAGAGCTGGAGCTGTTCAGCCTGGAGAAGAGAAGGCTCTGGAGAGAGCTGAGAGGGGTCTTTCAGTGTGTAAAGAAGAGCTACAAGAAGTAAGAGAACAGACTTTTTAGCAAAGTCTGCTGTAATAAGAGGAAAAAAGAGGTGAGATTTAGGTTGTATATAAGGAAAAATATTTTACAGTGAGAGTAGTGAGACATTGGAACAGGTTGCTCAGCAAGGTGGTAGATGCCTCATCCCTGTTGACATTCAAGGCCTGGCTGGAGCAAGCTCTGAACAACCTGATCCAGCTGTGGATGTCCCTGTTCAGTGCAAGAGAGCAGGACTGGATTATCTTTAAAGGTCTCTTTCAACTCTAGGGATTCCATGATTTGATAATATCAGAGAAAAAGACAATCAATACATAAAATATATTACAGGATTTATAAGACCTTATAAAAGGTGTTGTTCTATTCCTGCCAGTGATCATGGACAACTGAACTCCATCGTTAATGTTGCAAGATGAGTTCATTATAGAGGTCACAAAAACTGTATCAAAATTTGCTACCTGCTGCTTCATGCAAAGGAAATTTGAACACAAATATTTCACAGGATAGAAAACATATTGGTCATTTTTAAAGATCATTTAAAAAAATACTAATGCTGTTCTGAATTTTTAAACGATGTCTACTAGGAATTTATTGCCGAAGGCTTGAAGCGTGAGCAATTAGTATTAACGCTGCATGTTAATTTAGACTAGGTGAAGAAAAGGCTGCAGTTAGTAATTTAAAATATATTCACACAATCAAACCAAAATAGTCTTTAGAAACCAAATCTGGATGCAGCTCATGGGTTTCTGTGAGCATGACTCCTAAAATCTGTTCCTTGCTTGTAAAGAATATTAGATCTGCAAAATATTTTCATTTGTGTTGTGCAAACTCTAGAAATGGAACAGTCCTCTCTCCAATACATGTACAGCTCAAAAGTCAGTGGAGAACCTGCTTTCTCTTTTGATGCAGTTGGAGATCATTGGTTCACTGAGCAGTGCCTCAATGTGCAGTGCTCTGGTGAAGGAGCAGATGTGCCATTTGTACAGGTTCCTCTCGTCTTTGTAGCTTTTCAAACACCTGTCTTCTAAAGTTTGCTCATGTAGGCAAAACATAGTAAAAAATTACTAAACATAACTCAGGCTACTGGAAAAAAAAAACAGTGTATTCGAAAAGCAGTGCACTTCCTGGGACATTCCACTGACTCATCATCCATCATTATTCACATCAAGCCTTCCCCAACATCTGATTTCTATTGCTAATGATCTGCCACCTTCGTCTATTGCTGGAGCTGTTTATCACTGTCAGGTAGAATCAAATGGTGCCATTTGAAGGCTTGAACCTTGATTGCAAGTTAGTGTCAAATGTTGAGAATTTTTTTTTTTTTTTTTTTTTTTTTTTTGCTTCTGAGTGCATAATGGGAAACAGAGAGAATGATTTACATTATCATCTTAAACATTTATGAAAAGTAGATAAAAGCAACAGAGCACTGACTAGATAGATATAAATAAAACTAATAGCACCGTATGTCTTATCCCAGAATCCACGCTGACACAATAACTAGTTCATTAAAAATTGTTTTTGTATCCCTGAATACTTTTGTGATGACAGCATTTTATTCAAGTGAGTGAGCACAGAGGGGAGCACTTGTGGAATTCCTTTTTTGTTCTGAGTTTGTCCTTATTTTTGTCCTTATTTTTGTCTATGAAGAAGATTTTTTTCAAATTTGTGCCTACCGAAGATGCAGAAATAGAGCTAATACAAACATGGTGGAACTGCTCACAGACTGAAACTGTCTCCCCCTCTGTACCCAGGCAGAACTCCAATTGATTTTCATTATTTAAAAAATCTTTATGTTCTGCATCTGGCCTGAATGTACCAGTTTTCACTGAAAAAATGCTATTTGTCTGCTATGATTTGTTTTGTTTTTCTGTTTAGTTCTGCTTCAAATTGACTTTAAACTAGGGAGATAACACAAAGACATAGCTAATGTCGGGCAGTGTTTAACAGGGAATTGCTTCACATAGTGGGAGCTGGGAAAGTAAAGAACTCAAACTTACAGTTACTTCACATTGTAGTTTCTTCTACGTTCTTAATACTTTACTTTGATAGTTTCACTTTGGACATCATTTTGTGTAGCAGTGAGATTATAAACTTACCTATACTTACAAACAACTTTGAGAACTATATGAAAAACCTAGTAGAAATGGTATGTGTTCTTTTGGTTTAATTTGATAAATTTTGGTGACTCACTACCTATTCAAAAACTGAGTATATCTGTGGTGTCATGATTGACAGAGCATCACAGGGGACATTTGCAATAGGAAACAGTCACAGTCTTACAAATAGTCTTATCATCTTTCCACTGAAGTCAGAAGGTTTTTTTTTGCCAGTAATTTCAAAAGTACGTCCATACTTGTAATCTCCTTTGAAAACTATACCCAGAGGAGAAGGCAAGTGGGACCCAAAACTGAGATAGTTTCAGAAAACCATTCAGTTTAGGGACAGTATCAATGCCAGAGACTTGATTTAACCTTTTTGCTGCTAAAAAACAGCCCTTTAGGCTTTCTATTGCAGTCACAGTCATTTATATGTGCACTAGCACCGTTTTATAAAGTTACTTCTAGCCAGACTGTTCACAGAAATACATGACAGAGGTGCAGCATGAAAGAGCTATTATTTTCCAGTATCTGAGCTGTGTAACTTGTTTCTGTGCTCACACTGCCATTCACTTTGCTTCCATAAAGCCAGATTCTCACTACTTCCACAGGGAAATTCTGAGTAGAATACTAGATGGGTAAACTGTGCTTTTATATCTTGGGTTTAGACAGTAATTTTGCAGATTCACTCCCATCTCATTGCCTTGACAAAATTTGCAGATCAGCCCTGTTAGAAATATTGAAAGATGCTATCAATGGTGTGGCAAAGGTATGCAGATGTCCTTACTCCATGCAGGTGATCATGGCAAATGCTTATCCAAGAAATTGTCTCATGCAGCCTCATTTCCAAGTACTGAGAGTCTGAGCGAGCTTCAGCTTCTTGTTTATCATCACTTACAACTACTGTGTTGGTAACTTTCTCATGTAAGCAGGAGAGGCAGAGGTGCTGGAATCAAAAGTGATGCTCTGGACACATGGAAATTTCAGGATGTTAATACATCCTAATTTCAACAGTCTTTTCATACCCTCAAAATCTCTCTCATTTCTGTGTGATCTAAGTGCCAAGCCACTAATAAATACACATCTTTTCAAAAATTTGTAGAAATTATAAAATATTTATTAAATCATAAACATAATTAGTGAGACAGTCAGAAATCAGGAAACTTAAATTCACCTGCAATCAAAAATAGCTAGATGCTATTCAGGAAGGCCTCTACTGGGCATAAAGTGCCTTCAAGCCTAGCAGAGTTCAGAACAGGAATTAGGTCTGGCTTTGTAACTGGATCAGGCACCTGGATTCAGCAGCCTCTGCATTACAATGCCGAAACACATCAGAGGCACCGCTTGTCTCACAAATCCCTTCAGAGTGATTTGATCTGTGTTATTTAAATGTAGTTAT
This sequence comes from Tympanuchus pallidicinctus, assembly GCF_026119805.1. Lineage (NCBI taxonomy): Eukaryota > Metazoa > Chordata > Aves > Galliformes > Phasianidae > Tympanuchus > Tympanuchus pallidicinctus. The sequence goes on along the minus strand of NW_026294813.1, from coordinate 3,928,982 downwards.
TTCTACATTTTTGGCATGCAGAACACTTGGTTTGCAGTCACAGAGAGTAAGTATACAGCAGTGTCACTGCACCCTGTGTAAGCACAGCAATCCAATACCAGAAAGATGATGATCAGCAGAGATCAGCTGAAATGTCTGACCAGCCCAAAAAGTGTCAAGTTATGCATTTGCCTGCATGACTAGTATGGACATACTCCCTTATTCCAAGGGTTCCTGAGGTGTTCAACAATTTTGTGCATGTCCCTGGTGCAACTTGAGAGCTTGCATGGCATTCTTGAAGCATGGCTCCACATTACTTCAGCTGGTTTTGCAACGGCAACTAAGCACAGACAAATCCTATGCCCAAAGAAATAAACACTGCTGGATTTTGGCATGCTCAATAGGCATCTGTGGCACAGTAGTTCCCTAAGAAGGAACAGATCCTGAGAGATCCTATTTTCCTGACTTTTCTTTCAAAGCATTCTAAACTTCACACATTCTAAATGGTAGAGAACAGAACTGAACTAATTAAGTCTCACTGACAAAAATGTAAGCTTATCTTGAAAAGCTGAATGTTTCAGGGGCATAAAGTGGAAATGAACCACTTGTCTAGCCCTTTGATTTTAAGAAAGAAGCTGAGAAAACAGGTCACTGTGTCCTGCCCATCTCAGTGGTGATTCAATAGTCAGGAATAAATAACCTTATAAATTCCATTTTCCAAAAGCAAGCATAGCCATACATTTCTGTAGAAAAACCTTTCTTGTCATAAGTTCAAAACAATGACAGTATTAGCTGGAAAAAAAGTAATGCCTACCAGTGATGTGTTGGGAGCAGGGACAGGTAGGCCATGTATCACTGCCTGCAAACTGACATTTTCAGAGTAAAAATCTACTTTTCATAATTTTCTAGTCAGTAGAAAAATCAGGATGAAATCCTTTCATTAAGCTGAACTGCTTTCAGGATTATTTTTTCTTAATTTGGTTTGGTTTGATTTTTTACACCACATTTGTACAACAAGAGATCTTCTTTCCTCTCTTTACGGTTTTGGAGGTGACAATTTTTACGTAAAATTTTATCATACTTTAAGGCACAACCTCGCCAGGAAGCAGCATAACGTAGGATATGGAAAAGATGTTTCATGCTGTGTGAAAGATATGTAAAGTCAGGTCCCTTTGGCCTTGAAGGAAGTCTTGTCTTCCTGTTCAGGCAATTCTGCTTCACAGCAGCAATATTCTGGAGCATGGGCTGAGTTTTACTTCTTGACACTAGAGGCTGCAGTGCAAGTGTATGCATCTTAGCACTAAGGAGACCTGGCTCCATTACGTTTGCTTTAGCACTTCCCTAAATAAAAGAGGTTATGTTGTAAATGAAGTCCTGTCACCTCAAAACTGCATTATCGTTTTTGAAAACCAGTGTTAAAAATTAAAAAAGTTAAAAACCATATTTCTTTTCCTGGCTACTTGTAAAGACACATATTCCTTGGGTGACAGAGGAAATAAAACAGACAGTGCAACTGGTTGCCATTTCAGTACCAGAGTTTGCTTCCACCTGTGTCGTTTCTGATACATGAAAATTTAAACATCCAGCATGATATGCTGTATATCTTGAGGAATTAATGCAATGATATTTTGCCTTGCAGATGCTGGTTTGGAGCTGCTTTAATCTGAATGAAAATACTCGCAGTGAACAGATACAGTTAAGTCTGGAACAATTAGGATTCCAACACTGAGCATTACTGTCTTTCCTGCTAAGATTCAGAAAGCTTAAAGCATACATTTAAAGAATCTATGACAACACAGATTCTGTGTTATGCTGATTGTTGATAACAGTGGAAACAGAGAAGAATTTATCCACACAGGAATGCTGACAAAAAATTCAAGCTTCAGGCGACAATCTAAATGTACTTGGCTATACCAGAGAGCTAAGAAGAGCTATCAGTTATCCATAAGATGAAAATATCAGACCAATGACACTATACATTAGTTTTATGCAAATATAAGCGAGATGGACTGTATTTAAGAAGATCAGTACAGATGCTATAACTTAACAGATTGATTCTGGTTTTTTTTTCAGCTCTTCTCATGTCCCATAACTTGAGTTGTAAAAGAAACCACCAATGTGGTTTCAAAACCTTTCTCCTCTAAGTTGCAGTGTCAATTCAGTAATTAAACCAGATGAGACCCAAACAAAGACCTCTTTCTGCAAAATAAAATCAAAAATAAATGCAAGTCCTCAGTGTGCGTAACGTGACATGAAAGGGAAAGAATCTGTCATTCAAACAGTTTAATGACCTGCAATCACATTTGCATAGTTAAAGACTCCAGCATAAAGTCTATACTATTACCACATTTTCTCATCCAGAGCATACTGACATTCCAAAAATATCTACGTCATGTGAAATAATACTGGATGAACAGGCCTTCATAAAATGCGAGTCAACTACAGAATTCAGCCCCATTCTCAAGTTAGGAAGCAAGTAGTTTCTTAGCATTTTATATCACCTCTACAACTCTGCAAGGACAAATAAATACCAACTACAGGCGGATGACTGGTAGAACAGAGATGATTGTACTGTTCAGTTACTTAACTAAACCCAAACCTTTTGATCTTTCTACATCACTACAGAAAACAGAGTGTGGTAATTGTTCTCCTGATGATAATTTTAACTCTAGTGATTTTATGGGATTTAAAGTTAGCTTTAAAAAGATAACAGTTTAACCTGAATTCCACAGCCTCCCTCATTTTCAGTGCAAAAGTTTCATGAGTGCCCTCAGTTCCACAAATTCAGAACTGCTCCAACACAGCAGCTATTTACCTCTCAACTGCGTAAGCCCTCCACACATCCAGAAACAAGATGGAAACTCACCAAAGGCTCTTCAGAGGCAGAGCCTCAATATGCAACTGCAGTACAAATCTCGGTAATAGCCAGGAAGTGTATTCTTTTCCATTTGTCCTTCTAATTGAAAGGCGGAGAACCCAGACGGCCTTTTTAAGCAATAAGAAAGTAGTTAAATGATCACAGATTATTTGGGAGGATTATATTTATGGTCCACCAGGTTCAATACAAACAAAAAGGGTATTATATAAGCTGTGAAACTTTCTGCCTCAGGGAAGTTGTGGTTGCAAAGATCTTTCACATTTTCTAAAAAGCATACAATCACCATCCCATACTATGTAATTCTTGTCTGTATACACTGTATGAATTTGTTTTACAAGCATAGAGATGAAAGCAGTGAATTTTGCTTTCTGAGACTGGATAGAAGCTGAATATTTTTGGAGACATCAAGTATTGGGAATATGTGATTAGTGAAACATACCCTTCTGGCTCTGTGGGACACCATGAAACCCTGGTGTTATGGAATTTTCTTTTAATATTAACTAAAATAACCTTGAAATCAGAGCCTTTCCACGGTTTTCCAGACAGAACAGCTCTCTGACCTAAGCTCTCTCATTAATACTTTCCTCTCAGTGATGAAAAGCAGGCTAAGAGTAGCACACTCCACATCTCTTTTAGGTGATGTTTACAATTCCTTTACCATTAACATGTGAAGTTTTTCCTGAACGGCACTAAATCTTACGTGATACCAAGGGAAGCAAAATAGGAAAGGAAGGTCTTGTTAAGTCTCAAGTATTAGCTACATGAAGAACTTTTATCTGTTGTGTGCCAAGATTCATATCACTATGTGTCTCACCATCAGACATGTACACGAATTTTGATAGTCCAATTTTCACACACTTGAGCAGCCACATGCCTCAGAATTGCCATGTATTTTAACTTCTCCTTTTTTTTTCACTTACACAAATGGTGTCATTGTAGACTCTACTTTTCATCCATGAGATGCTGAAGGCATTCAGGTTTTTGTCAGTCTGCTTATTCTTGCTCTGTTGTACTTCTGTTGCATGATCCCTCTTAACTGGTGTGTGCACCACTGTATGGATACAAAAGCAAATTCATAAATAATGTTTCAGGGTAAATTACAAAATAATACTTTTTGAAAGTATTATTATTATTATTATATTTTTATATATACATTATATATATAATTATATATATAATTAATATAATATATAATATTATAATATATATAATTATAATTATTATATATTATGATTATAATTATATAATATATTAATATAATTAATTATAATAATTTTATATTATTATTATTATTATTATTATTATTATTATTAGAAAGCATTGCAGGAAGCATTTGCTTTTAGCATTCTTTGTTGGGTTTTTTGTTTGTTTGTTTGTTTGTTTGTTTCTGGAATACTTTTAGTCCTTATAAGTCACAGGGAAAAAAAAATAAAAAAGGTTTGTATTCCTTTAAATTTCTTTTCAAAGACAGTCGATTTTAGAATGATCATCATAAGACCTTTGATTTTTTAAATCTATCAGCAGTATTTTTGCATAAAGAATTGCATCATACAGTATTTATAGACTAATAAATGCTGTGCAGAATTGTCTTCACTCTTTTCTCCTGAGGAGAGATAACTAATTTGTATTGTGTTTTCAATGACACTTATTCACCCAAGTGGATAAATGCCATAGAATAGGTGACAGCACATGTGACTGACAATGTCTGTAATTGCCTTTACCTTCATAAACAAAAAGATTAGCATATGTTGGGTACTCCAGAGGGCAATAGTACTCGGTCTCCAAAGTGAGAATCTTGGGAAAGATAAGAGTCATTAAAACTAAGATTCTAAAACAAAACAAAACACAAAGTTTGTCAAGACCTTGAGAGTCTATCACCCTATTTCCACCTTTGAAACCGTTAAGGCATTTGCGCTTTTGTTCTGTGTAACAAAAAACAGAGTTAAAATTTATATGTAAAGTCCAGGAATAATCTTTGTTCCTGTCCTTTTATTCTTTGTACCATTCATGAAGACGCATTCAAAGAAAGAAGACTGGGAATGGTGAATTCATTAGATTAATACTGCCAGGTTCCATGTTTTATATTATGAAAGACAGTGATAAATTATATAACAATGTGCCATTTTCTTGTCTTATTTATTCTTCATCCACCATACAAGCTATTTAACAAAGAAAGCTAAGATTTAACAGAGCCTTTTCTACCTCCAAGACAAATTGTTATCACTATTAACGTAGTGATAAAATTTGGATGAATTGCACTGAAGTCAACTGGTTTCTTTCAGAATTACACCAACGTACACTGAAAATAAAAAAAGATTGATCCTTCAAATAAAAGGGGTTCAGTGCACATTTCAGGAAGCTGAAATATATAGTAAATAAAGCACGGATCACATAAAGCAAACTGAACATGGCCCTGCAACTGAGACAGCATGGAGGCAAAATTAGTTCATGGTCTGAATTTCCAGCACAGTTCAGCTCTCATCAGCACCACACCATTCATGCCTGAAAGTCAGACCTAGAAGCGTCCTGCTGGGAAAAATAAGGACTTTGGTGACAGTGTCCTCACAAATAATGGGGTTTGCCAAAACAAACAACATCTTAAACACAACTCCCTATGTATAGTTTGTTATATTGCACACATGGGGCTTCTGTCTAACCCTAAATTAGTGTAGGGAGAGTGGAACTGCAGCAAGATTAGGAAGAAGAAAGGGAGTGCTTTGCATTACACAGAATTCTTCTCTTGCACTTTTAAAATGTGTATCTCCCCTATGATTTTCTATTTTCCTATTTTTCTAGAAATCACTATAAACAAATGTTTTCATTTTTTTCTAATATATTTCCAGAAATGTGTCCAGGTGTTTAAAACAGCCCAAAGGAATGAGGCATAGGTTCTGAGCAAATAATAGCATGAGACACCGCAGTTAAATTCTTTACTGTCAGTCATACGCAGGAGGTGGTGAAATGATCAGTATAATTCTGACATAAAAATTTAGTTTACTTGAACAGCATCATAGGATAATAGTCTCAGTACAGTTTTCAGATTTAATGTGCTAGGCCTTCTGACATTTTTGCATTTTGCCGTCAGTCCATTAAGCTGGTGGTCAGATCACCTTTCCATCCCCCTTGCAGCCAGCATCATTTGTGTTTTTCAAACCCTTCTGCCTTTAATAGCCTTTAAAGCCAACACAAATGAACATTTGAATGACTGGAGTGTAATAAATTAGAATTGGAGTATCCACAAGGCATTAAAAATTGAGAAGGTGATTTTTGCTGAAGGTAACCATGCTTCTGAAAGTACACATTTATTTTAATTAGACAGCTTCTCTTTTCTGAGTTCTTAGCTTTTATGTAGCATAAACATCCCAGCAATCCTTCCTATGTCTCTAGTAACATGCGAGGGGAATCCATAACTGCTGATGACTCAACACTAAGTGGGAACCATTAAATAAGGGGGCTTTTTTCACAGGGACACACCTAAGACATCTATCACTTTCAGTGGTCACCTGTTCCTTGAAACACTGGATTTAGAATCATGCAGTATCCAGAGTTAGAAGGGACCTACAAGGATGAACAAGTACAATTCCTGGTACCAGATCTAAACAGAATATAAATTGCTTTAAGGTTTTAGTTCTTAAAAGAAGAACCTCACATTTGAGTGTTTTCTTGCATAGTCCCCCTGAAGCTGCAGCAAATGGATCTAGTCTGGCATTTTCTGTCTGCTCATGTCTGTACCATCAATTGTTTGCTATAAAGCTGCTTGTCTTACCTGTTCTGCCTGCCACAGAAGATCTTTGATGGCTAGTTTAATGTTCCAGAAGATAAGCAGCATAAAAAAGCTACACTATTCACAAAGGATGGTCTAGTTTGCGTAATCTTCTCCCCTGGGATGTGTTTCTCTTTAATACTGAGATTAGGGTAGTAGATGGGGAAGCTCAGCATACAGGGCTATTATTATGTGGGGCTATTTAGCAGTTCAAGTGTAGTTGCCGCACTAAAGTTAGTTAGTAAAGTTAGTTGGCTCATGCCAACAGGTCATCCAATTCCTAGTGGCAGGAACAAGCAAAGCAGCAAGGCCAGCTTAGGGACCCAATTTCATGCTCAGCTCACATCTCAGGAGGGGCTGAGACACCCGTGGAGATATTTCCCACCCGTGACCCTCAGTTCTCTACTGTAGCAGACTGCCTTTTAGTTTAGGGTCCCACAGAGACTTCGCTATGCTACAGTAGTGTTAAGCAGGTGTTGTTTTTTTTTTTTTTTCTTGTTCCCTTCCTGTTTTGCACAATCACAACAAGAATATCCTAGCTTTTCAATAGTCACACGAAACAATAAACAGTGGAAGGTCACTCCTGCATCAGATTTTACTGTTTTTAGTCATTTGGAATAATAAACATTGGTGAAAATATCTCTCTGCTTCTGGAGAAAGAGCTTGGCTGATTAAAGACTTTAGAAAGCTTTCTCACTGTTTGAGAAATCAATGTGAGGTGAAATTCTGAAAGGCATAGTTCATACTCAATAAATTTACTAATCAAGATTGGCAGATCAGACAACATTTCAATTATCCTAGTATCCACAGAATCCTAGTATTTCCACAGAATTTTGAAGCACTCCATTTTTGGTTAATGCAATTAGGAGCAGTAAAAGAATTAGTAAGAAGAAGCATTCCCAGTGTTTGAATTAGTAATTGAAGACTGGAGAGAAAAGGTGAAGAGAGACTAGGCTATTTGATGCAGTGATTGACAAGTCTCTTGCAGTAGGGCCAGATATCATATGTGTGGATAAACAAAGAATTATCCCTTGCAATAATGCAGTGTTTGACATTTACAAGAGATTCTGACTGAGATTGCAGAAGCATCTTTTTTCCCCTCTCAATTCACAGAAGGCAACTTTCTGCAACTATCATGGAAAATGAAGTGATTACTACAGACTTCATATTTTAATTAACTTGTACAGCAAGTTCTCTGAAGTGCAAAGGCTGGGTCTGCACAAGTACTGAACACACAGCCACCCAACATTGTGTGCAGTCAATCCTGGCATGAGCAAATGTAGCAATTTCACATGCAGCCAGCATTTCCATTTGCATTTCTGGATATTAATGTACTTCTCTGACACTTCCTTAGAGATGTGCCTTTATGACACCCAGGGTTTACGTTTGTGAACATTCATTAGATCTCTCATTTTTTCTTCAGTGAATGCCTAGTAAAACCCTACATTTATTAGAAAAGACATTTTCTGCCTAATAAAGGACTTCTGTAATTTCAGTGTTCCATAAGTATGAACTTATGAAATCATTTCAGTATCTAGCTTTCATGTAATGCAAACGATCCTGCTTGTTCTGCTAATGTAATTTGTTCACTGATAGAAAAGACACTGTCACTGTTAGTACTGTTTGTGCTTGCAGGAAGTCTTCCCTCAGAATAGTCAAATTTCCAAGTCCTACACTCTGGAAATGGTGTAGCATGACTTTATCAGACTGTGAGGAGTCAGAGACAGCTCATCCATATCAGTGTACTAGTCTTAGCAACCACTGGTGATACCAAAGATATTCCTAAAGTACTTCTGCTGAGAAGGTTCCACAGATATTTCTGTACTGCTCTCCAGGAATGGGTATGAATCCCACTGCTGAAAAATAGTGTTTGTAGCTGAGAATTTGCTCCACCAAATAGTGTTATTGTGCCCTTTGCATCTGTTGTATTTTCCATGGAAATAAACAGGAGATATTACTTTTGAAGCAACCTATGTACAGAAAGCCCAGTTTCACCATACATTCATTTATGTGTTCTTTCAGTGCACACAAGCAGCTTTACAATCAGCTCCACCAAAATCTGTTCCTTGGACTGCAGCAACAGAAGCACGTGATTCATGGTGCAGAAATGATGCTCTGAAACCTGTACCATGAGATCTTCCTACAGCATAAAGGCCTGCCAGATTGTCAGCATATAGTCACACAAGTTCTACCAGCATGCTGTCTTCAAATAAGCTATGTCTCCTTTGACCAGAAGTGTATGGCAAAATAGAAGAATCAAAACTGAAATGGTGAGAACTGGCTTCAAGCTGAGGCTAGCAAGGGTGCTCAAAAGAACCCATTATGGAGATGCAAAGTAGTTAGAGCTACTGTAAGAACTTCAGGAAATTGAGCCAAAAAGCTATTACCTTTCTTACAAGTTCCTCACTCACATATATTTAGATACCAAAAGACCTGGTTCATGCATAAGGATTTTTGAAAGTATGAAGCTAAATAACTTTGATATTGTTCTGAATTCTTCTTGCATTAGTGCTGATTATAATCAAAACCTAGTGCGCACATCTACTTCTTTATACACATACATCTGTAACAAATGTACATGGTTTTCCACATCAAGTACCAAACTGAGGACATCATCTGATGGTTTTGAGTCAATTTTGAGTTCTACAAGTGTTTATTTTTAAATCTAGACACCCTACTTGTGACACTAAGAGCCAGGGCATATCTTACTGATGAATCACACCATCCCTTTGAATTAAAAATGGCTGTAACAAAAATGCTGCACAAGCATATGTACCTGTTGTATTTTAAAATGTTTCTAATTTTATGTGCCCATGTCCCAGCTCACTGACTTACAGCACTTTCTAACATTTTTCCAATCTCAGCTTCAGCTCTGTTTCCTTATAAAAATAATTTTAAAACTCTGAAAATCATTTGATTCCAAAACTGTACTTACACCTCCTCCAACAGCCCAAGAATTACTTGGATTTTTCATTGGATGCCAGTAAATTGAATCCGAACTAACTTACCAAAGGCTGCTGAAAATTCTGGTTTTATTTCATTGTAAATAGCAATACCATAATGAGGTCACTTCTCCACAGTTTTCCCTCTTACTAATTAATCACTTCCGAATCACTGACTAGCAGATTTCTACAAGTACCTTTGACACCTGTAGATTTATAAGCTACCTGATAAGCCTTTGAAAAGGTCTGCCTGTTTGGGGCACTGAGGTACCTGATGGCTAGTGTATTTTTGAGCCTCTCATTCCATGTTCCCTTATTATGAAGTCCCTATTAAAGGACAACAGGAGCTTAGGAAGGAAACTCAGATCTCTGTTGTGGACAGCAATGGATGTGCAGCACTTGGATCAGTGATTTTTCAATTTGTAACTCCAGAGCAATTAAGCATTTTGTTGCAGATAAAATGTCTAAGCATGGATGTAAAATAATACAATGGCTGACCTGAAAATAATGCCTTCAGTTTTACGATGTTGGCCCACAACTTCAGAGGTGGATGTGGGTGATACGGCAGTAGAGGTTGAACCTTCCCACCAATATTCTGTTACACATTGTTGCCATGGCAAATGACAAATGGCAGCAGAAGGGCAGCCTGACAAAATGGCATCTAACATGAAAGTGTGTATGAAATAAAGATGAATCATTCAATTCCTCCATGTGACAAAAAATTGCACCCACTGACATTCATCAAATCGCGTTGAACATTAGTGGGAACCAAACAGTGGATGTGAGCACAGTGTGGCAGTGGGTGGTGCATTTCAGTGACAACAGTGACAGTGGGTCACCTCTGCTAGTGCAGATCTTTATGAGTGCAGCATGCAGGCTCTTGTTCATTGCTGGCAAAAGCACAAATAGTGGCGACCAAGACAAAAACCATTGTTATTGTGCTTTCTGTACCTGTTATTGTTTCCATGGAAAAAATAGGAGGCATTACTTTCAGAGTGACTTATGTAGTTAAGGATTCATATATTAGTAGACTATAAAAATCTCTGCGGATAGTTTTGCCATAGTTTTCCTGAAAGGAAGATAAACATGCACAAACACCTAGAAAGAGTCAGGAAAAACTATTCAGCAATTAGGTTGTCCGCTAATTCTGCCTCTTTCAGATTTACTGAGTGACTCAACAGGAAAGCAGCCTAGTGAGTATGCTAACCTGCCTTCAGATGGTTAGTGATTTCTCAGTGCGTCACGTTTAATTCAAGGCCTACTTGAAAAGTAGGCAATCATTTATCTCATCATCAGGGGTTTGCCTTCTGTTACAAGTCTCACCTCCACTTCACGGTCTGGGTCAAACTGTTGTAGTTGAATGCTGATCAGGCAAGTAGTCTTGAGTTTGAAGGCACACTCAAATTAGCTGATTGAACTGGGAACTTATATAATTATTTTATAATGAAAACAATGCTGAAAGCTTGAACATAGAACTGTGATAGCAATCCTGACAAAGTGAACTACTTCTAGCTCAAAAATCCTCATTGAAAACTGGGCATAGAACTTAATTAAGAAGAATTTTTAATAATTGTAGTGTGGTAACATTAGCAAGGAACCTACAAAACTGAAAGAATATTAATTTCATTTGCTGGAAGTCCTGAATATCATTACATTTAAGTCTGAAGCACAATCTAATTACATACATATATTCAGCTAGCGCTTCTTCATTTTATATGCTTTTGTCAATCCAAATCAATTTAGCATACTGCCTTCAGAGCCCTTGAAAACATTTAGGATCTTATGGCCAGTTTTTCTGACAAGGTTTGAAAAAATCTGATCTGGTTTCCTAAACAGTAGATCCCAAGAGCATCCTCACAGTAGCTTTAATATCTTAGTCCATGACTGCTTGCTTATTTCTCCAAGCTGAAAGATTATGCAATCTCTTCCTTACCATTTTTTGCATAAAATATAGGATGGGTCACTTGGTCTTCAGAAGGGTTTCAACTGTCTTATGTGAAAGAGAAGGTTGTTTAATCAGTTCACTGGCTGTTGATGACATGACATGTGACATGCCAGCTCTGCCCAAGGCAGGTATAAAGAGGCCAACACAGTAGTCACTGCATATGCGTGGAAGAGATTTTGTCATTAATGTTCTTCCTCAGCCTCAGTAGCTAGCTGCTGGAAGGAACATAAATTAGCAGAAAGCTTTTTCAGCCTGACATGCTTTTAGTAGCTGGATTCTTCTGCTGTCAGCAGATCTGAGTTGCAGCAATGTCTGCCAGCAGCACTGCAAGCTGGAGCACAGCCAGGATTTCTGCCGTAAGCCTCAGAGGTCTATTTGTCCTTATGTAATAGCACTTACCACAAAGGATCCCAAAGTGCTGTGAAACCGCACAAGATCTATTCAGCGAGTGATTCATCACCAGGCCTTCTCCGAGGCACAGCTGTCCTTAAACAGGCTGTAAACACTAAATAGCAGCAACTTCCAGCAGCTTTTTAAAGCAAGGGGTGGGAGAAGCCTGTGCTTGACTATAGGTGTGGTGATTTCATACTGAAGGGAAGGAAAGATGCACCACACCACTCTCTTAATCCCTCTTCTTTATAGGACAGAAAATGCAATGAAAAAAACTCGTTTTAAGGACAGAGATATCACATACCAGTAATCATCATGGGCTAAACTGACTCATCCTAATTTATTGCCTATAGCAATGGACAACTAAAAACAAATAGTGAAAACTATAAGCAAAATAAATTCACCTTCTTCATATCCACCCTCCTCTAACTCTTCCTCCCGAGCAACTTGAGGCTGTGGTCCGTACATAAATCTGTCAATCCCTAATGGCCACTCTCTACCACTACACCATATGGATCCTGCCCTAGGTGATGGTCTCATGGTCTCCCTGTAAGCTACAGTTCCGGGCCAGGGCTGCACCTGCAAGGTATCCGTGGGCTGTGCCTCCTCCAGGCCTCAGCCACTGCTGCACCGTGGGCTCCTCTGTGGCTGCACGGGAGATTTGCTCCACGTGGTGCCCGTGGGCTGCAGGGGGACGGCCTGCTCCTCCGTGGGCCTCTGTGAGCTGCATGGAGCTGCTGCTCCACATCCGGAGCACGTCCTGCACCGACCTCGGTGCCTGCAGGGCTGTTTCTCTCACATTCTCATTCCTCTCTTCTAGCTATACAGTGTCACTACCAAAATTCTGCAACGTAAGTCCAATATGATAGATAGCAAGAATAATATTGGACCTTATCTTGTCTCAGTTCCTTGCAAGTACTTATTTACAGCACATTCGTATATCTTGCTACCAGCTATACACAGCTATATGCAGTCATATATCTTGCTACCAGTTTAAGACCAACCTGGCATAATCCTCATAGCTGTTGAAGTCTGATGGAACTGTAAGCACAAACTCCACAGGAGGGAATTGGGTCTCATTACCTGGCTAGAGGCTTGGTATCCTACAGAGATCTTAGCTATCAAAATTCTCATAGATCCACAGCAGATCACATTACTGCCATTTCCTAAATGTTTCAATGGAAATTTGCAGTTCTAAAGCATAAATCTTCTAAATATTACCTTATTGCCTTGAAGTATATTTTATGAATTACTGTCTTTTCTACTGCAAACAGTTAAAACATATCAAGTAACATGCATATTATTTCTCATTCCTGCTTGGAATGGGTAATAACAACTATCTTCATTGTGGGATCCTTCGGAGCAGAGGGTGGGAAGCAGAACATACAATCATAAGGCTGCAAGAAGCTTGGTTCAGTGGGCAAATATTGCTGGTAAGTGAGCAGTTGGACTAGATAATCTAGGAGGTCTTTTCCAACACTGGCTTTTCTATGATTCCAAGATTAAAACTGATAATCATAAATGTTGAGTGAAATAAGATCGTAACATTGTTGAAAAAAAATAACATTCAATTTCTTTTTTTTTACTCAGTGCAGGAAATGGCTGTCACAGACAATCACAAAACTAATGAGCAACTTGAGGCACTTTAAGATAAATCCAATAACTGTGAATCATGGGGAAAAAAAATCTAAATATAAAACCAACAAGCCATTAGTGCATGCTACCTGAGGACTAACAGAAAGCTATCCAGGTTTCCAGAACACCAAACAGAAGAACAAGAAAGGATTCAATCTCAACACATAACCTAATCCCTAGAAAGAAGGCAGCAATAAACAAAGCATTAAAAAAAAAAAAAAAAAAAAAAAAAAATCATTTACAGTTAGTTTATCAGAAATATTGTATCAGCTGAAGAAATTACAGTCAGATCAAAAGCTCACTGGTTTTCCATTGGGATTTGAGCAAACTGCATAATCTGTGGACCTTAAAATTACAAAGTCATCAGATTAGAGAAAAAATCAAAACAGGAAGAGAAAACTGTGCTCTTGCACTATATAATAGTAAAACAAATAAAAAGCTGAAAACACCACATCAAAAAATTTGAAATGCCATCTGAAGGGAGGTTCAGTCCTGTGAGCTACTGGCATTGCTGACAGGTGAGCAGTCATTGATTGTTGGCCAGAATGAGGGAAATGCCATTGCCAGTTATTTAAGTCTAATTTTACAACAAAGTAAGATGAAAGAACAAAACTAGGATTAGACAAACAAATACATTTATAATACATAATTAAAATATAATGTACAATTTCTAAGAAAGCTGGTATTAAAGCTAGTATGAGAATTAGTTAATTAAAATGGAATTAAAAATGAGAATTAACAAAACAGAAATTCTGGGTAACTTCTCCAGACAATAGCTTAGGAAAGAACAGTACAATCCCAAGATGATTTGAGAGCTGTGATTTTTTTTATCATTCAGAGATGCTGGAGAACATTCACAATCCCAAAAATGATTTAACAAATCATCTTGGAAACAAGTATTTGAAATGTCTGAAGCTTTCTATTTTCAGAGAATATATGACATGAGACACTTAGATTTCAGAACAAAACCCATTTTAAACTAGAATACTGATTTGTTTTAAAATTGGGTTTCCAAAGAAGTGATACTTAGAAACTTGTGCAGTCTTACTGCTTGTTTACTGTGTAGAAGAGAGAACAGCAGATTCCTGGTGTTCCATATATTATTCATTTAAAATGAATTGTAAGAGAAAATAACAAATATTCTTTCCTTAGTGATTTTTACAAAATGAAACTCAAACTCAGTCTGGTGAGCCAGTGCCTTCTGATAAAATGGTTCTAATTTACAAATAAATTTACTTCAGTGTGCCGCATGCATTCTCAGCAAAGCCAAATTTGTTGCTAGAAGATATGTTGAGGAATAAAATAAATTCATTTCACATAAATAATCATAGCTGATAGTGACTAGGATTTGATTCCATTACTCCAACCCAGGAAATAAAAAATATATGGAAAAGATGTCATGAACCAAATTAAATAAAGAATATATTAACCAGTAAAATACTTATATATATATATATATATATACATATATAAATATTTTGCAAAATATATATGATATCTGATGTCCAGAAAGCTAAAGCAGGCACAGAGATTAGAAAGTGATGCTGTATAGTGGAAATAGTAGATTTTAAATAATCTCATAATTCACATTTCCATAAAGGCCATACATACTATCATTCTCATTAACATATGTAGTAAGTGACAGCCTGCTGTCCTGAAAAGCTGTTTCTAAGCAAACAAAAAAAGGGAAGGGATAATGGAAGAAAAAAATAGTGATGATAAGACAAGCTCTGAAAGACAATGCAGGAGAGATGTTCTCTGTGTAAAACTGAGACGGGACCATTTTCTTATCTGTCACTTTGAGTTTGCTGAGACCTTGAGATTAATAAGAAATGTGCAACCTACAGCATAAGGGTTGGCTGTCCAAAACACATGTAATGGTGCATGTTAAGACTGCCATCAATCAGAAAAGCACATTTCCATGGGAGTGTGTGGCAAGAACCAGGATGGTACATGTAGGAGGACTCATTTTTGGCTATTCTTCCCAGAACAAAGCAGAAGATGCACTGCTCTGGTCTTCAGGAAAGTTTCTTGTTCTGCCTAGTAATCAGTTGTATTGTCAGCATTGATATTAATTTCAGTAGCATGAAGATAGAGAAAACAGTTTTATATCTACTAAAAAAGCAATAAATAAATAAATAAATAAATAAATAAATAAAAATTAAATGAATCCTAAATCAGGCACAGTATTTGATATTACTCTTACCTCCCATCACTCATTGTTTGGTTTATGATATCTCCTTACACAAACAAGACATGAAGCAATTTATGTTTGGATGTCATCTCTACAAAGCCTTAAAGAATTTCTGAGATGAGCAGAAAATGCAAGTATAATAACCCAAGAAGGCCTCCATTCTCACAGTTATTCCTCACCAATCCTGCTATACAAGTATCTTCGAAAGCACTGGTTTAACTCAACTGCATGTCCCTACATTATTCTAGAAGCCTGCATGAGTCCCTGATTTGGGCATCTGTTGCTATGGTAGTACAAATAGATTTGTAAAGCAATAGAGAACTATGAGAATCATGTTTTTCTCAATATGGAGGTAAGGTGGTCAGCATAAATGGGGAGATTTGCAAAGGAGAGTATTGCTTTTTCATTCTTATCTTTGACTCAGCATCAGCTGCAGCTTCAAGTGAAGCAGCTGGCCTGGCTACAAGCAATTCAGAGAAGAAATACGTTTCCTTCCAGATGCAAAGAGCATATATTTTCCAGTTAAAATCATGTAAATATGTGTATTTTTCTACTGTTACCCACAGAGATTTCTGCACTAGATAAATGAATTTTCAAGCTAGCATCTTAGCAGCAGTCAGTTTGCTTTGTACCATAAGCACAAAGGTCGATTTAACATCACACAGAGTCAATGTGACCTCTTGCTACAGGAAACAGAGCATTCATGATTCCAGATCTCTGGAGTTGGAAATAACAAAAAGGCACTTTGTCTTTGACCTCCTGATTGATATCCAAGAAGGTATTTCACATCTGTAAGTGCTGCACTAGTAATCATATCATCAAGTGCTGAACTTGTTAGCAAAAGAAAACCCTTGGGTACAAAATCCCCCATACAGATAAGTATGTATTTTCAAAGAGAAAATAATGAATCAATCTCTTTCATTACACATTAATGGCTTCTTTATTCTCTGAAGAAAAATAATCAACTGCTCTAAAGAGAATATGAAATGAGACTTCTGTATCAGTTAGTTGCAGATCTATTTTCAGGGCTTAAAATTTGTCTGGTGATTGTCATGTTAACAAATCCGCCTTTTAAAAAATAATATTTCACTAAGGATTTGCCACTTTCAATTATAGAAGGAAATATAATAGTAGAATAAATGTATGGCCAGTTTTAAAGCAGTACTAATTATTCAGGCATTGAAAACTGCAGATTTGGAGCTCTCCCCCACTGAGGCCAACACAGCAGCTTGTACAGTCAAAGATATGCTAACGAATCAGCTTGGATTTAACAGTCTTTCAAAAGCTCTGTGTTAACTACACACTTGCGCTGCTGCTTTAAGTGAGCCTATTGAAAGCAATTTCATTGATTTTCTAACACGGGGTAGAGTTGTTTGCACACCAGAAAGTAGATGCTGTAAATTACATTTTCCTTCTAATTTTTCTGCAGGGCTGCCTAGCAAAAAATAATGTTTTGCTTCTGCCTGAAATGATAGTTCCAGAACTGGCAAGAACAGGGACCTCAGAAGACCATTAGCACTGTAAGCCTTGTTTTTAATGTAGATATTGTTTTCTTCAAATGAAGATGAAGGGGAAGAAAAGGCCAGTAGATTTTAACAGGTAACTTGATGTGCGAACCAAAATCAGTATCTAGAGTTTGCCCAAATTAACAAAAGAATTTTTAAAAAACCTGATATATACTCACAGTAAAACTATCTCTAGCTGCTTGTTGTGGTAGAATTTACTGCACATGGACTTAATATTCAATTAGTTGGGGTTTTTTTGCTTCAAATCTGCCAAAGCTTTGCTACTGAACTGATACCACCTAAATATCAGTTGAAATGCTCTTTATAACCAGATACATCAGCCAACCAGAGTCAATAATTCTAGCATATTTATGAATTTTAAAATATTCTGTTTTTATTAAAAACAATGCAATTAGTCTAGCTTTTCCTTTTGGCAAGTAGCAAGTGCATGTAGCCCTGGTGATTTTAGCTGCTAAAACTGAATACTTCTGCCACATTCACCAGCATTTCCACCAGCATTTCTCTCTCCCTGAAAACCTGGAGATTACCTCTCATCCTCTGCTCTGATTTATAGGAATTGAACATTTGCTTTTCAAGAACACTTTGTTGAAATCTGTTGTCAAACATTTCAGTTGTAAACTTGAAATTCTCATGCATAACAAACATGAAAGGAAAGTTTTCCTTAAAAACTGAATGCATATTCATGGAAAAACATTTATAAGTATTTGCCTTGATCTATAACTGGCATTTGGGAAGGAAATAAACAATACATTTAATAATTATTAAAAAAAATAGCAGTTTATACTATAGTATCAGGTTTCTAAAGCTCCACCAATAGTAATTATTCAAGAAAAGATTGAATAACATTGTACAGTAGAAGTGGAGTAAGAAGAAAGACTGGCAGCTTAAATAGACTTTTTTTCTTTTCAGTAGTTTACACTTCTGTTACTATTTGTTTCTCTTTCCTATGGGACTTCTGAACTTTCTAGGCAAGCACTACACGGTGATCATTTTCAAGTTTTAAAAGCTTTAGGAAGCCAAAGCAGTACTTTATAGAAGCAGCTGATCAGAGTATCCTACCTTTATGTGGACAGTAGTTGTCAAAGACTGTCAACACAATAAAGCTCCAAATCTACTTAAAAGGACTGACTACAAGGCATTTTGAAGCACCGATGAACGTTAAATCTTCACCAGTAGTCACCTGCGAAGCGGAAACAGACACCTCCATTCTAGCCATCAAAATATTAGTTAAATGCCTCAGGGATTTCAGAGTTCTGTGGAAAGATGAACAATGTGTTAAGAGAGTAAAATTTCAAGAGGTGTAACAGCTCCAGTGCATTTCATGAAACTGAAGGTATCTATCTCTGACTTTTTGCCTGTCAGAGCACATGAAGGTTGTAAAAGAAACATCACCTACGGCGTGAGTCAGCTCTGTAATTTTCACCCATGAGTGAGTAGAGCTTGAAGGCACAGTGGGAGCTCCACCTTCATAGACTGCTAGCCACATTGAGTTTTCAAACTCCTGCTGCTGAAATAATTCAGGAGCTTCACTAGAAGCATTTCTGGAGCTGGGTGAACACTGGCTTTCCCAGGTTTAACCAAAACAAAGTTTCAATTGCACAAAGTAAACTAGAAAGTACACTGTTAGAAGCATTAAAAAATAATAACCAGGCAGGTCCCCAGCTACTTATTATTCCTCTTATTTTCTGTTGCCCTGGACATAAGTTTGAGGATCAGTAATGCTAGAGAATAGACAGTGTATGTGTTGCATTGTCCTGAGTTTGCACTGTCACCAGTCTCAACAGCTTACAGCTACACACACTTCCTAGGGCTACATCAGCCCTTGAAAATCATGCACTGTGTTCCTGCAAACTTTCATCATAGTGGAATCAAAGGCTCGCGTTGGAAGTTGTTGTAATCTGCACTTCCCCAGCTCAAGCATAGCTTCCAACACTGCCAAACCTACAGAGGGGACATGTCAGTTTTGTCCTACCTTCAAACACTCCTCAGGCCATGCCAGCCTCTTTGCACTGTTTTGAGCAGTTTGAGGATCAGTCCTGAGACTATAGTAGCCATCGCAGTGATGGATAACTTTGTTCTGTCTTTTCTCTGACTCTTACCTCTGCCATCTGAAGAGACTTATGCCCCAGGAAAGTCAATAAGGAGCTGTGATTCTGGGGATATTTTTTTCCACTGATTCCTTTGAGAATGAAATGAAGCTCTGCAATGGGAGGGCTACTTTGCTTTTTGCATACTATTTGTTTGCTGAAGGGTTTACACATCCACTTTATCTCTAATTACTTCTCTGTCATGCCAATTAGTCGCTATGTATGATGTCAGTAGCTGAAGGATCTTTCTGAGGCATGGCAAAGCTTATCTGATTTAGTTATCTTTCATATCAGATGTCTGGTATTGGGCTGCTATATCAATTACAATCTATGTCAATGTCTTGTAGATTTCTGAAACACTAAGATGCATATTTTATAGTGCCAATATGCAGTCCCACATCTGCCTTCAATGTCACATTGGCACTGATGAGATCTTTGCTTTGAACACTTGCCGTTAGCTTTTATAAACTCTGCAGGCTTTTCTGGTATGTCCAGCATGACCTGAGCTACCATCAGCATAGCTGTGACAGTTTCCTTTAGTTCCAATATAGTTACTGTTTATTGAATTCATTTATTTGTGAAGGATTATCCTTTATAAGATATTAGACTTTATAAGATCTGTGTTAACGATACCTTAATGCTACCCAATACTAGTATTGCTACATTTCTCCCCCTGATTACTAGGAGTAATGTGCTGATATCTGCACATGATTATATGGATAACTTCACTCATGTCTGCATTATTTCACATCAACATTGAATCTCTAGCAATTATGCCATGATTTTGTGACTGTTAGATCTGTTGTGTAGTGCTGTTGGGGTTGGACTCGATGATTTCTGGAGGTCCCTTCCAACCCCTACAATTCTGTGATTCTGTAACTGTTGTGGCCTTTGCAACTGGCTTAGTTTTCCAAAACCACATAAGCAAGCAGCTCTTTTATTTTTTTCCTTTCTTTTAGTCATGCTATATTGCCTTCATAAAAATTATCCTCATGTTAGTGAGTCAAATGCCCCATCACAGAACAGTTCAACCAGCAGTTTATTGATGATGTTGTACAATTTAATCTTAAAATACCTATTTCTGGAGCTCTGGAGAGACACTTAGTCTCTTAGCCATGTGCCTCATAGGAATGAAATAGTTATGTGACTAGAAACAAGCAGAAAAATTGTTCTGAAATGCCATGTTGATAAAACTGAAAATTAAGGCCAACCAAAAAAAAAAAATAAAATAAGGATTAAAGATATTGAAAGGCAGATGACCACATATAAAAATAAATAGTATTTCATTTGTCAGTAGAAAATGAAAATTGTGTCAGGTACTGGTCACTATGTCTTTGGGAAGCTGACAAAATATGATTTAAAAAATAGATGGATTAGGAAGTTCTCAGCTACTGTCATACTTTCTGACTTATGCTTCTTTTCTAACTAATCCATTAATCCATTCTGTTTTTCTTAATGTTATTTCTGAAGTGGTCTGTGATACACCTGGAGCTCTTTTCCATGTAAATTCAACATAAACTCTTGCTTCTTTAGGTAAGAAGTTCCAAGTTTCCTCGGCTTTCTTCTGAAATTCAAAAAAAAAAAAAAAAAAAAAAACTACCCACTGACCACTGTCTACTTGTCTTTCCATTTACTTAAAAATGAAATAAACTCTGACATTGTTCACAGCACTTTTTTCTAAATCTTTACTAGGGAAGTAAAAACCTGGTAACATTACCTCTCTAATAATGTTTAGAAGTAAAGTATCTATGTCAAAAATCTATTTCTGCAGGGTAGAAGAAGAAAAAGTCCTTTCAGCTCCCAGGTCTTCCAGTATCAGATCTCCAGTTATCCATCAGCCTTTCCAAAGCATTTAAATTTGTCTTTGTTGTCCCCATTTTCTAGAGATAGTGTATGATTGATGTATAATGTTATCCTTTACTTGCACATGGTTTTTCTCTGAGCACTGCAGGTCTCTCTACCTCTATATTCTGGTCACAACCACAATTCCCATTTACCAGAAGCTCCATTTGGTCCTGTTTCATTCACAGACCCATATGACTGTCCTGAAATAGGTAGAGAAACATCATGATTTATCAGTCTTTGTAGATATATAAATCCTTTCAGCCCCATTCTGAACTGCTAATAGATGGACTCAGGAAAAAAGGTACACACAGATCAGGTCTTGCCAAACCTTCCAGCAAAATCATATAGTAACCTCCTGGCCTAAAGGTTACATCATGATCACTCTTGTCAACAGCTTCCAGTGATGTAGAACAGTTATACTCTCCATCACTTGATCCAAGACCAGGGATCAATTGGCCCTTAGTCCAATGGTGTGAACAGGTCAGCATGGATTTAAAGTAGCACACTTATTCACCTGTATACTAAATAATGTTTTACTATCAGTTTTGTATTTTCCCAGGGAAAGTGGGAATGCAGTATGTGTAAATTGTCATTCTCAGGTTCTTTACTGAGCAATCTTCTCTATTTTGATGAGAGGTTTATAAGCAGTAGGTTATACATGCAAAAAATAAATACACAAGAGATGCAGTGGCAGTCACTCACCAGCAGACCGACAACCAGTCTCCAAGCAACAACTGCTCTGGAAAGAGCCACTGCAGCTTTATTGTTGAGTAAGCTGCTCAAGAGCATGGTCAGCTCAGGTCAGCTGTACTCAGTGCATGCCCTTCCATTCTTTTAACTATCCCAGCCTACTGCCCTGGGGCATAATGAGAAACAGAGAATGCTTTGGGGTTGTGCAGATGCTGTTCACCAAACAGCAATGTATTACCTATGCTGAAATAGAGCATCATACAGGTTGCCAGAAAGGAAATTAACTCTAACTTTGGTTCCAAACCATAAGTTCTAATGTTCCAATTGTATTCTTTTAGCATCTTTTCCTAAGTCTTATGCTCTTATCTCCTTGTGGTCTTTTAGCTGCCATACTTTTTGGTGTTTCTGTGGGAAAAAAAAAAAAAAAAGAAAAAAAAAAACTAGGCACAAAGAAACTGAGTCTCTCCTTTAAACACTTCTCTTGTTCCCAAAATTAAAATTCATTTTCTCAGTTATTTAACAAAATTCTGAATCAAGTTACATAAACCCTTAATGTGAAACTAAAAATGTATTTTCTTCAACTAGTACCTCTCTCACTTTTCATGATTATAAGGTTAATTTGTTAGAACCTTATAAAAAATTTTTCACTTCTTTTGGTTCATGGTGTTCAAGAAAAAAAAAAAAATTCAGGTGAAACAGTAAGCAAAGAAAAAAAGCAATAGATATTTTTCCATTCTTATTAGTGTAAACTAAATGGCTTGGAAAAAATATATATTTTTTTTTTGTAACTTTGGGGAAGAAGGAAATCAACACTTGCACATTTCTTCACACATGCTTAAATAATGTGTTAAGCAGAACTTTATCAAAAAAACAATATCAACATAAGTGGCAAACTAATGAAAAACTGATATCAGATACACACGTATCGGAAGGTTCACATGTATAAGTTTCTTCATGGTTAAAATAGTATGCTGGAGGTCATTCCATGTCTAAGCCACCATTACTTTTTATCCACAACATTAACTGCTGTTGTCAGAGGGCAGAGGACATGCTGCTTTGTCAGAAAAATGTGCATCTGCCAAGAGTCTCCTTGCAGCAGCTTCACTCACAAAGGTGCATATCAGTGCACACTGAAGCTACTGATGCTGCACCTTCTTTGTAGCTGCCACAAGCACAGCAGGTACCACTGGAGTTCTGGCTCCACAAGCCATGCATGTGCTCACTCATCCCTTCCTCTTCTCAGCCTGAGTGAGCTGTGATGGTCACGTCCAGGCATCCATGGATACAGCTGGTTTCCTAATTTTTTTTCTAAGCCCATTTAAAGTCTGGGTATTCTACTGTAATTTCATTTATACCGTTGGTCATTGGCATCCTCTTGGCGTTGGCAGAGATCAAGTACTATTTTGCCAGGTCCATCAAACGGGCTTTGACACTGGCTATGAAATGTACATAAGTTACCTTGGGATTTCAGACTAACTACTCTGTGTTAGCTTCTAATCTGCAGTAACTAGGATGTACACTTCATTCAAGAGGGATCAAGCTACCTCAGACTGTATTTACAAAGGCATAATATCTGCTCCACAGGGGAGTCTGACTCTCACCCTGCCATTGTAAGGCACGGCTTCTTCAACAGAAAAGAAAAATAAGGTAATCTAAGACAGTTTTCAATGTTACAAAAGCTCTGAACTGCCAACATTCAGAAACAAGGTGACAAACCATTCTGACCGAAGTACTTCAAATCTCTAAAGTTGCAGAAATGTTAATTTCATAATAAAGCTAATGCTATCAGCTACACATGTAGAAAGTGGTGCTCTGAAGCTCCCTCCTTCTGCAAGCATCTGATATTTTAATGCTCCATACCTGACAGTACCAGAACTAGAGGATATACTAATCCTTAGAAAATGGTTCATCCAGAATGGAGCATCACGACTACTTTCATGTCGCTGAAAATCATTTTAACCCTTTTCCTCTCAATGAAAGCCATTTAACCCATTTTCCTTTTTTCCATACTTCTTCTTTTACAATAAAGTTCTTTATAATTGACAAGTGGGAATATAATATACTGTTTGCTTTTCCCTACAGTGCTGAGTGCAATAAAATAGAACAATCACCCCACCTGTTAGCTAGAATTACTATCAAACTGAACAAAACTTAGAAGCAGTGCATAGGAAAAGAATTCATACTTTTATAGGCCGGAATATCTCAGTGTGACAGCAGGAATCAGACACATAGTTTTACCTGGACTGCATTGTCTTTTGGGGTTATAAGCTCCACAGGAACTGCCATGTGGCTGTTGATGTTGTTAATTTAGTCAAACTTGAGTCTGACAAAGGATATTGTAACAGTCTTCTTCCCTTTTCTGCTATGCAGCTCATGAGCAGAACACTTTCAATGGTGGGATGTCCCTTTGAAAATGAAGTTCGGGGTTCCAAGAATGACATCTGATAGACACAATAGGAGAAATAAACTCAAAATTCTTCAAATCAGCATTCAGATTCCTTTCCCACTGAAAGTGAAAGGAAATGGGACAGCAAAAAAAGAGAAACTTGCAGAATCAGGTGGTAAAAAAAAAAAAAAAAAAAAAAGCAAATTAATACAGTTAATCAACTAGTTTGTCAAAAAGAAGAAAAATGCAGAATGCTGACTGCTCTAGATTTCAGACTCTATTTATGCCACTGAATACTTTCATCTCTTAAGATGCTGTTTAGATGAGCAGTAGATACATCTCATAGTAGCAACTGTGGTGTCAAGTTATGTCCTAGAATATGCTCTGCAGATTCACGTAAACTGTTTGCCCTAAAATAAAGAAGCCCAGTTCCAGACTTTCCAAATTTCAAGGCCTGACTTTGAGACCAAGATCTAGAATATGTTGTGCATCTAGTTTGTGGATTCCAGTGCCCAGCTTTTCCAAGTTAACAGGCCTCAAGTAATGTCTCAGTAATATAGTGAATTATATCCATGCCTAGCCAGAAAGACAAGATGACACAAACAATTGTAATTAGGGTCTGGAAACATCAGTATCTGTTTTTTGTTTTGTTTCCTTATTTGTTTTTTAAACAAGAACAAGTGTATCATCTCAAGCTAGTTTCTGATTATTAGATACCTATCTGCTGTCAGCACTTATTGGCACATTGGGTGCTAATCGTGAAGAGAATTCTACGAATTAGAGAGCTATAGATCCTGAAACATGCTGCCACATCTGCACTAAAATATAGGCTAAAAAACTACTGCAGGAATAACTACATTTACTTTATCCATTAAATACTTTTGCTGAAGGTGATTTCAGCAACCTGACTTCACAGTGCAGAACTTTCACATACATTAAATTCCACTGGGGGAAGAAAAATAACGAAGGAAAAAATATCTTCTACTCTGTCTACATTTAGGAGCTCCAGAAGTCATAGCATTTTCATGCAGCAGAAGTAATCAAATTTTCTCAGAAGTTCACCAAAATGTTATCTGTATCTTCTTAAGCTGTCTCGTAAGCCCCATGTGCATCATTAGCGATTTTACCAGTATGTATTCATACCATAACAAAAATTCTGTTTTGCTCTCATTTGACAATTTTTAGTATATTGCTTAGGAAATATTTTTAAGAGGCATGAACAAAGATAAAAATATCCAAACTTGTTTAAGTGGGCTTTACTTCAGCTTTTCCAGTACGGTAAATAGATTGAGAAGCTGCTTAAAAACAACCTCTAACTAGTTCAGATGCTCTGTGGCATGCATTTTAAATATAGTATTTTGAAGCAAAGTTTTATGTACTCATTTTTAATATAAGAAGTTTTCCATCTTAATCTGAGATTATGAGTCTCAACAGTTTCCTAAGCTTATTACAGTGCTAATTACATTACAGTGATAAGAAAGTTGACTTATCTGTAACTAGTATATTGACGCATCACATGTCACTGGACTAAATTCAAACACACATTTCCACTTTGATGTCTACTGGACACATTCTTGAACTGCATTCAAGATACTTTCTTGCATCTTGTTATTGCCAATCTCTCTTCTGCTCGTTCCTTTTTTTTTTCCTACTATTAAATATAAAAAACTTAAGTATTAACTCCTCAGATTGGAGTCTCAGACGTACTTGTTAGAACAATAATCCACAAAATTTCTTAGCTTGGCATGGCAGTGCTGTTAGAAGGATTATCCTATGTAAGTAGTGCAATTCATATCTGAAGCTGGAAAAGAATTGTTCAGCATTTGTGTTTAAAAGAATTATTTCTCTGTTTAGAATATAACGTCAGGATTTGACTTGAGATGCCAGTGAAACGAAAGACCTTAAATTAACATTGTCTGGCCAAATATAAACATCTACAGTTGAGCTACTTGTATGATGATAATCACCTCATTTAGCTTCCTACAGGTATTACAGTAAAACGGTATAAATGATATCTAGAAATGCCATTTTCTTCCTGTTGCTTATGGGGATGAATAGTTTATGTAGAAATCTGTAGTATAGACATTCAGATGAGCTACAAATCTGTGTACAAAGGATGGAGCATCTTTGGTTTAGGTAGAATAATTAAGATTAGAACAGGAAGGAAAATGTCAATAATGCAGCAAGGGCAATGGTAGGCCGTGCTGCTGGCAGACACATTTGTAAATTTCAAATATCCTGAGAAGACACAGATTCTGCCTGCTGACATATTCTCTGGCTAAACGCAATGCAAGGTAAAAGATAAAGTTGGTATAAGGGTATTTATTGGTATGAATTCATCTAATCTGAGGAGTGTTTCTGATCTTCAGAGAAATAAGTTGCACTAGAATATTTTTAATGGGAACATTCTAGGTGAGAAAAACCTTCACAGTTTCATGGTATGACTATAATAAATTGTGCAAAGGATCATACAGTGTCATACCTGTTATAGCAAGGGCTGAACTACACAGCCCATCAAATCTCATCTATGTGTTACAACCTTCTGTGCCCCTAACATTTTACCACTCAAGTCCACAGTATTTTAAAATCCAAGAGAATTACTTTATTTAAAATTATTTGTCGAGTTCAGACTAGACATAAATGTAAAGAAATGTAGTATCATTGCTGAAAATTACACTGCTGAGAGTGGAATCCAGATTGGGAATAAGGTCAGAACTCCCTGAGACTTGGGATCCAAACCTGAATTCATGGCTCAGATCTTCTCAGACCTTCTTTAAGTCATACAAGAAATATGAAATCCACAAAACTTTGGATTACTGTTTTTAAAGCTCTCCATACATTCAAAATTAAAACACCCTACAGAGTTTTAATTTCCCGTGCCACAGGGTTGCAAGTACACATTTTGAAAGCACATGGTGCTAGAAGTGAAATAACAAAATTCTGGATAGAACAAAGTCTTGTCTTTATCTGGAAATCAGTATGTCTTAATCTACTGGTAAGTGAGAGCCATCTGGGTAAAATCCAGTTTACAGACAGTTACTTGTGCTAGTATGTCTTAACTTACAGGTACACAGGGATCACGACCAGGCCTGGAGTCATCCAAATCAATGCTCAGAAATTTATTTTTCCTCATATTCCCATTGTTGTTGCTGCAGGCAGTTACTGTAGCCCTCTAAATAACTGGATGTTAAGTACATAGACAGTCTGTTCTACCTTGAGTTGCTCAGATCCCTAATTCGTCTAATTTACATTATTTGCATGACACAAAAAAGTCATAATCTCTGCAATCCCTTTTGATCACTCAAGTGTGCCTAAGAATTGCCAAGTATTAGATTCCTTCTCAGCCTCACTGATTATGCGTTAATGCTCACACAGAAACTTTATTCCCATGACACTGCAGCAGGAATAAGCTTTTTCAAAATGAATTTATATAAGCTCCCCCTCCAGATTTTTACTCATAAAATAGCCCCTGATTCAAGAATTTCTTTGAATCTGACTCTTCAAAAAGATGCAGAACTTGGATCATAAATTCTGTCCTTACGAAGTCTGTGATATTTGTTCTTTTGAAGTACATTGTAACGTGGAACTTACCTACAGTTTGACAGAAGACATCTATATTAAAACCTTCAAAGGTACCTTATCCCTTTCTTGGAAGTAAGAGTAAATGGAAGATTGGAAGATTAGAAGAACAGAAAATAAGTTTATGAAAGTGTTAATATGGGCTGATGTCTGTGACAAAAAAAAAAAAAAAAAAAAGTCAAGAGACCTGAAGCAATGAATATTTTCTGTACTTAATGCCATCTGTGCTTTATACTGCCACGTAGCACTGGTTTTTAGTTCCTTTGGAGGCAGTAATGACCAGTCACCTCCTCATAACGCTTCCATAAAGACTCCTCTAAGTTACATTCAGCTGCTACCTGGACTGCTCTTGCAGGCAAAGTTCACACTATGGCTTGGAGCATTAGTGCTTGGATTCAGATAAACCAGAGAACTATTTTAAAAGGTCACATGCCTATTTTGTGATAAAGTAGCATAATCCAAACATAAATTAATAAACAATTCACTAAAATAGATAGAGATGCACCACACTAGGGGTTAACCAGTAATTCACAGCAGCATGGAGTAAACAGCCGCCATGGCCTTTGCAAGTCTGTATGCAAAAGCAAAAAAAGTGGCAGGAAAAGAAACCTGACCTGATAGCAGAAAGTATTTCACACAGATTCAAAAGCCAGTTGTTCCATCTGTGTCAGTACTCAGTTGATGAATAAATTATGCTACAGCTTTAAGAAAATTGAAAAAGTGGTGAATTTCTTTATTTTAATGAGCATAGTGAAGCTATATCAACAAAGTGTGATGCAGTTCATAGAATTTAGCAAACATATACTAGAAGATGATGGAGGCATCAAAATAAGTGTTTTTTCCTTCTAAGTATTTTGTGGTCCTCTTTCATAAAGTTGCTTTATGCAAACGTAAAGTTTTCCTCTGTAGTCATTTTTCCTCTCATGCTGGAACAGGAAAGCAATACCTTGAAATTTCCAGTGGAAACCCTAGGAGCACACTGACCCAAGCAGCAAGTGCATACCCACCAGCAGTGTATTTGGCTTTCCAGCAGTTCTGTTTAAAAGGCAGAGCATCTCTTACAGAAGAAAGAGCATTTCTAGGTGGCTGCAGGATTGCTATGCTGAAGAAAGTGTGGGGGTGTTTCTGAGGGAAGGTACAAAGAACGGAAGAATCAAGACGTGGAGCTAGAAAATAGAGGAGGAAGGTTAAGAAGAAAAGTATCTTTTCCCTTTGGCAATTGAACCACAGTGTTATGACATTGGTGACATTTGGAACTTGTCCACCAGCATGGTATAACAGCTTTCCTTCACACACCAAGTCCATATGGGTCAGGTGACTAAGAAAAGGGAACTTAGGTCCTTCAGAGCACTAAAAACACCTACCTGGAGACTGAACTGAGTTTGGATGATCTTCAGAGCAAACACATGGAAGCAAAGGATGCTTTATTAGAAAAGGTCTGGACCATTAAAGTAACAGTGGAAGGATACTTGAATTAGTTACAAAGCTGCTTGGGCACACGGTGATTTCACTTCTTTATCCACAGCTTTTAACTTAATGAAGCTTCCCTGTACTTAGCTACCGTGGGGATGCCATATAGTTACCGGCTGATAGAAGATCAAAGCTGCAGTAAGCAGCTAATCCCTGTACAGCATCTCTACAGCTTTAGCTTTTACATTTTGCAGCTTTCAGATAGTAACCAGCCAACTGTAAATGGCTCCTGCCTCAGAGATTACGGCCAGCCATGCAGAACATCAGCAAATGTGTTTTAAGGCATGATTACTCCCTTATATGATCCACTTATTCTCAGTGAGATAGAAATCAGGAAAGATGGTGTTTGCATGAGGCAGACTAGGAGAATCTGCCACAGCAGCTTGCCAGAGTGATGGCTTGCTCATGTCAAGTTTTTTCTCTGGCTGGAAGGCTGGCTTGGCAGCAGTGCTCAGACAAAACTTGCATGCAGCTGATTAACAACCTACCTTGCGGCAAATTGAAGCTTCACTGCAAAACCTCACATCTACATATAATCGTAGAACCAGCAAGGTTGGAAAAGACCTCTAAGACCATCCAGCCCAACCATCCACCTCTCACCAGTATTTACCACTAAACCATGTCCCTCAGTACAATATCTAAATGTTTCTTGAATACCCCCAGAGACGATGACTCCACCACCTCCCTGGACAACCCATTCCAGAGCCTGACCTCTCTATTAGAGAATTAGTATTACCTAACATTCAACTTGAATCTTCCCTGGCACAACTTGAAGCCATTCCCTCTAGTCCTATTGCTAGTTACACAGGAGAAGAGGCCACACCTCACCACAACCTCCCTTTATCTGTTGATAAAGGAACACAGATGGTGGCAACGAGTGCACCCTCAGCAAGTTCACAAATGACACCACGCTGAGTGGTGCAGTCAATACACTGGAGGGAAGGGAAGCCATCCAGAGGCACCTGGGCAGGCTGGAGAAGTGGATCCTCAACAAGGCCAAGCACAAGGTGTCGCACTTGAATTGGGACGATCCCAGTTATTTATAGACTGGGGGAAGATCTCCTTGAGATGTGAGCCAGCAGTGTGCACTTGCAGCCTGGAAGGCCAACTATGTTCTGGGCTGCATTAAAAAAAAAAAGGGGTGGCCAGAAGGGAGAGGGGGGTGATTGTCCCCCTCTACACAGCTCCTGCGAGGTGCCATCCACAGTACTGTGTCCAGGCCTGGGACCCCAAAGTACAAGACAGACACAGAGCTCTTGGACCGGACCTAGGGGAGGGCCACTAAGGTGATCAGAGGGCTGGAGCACCTCTCCCACGAGGAAGGGTTGGGGGAACTGAGCTTGCTTAGCTTGAAGAAGAGAAGGATCTGGAGGGACCTCGTTGTGATATTCCAATACTAGAAGGGAGCATATAAACTGAAGGGGGAGCAACTGCTTTCACGGGTGGATAGTAATAGGACAAGAGGGAATGGATTTAAACTAAGGGCAGGTTTAGTTTAAATATAAGGAGGACATTTTTTCACCCAGAGCATGGTGACACACTGGAACATGTTGCCCAAGGAGGCTGTGGACACCCCATCCATGAAGGCATTCAAGGCCAGGCTGGATGTGGCTCTGGGCATTCTGGTCTGGTGGTTGGCAACCCTGCACATAGCAAGGAGATTGAAACTAGATGATCATTTTGGTCCTTTTCAACCCAGGCCATTCTATGATTCTCCCTTTAGATAGTTGTACAGAATGATAAGGTTTTCCCTAAACTTCCTCTTCACCAGATTAAACAATCACAGTTCCCTCAGCCACTCCTTGTAAGATTTGTGCTCCAGACTCCTCACAGCATCACTGGCCTTCTCTGAGTATGCTCCAGGCTGTCAATGTCTTTCTCATAGGAGGGACCCAAAGCTGAACGCTGTACTCAAGGTGTAGCCTCAGAAGAGCTGAGAACAGAGGGACAACCACCTCCCTTCTCCTGCTGGCAACATTACATCTGATACAAGCCAGAATGTCATTAGCATTCTTGACATCCTAGGCGTACTGCTGGATCATGTTCTGCCAAGCATCAACCAACAGTCCCCAGTTAATACAGGTGAATTGCTTCCACCTGTGCTGCCAGAGCTAGTTATGCTCCCTCAACCAGTTGTTCAGTCACTGGTTCAGGCCATGGCTTAATGGTTCCCATACTGATATAAAGGCAGCATTGAGAACTTCAGCCTTTTCCTTATCCTCAGTGATCATGTTGCCTGCCACATCCAGTAAAGGATGGAGATTCTCCTTAACCCTCCTCTTTACTGTTACTATATCTGTAAAAATTTTGAAGTCCCCCATGAGGACCAGGGCTAGCAATCACACAGTTTCTGCCAGCTGCTCATAGAATGCCTCATCCATCTCTAAAAACTGATTAAGCACTGGAATAGGCACTCCAGAGAGGTGGTTGAGTCACCATCCCTGGATGTGTTCAAAAACCATTTGGATGTGGTGCTCAGGGACATGATTTAGCGGAGGGTTGTCAGAGTTAGAGTAGTACAGTAAGATCGTGGTTGGACTCAATGATCTTTAAAGTCTTTTTCAACCTGAGCAATTCTATGATTCCGTGATTATGTAGTCTGTAACAGATCCTCACCAGGACGTCAGCCCTGCTGGCCCTCGCTCTGATCCTTACCCACAGATATTCAACCTCATCATTCCCAGCCCCAAGCTCCACAACAACAGAACACTCTAACATAGAGACTCATGCCACCACCCCTCCTTCTTTGCCTGTTCCTTCCGAGGAGCTTGTAGCTACCCATAACAGCACTCCAGTTGTGGGAGCAATCCCACCTTTTTCCATAATGGCAACCAAGTCATACATTGCCTACCAACCCTGGGTTCCAGCTTTGTTGTCCACACTGCATATATTGGCATAAATACACTTCAGGTGAGCTCCTTGCCTCACCCCAAATCTCATTATTGTTTCCTTAGACTCACCTCTAGCAGGCCCCTTCATACCTAGTTTAAAGCCCTCTCCACAAGCCCTGCCAGCTTCTAGGCTAAGATCACTTCCTCCTTTGAGACAGGTGAAACCCATCAGCAGCCATCAGGCCAGGTGCTGAATAAACCGTCCTATGATCAAGAAAAACCAAAATTCTTGCATTTGCACACTTTCTCAGCCATGTATTTATGAGATTAGTTTTCCTGCTCCTCTCATTATCCCTCTCTGCCAATGAAGGGATAGAGGAAGATACAGCTTGTACACACGCTCCATCCACTAGTCAGCTCAGTCCCCTGGGTAACCCTCAGGCTTCTCTCAATGTTTTCATCACTGCTGGCCTGAACTATCAATAAAGGATAATAATCAGACAGGCAAATCAGACCAGGAAGTTTCTTGAAAATATACCTCACCCAGGACCCACAGAGGCAGCACACTTCCCGGTAGGCAGGGTCACACCAACATGCAGGGCCTACAATATTTCTCAGTAGGGAGTTGCCTAAGACAGTCACCCTTCTTTCCTTCTTAGTGGAGGCAGTCTTGAGGCATGGAGTGAACAACTTCCCCCTAGCTCACAGGTGGACCTCCCACTAAATCCCCGCTCATCTCTCTGAAGATCCAGAGCCTCAAACCTATTATGCAGGGGAACCTTGGGGAACTGAGGGAGGTCAAGATGGGGGTTGCCTGTAGCGCTGAGCTAGGACCTGTTTCCACTCCTTCTCTACTCTTAAATCACATCCCTCTGCTTGACGATGGCAGGGCAGCAGGTCTATCACACTTTGGGAGGGATATCACTCTGACACCTTTCTCACAAGTTCAGCAGAGAGTTACTTCATCAAGTATCTCTATCGCCTTCTCTGATAGTTATTGATCTCTCCTCCTCCTCAAGCTCCACCACTGTACTGAGCAGATCACCCATTTACTCACACTTCACAAAAGGTGGAATCCCTAGCACCTTTCACAGGCAGCAACAGGCTCAGGCACTACCTGAAGCCAGAGGCTTGAACCACCAACATACTTAAAAGAAAGAAACTTAGTTTAGATGACTGATCTCCTTCACTCATCTATGTCCTTGGATCCCCAGGGCTCATCTACTAACTGAGCATGACTGGCAAAGTACAGTATATATATATATATATGTACACGCTATATATATAGTATATATATTTATGTATATGTAGTATATATACATAAAACAGTCTGTACTTTTCAGAAGTGCTGGAAAATTTTCTGATCAAATAGGCTTGCTCAATTATCTTTATCTCAAAAATAGACAGAGCAAAGTATTCAGCTTTCTTTATTTAAATAAGGGAAAGGTCCTCAAGGGCAGCCCTGCAGGATCTCTTGAAGTATCAGGCATTGCAGCCCCCTTTTTATCTTCACCTCCTGACTGCACTGTCTCTTATTCTTTCCTCACTGGTTGAAGTACTTGGAGGTTACAGACTTTTGAACCTGCCTAATACATGCTCTCAAAGATTGTGAACCTCTTCGTATCATGCATCACATGTGTAATTAACTCCAACTTTATGCCACTCAGACTGTGAAGCCTGCACAGCAAGTCCAATGTTCATATGTTCAAGCTGTAGATCCACTCTTATAACTAAAACCTTATTTGGTGAGAGTGTACAGACAACAAATGGTGAGGAATTTGCAAGCTTCCTCACAATTCTGTGAGTTGGGGCACCATGTTTGCAAGATTCTGCATAAATAATTTTGTTTGCAAGGACATCTTGTTCATAAGCCACTTTTATCTCACGAAGTATACAGGAGGAAGAGAAGCTAACTGCATTCAGGTTCTTCAGCCCCACAGAAACTAGTCAGATAAGCTACTTCTGAAGGAAGTCTCTGAAGGAATTTCTTGCTCTTGATCAGCACGTAGAGAATCCACCCCTTTACATACAACGTACCTACTTGCTAGTTCAAAAAAGTTAATACCCAGCAGACACATCTATACCCAAGTCTTTTTACAAGACATAGAATAACAGAGAGGTTGCAAAATTCCACAAGCAAACCAAAGAAATCTTCAGTAGGTTTTTACAGATACTATCGCCTTTTGTTTAGAAACTAAGCAAGAGAAAAATTCAACAACAAAACAATCAAAGCAACTAAGTAAACAAACAGAAAAAGTCTCAAAAAAAAAAATCAGGCAATGTAGAACTGAATATATAAGAAAATCCAATAAGTAAATTGTAAACTCACAACAGTGGTGACCATACTACACTTAAAATTTGTCCTCCTCTGGATCATCAGAGACAACGTTTCAGAAGCAACTCTTAAGTGCTCGGTATATACTAACATATGGTTATGTATACTGAAGATATTTTGCCAGAAATGGACAATAAGAAGTTTGAAGTCTTATGAATCTTCAAAGGCATTTGAATGCCTATAATTTAACTCCTTTCTGCAGTAACTGAACTAAACTGGAACTCTCATGAAATTATGGCCTGCAGTCCTAGTTGCCTGAGTTGGAAAAAGTTGAATAAACTTCATTCATGGTGGTCCAGTTCTCCAAAGAGTCTCAATGAGAAGGGTCAAAGGACTCCAGATCAGCTAAAGCTTTTGAATATGCAAGCCATTACATTTTGCTAACAACACATAGAATAGTTTTCTCATGTAATTAATTATTCTGAAAGAAAGAACACAAATTTCCTTTGTTCTCCACTGTAGAAACAAGAGCTCTGCTCCTCAGTAGCACAAACACAAGAGACCTGCTTTACCCAGTACAGTTTTTTGTTTTGTTTTGGTTGGTTTTTGTGTTTTTTTTTTTTGTGTTTTTTTTTTTTGTGTTTTTTTTTTTTTTTTTTTTTTTTTTTTTTTTTTTTAAGATTTCAGCTTATACCATTTTAATTCTACTTCTATCATTGTTGTGGGTTTGGGGTCATTTGCTGGGTTAAATGTACACCAGGGCTGTAGCTAAAACCAACCTAGTCTCAAAACTTGATGTCACTCTTCTGCACTAAATTAGCACTACGGTTGCCAGAAGTCAATATTAGTCACTTCAAACACAGTGCTCTACAACAAGGCCTAATTTGCGGGTACTTACAGTCCTGGCTTGCGAGCATACAGTGATTGCAATGGTACAATGGAACAAATAGTACTTCAAAGGTTAGAAGTGAATTTAACAAAAAAGATATTTGAATCACTTCTGGGCTTTCTACACACTGTACACTCAAGACTGAGTTTTTAAATAAGATCCTGGAAAGGATTTTTTTTCCTGTGTCCTTAAAACATTACTTTTTCAAAACTAAAAAGAAAATATTCATTCTTTTGATTTAATCTTCACTACTAGCATCTAGCTCTTTTCCAGTGCTGTCAGTCAAACTAAGACAGCATCCCCTTGCCAACAAGGTTTATGAAAAACAAACTGGAACACCCATTACAATAACAGCTTCCAAGTTCACCACTCAAATGATGTTTAGGACTTCACATCATCTACACATAGTTTGCTGGGACAGTTATTTACTAACTCAAACAGAAGGTGCAGCCTAGCCCTCTGGCAACATCAATTGAACAGGCTGTGGCACACTCTGAAACAACATTTGATTGGGACCCTTTTACATGAAGATGTTGCCAGTGAACTCAGATGAAAAAATCTTGAAGATCATGCTAAAAACAAGTAAAAGGTTTGCTTTACTTGTGCACCAAAACTGCTTCCACAATTCTCTCAATAAATACATAGCTAATATTACCCAGCATCACTTGTTAATAGAGCATGAGAGCTATGTACTGTTGTTGCTTCTCATTTAGGGGATTGTTTGCAGTGTTTTTCTTTTTTTTTTTTTTAATGTAATAGAAACATGGAAGAAAAAAATCTCAACACTAGAACAAATAACAGAAAAAAAAAGTAGATTTTTTAATATAAGCGTGTATAATCAATGAATATAAAGATGTTATAATTATGAAATAAACAGGAGAGTTTTGCTTGTTGGAAAGCATCCTGTTCTGTTCTCACCCAGTCCCATAGCTGTCCCTTTTTTTTCCAAGTCTGTACAGCGGCCTTAGCAGCTGCGGTAGGTGAGGTATAAAGGAATGCCAGCAACCCAATATACCTAGAAATTCTTGCAGCTGCTTCAATGTTGTAGGGACTGTGAACACCTGAACCTTATCTGTGACAGCACTGAGTAGTACTTTGGTCTTTCCTGACCAAAGCACCCCCAGGAATTTTACAGACAGGCCCGGACCTTGCACCTTTTGGGGATTTATAGCCCATCCTCTCTGTTGTAAATAGATGGTTAATTAATCTGCCACCTGTTCTACTGCCTCCATCAAGTCAGATGTCAACAGGAGATTATCAATATAGTGATATAAGATCATCAATTTTTTTCAATTTGCCAGTCATGCGCCACTAGATTATGACAATACGTTGGTGAATGTAAGTATCTTTGTGGCAGGACCTGAAAGATCCACTGCCTGCCTCCTCATGTAAACACAAACTGATCTTACAGTTCTTCAGCAATTGGGATACTGAAGAACGTATTTGCTAAATCTAGGACACAATGATAGGTTTTTATCTCCCTACTTAATGTGTCCATTAGGAAGGCAATGTTGAGTATGGCCATGTGAATAGGCAGCGTGACCTTATTTAATTCTGTGTAATCCACTGTCATTCTCCATGTGCCACCTGACTTTCACACTGGCCATATGGGGGAGTTATATGGGCTGTGTGCAGGACTTATAATGTCCACTTTCTAATTCCTACACCATTCTCGATAATTTATCTTGCCCACCCAGGAGTCTATACTGCCTTACATTAGTAATCCAGTGCAGTTTCGGCAGGCAAATAGGCCCATGTTTCGCATGGCCTCTTAATGTTGCGTGCACTACCCAGATACTGATACATCTCTGTCGAAGTCTGAACTATCCCATGGTTGTCTGGAGAGCCACACCCCATAGAATATCTATACCCAGGATGTATTCCTGGACTTGAGGCAATAGACAGCTTATACTCAGGGTAGGAGATGCCCAACCCCCAGTTTCAACCATGTTTGGGTGACAGGAATGGTCTGTCCCCCAAAACCACCAATCATCACCCTGTCTCCATCAAATTTGGTCAGATCTCTGCAGATAATTGATGTTTCTGCTCCAGCGTCTACAAATGCTGTAACTACCTGAATATTTTTTCAGAACCAATAAATCGTTAATTCTACATACATTCTTCAGTCCCATCTGGAGGCCCTAGGGGGACTAACATCCCTCGTCACACCATGAACTGTGCTACGGCCAATTCTTTTGCTTCCAGTGGCTCAGGCATCATGGCCCATGATGCCTGAGGCGTTTTTTTGTTTGTTTTTTTTTTTTTTTTTTTTTTCCCCCCCCCCTATTACACAGAATCACAGAATTGTAGGCTTTGGAAGGGACCTCCAGAGATCATCGAGTCCAACCCCCAACTATTAGGAACAATGAAATCTTCTAGGTTCCATGTCGTTGTTATATTTTCTCTATAACCCTTACCCTTGTTTTTTTAGGGTAGTTCTGACATTTGATTGTGCTTTAGTTGTCTCCAAAGCTGGAAAAGGACATGGTTGGGCTGGTGGTCAATCTTAGCAAACCAGACCCCAGCCCAAATTAAATCATTAAACATTTGTTTTCAGAAGACCCTTATGGTCCCAGTTGAGGAGCTCAATGAGCCAGCACCTTTGTTTTAGACACCAGCAGGACCTCAGCTTCTTCTAATGTCTGAATGTTGCTCCTGGTCTGCAAGTGTTCTGTTTCTCCTAGATCTGCCACTAACTGGGCAGCGTGCTGGACTACCACTTCTGAGGCCACCAAGGGATTTAATATAGAGACCAAAGTACCATATAAATGAGAGGGAGCTTGCTGTAGAATTAAGTCTCTCACCCCTGCTGAGAATTTGACCATATCAGGACCACCAAATGTGTCTTCATAAATTGCTTCCCTTATGCCTAGTTCACAGATATAATTTTGAAGGCCCTCCATGGAGAACTACAACCATGTATGTAGGGGTATACCAGATTTATTCAGCCATACCATACGGCAGGCCGCCATTAACCATTCCATTATAGAATGGTTTTCATCAAGATATTGATTACCTACATATAACCTCTGCCTGAGAGCATGATGGATAGTCATGGTGGCCAACTTGGCTATTTCTGGGCCATTCACCACTGCCATTCATCACTTCCTGCTCCAGAATCCCACAGACTTAATAACCAAGCTAGCACACTTTCTCTAGGCTTCTGCCAAAATCATTGTACTAAATCCATCACTGCCAAAAATCATTGTACTAAATCCATCAATTCCGTTGCCCATAATATGTAGGGGACCCCATTTTTCAACGATAATGGAAAGTTCCTAATAGGGAGATCCCACAGATCCTGGAATCTGCCCTAGAATCATTTTGTCTAGGGGGGCAGCATTCTCCCCCCGACCCATTTATAGAAATTCCATAGAAAGGACATAATGTAAATTTTAGTATATTTAGTCTGGCTGGCTTACCAAGTGTACAATCAATGAATATAAAGATATTATAATTATGAAATAAACAAGAGAGTTAGGCAAAGCAGGTTATAATAACAAAAGAGGACAGAATGATTACCTGCATCCTGGACTCACTGCAAAACTCCAGAGGAGGAATCTCCAGAAGAGATCCTATCCTTTCCTCCT
Source organism: Tympanuchus pallidicinctus (assembly GCF_026119805.1). Taxonomy (NCBI): domain Eukaryota; kingdom Metazoa; phylum Chordata; class Aves; order Galliformes; family Phasianidae; genus Tympanuchus; species Tympanuchus pallidicinctus. The sequence continues at coordinate 3,890,088 of NW_026294813.1, read as the reverse complement.
GGTAGTCAGCTCTTAAATGGGTCTAGGAGAAGTGGAGTCAGGCTCTAACCCTTCAGGCAGCACAGGTGAATTGCCTTCACCTGTGCTCCCGTGGCTGACTCATTGCTCACCTCAGGTGATCAATCAAAGGTGCAGGCTGTGATTCAGCAGTTCCCATACAAAGGAACAATGAAAAATGTTCATCAGTTTTCAGTCTGTAACAAGATCTAAAAAGTTCAGAAAAATCTGCGTAGGTTACAGGATAAAGAATAAGAAATAATTGATTAAAAATAATCTAAAACATCCTTCATCTATCTACCTACCAAGATATAATGCTAGCTCAGCAGAAAGTAGGAGTAAAATTTAAAAAATACAGCAGAAAACACAGATCACAAAAAGGTAGTAACAAAACTAAGTGTACAGGAAGACACATAAAACATGACAGTTCTTCATCTAGATTTCTAAATAAATTCATTGTGTGAAATCATACTTCCTGCTTAATATTAGCTGGTCACATCTTTGCTTTATTCTGCAATAAATTCTAAATTACTGACAATTTTCAAGTAGTTTTAAAAGCAAAAGGAAAATATTTTCAATATATTTAACTTCACATTAATTCTGTGAAAAACAGTACATACATGGAAAATGTGAAACAAGCAATGACATACATCTGGTTGTAGCTGATTGCCACCACGCTGATCAACTGGCTCATCAGCACACCTGTTCCCACACCAACTACTGCAAGTGCTGGCTTTCCCTGGGAAAGAGATCACAGATGTGCACAAGAAGAAAGTGCAAGGGAGGTGGGGCACAGATTGAAGATACTAGACTCTTGTTTTGTTCTTTTCATAAAGAAGATCAGATGCAAAATTCTCTTTTGCAGTGAGAAATCATCAGCATTTAATTTTTTTAAAGTTGTTGACAGTATGTGAACTCAAAATTACTTTCAGTAAGTCAGTTAGAAATGTTTTTAACAGAAAATAACAATTTTTTGTCTGATAATAATTATTAGCTGTCACTAATATCATTTCACTTCTCCTTATTGCTCTGCAACAAAGCAGCTGCTACTTCTCAGGCTCTCCATAACTGTGTTACTTACTTAACTAGAAGTTTTCCATGTTATATTTGGTCTTACTTGCAAATATAATTAAAATGAAGAGAAGTCATGGCTCTTTACGTACTGAAGAAGACTATGTATCCGGTTAGCATGCTTCCTTTTTTTTCCAGCTCTCTCCTTTCCAGGCAGATATACAGCTCCTTCCCCTGCTCATGTGCTGCCTAACATCTTTGCCAGGCCACCTTCTCCCTTGCTTCTCCAAAAAGTTGTGCTTCTCTATTTAGCAAAAGGTTACATCTACAGTAGACAATAAAGCAAGCAGTAAGTCAAATATGTCCAAGATCATTCCCTAGTGCAGAGGACAGCTGGTATAACAGCCAGTGTTCAGGCTGCTAAACACACTTGCCAGTCAGGAAGGAGTTGCCACATTCCTTGACCCATGGTCAGGAATTAGTTAGGACAGTGCTAGTCAGCCTATAATATAGACTTTCTGGTTTTAACAATCTAATATTGTAAACAAGTGAATTCCAGGTATGCAGGAATTTATTTGCATTGCCAAAATTCTAGTAGTTCCAGGGTGGGGAAAAGCAGATACAGGAGATTTGTACACTGTGAGGCTTACGGGTATTTTGGGAGACCCTGAAAGCAGATTTCTGATGGAATGCTGGCAGCCAAGAAGGTTGTGGTGAAGCATGGAGAAGCATGGAAGCCCTGGTTTCTACAAAATTCTTAACCATTCCACAAAAGAAATAGCAGTATGGTCTTGTTGTTGATATTCAAAAAATTCTACCACAGAAATAGGTATATTAATGTTTGTTGTTCATGGGATTATAATATAGATAAATAGTATTTGTCTTGAGAAAGAATATTACCTCTGTGTGTGTGTATATCTCACAGTCTGATTATACCAATTATATTGGCGTGCATTAAGCAGCAATCATGAAATGTCAACATCTGCTTAGAAGCAGAGGTTGTCATTAAAGCTTTGCGCAAATGCCTTGGAAATAATAATTGTATCTGTGGCATTCACAGTACCCTTTTAGGTGTTACCGGCAACACAATTGTACCAGAAAGAATGGCCAAAAAAAAAAAAAAAAAAAAAAAAAGAAAGTAATACCATTCACAGCAAAACCTTCCCTTTTCTTGTCTTTGTTGTTTTAGCAGGATATACACTCAACTTGCACAGATTTCTTACATTTTGTTTTTAATTAGGCTTTTAAATCTGTGTTTAAAACATGAAAAGACTAATATGGACAAAAATAAGTTTAGAGCACTTTAACTATCTTAGCAGTAGTAGCCTTTATCTCTAGTGACTGATATTTATTTTTTTCCTCTAGATCTCAGTGTAATTCACAGATGAAGAGAAGTTTTCCATAGAAAACTAAGAACTTTGTTTGCTGTAAAACTGGATTTTTGACCAAATATTTCATATTTCCACTTCTTAAAATACATGTCTCAATATCTGCTGTATAGGAGATACATCTATGATGCGTATTGCAAACATATTTTCATACCATGAGCAAAAAAGTGTGAAGCTTGCTGGTCTTAATCAAACAGTGCTCTTCAACAGAAACTGCATGGATGTGCTGCTTCATTCTCCCCAGTTTCTGTCTTTCTGATTGAACATTTTAGTGCATGAAAAAAATATACCTATGAAAATAATATTTTGGCATAACAACTCTGTTCTTGTGTGTCAGAAAAAAAATAAAAATCCAACAAACTTCTAAATAAATATCTGAGATGTTCCTTGATTTTTTTTTTTTTTTGTTTTGTTTCGTTTTTATGGAATTATAAATGAATGTTGCAGTTTGAAGAGTTAATTATGCAACATCCCTCCCTCCCCGTGAGAGGGAAGGATAGAAAAAAAAAAAAAAAAAAAAAAAAAGACTCATTTGAGATAAGAGGACTAATTTATTAAAGGAAATGTGAGATAATGCAGAATAATTAGGAATAATGAATGAAATGAACCAAAAATGTGAGGAAAGTGAGAGTCCAGGGTCTTATCTATAAGCACTGCTGGCTGGGCTCCTGGAATGGCAGAGGAATCTACTCCATCACTTGGAATCAGAAATCATGTGGGGAGTACTGAGACTTCTGGGAATTATAGTCAACCTCTTCTCAGCTTAAATTCCTCTTGGAGAGCCAGATCTCACATGAGAATGGCTGAGACTGATGGAAGCACAGGACCCAGGGAATGTAACTCCCTGGCACTGTGCTCCAGTGTCAAACAGCTTGCTACATGATGTCATGATATGGAATACTGACAAAACCAAGATAGTGAAAGAGAAGGAGAAAGTCCAACAGGAAAGATATCCAGAAAAAGAAAGTCCAGCAGACAATCTTTACCCCAGCTACCTGCTAATTCTGATCCTTGAATGGACAGTTTCCATTGTAGATTTGATTAGAGGTTAAACACATCGAAGAGAAGGGAAGGGAAGGGGAGGAGAAGGGAGGAAGAGGAAGAGGAAGAGGAAGAGGAAGAGGAAGAGGAAGAGGGAGCAGCTCCTCCTTCAAGCTATGCTTGAGGGAAGAGGGGAAGCTGATACTGGTTAACCAGCATGTTTTCAATGAGGACAAGTCCTGTCTGACCAAGTTTCTCTCCTTTACATTGTAACTGCATCACCAACAAGGAAAGAGCCACTGGTGTTATCTATCTGGACTTCAGCAAGGGCTTTGATACGGTTCCTCATTAAAAACTTAAAGTCTGAAAAACTTCAAACTTTTCGATGGACAAAGAACTGGCTGCAGAATCAAATCCAGAGAGTGGTGATCAATAGCTCAAGGCCCAAATGGAGATTGGTGACAAGTGGAGTTCTTCAGTAGTCAGTACTGGGACAAGTGCTCTTCAACATCTTCATCAAAGACCATTGATAAAAGGATTAAGTGTACTCTCAGCAAGTTTGCGGATTATGTAAAAATGTGTGGCTGACGTGCCTGAGGGATGGGATGCCCTTCAGAGATCTGACAGGCTCAAGCAATGGACTCAGGAGAACCTCATGAAGTTCAACAAAACAAAGTGGAAGGCCTTGCTCCTGGGTCGTGGCAACTCTCTACTATCAGTACAAGCTGGGGAATGAAAGGATGAAGCACCAACCTTCTTGAAAAGACTTGGGGTACTGGTTTGTGGCAAGCTGAACATGAGCCAGCTATGTGCTGTAGCAGGCACATGGTGTGAAATACCTCACCTAAAAGAACAGGCTGAGAGCTATGGCTGTTCAACCTGGAGAGTAGAATGCTCTGAGGAGACCTGAGTGTGGCCATTCAGCAATTAAGGGAGGCTATGAGAAGAAAGAGGACAGACTCTTCAGCAGTGCCTGTTGTGATAGCACAAGGGGAAATGGTTTCAAACTAAAAGAGTGGAGATTTGGATTGGACATAAAGAAGAAGTTTTCTACAGTAAGGGTGGTGAGGCACTGGAATATGTTGCCCAGAGAGGGGGAGAAATCCTCATCCTTGAAGACATTCAAGGCCAGGCTGGACAAGAAACCTGACCTAGCTGTAGGTGGCCCTGTTTATTGCAGAGCGGGTGGACTAGACTTTGAATGCCCATTTCAACTCAAAAGATTTTATGATTTTCTGAAAATGAAGTAGGCAATCTGTTCTCTCTAATCTTACCAATTTAGAAATATGCTTCTCTTTTTTATGGATTCTGCCTAAACAAATTCTTTAAGTGAACAATACTTTATGATTCTAAAATTACACAATTCAGTATTCTTGCAAACATTCAATTTCAGCAAATACTGGCACAGTTCATCCTAACAAATACACACTTTCTCAGTATTTGTTAAAGTAATGCTTGAGTATGCTAGTAGTACTCTGCTCAGTTTTAGGTCATTCACTACAAGAAATACAGTATGACCCAGGAACATGTTCAGAAAAGGACAGTGAAGCTGATTAAAAATCTGGAGCACAAGCCTTATGAAGAGAAGCTAGGGGAGCTGAGAGTGTTCAGTCTGGAGAAGGCTCAAGGGAGAACTCATTGCCCCCTAAAACACTCTGAAAGGAGACTGTGGGGAGCTGGGGATCGCCATTTTCTCCCAGGTAACTGGTAGGAAAAGAAGGAATGACCTCAAGTTGTGCTCTGGTTAAGTCAGTTTGGATATTGGAAAAAAATTCTTCTCAGATAGAATGAAGGTTACTGGAAGAGGCTGCTCAGGGAGATGATGGAATGACTGCCCTTGGAGTGCTCAAAAATCAAATAGATGTAGTTATTAGGGACATGGCTTACTTGGCAATATTGGTGATATGTAGGTGGTTGGACTAAATCATCTTAGTGGTCTTTTCCAACCTTAATGATTCTCTTCCAATATTTGAAGGGAGCGTATAAACAGGAGGGAGAGAGACTGTTTACAAGGGTGGACAGTAATAGGACAAGGGGGAATGGTTTTAAACTAAGACAGGGCATGTTTGGGTTAGATATTAGGAGTATGTTTTTCACCCAGAGTGTGCTGACACACTGGAACAGGTTGCCCAAGGAGGCTGTGGATGCCCCATCCCTGGAGACATTCAAGGCCAGGCTGGATGTGGCTCTGGGCAGCCTGGTCTGCTGGTTGGCAGCCCTGCACATAGCAAGGAGGTTGAAACTAGATTACCATTGTGGTCCTTTTCAACCCAGGCCATTCTGTGATTCTATGATTCTGTGATTCTGTTCTCTGAAGAGCACAGAAGGTTCATGGGCATAGATGACTTTTTAAAAATTGGTCTTGAATATCCATAGAAAGTATTTTCTAGTATTTATTCAACTTTGAAATTTTCTATTCCTTAAACAAAACACTGCCAGCATATTTTACATTGGCTAGTAATACTCCAAGACATTACCCATGAACACAAAGTTGTGTACTTCTACATCAAGTTAGTCACTCATATAAGAAACATGCAGACATAGAAATTTGGAATTTTGTTTGAATTGTAACTTTAGTCTTTTCTGCACATGAATCACAAGAAAACTAGCAGGATTTGGATCTGAGAAATCTCAAGAAGAAGAGCCTGCATTGCTGCACTCCTTTCCTTGGCTTGCTTCTGCTTCTAGCACAAAGAAAATATCTATTTTCAGTCCAGACAACTCTAGATGTACCCAGACCATCAAACCTACTGAAACAAGTTGCTAATGAAAATTAACAGATTATTTGAGCACAGTTTCCACATACCTGCATGGGCAACCAATGTCAGGGACCTTTCTGAAGAACTCTATCTGAAAGAAAAATATATCCCAAGAGCCCATGACTGAAAATGAATTTTGAAATTTAAAAATAAAACTGAAAATATAGTCCAACTCATTAATAGTGACTGTAACAAATCATTATAACACAAGAGAAGTGATTTATTAGTCATCAGCTTTAAATTGGATGTCCTTCTGAAATATATACTGTAATTCAGCACCAAATTATTGAAGCTGATAGTTTTCAGTTGCATAGTGAGGAAAATAATAACCTTCTCTGCAGGAATTACTGAGTAAAATTTGGTAATTTACATTATGTAAACATTCAGAAGACTCTGATCTTAGTTCTATGTTTGCATTTTAATTCTGTATTTCTGTCTGTGTCATCTGTCTAGGATTTGATGCCATAGAGAGCTGAGCCACTGAAGCAGAAGCTGCAACCATTTTTACACTGTGTTGTTATCACTGTCACACTTTTGTGCTTAGCTAGCTTACTTGGAGTATACTTTTCATTCCCAAAATGTTAAATACCTAACTTTCATATGTTCAGCATTCTTTTATAAAGGATATCCTTAAAGCTCAGCCTTAATCCTATAGTATTATAGCAACATACTGCTTTTCCTATTGTACTGTAATAATGAACTGTCTTTAAGAAGGAAAAAATACTAACCACAAACCTGTAGTGGCTGTATTGTGTTAAATACCATTTTTGTTTTTATGTCAAATTATATACATTTATTTTTATGTTTGCATAAAGCTAGTGATTTAGCAATTTTAATAGCTCTCTATCATCCCTCGATATTATTCATAAATGCTATTTTTACTTTCTACAGTCTTTCTATGAAAAAATCTCTCTGTCTGTTATCACAGATCTGTCACAACTCTTTTCTATTTCAGTCTTGTTTGGCTATACAAAATTTGGTTTCCAACTACCAGCACAAGTTTTTAAGAAGTATAAATCTGCTGTTTTCTCTGCAATGTTCAGAATAATTAATTATGTTTCACATTTAGACCAGCTGTCTGTCTTTGATATATTACCACCTTCTAGCTTGGTCTCTTATGAAAATGAGGCTTATGAAATCTGTCTGTGTGTTTGCCAGTATTCCCCTAACACCTTTTTTAATCTATTGACAAAATTCATTCAATTTTGCAATCTCCATGGCATTACATTTGCTAGACTTTCATGAAAATTGATAATTTGGGTAAAAGAAAGTACTCTGAGGTACTGAAGGAACAATGAAGTTCAGGATGCAGAGAGAACAAAGAAATGCAAGGGAGAATTTGGAAAATGATGCGGGAAGAGTTTCATAGGGAGAAAGCAGAATCTGTAAGAAATTCATTCTACTGCTCAATGCTATGATTTATAGTAATTTCATTTATATATTACCTCAATATTAATAATGAGAGAAGTCCTTAAATCATTCCCAGCGGACCTGCACTTCACTACTTAAAATAATTCTGTTTATAAATTTCTGGCTGTTATGGCTAACAAAGGTTAGTATTTCACAAGTACAACAGTAATACTAATTCTGGTTCTACCACTTGGCAACTTACTAACTCTTCTCTTAGTTCCACATGCAGAAATATGTCCTTTTCCAACATAAGGAAGTGACAAGGAACGTGATTATCACACCTCCTTTCACCAGCCTTCCTCAGCATCATCCACTTACTCCTCAAGCTAATGTGAAGAGCTGTATGTTGCAAATAAGAGCTGTTTGTTTACACCTTGCTTGCAGAGAAAAGGCTTTACAGAAACAAAAATCATAATAGTTGTGCAGAAGCTTTGACATTGAGCAATAGTGAATGTGCATGTATCAACTAATGACAGTGTGTGAGGATAGCTCTCATAAAATGATGCACATCAAAAATTCTTTAACATTCAGAAAATATGAAGAGCAAAATTTCTTGCATTTTTTTTTTTCTGCCATGATACTGTTGTAGAGTAGTACACAATAATTATTTTATAGGTAAAGAAATTTGTGAGGAACAGTAGGTTTTGTAGATAGACTTATTTTCCATCTGTGGAATGGAAACATAGCCACAAATCATCTGTGGCTATGACCCCAGAACATCCATGGCACTGCAAGATCAACTTGGAGTCTTACAGTGAGCAACACTGCAGTTGTGATCAGAATGGGAGAAGTTATTTTGTGCTCTAACGGCTAAGACCAATAACTTCTTAAATTCTCAGTACTGATTGCCTATCTGATCTGTACAAGTGTGGAGAAATGTTATTATCATCAGCATGATGGTTTCTGATAGCTTGCTGTAACCTTCCAAGAAGTCTGAGAAAAACCAAAGCTGGTGGGCTTAATTTATTTGCATAGTAAATCTAAAGTAATATTTCAGGTGCTTGTCTTTTTGTGTGCCTGTGTATGTGATTATTTTTCAGTAGGCAGTAATAGAAACCACACATATTTTTCTCCATGCATGAAAATCAACAATGAAAACAACAAGTAAGATATTAAAATATCATATCTAGTAAATCTGTGTGATCTACTCTCAGGTGAGGCCCAGTTTCCACATTCCAACATGTGTGAATCTGCAGATGTGTGTTTGAACACCTAAATTTCTCTCAGGACTTCAGGAGTTATGTTTGGTGCAAGCATTTTGATGACTGCATTATCCTGAAAGTTTTGTTTACCTGCCTTTACAGCTTTTCCACCTTACCCTGACTCATTTACAAAAGTAGTTGAAAAAATTTCATTTTTTCTCTGGTACTGCTTGTGACAGTAGTACATGCGTGACAGGAATGACTAGGATTGCACCAGCACTTCTGGTTATGTTTCAGTACAAGATAATGGGTAAATTATGAAGAGGGCCTTTGGACTGTGAATCCAGTGGGAAAGGTTCATCATAGCTTGTTCAGGTTGCAGCAGTGCAGAAGAACATGACAACCTGCTGGACGATTTCTCTGTTTACCAGCTCTCAGAAACTGTGTTATGAAAAGCCAGTAAATACAACAGTGTGCAAATAAAGAGGTCTTGCCCTAGCAGTAAGATATGCACAAGTTTAGTCCCTCTGTTTGGAAAAACTGTCTGATATTCTTACTCAGCCTGAAAAAAAACACCTGTTTCTGTTATGGGAAGACAAAAATGATTGAACATTGCTTTTATTGCAAAAAAGTATTCTACAGTTTCTACAGGACAATGAAACAGGAGATTGGATGTGACTTAATGCCTGAGATCCCCACAGATTTCAAGGCAAGGAAGTCTGGTATTGCCATTTGCAAGAAAGTCTGTGCAAGATAAGCAGCTTCCCTCCAGTCACGGTGAGGGCTGATGTGCTTCACATAACCCACTGCAGCTGTCAGGGACAGGAGAAGCCTTAAAGTAGACTGGAGGTGGAGGAGGAAGGATCCAGGTTGCAGAGCAGGGAGCAAGGAAAACGGATGGGCAGGACTATGTCCTAAACAGTCTTACCTCTTGCAGTCAGAGTGGCAGTTAGCAATTTTATGAGGTCACCCAGAGAATCCATATCAACAGCTTCAGACTTGTTGCCTAAATTCAATGTTCCTGAGCACAGAGACGTTGTGCACCTCAAGCAAAGAAGAGCTGCTGGTCGCTTCAGAAAATAGATTCATTCTGCCTGTATCGAAGAGGCACTTAGGTGCTTAATGACTAGCTTGAAGGGATCTCAAGCTGTTCTATATCTGAGTGCTACAAAATAAATAGATTCTACTTCTTGGAGCACCTTCACTGTGTGTGTGGAAATTAGAATAACTTTTCCAGTTGCACCAGTAGCAAAGGAGTCTAAACTTTTTCAGTTCCAGTTTATGTAAATACATAAAATAAAATTTTGAGAGAAATGTAGTTCATTTCCTTAGTTCAGTGAAATATTAGTTCAGTGTCTAGGACTCGTTTTCTAGCTGTGTATATTAGATGGAAACAAAGAAAAAAAAATATCTTGCCTACCCTGACATAGAACTTAATTCTCCAAGGTCCTGAGCCTCTCAGCTGTGAGATGAGCATATCTTGGAAACAGATACTAGCTTTATTTCATTTGCAAGGCTGATTTCTGGGTGTCTCAGCTTCATTCAGAGTAAACAACTACTTTTAAACTGCAGGCCATTACATTATTATGAGTGAAAGAACTTTAATTGCATGAAAGCCTTCCAAACACACAATTACAGAAAAGTATTGGGGCCTACCTTGAGTAAGCTGCAGCACTCCCTCCAGGAAAGGAAAAGCTTTAATTTTTAACAGAAGGGTTCCTCTCATATATGTATTATAAACCAAAGATACTCACTGTAATATCAGGAAGCAAGGTCAATACCCAAACCACACTGATGTGAATTAACTCTCAGCCTTTACAAGCAGTATTTCTTTTATCAACTAAAATTGTATTATCTTCTATTCCAGTAGATTTTGACAAATGCACACATGCACATTACAAATTTATAGCAGAAATCACAACTTCTCTCAGCAGCTGATATTGATGTATCATTAAGACCCAGCAGGCATCCCTATGAGACCACTAGGACCCTAAACTACATCAAAGTTAATGTACCTGCAATTAGAACAACAAACTAGGAGAAAAAATAGAAAAATATTTTCAGCAAAAAATGGCTCTGTTGGTAGTGGAGAGAAGAGGATAACACTGTGCACCCACTGAGCAGCTCTGACTCCATCACAAGACTCCAGGCAGGACAAGAAACCAAACAATAGCTCAGTCATTTCCCTTAGCTCTCTGTAGTGCTCACTGGGCAGAATTTAAAGAAAATACCTCTGAGAAGCTGCTGAGGAACATACACTCTGCCCAGTGCTGGGGGCCCTTTCCCATCCTCTCTCCCCACATCAGACTTGTGGTCTGGGGCCAGGGGTGCACACGTGGCTCTGCAGCGATGTGCTAACATGAGTAACAATGGCTCATCTGCATGTTTTGGAAGCTTAATCTAAACAAATCTCTGGGAGTGCCAATGGGTAATTTCGGTGATAGCCTTCTCCAAAAAGCTTTTTCTAGCTATGTGAACACTTCACTGGCCTCCAGGAGAAAAAGTTAGAGAGAAGTAAAAACTCTCTCATCTCTACCCCTACCTCTAATCCTCTTGCTCAAGCTGAGGATACTTTCAGTGTGTTTCAGAGAATAACCAAATGCTTGTTTATTCCTATTTCCATCCTGAAATCTACCTATGAGTTTCAGCCCCACAGAGAAGCAGGATAGATTGCAGTCATTCAAATGCATTGCAACCCTTCTTCTAAAAGGCTTCATCTGTCTCCTAAGAAACACCTGGACACTGAATCAACTGGCAGCTCCTCAGAGCTACCAAAGCTGTTTTTTCTCAAATACAGGCACACACAAGCACAGAGCCTAAACCCATTTCTCTGCCACCAGTGGCAGGAACAGTTATGAACATCCATATTGGACTCTGGCAAAGGCCCAGGCCCTACTGCTATCACCTGGTGATGATACCTACCTGTTCAGGCAGCATTACACATAGCCCAGCCCAAATATTTTCAAGCTTGATTTTTTTACCATTGTATTCCTGAATATTTTGTGGCTCATTTTTAGCTGCTAATACTCTTTACACTATCCAGAAGATGTTGGGATGACTTAGCTCTGGTGTCAAGTGGACTGTGGTTCCATCCATGCTACTGGAAGAGCACTGGGAGTTCCACAGCAGTGTTACCATAAGCTTGCAGGGAGAAAAAAGAAAAAGAGAATATAGTCTTCCTCCAAACAGGCCAACATTCTATTTCTTCACATGTTAATTTCTTCATCATTTGTGGTTAAGAATTGCAGATTAATATATCTGTCGTAATTAATCTAAGAATTATATAATAAAGTGTATCATCACAGTGTATGCTAAAATCACAGCTTCACACTCTTGTAGCCCTCATTCTGGCTGAGTAGCCCCATGAGTATTTCAGTATCAAGGTATCAATAGCATGAGCAGAGATACTTCTACCAGAATGAGTGTTGGTTTATTTTTAATAAAAGAATACTTCTGAAATGTCAAATAAAAACTGAGAAGTAGTCTCAAAGCCCAAGTGGGAGGCAGAAGTCACTTTTCATGAAGTTATAATAAAATTTTGCATAATGTATTGCTTAATTTCTTTGGGGGGGTTTGTTTTTGTTTTTAAATCTGTCCCTGATATTCAGAATTTAAAAAATCATTGGCTGGTTCTGGTGAGTTACCTTGAAATGCAGTGCCTCCGTCCAGTAGATGAGCATGCAGGTCACAGCACACTGGTTGACTTTCACTAGTTTAGAAACTACAAATCTTAATTTTGATTCCTGATTTTGAAGAAGCCATTTGTGCTGCTGTTTTGTGACTGTGATCCAATCTATAAGATAATAATAGGTTGGTCTTTACATCTCATGGAAGCAAGGCTTTAAAATGCATTTGAATCTTCATTATTCTGAGTTCACAGTATGATTCAATGAATGAGATAGCTGCATAAGATGGATAATCATTCCTACACTGTGCAATTTCTTACATCAGCAATGAAAATAAATGATTGACTGCAGAAAATATCACCCAAGGAGCAGTGAAGGCATAAGGCTGATCTGAAAATTTCTATGAAAAAATTCTGCTTGCTTGAAGCATGAATTGCAGAAGTGAAAGAATCTATCTACAAAAGGCATTGTTACAAAATGGCTTTCAGCTATGAAATGGAAAAGGTAAATATTGCCTATATATAATAAAAAACTTTCCACCAATTTTATTTAAAGATAGATCTGGCACAATCGGGAATAAGCTTCATATCACACATCTAAACAGAATGAAGTGCTCTCCAACATTTGTTTGTCTTGCTCAGTGGTTTTGTTTGTGAGGAGTGCAGGGACATGGTCCTAATTCTTCTCCTCTTTTTGCTTCATCACCTGACTGGGAGACTCAGGCTCTCCCTCCATTTGTGTTGTTCACACAGAGAAAGGGAGAAGTATCTCGTCATTTTGGGCTTTATTGAACAGGAAATAATCAGAATGGTAATGATGTAAAGGAGAATATACAAGTCTGGTTCGCTAGGTGGCAATAAGGAGTAGTTTTGCTTTGAGCTAAGGAAAATACTGTGGTATTTGCTATGGTCTCAGATTATTGTACCTGTGATGTTACCACAATCAGCCACAATCAGACCCACAGAAGCTGAGGGTTTCCATCCCTCAATTTAAGAAATTCACATAACTTCAGTGCAGCAGAATTAAAAAGCATTTCTGCACAAATAAACAAAAAAAAAAAAAAAAAAAAAAAAAAAAAAAAAAAGAAAAAAAAAAGAAAAGGAGAGAGAAAGAAAATTAAGAGAACATTTTTAAAAATATAAGATTAGTCTTTTTGTACTTTGATTTATTTAAAAAATAGGGCTTTTCCTGAGATGCAGTGACTACAGCTATTGCATATCTATGAGCCTCTCTCAGGTAATATAGCACTTTTCCACCAGTGCAGCTGACTCCAGTGATTTGTCTGAAACATATGGGTATAAAGCTACAAATTAGCTGTGTATTTGATGACCATTGCAGAAGAACTGCAGAAATTGTGACTGTAATACTTTTGGGTAGATGGAGATCACCTCATTACATGCTTGTAAATCAGAATAGGCAGTCTGGACTGCATTGCTGTAATGAAGTCAAGGTTCAGGCTCTAAAATTGCTCAGCTTTCTCTTTCACATATTTCCAATTTTAATGGACTAAAAATACTTCAGTATAGTTGCTCTTATTAAGAAAATGATTGTTTTTCTAGAAAATCCTAAATAATACCCACATTTTAAAGGCATCTTGCAGTACACTGAACTGGGAGTTAAGAAGAACTATTCAAAATTATCCAAAGCATTCTGAATCACAAAAGCAGACCAGAATTCCTGAAAATGTGCTTTCTGCTCTGATTTAATAACATACATTCTTCTTACTCCTCCTCTCATCTACTTTCTGCTGAAATAGATAATCATTTCCATTGAGGTAACAAAAAAACTGATAAGTCAGAACTGAGTTGTGAATTTTTTTTAAAAAAAAAAACAATATCAGCATCCTAAGTACTTTTTTCAGTTCAAATCACTTTCATTCTAGACTCCATTTTGTCAGACTGCCCTTTTGCTGCCATCTGTCATGCAGCAACAACAGGTAACGCAATAATTGTGAGAATGTTTGGCCATTACTTCCATACCACCAACATGTGCCTCCAATGTCATTGGCCAACAGAATAAAATAGGAGGCATTACTGCAGAGCAGACCTCATAGTTTGTTTCACTTCACACAGAAATAAATATATCATTTTTGCAAACCAAGAGAAATTGTTCTGACCCTAGACATTATATAAACTATGTCAGAGAAGAATTCGGGTCAGGATTCTAGAAACCAGCGGCCCACATGAAGGCAGCATTTTGAGAATCAGTCACTTTCGAGAGTCTGAGTGCTTATCCTCAATGTTTAAGATACAGGACAAGTTCTATGTCATGTTCAGCTGGCTTTCTTAGACATTTCTTGAAGCTTTAAATTCACTGCTGAGGATAGAATGTATCAGATGTCTCTTCCAGTATTAGTTCTCAAGCTATTTAAGACAGTGCTTTAAAGAAACTATAAAGAAAATACTTCATTTGATAGAAGCACATCAATCTCTTTGAAACCAATGGAAATTACATGCCTGCAATGATGACAGAATAAATAAAGTCCCTTTTTCAAATGCCATATGCCATAGCTAAAATGTGTCCTTACTCCTTTGAAGGTTGAAGGAAGAGGTTTGCTTTGAAGAACTGTAATTCCAATAAAAACAAACATTTTCATCTAGCTTCTAAGATCCAAAACACATAAATATTTTCAACTAGAAGAATATTAAAGGTACAGACCTTAAAATTAAAAAAAAAAAAGTAAACATAAAAAAAAAAACCCTGAAATCTCCGTTAATTTTAACTTTTTACTTATTACAAGGAACAAGTGTTACGAAATTCCAACAACCTTTTCCACAGTAGCATTCCGTATATTCAAAGCATTACTGCTCAGTTATTTGATGATCTCAAGTACACTTTCAGCTGAAATTGGGAGCAGACTGCAGTGTTAGTGCTGCTGAGGGAGCTCAGTGACATATCTTAAACAGATTGAATGCCTGTTACTTTGTTTGCTGTTATTTCTCCGCAGCCTTTCAATACGTCTTACAATGAGTTCTGGTCTCAAAACCTTTTGGGAGCACTGGTGTGAATATGGGTAAACTGCTTTGCCATTATCTGATGACACCGTGTTGAGCCCTGAAAATTGCTTTTTTGACACAAATAGAGCTGTGTTCAGCTCTAAAAAATCAAAGGCCAGGTTCTTCCATAAATTGTGCAGTGTTTATTTGTATACTTCACTGTTATTTAATGGTGTGAGCAATTTAAATTGTGTTACTTAAATCCTGATGTGTGGGATTTTCACTACGGGAAGAGATGGCTCAGGCAAAGTAGAATATGTAACTGGTGTAAGGAGCAGAACCTCATGAGACTGCATTATGACTTCAGAATCACTGCATTACTTCCCTTAAAACCTTCATACTGATTTGAATGGAACCTGATACTGAAGCAAAGTTTTACACACAATAACACAGTCTGTATCAAACTTTTCCTGTGCAAAGACATGAGTCCTGGTAGTATTACTTTTATTAAAGCTACAAAGAGAGAAGTTAACTGCTGACTCACAAGACTGTAAAACATGCTAAAGAGTTCTCATGGGCAGCTGAAGGTTAAAGATTTTTAAGGTGAAAGAATGTGGTGACCAGAGTCTTGCCTTTCTAGATTTGGTTAGATCAATACAAGTGAACAAAAGTGGAGCTTTTTCTGGAGAAAAGTGATGTTTTTCTAGACAAACGCTATGCCCTCTATCAAGCTTTCTGCTATTATAACAGTGATGAACAAGGTAAACTGTTGCTCATATACTTCCTTGACTGATCTCTTCTGTGAAGTCACTACTTCTATAATATGTATTTTTAGCAGTTTTAAGAAAGTGTTGGAGAGTGCTAAACCTCTATAAAACATTGGAAGAGAAGAAGGTTATCAGAGTAGTCGACATAAGTTCTCCAAGGGGAAATCATGCTTGACCAAACTAATAGCCTTCCACAATATCACCACTGGCTGGGTAGATGTGAGTAGAGCAGTGGACATTGTGTACTTTCACTTCAGCAAGGCATTTAACACCATCTCCCACAGCATCCTTGTTACAAAACAGAAAATATGGGATATATGACTGGATGGTGAGGTGGATTGAGAATTGGCTGACTGGCAGATGTCAGAGGGTTTTCATCAATGATGCAGAGTTTGGCTGGAGGACTGTAACTAGCAATGTTCCCAAGGGGTCATTGCTGCATCTGGCCTTGTTCAACATCTTAATCAACAAACTGGATGAAGGGATAGAGTCCATGCTCAGCAAATTTATGGATGATAAAAAGTCTGGAGGAGTGACTGACATCAGAAGGCTGTGCTACCATTCAACAAGACCTGAACAGACTGGAAAGCTGGGCAGGGTGGTAGTTGATGAGGTTCAACAAGAGTGAGTGTAGAGTTTTCCTCCTCCACCTGGGGAGGAATAATCACATGCATCAGCACAGGTTAGGGGATGATTTGCTGGAAAATGTAGAGAAAAATGTGGAGAAAGACCAGGATGATCTGGTGGACAAAAGACTGGCCATGAGCCAGCAGTGTGCCCATGTGGACAAGAGGCCAATGATATTCTAGGGTGCGTTATAAAGGGCATGGCCAGCAAGTTGAGGGAGGTGATTCTTCCTCTCTACTCTGCCCTGGTGAGGCCACCCTTAGAATAATGCATCTAGTTCTAGACTCCCCAGTTCAAAGAAGGCAGGAATGTCCTAGAAGGAGCCCAAAGGGGGGTGAGAAAGATGACGAAGGGCTGGAACATCTCCTGTATGATGGAAGTCTGACTAACCTGGGTCTATTCAGCCTGGGGGAAATGAAGACTGAGGGGGAATCTAATTAATGTTTATAAATATCTAACAAGAGATAGGAGGCAAATGGATGAGGCCAGGCTCTTCTCAGTGTTGTGTAGTAATAGAATAAGGAATAATGGCCTAAAACTTGAACATAGGAAATTCCATACACACATGCAGAAGAACTTCTTTACAATATGGATGACAGAGCACTGGAACACATTGCCTAGAGAGGTTGTGGAGTCTTCTATGAAAATATTTATGACCCATCTGATTGTCTGCCTGTGTGACCTATTGTAGGGAACTTGTTTTAGCAAGGGGGTTGGACTCAATCTCTTGAGATCCCTTCCAGCCACTGCCACTTTCTGACTCTGTTATTCTGATCTCTAAATGAAAAAAAATAATTTAGCATATGCAGTGCTAGAGAAATTCAGACAGTATCATTCACTAATATCTAGAAGTAACCACATTGGTGTAGCTCAAGACTTGAGAGAACATAATGTTCAGAAGGTTTGGGCTTTGATCTTAAAGAGCAGTAAGCTCTTTAGACAGCTTTGTCTAATTTTTTTTTTTTTAATTAGCTAATTGTTTTGGTCAAGAAAGTTAATGGAAAATGAAGCGAAGACAATGGTAACATCCTCATTGAAACTAGTGCTTTTAGAAAGAAGCCATGTCTAAATGGGCACGTGTAGCTTACCAATAAATAACACAAATTACAAAT
Organism: Tympanuchus pallidicinctus; assembly: GCF_026119805.1. Lineage (NCBI taxonomy): Eukaryota > Metazoa > Chordata > Aves > Galliformes > Phasianidae > Tympanuchus > Tympanuchus pallidicinctus. The sequence goes on along the minus strand of NW_026294813.1, from coordinate 3,872,332 downwards.
AAGATAAACAGGAGCAGATTCTATGTTAACGTGACAGTTTATGTTTAGCTAGTCTTTCTTTCCTATCTTTACTAAAGTTTCTCTCACTTGGTCTTAGCTCTTCCAAAGTTTAATACGATTTGATTCTCACAATTTTAGCCTTTGGACACTATAAAACTTTATTTTAATCTTTAATCCTATAACTTTCTTAATTAAGTTCTGATTATTAAAATAGCTATAAACAACCTCTGGACGGTTATTCATGTTAGTAACTGTTCTGTGATGAATATTTAATATATATTATCATTGTAGCTCCGGAAACAAAAATTATAACCCCACATAAAAAGCTGCATAAAACTGGAAAGTGTCCTATAAAAGTAGAGTTGTAAAGCAGTCAGTAAGTTCCTTTACACTTCAGAAATAATAGGTTACTACCTAAGCCATGTGTTAAAGCACCCCAGTCTCAGTGTTCCTTTCAGTACATCAAGGAAAGGCAACAGAGTAACTTAAAACTCAGTGTAAAGCAAACTTTTCCCACCACACTCAACCATAGTTGGCATTGCTAGAACTGCTATAAGGACTTCTTTTTCACAAGTATTCAGTCTTCACTGTCACTGAGATGTCATCTTCCTTCAGCAATAGCAGACATGCTTCTCCAGGATCCCATTTTTCTTTAATGCCCAGTGTTCTGTCCTATCCTGGTTTTGCACTCACATCTCTGGTTTCTCCAGTGACTCTCATTATTCTAAAAATTGCCTTCATTTCTTTTTGCCTCTTTTGGGATGTTCTTCCACTGCCACCCTTCTTTTTTCTCTCCTGCAATTGTCTCAGAAGTGCTCTCATTTCAAACACAGACAACACATAGATCTACCTCTCTGCACCTCATCCTCATCCATCCCTTTTAGCACAAACTGAAATCCTGGTCTGCTTCTCTGACACTTGTCATAGATATCTGTCTATCTATTCAGACTTCATGTAAGAAAGAGCCTTTAATGTTTTTTTCAAATCACTCTGATGCTTCAGGACAATGCTGCAGTCCTGCCCACCAATAACTTCTTAAGTTGGATATTCTTTGACTTGGGCCTCTCCACATCTCTTTCATTTCCCAGATACCCACCAGCCCCAAATTTTATTTCTGTCTATACTTTTCTGTCCATATGTATGGGCAATGCAAGCCAACAGCTGGTGCTCATTGCTTTTACAGTACATTTTCTCTGACTTTGACTGGTACAAGATTGTCTTGCCTATATCTGCTCTGTAAGCTGCTGCAATGGTTATTTGCTTTGACTGTGTCCTTATCACTGCATCTCTCTATATTCTTCCATTTTTATCACAAAGAATGTGTTTCTCTTTTGTTTTCAAGTCCCTTTTTCTGTCCCTCATATGATGTCTCTTTTCTAATCACTTCACTTCTACTCAAGGATGAACAATGTTAGCCATTACCTGCCACCTACCATATTTTCTGGAGCACCTTTTCTTGCTCCATGCTGTACTTAGGTGGAGCTTCTATAAATAGATATTAAAATTAATTCATTAATTTTTTTCAAAAAAAACTTTTTTATGCAGCCTAAAACTGTTTCATTGTGTATCCTCACCTATTTAATGTCCACTGTTTGCTACTTCAAGTTTCCGGGGTGCAACAGAATTCAGAATTCCATAATCTATGCAACAACAAACTAAGATCCTTGTATGGGAACTGCTGAGTCACAGCCTGAACCTCTGATTGATCACCTAAGGCGAGACATGAACCAGCCAGAGGAGCACAGGTAAAGGCAATTCACCTGTGCTGCCGGAAGGGATGGAGCCAGGCTCCACCCCTCCTAGACCTATTTAAGAGCTGGCTACCAGTGGGGAAGGATCTCTTCTGGAGATCACCTCTATTGGTGTTTTGTGGTGAGCCTAGCTGAAGGGTAAGCCTTCCATTTTTCTATTTTGTTATCATTGTCCACTTTGCCTAACTCTCTCAATTATATTGTGATTGTAATATCTTGATATCCATTGATTATACAATCCTGTTCCATGAAAGCTGCTGAAAACCACTGCCAAAATATCAATAATATACAAAAAGTGGCACATATTGTAAACTCTGTCCAGGTAAAAATGTGTTTAGGTGAGAAGTTGTGCCTGTTTTGAAAAAAATAGAGCTGTCCATGATGTCAAAACTGATGCTCTCTAGATGCTCTCTACAGCCATGTATGATGATCTTATTTAAATACTATAAAGCCACTGACTTTTATAGTACTGTCAGTCTGACCGTATTTCAGCTGAAAGACTGATGCCTTAAAATAAATCCATTATTTTCATATCTTTACAAACTGTTGTACAATGCAAAGGAAGATGAAACTCTGCTAAGCAGAAACTGAAGAACAGTTAAACCATGGATATGCTAAACCATGAATAAGATTTCAAACACGGCTCATCTTTTTATGAATTCACCCTTGCCCAGTCTGAGCACACTAAAGATATCTGCCATCAGGAAACAATGAGCAATGCTGAAAATCAGATGCTGGATATTTGCCCTTTTCTAGACATAATCCTGCCTCACTGTAAAGGAAATGCATCATTGTACTTTTCTGTCAAACTGCTTCCTCCTCAGGGGTGAGGCCTCTGGAAGCAGAGAATTTGGTAACCCTTACAACCCAGTATCCCACAACTTAACACTTGAGGTTGTGTGCAACCAGCAAAATTAATCTGTAATTGCAGCATGAACTGCTTTGCTGTGCCAGCTTAATCTCACTGATGTAGGTTAAATGAGCAGTAAAGGCAGAGAATAAAGAAAGGCTTTATCCCATATAAGCAACATGAATTAGACATCTATCTAATCCTACCAAATTCACAGACTGTACATATGCTATCTGGGCAAACATGCCAGAGACTGATTAGGACCTTCATTTTGAAGAGGAGTCACTGAAAGAAAAAGAGGGTAAGACCAGGCCAAGTAGTGTATTACTGAATGCATAGGACAAACAGCTGTCTGGAAGATGATGGAATTCAGTGCTTCCCAAATGGAAAGCTTCTGTGTTAAAAGGAATGACAAAGCTCATTTCTTCCAATAAGACAAGGTTTTATGTATGGGATGAGTTGTGATGTGTAGGTGTTTCAAAAGCTCAGTTTGGTCTCAATTCACTCACCTGTGTTAATTCTTGTGAGTTTGTGTGATAAATAAGTTTACCATATATCTGAATATTCTGAAGACAATGAAAGATAATAATTGTTTCTCATACCCAAAGGCATAAATGCATTGTTTGAAGAGGTCAAGAGATGTGTCTTCATACACACTGCCAGAAGGGGAAAAAAAACAAAACAAAAAAAAACACCAAAAACCACAAGTCTAAGAGGGCCTGTTCTGCTCAGAAACAGTGCTACTAATACCATTTTTTTCTAGAGGGTTAATGTGCAGCTTCCTGTCCTGCAAATCAGCGATGTCAACCATAATACTGGTATTGATGAGGTCCAGAAATGCTAAAACTGGGAAATTATTTGGGATCATTAATGTGTATTTGGAATTAGGGCTGCAGGGTGAAAGAATAAAGAGTTTCAAATAATTTACTTAAACATAAATGTATTGTGAAGGATCTGAAATTTGTGAAGACAGGTAACTCAGTGAAATACAAACTGAGATATTGGTGGGTTTAGGCAGATTGAATGTTTTAGTAGGAGCAAATTAAAACAGTAATTTGCCAGATTGAAAGAATGACAATACAAAATGTTTTTTTCTCTTCTAAGGTAATAGACGTGAAAAATTAATGGATAGTAAGATCATTTGCAAAAGCACAGAGTAGGAAGATGCGATGTCAAAACTATTTGTTTCCTCTAAAAAAAAAAAAAAAAAAAAAAAAGAGTACCACTTTGTCTACCTTATAGATGTCCTATTCCAATACACGTGCTGTAAAACATATTTCTAGTGACCTAGACCAATAATATTTGTGTCTGACTATTCATATATTTTGCACATTTAGCAATTCTTAACAGTGTGATTAAGGGAGTTTATCTAAAGAGGGATTAAATTCTGCATGTTCTATATATACCAATTAAGTATGGGGTGTCCGTGTACAACACTGAAACATTTCTACTACCACGTTTGGATTACCTTTCGTAGTAAAGCTATTTCCTAACATATTTCCACCCCCTTTACACAACAGTGTTTCAAAAGATGAATTAGCAAAGCTTTTGATTTGAAAATTGACCAGTAGGTAAAATGCAGAATTTAATTGCTTTCTCCTTATCACTCTCTACTCACAGAAACCAGTTTTCTCAGTGTGATACGAAGTTCTGTGTATGTAAGTGGCCAAACTTGCTCAGCAGATACGCAAACCAATTTAATGTGTATAGTAATTGCTAAATAATTCCCTTCAGGAATATGAACAGGATGTGTATGTGCATCTTGCAGTATTTTAAAACATATTAAAAACCACTAGGTTGCTGAGCTTCTCTGTGTTCCCAAGTCAGGAGGAAATCCTGTTCCACCTGGGAAATCTCCTCTTGATGTAATTTACTCATTTCCACATTTGCAGTCACAATGGTGTGTTCTTACCAGCACTGCTCTAATTAAAGATTCCCACACTCTAATCCAAATGTTGAAGCCAGTGAGCTTAGTCTGTTAAGCTTCTCACAGTTTCAGGTAACTTGATATTTGACAAATGTGGAGCAAGGTTGACAGAGTCGGCTTTCACGTTACATATTCTGTATCATGCCAATGATGGGATGGATGCTCAAGCTCATATGGTCCCATCACCCATACTGCCTTCTCCTGCTATCCCAAAACTTGCTGTACAGAAAGTTCAGCACGTTTCATCAGAGAGAAGTTAAAACCTGAACGTTCAGCTTCATCAGCTCATCATGTCACCCTAGCACCTTCCTGTCCCCAGTGCCCTAGTCCTTTCTTCCTACCCTGCCTACACCCCTGCAATGTGACGTGTGGAATCAAACTCTGTAACCCAAGTAAGATTACAAAGCAGGTAGGGTTTATTCAGTGCTGCACAGACACTGGGTGCAAGGGGGATAGATCCGCCTAACTTGCACACCATTTGGAAAAATCATGCTACAGATATAGGCTGAAGTAATACATGACCAACAGTTTCCCGTAATTTAGATACACACTCATTACACCCCCAAGAGTTCATCAGTATGCAGATCCTCCCCTCTTGCGCGTGTGTAGTGGGTCGTGAGATGAAGATTTGTTGTTTTCCTCATGAAGGCTTCTGACCGTTTTCGCTGTAAACTCCTGGTCTTTCAAGGGGGCATCTCCCCATATCAGTTTCTTCTTCCCTGTGGACATCTAATCACCTTCCTACCAACGTGTTTGCCATCCTTTATTTTCTAACAAGCTCTACATTCTTGTTTCTATAAACTATCTCTAACTGTTCCCCTTCACCCCTTTATTCTCAGTCACTGTGAAGCCTTCTTGCCTTTTTACTTTCACTTATGGGGCCTGTCTCACATTTCAACCCAGTCACAGCATCCTGAAATGCCCATCAGGGAATGAACAGAACCGTATGGCAAAACTAAGGAGCCAGAACTCATTCATTCTGAAGAAGTAGTGGGGCTGCAATTCAAATGAGTTATAAGTAGAGAGTCCAATTAAAAAGTTCAGTGATGCAGTGAAGCTCTGCTCAGAAGACATGTTTAGACATAGCTACTGTGTGCCTATCAAGTCATTGTCATGGCCAAACAAAAGGAATTATTATTAGTGCAATTTAAGACTTATTTAAGAGCTGAATCAAAGAATTATTATTAGTGCACATTTAATTATTACAAAAAAAAAAAAAAAGAAAAGAAGCCTGGGCTTGTCACTTTGGTACTCTGCTTCCTCTGTCACCACCCTGTCCTAAATCTTATGAGTGGCTGAGGGAACTGAGATTGTTTAGCCTGGAGAACAGAAGGCTCAGAGGAAACCTTTTTGCTCTCTACAACTGCCTAAAGGGAGGTTGTCATGAGGTGGGGAATGGCCTCTTCTCTGAGATAACTAGCAATAGCAGGAAAGGGAATGGCCTCAAGTTGCATCAGGGGAGCTTCAGGTTGGATATCAGGAAATGTTTCTTCTCTGAAAAAGTGGTCAGGTTCTGGAAGGGGCTGCCCATGGAGGTCGTTGAATGAATCACTATCCCTGAAAGTGTTCAAGAGATGATTAGGTGTAGTACTGAGGGACATGGTTTAAGGAAATATTGCTGGCAGGAGGACAGTTGGAGGTCTTTTCTAACTTTGGTGATTCTGTTATTCTATGATCACTCCAACCCCTCTGTGCAGAATGTCTGCACTTGCCATATATTTGCTATCACACCAAACTGGCACTCCTCAATATACTACTATCACAATTCTAGCTTAAATACTTTTTCTACAAAAAAGCTACATGTCACTCCTATCAATATAAAAATTACAATTATATTGCATGTTCATAACTTAAAGCAAATCAGACAATAACCAACTGATCACAAGAAAAAAAATAGTTATTAACAAAAAAGCTAAAGCAAAACTCCAAGCAGCTCAAGTTCAGCCTGACAATTCCTTGTGGCCTTAGTTTGGAGCTCCCTTTATCTTGGCATGTATCCTAACCAGACAACAAGACTAAAACTAAGGCTACATACACTCCTGGCGTGTTGACACTTGTCCCCAGATGCGTACTGACACAGTGTTCCTCAGTTAGAGAGGTGGAACCAGGTTAAACTGCAGAAATCTGCAGGGCTATTATATTTCTGCGCAGTTGAATCCTGCGTTGTACCAGTGATGTCAGTCTCTTCCTGATCTGTTTTTGGCTGCTCTACTCTGGGCTTCCAAACAGAGCACAGCTCAGCAGTTTTGTAGGTAATCATAAATGAACTCCCTAAAGCAAAAGACAAGTGTTCGTACCCCCAGATTAGAACTGCCTTTTTCTTTAGCTGTGCTCTATTATTTCTGTTCTACCTCATTTTAGAGCATTTTGTGCTCTCCACTTTTTTTCTGCCTTAAAATCAATTCTGACACACCTGGGAACAGCTTTGTTTTTTTTTTAATAAATACATTTTTTGTCTTTCTACTCCTAGGTCAAAATAAGACATAGTTAAGTATTTGAGTGCTTAGAACTATTATCTGCTGGGCCAGTGTGCTATGTCTTGTTTCTTCACTTTATCAAAAGCACGCTTGACCTGGTATTGCTTTTAATAAAGCTGATGAATGAACTCATCATGTCTCAGATTGCAAAGAAACATATAAAGCTGATCTTGCAAGAAAGTTGTTGTTTTCCTTCCCAAGACTTTGGAGAAGAAAATAAGTTTTTTTTCAGAAGACATACCAAGAGTTGCAGACTCCTCAGACTCAGTTGTTTGAATGGAGTACCTTTTAAATGTATTTATTGCAAACAAAATTCTGTTGCGCTTATCTATTAAATTTCTATTAATGCAATGCAAACTTTTCTAAAATTAACCACTTTACTTACTTTGGAGATGTTCTCTGCAGGAAAGGTCTCATTGATAACCTTCTGTGCTTGTAATATGGTTAGAAAAGACAATCACTGAGTAGAGTCCTCTCCTAATTCTAATTTATCTCATGATTTGGTAGGAGCCAATTTAGAAAATAATTTGGTCTTCATGTGCCAGATATCACTGCTATTCACTGGGAGGCTTACGTACTTCTCTCTTCTAAAAGCATCCTTTTCATCGTGCATTTAAAGACTTACACGTCTGCTATTGCTGCTTGGCTAGGATTGTTCCCAGGTCATAGAGCTTGTTTCTAGCTCTTAGAATATCTGAAATATTATAGAATAACAGGTCAATTTTCACAGCTACCACCAAACACTTCACTGTCATCTTGGCATGAACTAGGAGGGTTTCATTTTATTCCAGGGAGTAAATATAACTGAAACAAATCTTCTGTGATATACAACAGATCTGAATGGTTGTGGTTTTACCACACAATCAAGTTGGGTGCAAAAGTACCCAGAGGACTCCCATATCCTTGAAATGTCCATGACACACAAGGACTCCTTAGATTCCACTCACCACAGTGCTGTGAAGCAGAATTCCTCTGATCCTCATCAAATGATTCCAGAATATCTCAACTCTTCAGCACACAGAACAAAGAGAACTGCAACAGAATGGCATTGCCCTAGGCCAAAAGACAGGCTAGCTATCACTTGAAGCTAAGTACTTTAGACTAAAACCCAAAATAAACCAATTCTGCCTCATAAAAAGTAGCATCTCATTTATATGTACTTGAATGTTCATAGACTTATAGAATGGCTTTGGTTGGAAGGAACCTCAAGGATCATTGGAATCAATCCCCATGCCACAGGCAGGATTGTCAACCGCTGGATCAAGTACTAGATCAGATTCACCCCCGACATCTCATCTAAATATTCCCCTTTGTCCTATCAGTATCTACCAATGTCAGAAATTGATTTCTCTTCTGTTTGTAAGTTCCTTTTAAGTATTGGAAGGACACAACGAGGTCTCCCCTCAGCATTCTCTTTTCCAGACTGAACAGGCCCAGTTCAGTCTGCCTATCTTCATAGAAGAGGTGCTCCAGCTCTTGGATCACCCTCTTGGCCCTCCTCTGGACTCTCCCCAGAAGATACACATCCTTCCAGCAACAGGAGCCTCAGGGACACAGTACTCCAGGTGGGGCTTTACAAGGTCAGAATAGATGGGGACATTCACCTCCCTCTTGCTATTGGCCATCCCTCTTCTGATGGAAGCCGGGATACCATAGGTCTCCCAAGCTAGAAGTGCACATTGCTGGCTCATGTTGTTTTTCATTAGCCCTAAATCCTTTTCAGCAGAGCTACTCTCTAGGAGTTATTCCCCAAGTCTCTATACATATCTGGGATTTCCTCGACCAAGTGCAAAACCTTGCACTCTGCCCTGTTGAACCTTATTAGGTTCACATGAGCCCACCTTTTGAGTTTATCAAGGTCTCTTTAAACGGCAATGATGGAACAGAGGGTTCAGTACAAGTATCATCCAAGTAAGAAAGTAAGATAACCTTACAGGGATAAAAAGTTCTTACAAAAGTCCATTGTTTGCTCTTGCAGGGGTAATCTCACAAGTCTAGGGATTGAGGCTGAATGAGACTGCCATAGATAATGAAAGTTTAGCCCCAGGTACAATTTAGGATATGTTGGTTGTAATCTGAACCAATTCCTTTTCACTGTATAGTTTTATTCTGTATTTACTCAAAAGCAAAAAATCTACCTCTTCTCACACCTTGGTAAGAGCTTTCAATTTCCTGAACAAATCCTTCAGCAATGGCTGTGAGGATATTATGGTTTTCGCATGTTTTCATAAATTTTTGCAACTTTATTTATGAGGCCCCACTGACATGTTTCCTCAGATTACTAATACTGTAGTCTGAAATAGAATACTACTACATATGGAATACAAAATGTCTACCTGGGAATTTTACTTTGAAATAAGTATTTCGCTTTGAATAAATTTCCCTCAGGAATCCAGGCATGCAAATCATTATTATGTGCCTATCAAGTCATTTGCTGGAAACCGTGTCTTAATAACTAATGATTGGGTTCAACAATGTTCCTCGTTTTGAAAAATTCTGGGGCTAATGACTTTTCTTACATAGTATATAATGAGAAAGAAAAATGTTCTAATGTGAGGAAGTATGTTCTAATGTTAGGAAGTAGTCTCATTTTTTGTATTGCAGTGTTTTCTTCTGTTTCCTCTTTGGACTAACATTCATCTAATCTTCTCAGTTGGCTTTATCCTATAGGCAGGTTCTCAGTACAGTATACTCCAAAGCAGTAAATATACTACCCAACTGACTGAGAACAGAAGGAGCCATTAGTACCTGATACAACTCCCACTCGACCACAAAATGCATATTTACAGTTATTGGAAGAAACTGATAATGATAATGTACCAGATGCAGAGAGCCATTTGATGGAAAAAAAAAAAAAAAAGTAATTTTGAATACCAAATAATTTCATGATCTGTTCATGAACTAACTGGGAACATTACATTTGTCTGCTGGATAAATTATTCATTGTGAAGTATTTCCTCAGCACATCTGTGACTGTAAAGGATTTCTTTCCAGAGTATTGTACTATCATTTCTCCAAGGACTTAAAGTTGTTATTGAAAGCTTATCTCTGGTCTCTGTGTGAACATCACAGAGTAGAGGCTGCAGCAAAACTTGTAGTAAATATAAATCAATCTAACCAATGAATAAGAGAGGTAATCATACAAAATATGTGATTAAAATGCCATCTTTCTGTGTCTAGATGCAGAAAATCATCAGTCAACAGAAATCTGAAAATAGTGGGAACAAAATAAGATGAGTGGGCCTACTTCTTTCTTCTGCTGACAGTCAAACTAATGCTTATCCCTTTCCCTGTCTCCACCAATTCTCCCACAAGATATATGAATCCCACTGCTCATGCTCTTTTTACCCTGCAATACCTTCAAGGCCTTTCTGATATCCCCTCTTTTCTTCCTTCCACATCAGCATGCCTGGGATTTTTCACTTGTTTCTCCAGTACAAGTCCCCTTTCCAGCTCAGATTCTTGGAAATACTGGGCTACGGCTGCCATGGTTTCACAACCTGCTCATCTGAACTGAGTGCAGCTGCTGCTTCTTCTTCTTCTGCTCTTTCTTTGTACCCTCCCAGAGTGCAAGAAAAGATCCCCAGGTGTCACCCTAGGGAGAGATGAATCTGCCAGTATCCTTCTCTCTCCAGCGTAATCCAGATCAGTGCTAGAAGAAAGTTTTGCAGAAGCACCCTAATCTGAGACAGGAAGGAAGATTCCCATTCCTGCTTGCTGGTAACCTCCAAATGTTTCTGGAAACTGCTGTGTTAGTTCACAGCATTTTCTTTGCCTTAGTACTTCAGCCACTATTTCTCCCTGCTCCAAGGGCACAAATATGTGGTATGGCTGCTGGCGTTTGAAGCTTATTCCGAATTCAAAGGTCTCAGGCTCACAGGAAAGATGCATGACTCTATTATAAGTCAAATCCACCAAAGAAGATGTCACTGTTTAGTTTTGACCTTGATCATTTTTCTTCTGTCACAATGCATCAAATGCGGATTAAGGTCTGCATAATGTATACAGTAAGACCAGAGTTAAAAAAAATCCAGTCAAAGCAGTTTTGGAGAGGAAAGGGAAAAGGCTTAATATGTTCTCTGTGCCTGTAGCTCCAAAATGGCTGCTGTATGACAAACATCATTCCGCAATACATCTGCTGGAACAGATTTCAAAAAAGTAATGCTCTTTTTTCTTTTTTCGGAGTAACTGCAGTCAATATTTCTGAGAAAAGCGTGGATCTGCAGATGCTTTAAAACCCACTGCTGCCCTGATGTTTCCCAATGTGACGCAAGTGCCAGAGCTGCTTTTGCAAAAGTGGCACTGAGAGCACAGAGGGCCTAATCCAGTCAGACAGCTAGAGGGATCTTGGCTGCTCAAACACATCCAGCCTCTAAGCATTGAGTCCCATCTCACTTCAGCTCTGAATCTGGTTGGGCATTACTTGTGGCAAAACCCAGAAGCATATCATGTCACAACACGTTTTTGGTTGTTGCTCTGAGTACAGGTGGAGTCTGTTTGAAGGGACTCAGAATGTCTGAGACAAAGCTGAGATATTTAGCTGGTGGTAAGAATTTCTTTTCCTTAATATTCAATTTGTCATATTACGTGTACATACATTTGTTTGTATGTGTATATATGCCCTGTAATATATACAAATACATGTAATTTATTTGTTTTTGTATTTATTTATACATAACATTGCTTAGAAAATAGATTTACAGTTTAGCACTCAGAAAAGATGGTCCAACACAAAGCTTTCAATAGCAGAATTTTTTTTACAAGGGCATCCTCAAAACTGGTGCTGATGGGAATTGCCAAGCATTATTATTTTTTGAACATAAAACTTCCAAAACAAATACATGCTATTATGACTCAAGAAAGATATATGTTTGGCCTTAATAACTTCTGGAATCTGATGATGATACAAAGCTGGGGGAGGTGAATGACACACCAGAAGGCTGTGCAACCATTCAGAGTCATGGACAGGCTGGAGAGCTGGACAGAGAGGAACATTATGAGGTTTAACAAGGGCAAGTGTAGAGTCCTGTACCTGGGGAGGAGTAACTGCGATCATCAGTACAGCTTGGGGACAGATCTGCTGGAAGTAAGACTGTGGAGAAAGACTTAGGGACAACAGGTGGACCACGAGTCAGTAGTGTGCCCTAATGGCCAAGAAAGCTGATTGTAATCTTCGCTGCATTTAAAAAAGCATGGCCAGCAGGTTGAGGGAGGAGACCCTCCCCCTGTATTCTTTCCTAGTGAGACAACATCTTCAGATATCCTGCATCCAGTTCTGGACTCCCCAGTACAAAAAAGACATGGTTCTCCTAGAAGGAGTAGAGCAAAGCACCAAAAAAAAGATGAGTGGCCTGAAGCATCTCCCTTATGAGAGAAGGCTGAGAGATTTTGAGCTGTTCATCTTGGAGAAGAGAACACTGAGAGGAGATGTTATAATGTTTAAAAATGTTTAAGTGCAGGAGCCAAGTTAGTGAGAATGGACATTTTTCAGTGACAAGCAGCAATAGAACAAGAGACAACTGGCGCAAACTGGAACACAAGAAGTTCCATACTTAGACAGGAAAGAACTTTTTTACTGTCAAAGTAACAGAGCTCTAGAAGCTCTAGAACAGGCTGCCCAAAGTGGTTGTAGAGTCTCATTCTCCAGAGATATTCAAGATGGCTCTGGACACCAACTTATGTGACCTACTGTAGTGAGCCTGCTTTAGTAGGGGGTTAGACTTCATGATCTCCATAGGACCCTTCCAACCCTATAATTCTGTGATTCTGCATGATCACAGATTTCATTCTATGACAAGGTGACCCACTTAGTGGGTGAAGGTAAGGCTGTCAATGTGATCTACCTGGATTTCAGTAAAGCCTTTGACACTCTCTCCCACAACATTTGCATGGAGAAGCTGGCTGCCCATGGTTTGGATGGGCATACGCTCCACTGGGTGAAACACTGGCTCAATGGCTGGGCCCAAAGAGTTGTGGTCAATGGAGTTAAATCCAGTTGGCTGCCGGTCATGGGCTGTGTCCCCAGAGCTCAGTACTGGGGTCACTTCTATTTAACATCTTTATTAATGGTCTTGATGAGGGGATTGAGTGTACCCTCTAAGTTTGCAGATGACACCAAGTTGGGACAGAGTGTTGATCTGCCTGAGGGGAGAAAGGCACTACAGAGGGACCTGAGTAGACTGGATCGATGGGCCCAGGTATAGTGTATGAGTTTCAGTAGGGCCAATTGTCGAGTCCTGCATTTTGGTCACAACAACCCCAAGAAACCCTACAGGCTTGGAGAGGAATGACTGGAAAGCTGCCTGATGAAAAGGGATCTTGGTGTATTAATGGACAATCAGCTGAATATGAGCCAGCAGTGTGCCTAGGTGGCCAAGAAGGCCAATGGCATTCTGGCTAGTATCAGAAATGGTGCAGTGAGCAGGACTAGGGAAGTGATCCTGCCCTATACTCGGCACTGGTGGAGCCTCACTGCATTTAGTTTTGGGCACTTCAGTACAGAAAAGACAATGAGGTGCTGAGGCAGATCCAAAGAAGGGCAACAAGGCTTGTGAAGGGCTGGGAGAATACGCTCTCCAAGGAGAGACTGAAGGAACTGGGGATGTTCAGTTTGGGGAAAAGGAGGCTGAGTGGAGACCTTATTGCTATCTTCTAGTACCTGAAAAATGCTTACAGCAAGAGCAGAGCTGGTCTCTTCTCACTGGTGACAGGTGACAGGGCAAGGGGAAATGGCCTCAAGGATATCTTATCCAAGATAAGTTTAGGTTTGGATATCAGGAAAAGCTTTACAGAAGGGGTGGTTAAGCACTGGAATGGTCTCCCCACGGAGGTGGTTGAGTCACCATCCCTGGTTGTGTTTGAAAATCATTTGGATGAGGTGCTCAGAGACGTGATTTAGCGGAGGATTGTTGGGGTACTTTGGTTAGGTCATGGTTGGACTCAATGATCTTTAAGGTCTTTTCCAACTTGACCTATTCTATGATTTTGTCATCAGTGGAATAGTCATACCAAACAGTGACTTAAAATTAGTAGATGCACTGATTTCCTGATCTGACATTAAGATCCCTTCACTTCATTATAATACTAAACTGTTAAATTAAATGTCTTTCAGAAGTATTTTACAAAGTAAATGGAATTTAAATTGACACAGAGTAAAGCTAATTCTCAAAAAAATGAATAGGTATTTAATGCATCTATACTCTATTTCTCTTATTCTTCTTACTAAATAAGAAAGGAATAACTTTCAATATTAAATATTTACAACATGCATACACCACTAAGTAGTTTTATGTAGCCAGCATAGAGGTTATTGTAGACCAGGTTCTGAGCACACTGAATCAAGCTGGATCCAACTCTTCAGCACTTCAGAAATGCAGAAGTGATTTCTAAATATGCAGCATTTTTCAAGTGTCAGCTTAACCAAAGAGACACACTTGTACAGATGAGCATTTAAAGGGGAGAAGACAAAGACAATTCCAAGTTCGGGAATGCTTTTCAAGTGAGCTGGCTCCTTGTTATGACTCTGATTGCTGTCAGAAATTGCATATAGTGGAAGCAATTTTGTAGTGTATGAAAAATAATGCTCTGGTCTGTCATGCAGGAAATCTGACACAGTATTCTCTGACCTGGGAGAGCTTTGCAAGTGACTTACAAAGCCCCTACCTTTGTGGGCACCTTAAAGCTTTTCCATCAGCTGAAGGCCACCACTTAGCAAATGCAGGAGCTCACACAACTGATGCCAGTAGATTCTTTCCTTAATAGCTTTTCCCTGGTTCTTCAGCAGTGATCCACTGATGCTTCTGATGGGCTCTGCAGGATTAAAGGTTAAAAAACTGAATTTTCAAGAAAAGAATCAGAGGCAATATCTATTAGCTGTTGATTTCAACCAAATTTTATTTAATTTCACCCTCACTATGTTACAGGAGTCAGGATTTTGCCAGCAGTATTTACTATCCATGCAGTATCATCCTCTGGACTTCTGTCAACATATCTGAAGTGAGCAGTACGGTTTGGAGGCAGCATGTTTGTCAACAGCGTGCTGTAACTATAGACTGAGACAATCAGCTATTCATATTGGCATGATTTATTGCCAGGGAGCACAGGTAAATCTAGCGTATGGTAAATAAGAGTTCTCAGTACTAGCTCTTCCTAACCTGACATCTCTTCCCAACAGTCTGTTTCAGTGATTACTGAAAACATAGCAAATATAAAAAGCTGAGTAACATAGGTCTGCTCAGTCTGGGGAAAGGGGGATTGTGATTAATGTTTATAAATATCTAACGGGAGGTGAGAAGCAAATGGATGACACTGGGCTCTTCTCAGTGGTGTGTAGTGATGAGGACAAGGAGTAATGGCTAAAACTTGAATAAAGGAAGTTCAATACAATGTGTGGAAGAACTTCATTATGATAAGCGTGACAGAGCACTGGAACAGGTTGCCCACAGTCGTTATGGAGTTTCCTGCTATGGAGATACTCAACACCCATCTGGATGCCTACCTGACCTACTGTAGGATACCTGCTTTAGCAGGGGGTTAGACTCAATGATTCTCATGAAGTTCCTTCCAACCCCTGCAATTCTGTGATTCTGCATGATTCTGTGATTCTATGAAATAGTCCTACTGAAGTAATAAGTTTTCCACTACACTCTAACAAGATAAATCCCAAAAACTATCTACGAAGACACCTAAACTGTAATGCTAAAAATGTGGTGTCAATGACTAGGAAATTACTGTGCAATTCTTGAGATTCTTTTCCATCTTTTTAGAAATCTCTTCACAGTTTGTATCAGTAGGATAATTCAACAATCAAAAATAAATAAAATGTCCTCCAGGCATTTGCACTGAGGATACAAATTTTCCTTTCCAGTTTAGGCACTTAAAATATTCTAGAATAGAATATTTTTCCTCACAGAATCCTTCTGAAGATAGGAAAATGAAGTAATGAAGCCCATGGCCAAACAGGGCAACATAACTCTGTCTTGTAAGTGCTAGGTTTGTATTCCCATTATTTTTCTCATTCACTGTGTGCTACTTGAATTTTATGAAGTAGAGAAGACTGAATAAAGTAAGAAGCTCTTCACTGATGGTTGTCCAAATAAAATGTATGCTTACGCTTCACTGCTGCTCTTTTTCTGGGGAGTGGGCAGCATTGCGGAAACAGAGGGGGATGGAAGAGTTTCTCAGAAGTAGGCTGACTCGTGTTTGCTAATGTCCTGTTTTCTGCTCCATCCTCAGAATGCGCTGTTTCAACCACGGAGATGAAATTAGTCTCTTTTCAAGCACATTAAGAAAATTTTGCACAACACAGAGTTACGTGTGGCCCCACAGAGCAATCAGGAAGAAGCAAGGGTTTGCACTGCACTATCCCATCTCACATTCAGGGAGTAGGACCAGGATGTTATTGGCCATACGCATTATATCCGGTAGCACCTTACTCTGTCAGACCACCAAGAGGGGGCTATCATTAGTAAGATTATGTTGATAATCTATTCTTGAGCAATGGGTGATCTCTGATGTACCTCTTGGTACATGAGCAAGGACATGGTCACTCCCTCTTTAGGAAAGTGCGTACCATCTGTTGTGGAAGACAGGCAGCTTAGAAGATGGTGGAGTCCTGTTAAGAGAAAAAGGGAAAAGATTTGTGACTCTGCATACTGAATGGAAAATGTAAAACAGAGACAAAAATGCACAGGGCATTTAATGATGCTTCCTTTTCACGTTTCAGTGATACAGGATTTAATTCTCCAGATCTGTTGCCAGTTTGCAAAGATGGGAACTGAAAGCCACATGATTTACAAATTAACATCTAAGTATATATTAGTGTGAGGTTATCTGCAGGCCTTAATTCTGAAATTATTAACACAAATTCAGCCAGGAAATATCACAAATATCACACAGATAATGTACGGTTTTCACTTCTGGTCTCATTGCATACTCATGCTTCAAGCCCCCAGAACAAGGTCCTTTATCTTGTGTTGTGAACCTATCCTGCTCAAAATGTTGGCATGGAAGATAGCCACAGGCATTCAAATAGCAAAACAAAAACAGTTATCGGTAATTGTGTGCAGATCATAGAAACACCGCACAGCAAAACCGTAGCTCAGAAGAAGTGCACTTGAAACATTCATCAGCCACACTGTTTACAAACAATTTAAAATAATTCTAAAAATCCTAAAAATATGCCAGTAAATTCAATATGCACAATTATGAATAGTCCAATCATCTCTAAGAAAATTGGACTGGTTTTTTTGTGAAATTGCATTTTCCAGAAAATTATATATCGACTCACTGGAACACTAATGAAAATTAATATCATTTTCCAATACTTGCATTGGAATTTTCTTAGGCACTTGTGTGGGAACATAAGAAAAAACTGTTCAGAGCAGCAGCTGGAAAAAACTGTTCAGAGCAGCAGCTGTGGAAGAAGATAAGCAGTATGAGAACCAAGGACACCTTTTGAAGAACAAAGAACGTCTTGGGGATCTGATTGGATAAGTGTCTGTGTAAACGACTGCAGAGTGTTTTGCAGAATGTTCTGTTAACATGTATAAATAGAGTATTCTTAACAATAAAGTAGACTAACAGCTTTTAACCACATTGTTGTGCTGTTATGTCTCCGACTGCGTTCCTGAAAGTCCAGAGACTTCCCCACACCCTTGTGATTTTGGGACAAGTATATGTAGATATGTATTTCTTTATTGCTGCTACTAAGATTTTTCATTTGTTTATTTTCTGTCCTAATATCTAGAATTGTACTACCAGACATTAAGGTTTAACCTCGCCTATTTTTAAACAAACCGTATGTTGTCAGATACTCTCATAGTATTAAAAATAGGCATCAAAAGTTCATGCTTGTTAGTCTCTAAATATTATAGATAAAGTATAATAGTAAATCGATTAAGCAGTACTCCAGTCTGTTATGACATTTTTCATTCAAGCAAAATTTTTTCCCAGTTATATTTTTGTATATTCCTAATCGTTATGATTTACTCAACAGTTTGATTAAAAGACAATACAAAAGAAAGCATGAAACCTATTATTAAAATAAGAAATAAAATAAATAAATAAATAAGGTTCCAAAAAGCACTATGTGTAGCCTGTGCAAAAGATGTAGTCTTTTCATATGCATTCGTATGTTTTAATGAAGAGAAACTGTTGTTGTAGTGCCTCTCCACTTTCAGGAAGTTGTTTTGTTCTCTTGATTGTATTGACAACTACTCTGTTGTGTGGAGTGCAGTGAAGTGGAGTGGAGTGGAGCGGAGCAAAGTGGAGCGGAGCACAGTGGAATGGAGTGGACAGAATCCAGTTACCTTTAGATAAATTGACCTAAGCCACCTTTCAATGGATTTATAGGCTTTGATGAAAGTATATTTCTGTACTGGTGACATGAAAACCCAGTGACAAATCTCTGTAGCTAATGATATGGGTTGCTTTCTCTGGTAGCTCTGTAGATGTTCTGATTAAAGCACCAGACAGTCTGCATTTGAACTATGTGGACTGACATCTTGACCTCAGATTTGCCTCTCATATAAAACTTTACATTTTTTCCTTTCCACTGTACAATATGAATAGAAGAGCTGTGGTTGTCTGAGCAGGAGGTGAGACAAGTCAATCACTTGTCATTCAGCAGAAGAAAACAAGTCACAATTGAATGAAGTTATTGATTTCTTCCCACTTCTTTGCATGGGAGCAGTTACGTAAAGTATACAAATGAGAGAAAACAGAGAACTTTCAGGTTGTTGCTTCTTTACAGATACCACAGGTGATAAGCCAGCAGCATAAAGAAAGAACTGGTACTTACAGGTGGAGATTGACCACTACTAACTACAATATAGAGGGAAAACTAATCTCTGAATCTGCCTTGTGGCATTATCTTTTCACCCTACTAAGACTTCTTTCTGTTAATATAAAAAGCTCGACATTAGGCATTATGGAGGTTGATAGACACATTGTCCTTCAGAACAGAGCAAAGAACAGGTATTGTTTACTGTTTTGGGATTAACAATTAGATTCATTCAAATGCTGAAAAGTTTGAATAAATGACAGACTGATAGACAATACCAATAATATTTGTAAAATGTTCTATAAAACCTTCTGCAGAGGCAGTCAGATCACTTTATATGCGTTGCCAGTCAGTAAGCAAGAAATATTGACAGCTTCTCAACAAGTTATTCAGCTAGTTTTGGTGATAACAACATTGTATCACATAATTACCAAAAAAAAAACCCACATGGGAACTCCAATCTGATGAGGCAGTATCAGGTCCCACACACAGGGCTCCCCACCAGCCAAGAGTATTTCAGATTACTTTGTTCTGGTTCCTATCCCAGCTGAGACTGGTCAGATGGATGTGTGTTAGCTTGCACTGTGACTTCTGAATCACAAGGAAATAAAAATATGTGTTTTTAAAACTGTACTTTGTTGTCCTGAGCTTTTCCTGAACGTGAGTCAGACAACTGGATGTGAAAATGGGCCTCCTGAGGAATCACTGGGGGTTATTCTTGTTCTCCAGCAACAAAGTTGATCTAGTGAGCTTCATGGTTTACTCTCCTTTCTCTGGTTTAGTCTCCACAGACCTTTTATAATGAACTTTGGATCAAAAGAGATTCCCAGTTCCATGCTGTATGCATGCTACATTGGCCTTTTGCAGGAGAAGAGAGTTATTTTCTATTCCTCTCTCTGACACTAGGATAGAAAAACTACCAAAATATCAAAAGCACAGAGACTTCTGCCATGGATGTACTTTCAGGACTACATTTTGGATATGTTTGTCCTGGAAATGCCTTGCACAATTAAACATTAGTAGATATTAGTAGAGGGTCAAGCACAAGGTACAAACAAAATCATATTACAGAGAGTTATGTTCCCTCTGCTGTAGCAGAGAATACAAGAAAGTTGTAGTATTGCTTTCACTTAAGCAAACTTTGTCACACATATATTGTTCTTTTCAAGAAGACGAACTGCCTGTGGAAAATCTTCCAAAACTTTTATATAAATCCCTTACAGCCTATGCATAGTAAGAAGGGAAGGGAAGGGAAGGGAAGGGAAGGGAAGGGAAGGGAAGGGAAGGGAAGGGAAGGGAAGGGAAGGGAAGGGAAGGGAAGGGAAGGGAAGGGAAGGGAAGGGAAGGGAAGGGAAGGGAAGGGAAGGGAAGGGAAGGGAAGGGAAGGGAAGGGAAGGGAAGGGAAGGGAAGGGAAGGGAAGGGAAGGGAAGGGAAGGGAAGGGAAGGGAAATCATATCATTGAAAGAAAGAAAGAGGCTACAAGTAATTCTATCTCTGTTGAACCTGAAATAAAAGCCAAATAACTGAGAAGAATTCAATAGCTTTCAAGAGCATTTCTCTATTTTATTCAGCTAAATTAAAATGAACTCATGTGCTCAACTGTGCTTAAGCAAAAAATAGTTACCATGGTTACAGTGAATTTTTTCTAAATGTTGCAGAGTATATGAAATAATCAGCCAAAATGACTATGCATAAACTGAAGGCAGCTGGGCAAGCCTTTTAAAAATATCAAGTAAACAGAAAAAAACAACAATAACAAAAACAACAACAAAAAACTCAGTAAAGATAATTCCTCAAGATTTATGTCATTTTCTTTATTACATTGTGAATAAAAAGATGGTAAAAGAGAAAGAGAATGAAAGTAAATACTTTAAAAATCATTCCATTAACATTTGTAATGCTGGCTACAAAGAAGCTGACTACCAGACAATAAACAGGTAAGGAGATTAATATACATTCTAAGACATCATTAAATTGAACTGCTTTTTATAGAAGCTACTCTTTGAGACATGTAAGAAATATTATTAATTAAAGAAAGTATATTGAGTCACAGATAAAGAAAGCACGAAACGGATGGACTGTATTTTATAGGCAATCCCTGACATGATGTTGAAGCCAGGCTTTTTAGTCCATGGATGCCTTTTCCCCTCTCCGTTAAGTAAAATAGCATCTGCGTCCTGGCAGAAGAGTGGATATTACTCACAAGAATAAAACACTGCAAACAAGTCTGGCTAAGTTAAGAGGAACCTGCCCTCTGTTTCTACCTTTTGCTCTTTTTCTTGGTTCATGTCTTACATAAATTTTGTCTTTTGTGAAGGAATAATGTATGCAAGGATATAATTTGTCTGAAGGGATCAGTCAACTGAAAGCAAGATTATCACTAAATAAGCTTACTACTATCTTACTCAATTTACTACCACCACTACCCCTCCCACTGTGGCATAAATAGAGATGAACAGGATTGAAAGGGTTCATGGTTTGCCTTGTAAAGAAAGAGTAGGAGCCTGGCAGAAGCCTCTCTGCTCTGATAATCATCAGGACATGGCAGGAACTAGTACTGATAGTGCCTGTTCACATGCTGGGTCTCATTCTGATTGCAGTATGATTTCTCTTGCTCTGGAAATCTTTACTTTAAGGATGCGGTCCAACAAATTACTCTGAAAAAATGAAGTCTGGCTGACTGACGAGGAAACCCATCATAAGCAATTAAAGATAGTACAAAGACAACAATACTGCATCAGAGTCCATATATTAGATAGGCATAATTAACTTCGAGTTACAATATGTCATAACAGAGTAATGAAGATTCCATAGTGTTACATAATTGCTTTTATCAAATATTTAGATGCTATCATAGCTGCATTTCTGTGAATTCTGCTATGTAAATGAAGCAAAGAAAGTACAAATCAGTGAGATATTATTATTTTAGAACTGGGACTGGCCAAAGCTTTGGGAAAGAAAGATAATTGATGAAGGAAACTCCTCAATCTAAGCCCTGGATCAACAACTGAACACAGATTTAAGAAAAATAGAGTAAGAAACATAGACATAAGGTCTTTCAGAGTCCCACCTTTCCTATCATCCTGTTTAAACTTACCAAAATTAGATTTTGTAACCCTGGAATCAAAAAAATTTAACATCTTCAAAACATCTGAATGTAAAATTGGAGAAAAATCTGACTGTTATAAGGACAGTAGAAGTAAAGCAGCTCTAGTTACTAGTTGAACACTTAAACATTTTCATTTAAAAATGTGAGTTAAGAAGACAGTGCCTGGTTGTTTCAAAGATGTAGTGTATTTCGAAGAAACAGTAGAGTGTAGAGAAGTTTGTGGCAGAATTTTCCTTAGAGCTGGGACTGCTATTTTTTTCATTTCCACCTTGTTATTATAGTAAAGAGGCTACCAGCAAAACCAAAGATGTTAAACATTATGATTTCTGATCATTTCTGTTTTCCCTCTCTGTTAATTCTGTGGGGATTGAAATGTCTTAATAAATAAAGCATATTACAACTGGGAAACTCTGACCTTAGAAAAACAAAAGCCATAGCCTGGCCAGTTAGCTGAATCCCCGTACAGGATGTTATTTCTGCATGAAGTTATAATTGGGAGCCTCAGTCATAATCATCTAACTTACATTTTAAAGGTGCAGTGTTTGTGTTCTTGATGGCCTAAAGCACTACTCCAAAAACTTAGCTTCAACAAGAAAGAAATCTTACATTTTGCCCTTTGGGTAGTTCGTGTTACTGTCTGGCCTCACAAAATGCGTGGAAAATTTAGTCAAATACTTAATTAATCTATAGAACTTGCTCAGCGTTGTTTTATTTATGGTGATGCATGAGCAGCCTAAAAAGCATGACTGCAGTGTTCCCTATAAAAAAAGCTGGTTTAATCTGGCTAGCCAAATTGGCAGAAAAGCTGAGTTTGTGCAAATCATAGCTTTAAATTATATAGTCCATGAATGGTAGTAAAATTCTGTTTGTTTTGCAAGGAAAACTGTGGGAAAACAAATCAAAAGACCCCAGTAACGTATCTGGAAAAATCCTCAGTAACCAATGAAAGGATGAGCTGACACTGCTTTCACTCCCAAGAACTTAACTTCAGTATCTAGAATAAGGGAGAGCAGGATGGATGGAGCAAGCTTTGTGACTGTCATTCTATTACAGGGTGCTGAAATCCATTCAAAGCCCCTTCTTTTTCATGATCTTAACCAAATCAAGACAGAAAGTCTTGATTTATTGCTCCTACCCCTGAACCAACTTCAAAATATTTCAAATGTGGGGCTTTTATTCCTCACTTCTTTTCCCTTCCCACTTACTGTTGCTTCCCTCCTGTTGTTTGCTGAGAGCCTTACTCCAGCAGCGCTGTGTGCTCTGCAGCACCACTCTGACTTGATGAGCAGAAAGACAAAGAGCAATACTTTCAGCAGCCTAATAGTGAAGAGAGTTTGACAAATATTTGAATAGCTCAATTTACATGTTGTTTTTCTATAGCAGCGTTGCAGCCAGAATGGGCCTGAAAGACAAGCTTAGCTACCTTGCTATCAAGTTTTAAAATATTACAGCTCTCAGTTGTTCATACTGCACCTTTTCCAGGTTACTTTCACCACACCAGGGATGGCTGAAGAACCATGCATCCTCATCTTTGCCTCCCATCTTCATTTAAAGTGATTATATTAGAAGTTTAGATACCAGGCTGTGATGTGGGGAAGTAGTAATGAATCAGCTTGCACTGACATCTGCCTCAAGCAGAGTGACAGGTGAGACAACCAGGGATGGAAACCCCTTTGACTGCCACAGAGAATAGTAGAGATAATCTGTGAGAGCACCTTTTCTCTATATTTTTGTAGGCACTTCTATTTTTCTGTTGTTTCCAAGTGTACATTTAACCCCAGTTAGTTTATTTTTTTATTTTTAATTTAATATTTCATAAAAGACTGACAATTTTTTGTTTTTCCATATTATAATTCTTTACAATTGAAGGAAATGAAATTAAAGACATGATTAAAGCCCTGATGAATATTTTGCATTTAAATGTAGAACATTTTCTCCACAATTTTTCCCCTTTGTTCTAGAAGGCTGTAAAGACTTTAGCAGTGGCTGTTTGCTGCAAAAATGCAGCCATGTTGATCTCAACATTTAATTACATACACTTTCCTGAACTCTTTGTTAAAGAGCTCAGTAACAGATGCCACACCATTGTTTTTTGTACTTGCGTCCAATACTGAGTGTATTTGAAGATGTCACTGCAGATTCCCCAACAAATCCCTACTAGCTCCACAGGTAGCATCCCATTCTGATGAGAATGAATAGCAGTGATTTAAAAACAAAAATCTCAGTAATCTAGAATGCAATTAAAGAATGAGAGAGATATTAGAGTTCAAAGCACAGCTTAAAAAATGTTTTCCAGAAAAATATTTTCTTCTATCTTATTAGGAGGCAAATGTATGTTTTTTCCTATAATGACTATGCAAGATGTTCTTGTTTGGTCCCTTAAGGTACCTCATTTAAAGCCATACTTCCTCAATAATATGTGTGCAGTTTTACTCAATTTGTTACCTCACTTATTTGAAAAATATATATATCAATAATGTAGTGCTTGTGCCTGTCATTAGTCTGCAGAGAGCAGAGTGGGGCCTGCCAGAACAGTATCGTGTTGACCTGGCTTGCCTGCACTCTTGTAATTATTACCAACAGGATCTTGACATTTTAGGTTAATAACTAAATTTCACCTAGCTCACTGAAACAGAAAACTAGCACATTCTGCCACAATAGATTTTAACAGGAAATCACAGAGAGAAGTAGAGCATTGATTTCAGTACAAAATGAGTATGTTCTGAATGTTCTGCCCACAAACAAAAGATTTTTCTCATTCCGAAATGGGACATTCTAACTTTAAATACCACAGATGTATGGAAAACTGATGACTGTAGTGACATTCCTTCCTGAATTTCAGTAGATTCCCTTGCATGTTAGTAACATAGTTCCATGATGGAAATTGGTATGTTGGGTTGAGGGCTGAACTTGACAGTTTTGAAGACCTTTTTGAAACTAAATAATTCTGTGATCCTACACATATAAACATAGTGTCTTGGATTGAGATAAGTAACACGGAAACTAAAACTGCAAGAAAAGTAAAACTGGTTCACAGTTTTACCACAACAGACGTCTAGGCCATGAAGTCAAAAAGTCAGTAATGAGCTGAAGGACATAGTAGTTAGGAGCCCATTAAAAAAAAAAAAAAAAAAATAGTATTTGAATGCAAGGAAGTTTTTCTCAGGAAATATGAGTAGAAATAGTTTTAATTGCCCTTGAGTCTTGAAAAAGGTATTCTGTACATTCTGACACCAAGAGCTAATTTACTTTGGCAGACTGAAATGTGGTTTTGTCAGGTCTCTTCTTCTTGATCTGTTTTCCCTCCTTTCCAAATGTTTTCATTTACCTTTCACTCTCCTGAGCTGCTGGAACATATTTCCAAGCTTTTGGGTGTTGCTGGTATTGTGTTGTACAAGCTTTGCTTAGACAAGAGAAGGAATGGGATGTGCTCTGTGACCACTCACCTGGAACATAACAAACATGAATTTGAGCAAAATACCTTCAAGCTCTCATCTGTCGTCCCCTTTTTTTTCTGAGCAGGAGGCTGCTTTGGGATATGGCACTTGTTGAGGTTCCTCTAGTCCTTCCACATAACTTCAGATATGAGCATTTGGCTTTATAACAGCCTTCAAAAGCAAATAGCCACTTGAGGTAAAATGTTTGTTTATTGTGACATTTTCAGTATAGTATACTGTTTCAGTATACATAAGCTTTAAATAAAGTGCTGTTTCATTGGAAGCATTCTGTAGATTCAGAATTGCTCTGTTCTTTTTTTCATTATTGATTGTTCTTGTACAGAAAAACTAGATGATTAACATAATCACTTCATATTACATTCTCTAACCTGTTTTTGGCTCTGTAATCAATGTATATAAAACTAATTTGAATATGATTACGGTCACACATGAGACTCACTGCTCCTTCAGACTTAAGGATATTACTGTTCTACTGGAATAAGCAATACTGTAATCTGGTTTCCCATTTTCAAGTGCAGCACAGTTGTCATAAAGGATTTGTTATCACTGCGGTTCATAATTTTCTTCCTGGTCATGTGCAGTATGATTGGTGCCTTTACTGTCTGTTCTACTTGGTTGCTCCCTGGTAATTATTTTACATGTAGATTTACATGATAAAAGCATCATTTTCTGTTAAAATGGGTAATAAATAAATTAGCCCAGGTGAGTAAATTGAAACAATTTCCTGTATAACAAAAGCTGATGCTTTTATAAATTAGATATTAAACCGCAGCCAGAATTTTAAGATACTTCTAAGTGAAACAATAAATGTTAAAGCTAATCCTGCAATAAAGGAGAAAAGAATTTAAATGTCAGTAAGCAGAAAGACATTTTAAAAGTTCACCAACTTAACAGGGAAACAAGAATTGTGGAGAATGAACAGGTAAATCACACAAAAAATTAAATGGATTTTAGAAACATTGTAAAAGTACATGGCATATAGACTTAAGTTTCTCAGGCTGCCATGAAAAATATCCTTTATTATATGCCTATAAACTTTTCTATCTCGGAACAGAACGGAATGGAACAGAGCACTCTGATGTAAGAGGTGAATTGTTCTTTACCTTCAGCTCTGTGAAGATATATAAATTGCAGAAGATCTTCAGAAGACTTACCCAGATAAGAAAATGAAATGTCTACCTAAAAAAAATAACTATATGTGAAGTGAATATGTGTCCCATCTCTTAGAAGCACTGTGGACAGTCAGATATAAATTATTACGAAAAATGGAAGACACCAATTCAAAAATCTTGAGTGTTTACATTCTTCAACTGGATCTACAAATGTTCTTGCCTTCTTCATTTTCATTGTTATTAATCTGAATTAAAGCACAAAGTTTGTACTGATTTTACTGAGCTTCCAACAGGCAAGGGCATAAGGATGAAATCTGGTTGTGAGAGTAGGATCACGGTGCCAGCTCTGCCGCAGCCAGCCCTGACCTCCTCCCTGAGTCATTTTGCCATGGCCTGTCTTTCGACAGTTCCAGCCCCTAAACAGAAGACAGAAGGGAAGCACTGAAATGTCCTCAGCTCCAGAGACCCCCCCAGTTAAATCTTCAGCTTTTTAGGAGATTTTTCTCTTTCCAATAAAATTATCCCCAAATGGTCACACAGGTGTCATATTTTCCTAATGTTTTGGAAGGAGCTTCTGGGCTTATACATATGTTCTACATCACAGGGATTTTTTTCTGGAAGAAGTGTGCTGGAGTGAAGAGGTTCTTTGCTTTGCTTTGTTTTGTTTTTTAATTGTTTTGTTTTTGTTGTTTCTTTTTCCCACCGGATTTCAGACATGAAGTTTTCAAATATCATCTATTGCTGCAGTCAGTTCATTTGCTTTAGACTGTCATGATAAGGCCCTGTTACCTGCTTGAAGTCATGCATTAAGACAGGCCTTGTTGCTAGAAATGTATTCTTTGACAATCTGCAATTTTCCATTGTTACAGTAGCTGGCCACCATTTCCCTTTAGCACTCATTTAGAGAAAGTGCTTTTTAAAGACATTCTTATTGTCAGAGCATGGCCACTTAAGTTTCAGATGACATTTCCAAATGATATCATTTATTCTTTTAATAGCCCTCTGGTCGTAGATTGCTTGTGAGCAAAGACACTTTGCTTTTCTTTCTCTGTTCACCTTGATGAGAGTTGTAACTCTTGGAGAATTCTTTCTACTAAAATACAGAGATTTTAGAATTACTTTCTCTTGTATCTTTAAAGTAAACCAATCTCTCTGGATAGTGCTTTAGCATGCAATTGCTAGTTACTGCAAAGTAAGCATGTACAACCTATTGAGTTAATTGGCACTCTGTGTCTTTCTGTGCACTTCTCCTATTTCTCATTATTTCTTGAGAATATTTTTAAACAAAATCCTTTGGGAGATCTTTGCTTTCAGCTGTTTGAAAGTCAAGGCTGTACATTCATTTCTGCTGACGCTTTCTCCATTGTCCTACTCAGATAACGTACTGAAGATTACAAAAATCTTATTTTGATAGGGGATTTGGGATTTTTAGAAAACATTCTTGTCCCTGGTAGTGCTTTAAATAAAACAATTAAAGAAGTGGATAGAACGTATTTCTAAGCAGGAGTTTTATACCAGATTTATGAAAGACTTTTTCCTACCTCTTTTCCCTAAGGGAAATAACTCTCAGACACAACATGTGAATCAAACAGCAGCCATGTTGCTGGCTTACTTTCCATTCTCATTCTCAGGAGCAAGCTTACAGGCATTCTAAGGCAAGCCCTGTGTCAGGGCTCCCATCTCTAGTGAACAGCTCTCTCTTCTTGTGCATATCTTTGTGTATCTGACAGAAGTTCTGGGGAATTTTCAAATTAAGTGTCTAGTAGCTCTTGTTACTAGGTACAGGTTACAATTTTCAGTCCTGGAGACACATTACGGTTGTCTCTCTATTTTTAATAGGTCTTTAGCAATGTACACTATTGTGGATTTAAGCCAGCAAGGCACTCTTTTTGCTTGCTTCACTCCTCTCCCAAATGGTGAGCTATCCTGAGAGCCAGGATCAAAAACTATTTCTTTATCACATCAAAGAAAGCTAACTATGCTGGTCATGAGAACAGTGAAGGTATCTTTCCCCAGTAGAAAGCTTGTCCACTTTGAATGGGTGCAGTGCAGACTACCTTTGTTAGGGACCAGGTCAGAGACTGCTTGCTGCCAGGAACCTGCATTGCACTGCTTCATCCTTAGTGTTAAAAGTCTTCCACCATAGGCTGCAGTATTTATAGAATGATAAAATAGAAGCATAGAATCATTGAACAGCTTGGATTGAAAGAGACTTTTTAAAGATAATGTAGTTTCAAAACCTCTGCAGGGTTGCCACACATCAGGTCAGGCTGCCCAGGGCCCCATCCATTCTGGGAGCCTTGAACACCTCCAGAGATGTAGGATGAACCGACAGTAGGATGAATTGAGAACTGGCTGACTAGCAGAGATCAGATAGTTGTGACCAGTGGCACAGAGTCTGGTTGGAGGCCAGTAGCATGTATTGGGTTTCAGTCTTGTTCAAAATCTTCATCAGATACCTGGATGAAGGGATAGAGTGCATCCTTTGCAAGTTTGCTGATAATATGAAGCTGGAAAGAGTGCCTGATGGCTGTTCAGCCATTCATTAAGACCTGGACTGGCTTTATGAGGTTCAGCAAGGACAAGAGGAAAGTCCTACACCTGAGGAGAAGTAACTGTAGACATTAACACAAGTTAGGGGATGACCTGCTGGAGAGGAGCTCTAATGGAAAGGATCTGGGTGTCCTGATGAACAACAAGCAGATCATGAGCTAGCAGTGTGCCAATGGTATCCTGGGATGCATTTAAAGAGAGCATAGCCAGCAGATGGAGAGAAGAGATCTTCCCCCTCTACTCTGCCCAGGTGAGTCCACAGCTGGAGACATATCGTGTCCAGTTCTGGGCTCCCCAGTTCAAGACAGATAGGGAATTTCTGTAGTGTCCTGTGGAAGGCCACAAACAATGTTAGGGTCCTGAAGCCTCTCCTTCATGGGAGAAGCTTGAAAGACTTTGGACTGTTCAGTCTGGAGAAGAGAACACTGATTGGGGATTTCATCAGGGCTTATAAATATCTAAAAGGTGGGAGTCCAGTGGATAGGGTCAAGCTCTTTTCAACTGTGCCCAGTGATAGAAAAAGGGCAATAGGCACAGACTGGAACATGGGAAATTCCATCTGAACATGAGGAACAATTTCTTTACTTTGATGGTGACAGAGAACTGGAACAAGGTTCTCAGAGAGGTTGTGGAATGTCATTTCCTGGAGATATTAAAAACTCATCTGGATGCTTTCCTTTGTAAGTTACTCTAGGGAACCTATTTTACCCCTAGTTTAGAGGAATTGGACTAGGTGATCTCCTGAGGTCCCTTCCAACCCCTGTGTTTCTGATTCTGTAATTCTACCACTATCAAGTGTATAAAAAGTCACACTCACTCCTGCTTATAAGCTCTCTTTAAGTACTGGAAGTCTTCAAGGAGGTCTCTCCAGAGCCTTTTCTCCTCCAGGTTGAACAGGCCCACCTTCCTCAGCCTTTCTTTATAGGAGAGATATTCCAGCCTTTTACTCATCTTCATGGCTCTTCTCTGGACCTATTCCAACAGTTGTGCATCTGCTTTGTTGAATCTCACTAAATTCTCATGGGTTCTCTTTTCAAGCTTGTTCAGGTCCCTTTGGATTGCAACCCTTCCTTCTGTTATATCAACTGTACTCCTCCAGAGGACACCACTTATTACTGCTCTCCATCTGGATATTGAACCATTGACAACATACCTCTAGCTCTGACCATCTGACCAATTTCTTATTCACTGGACAGTCCAGCCTTCAAATCCATACCTCTCCAATTTAGAGATTTTAGAATGTTGTGTGTGTTAAAGGCCTTGCACAAGTACAAGGTAGGCAATATCAGTTGCCCTTTTTTTGTCCACTTTCATCACTTCATCTTCTCTGATACAGATTGGTCAGGCAAGATCTGCCTTTGGTGAAGCTGTGCTGGCTGTTTAGGATCATCTCTTCATCTTGTATCATTTTAACATAGTTTCTAGGAGGATCTGTTCCATGATCTTCCAAGGCACAGAGGTGAGTCTCACAGGATTGTAGTATCTCAGATCTTCCTTTCAATCTTACTTAAATATAGGAGTGAATTTGCTAGTTATGTTCTGATTCTTCTCATACCAAAACTCAGTATGGCTTAGTAGTATACTTAATGCAATTAGAACGAGGTCCAGAATCTTAGCAACTGTAAATTCCATCAGGTAGACAGATTGTTTTATGGTGTATGAATTATCCATCCAAATGTACATTGGTCCCTTTGAACAGTTTTAGTCCCTTACTTATATTTAGTTACAAAGTTAACGTAGCAAAGTTCACCTCACCTAAATTCAGAATTCACCCTATATTCTCATTATCAGTAATAGGAAGAAAACATGGGGGACAGAAGATTGACGTTGGCAGATGTATTAACCTCCTTGAAAATTTAATTTGAACTGCTTGTGTACATAACTGCTTGTGTACATAACCTTCTGTTTCTTCTGTGCTATGCTGCTTTCTCATTTTTCAAAGCCTTGTCTAAATTACTTTTTATGAGTAGCTGGAGGGAAAGCTTATAATGACTCTCATCTTAGAATAGCGCTACCCTTTAAAGCAAATCACAATATTCACAGCACTCTTTTCTGAGCTAACGAAACAGAAGAACTTAGAAATTCCTCAGGAACAGTGGCTGTAGCCTACTAGTTCAGTTCCTCCCTAAGATTCAGGCTACCAAACATTTACTAATGTGACAGAGAACTCTATTCTGTGAGTAAAATGTTAGTCAGCAGGTACCTGGGCAGGAGCACTCAGATCTGCCTGACTGTAACACAGGTAGATTGCCTTTTTGTAACACAAGTAGAGCATGGAATTAGAACCTCCAGATGAACCATTAGGATTTGGCAATTGCCCTTTCGTTCCTCCTCTTTGCCATACACATCTCTTTGTAAGTTTTCTGACTGATCCAGCTCTGATGCAGCAGTTCTCCAATTGTAAAAAGTTTGAAGAACTGAAATTTGCAAGGCTGACATACCTTGAAAGAAGTTTTCTGGTCTGGAGTCCTTCAGACACGTACCATACCATTCTATGTGGGAAAGGACAGCAGTTTCCAGTCTTACTGATGTTACAGAACATATATACGTTCAGAAACAGGCCAACACAACCATTAGAGATCCAAATCTGGACTCAGCAATCAGTGAATAATACATTACATGTATACTAGGTAGTTTTTATGAGAGTTAGTACAGAACTGAAGCAGGTCTTTGAGTAAAGCATGCATTTATATACCAGTGCAATAGGAATAATATCCTCTTTTTTCCAATAGGAAGTTGCTAGCATTACTGTACAATGGTCATACTTCACATTAATTAATCACATTTCAGCCCTAGTAAGCTCCCACTGCCATCCTGCTGCTGAGAAAGCAGCAAGAAGTGCATTCAAAGCAGTGGAAACTCAGTGAGGATGCAGTGAACGTAGTCTGTGTATGTAAGGAGCAGTGAGGCTTCTGGACAGCCTAGCATATCTGAATTCAGGCTGTGCTCACTGCCAGTCCTCCTTCCAGGACAGCAGGTGTAGGTGAGTCCTCTGTATTTAAAATGGCAGGAGACACACATGACAAAAGCATCCCCTACGAATTCTCACATAGCACACGTTTCTTCATTGAACTACTTAACATGGTTAACAAGCTTTCCTAACAACTGAAGACAGGATGAGAGACAGACTTTTTAATTTGCTCTCAGATATCTTCAGAAGATACCTCTCAAAACAATGCTGAATAAATATGTAAGCACAGACACTAACACTGAAAAAAATCTCCATCACAAAAGACTTGCAAACTTCATAGCTCAGGAGAAGTGTCAGAGGAAAGGGACAATGCAAGTAAGCAGAGAAAACAGAATAGCAGCTCACCAGTATGATGTTATTTTTTTCTGAGATTCTTTCTTTTTGGTCCCTCTCACCTGGCAAGAGCATGTGACCATAAATTCAACTTTGAGCTTTTAACATCCCTTGCATTACTCTTGTTGGGGTGGAAGAAGAAAAAGGGAAGGTTGCTGCTTTCCTTCTTGACTTTTTTCCACTGACATTAATACTATTTCCTTCATTTGGAATTGCCTGGAGAGCATATCCAAATAGCTGGCAGCCCACCAACGGAGGGACATAAAGATGATCTATTAAAAATCAGAATGGAGAAGGAGTCATACAAAAAGTGAGGTTAAACACAATGCTGCATGGTGTTTGCAATAAACACAGAATATGAAATCAGTACAAAATGCAAGGTCATTGTTGACCTCAGCTGATTATATAGGTATCTTGATGAAATAATATTAGGAACCATTATCAGTACAAAGGAAGACTAACTCTGATGCAGAAATTAATACTTGACCTCAAAGTCAGGGTGATAGAGACAGGTATGGTGAATTCATACAAGTTGCAAAATTATGAACATATTTAAAAAAATAAATAAATAAAAAAGGGCAAGAATTTATCCTATAAGTTCACAGATGATTGTTTGGAAAAGAAATAAAGCATTTTAGCTTGTGTTGGACTTCTCTATTATATCATCAGTGTGATATAGCCACAAAACAAAGCAAGCACTCTCTGAGGATACATCAGGAAATATATTTCCTAAGAGAAGTATTAATGCCATTGTAGCAGAAATTGGCTGCATTTCTTTAATTTTGTGTATGGTGTCAGTCATGAAAGAGAAGATTAATTCAAGTTAGGAAAGATACAGGGAAGTGCCACTGGGATGCAACCAAGACAAAATAAGTCTGACCTGCAGGGTAGAGTAAAGGCTGAGAGAAGAAAAGTGGTCTATAAATACACAGAATGGATAACTACAAGTGAAAGTGAATAACTATCTGAAAGGAAGGATAAAGCTGGCATCAAGAAATTGATAAAACTGCCATAAATGACTGTAAATTCACAACAGAAAGGAAAATTGCAAAATTTCATGGAGTGCTGTGTATAAGAACGATCTTTGGTATCAGTAGAAATAGTATGAAACGAAATGTGAGTCGGAGATAGCCAGGGCAGTGCAGGAAAGAAGAGTGGGTAACTTCCTGTACTAGCTAACTGTAACTAGCTAGCTGTAACCAGCGGTGTTCCTCAGGAGTCAGTGCTCGGTCTGGTCTTGTTCAACATCTTCATCAATGACCTTGATGAGGGGATAGTGGCCACCCTCAGCAAGTTTACTGATGATACGAAGTTGGGAGAATTGGCTGACGCGCCTGAAGGCCGTGCTGCCATTCAGCAAGACCTGGACAGGCTGGAGAGCTGGGCAGAAAAAAACCGGATGAGGTTTAACAAAAGCAAGTGTAGAGTCTTGCATCTGGGGAGGAATAATTGCATGCAGTGGTACAGGTTGGGGGATGAGCTGCTGGAGGGGAGCTCTGCAGAGAGGGACCTGGGTGTCCTGGTGGACGACAGGTTGGCCATGAGCCAGCAGTGTGCCCTTGTGGTCAAGAGGGCCAATGGCATCCTGGGGTGCATTAAAAAGAGCGTGGCCAGCAGGTGGAGGGAGGTGATCCTCCCCCTCTACTCTGCCCTGGTAAGGCCTCATCTGGAGTACTGCGTCCAGTTCTGGGCTCCCCAGTACAAAAAAGACAGGGATCTCTTGGAAAGAGTCCAGCGGAGGGCCACAAAGATGGTGAAGGGCCTGGAGCATCTCTCCTATGAGCAAAGGCTGAGTGAACTGGGTCTGTTCAGCCTTGAGAAAAGGAGACTGAGAGGGGACCTGATCCAGGTCTATAAATATCTAAGGTGTGGGGGGCAGAATGGCGAGGCCAGACTGTTTTCA
Organism: Tympanuchus pallidicinctus; assembly: GCF_026119805.1. Lineage (NCBI taxonomy): Eukaryota > Metazoa > Chordata > Aves > Galliformes > Phasianidae > Tympanuchus > Tympanuchus pallidicinctus. Next base: position 3,838,105 of record NW_026294813.1, on the reverse strand, counting down.
GTGGTGAGTGGAGACAGGACAAGGGGAAACGGCCGGAAACTGCAGCATAGGAAGTTCTGCAGCAATGTGCGCAAGAACTTCTTTACAGTGAGGTGACGGAGCACTGGAACAGGCTGCCCAGGGAGGTGGTGGAGTCTCCTTCTCTGGAGATGTTCAAGACCTGCCTGGATGCCTACCTGTGCGACCTGCTGTAGGGAACCTGCTTTGGCAGGGGGTTGGTCTCAATGATCTCTGCAGGTCCCTTCCAACCCCTACAGTTCTGTGATTCTGTGATTACATTAAACAAAATTTGTAAATTTCTTTTGAAATAGTAGTGTGGAAAAATACTATAAACTATTAAGAAAGAGCCTCTGAAGACCATCTAGGCCAATTGCTACAAAATTATTTCAATTATCGAACCAGCCATGCTGACCAAATTCACTAGTAGAAATTATATCAATACTTCCTAGAAAAAAAAAGCAAAATCTTAGCTCTAAGAAAACGAATTAACACTTTTACTACTCAGAGCAGCTATTTTTAAGAGGAATAGTTCAAGTTACATTCCAAAATACATTCCAAATACATAGATGAAAAACCAATTTCCGCTGGTCATCTTCCTTTCCTACACTGTGCCACTGTTTGTCAGTATTATTACTCAGCAGGCACCAGTGCTTGCCTCAGCTTTTCACAAGACTGAAGATGAGATATGCTATCAAGTGCATCCGCTATCAATACAAGCTGGGGGATGTAAGTATAGAGCACAGCCCTGCTAAAAAGAACTTGGGGGTACTAGTGGATGACAAGCTGGACATGAGCCAGCAATGTGCCCTTGCAGTCCAGAAAGCCAACCAGATCCCGGGCTGCATGAAAAGAAGCATGACCAGCAGGGCGAGGGAGGTGATCCTGTCCCTCTATTCTGTGCTGGTGAAGCCTCACCTGGAGTATTGCATCCAGAGGTGGATTCTCAGTACAGGAGAAACATGGACCTGTTGGAGCACACCCAGAGGAGAGCCGAAAATTACTCCAAGGGGGTGGAACACCTCTCCTATAAGAATAGAATGAAACAGAGGGGGCTGTTAGCCTGGAGAAGACGCTAACAGGCCTCTAGGCTCCAGAGAAGAGGCTAACAGGCCTCAGGCTCTAGAGAGACCTGAGAGTGGCCTTTCATTATCAAAAAGGAGGCTATAAGAAGGAAGATAACAGATTCTTTAGCAAAGTTTGTTGTGACCGTATAAGGGGAAGTGGCTTCTAACTAAAAAATTTAGATTGGATATACAGAAGTTTATTACTGAATGACTGAATACATTACTCAGAAAGGTGATGGCTTCCTTGTCCTCTGGAGACATTCCGGGTCAGGAGGGAGAGGGATCTAAGCAACCTGGTATCTATCTGTACGTGTATCTTTTCATTCCTCAATTACATTTAAGGTTTCCTTCTAACTCAAACATTTCTATGATTCTACATTGCTACATAACTTATTTGTGATCCAGGACCTAGTTTCAGCCAGTACTTTTCCAGGAGTCAAGATTGGTACTTTATAATAATTTTAACCTGATTCAGTAACACTCATCATCACCCAAAAGAAGCTTTAAAAATTCTTCAAAATAACATGCAGAGGGGAAGAGGGAGACTCATATATTTCTTGGATAAAATCAATAATACACTCTGGCAAGATGATTTTCTCTTCACAGAGGAAATAAAAAAAGATTTACCCAATTATTTCACAATGCTTTTCCTTTTCTGATTATTTGATTGTTCTGAGTTATCTTAAAAACAGGATTGTTGGCTGGTGGAAAAGCAGTGAGAATATGTAGAAGTTATCATATCAGTGCTGATTATAATATCAGTGTTGATTATTCTTTGAAATCAAGCTCAGGATTTTTATGTATTGCATTTCCACAGTTCACTCATCATTCCTACAGTGCAATTGTCAAGGATGAGTTGGCTCAAGCTAAAAAAGATTTAAAAAACTAAGATTTGTTCCAAATTTTCCAAAGCCAGTAGCTTAAAACAAAAGTCTGTCACTTAACACAAAGGCAGAAAGGCTCTTCAATGGCATCTCTAGTTAAACTAATTTCCCAAAATAACTGCACTTGCTACATTCATTAGGTCTCAAGAAGCTGAAAGTAGGTCAACTCAGAGCATGTTAGTTTTAGTAATCTATTGACTTTTTTTTTTTTTTTTTTTTCTTTTTTTGTCCATTATTTGTTTATAACAGCGTTCGGAAACGCCCAAACGTTACTGATCGGCTGCTGGTATCGTGCATCTACAAAAAATCTTCCCAGAAGAAGGCGCTAGAGACAAACGACTTCCCTTTACCTACCCGAAGCCAGGCCAGGAGCTCGTCTGCGGGACTGCAGCACTGACGGCGCTGTTTGCAGAAAGCAACCTAGCGAGAGTTGGAAACTGCAGAACTTCACTTACAAAGGGACTGAGAAAACCAAGAAATGCTGTGAAAATGCACCGCTTAACCCGAGCATAGCAGTGCTTAGTGAATTTGGCAGCCCTAAGAACTGGGCATCCTTCACTGTGCAGGTAGGGATGCCAAAGTTCAGGCACCAAATGGATCAGCAATGGAAATAGGAGTTGCCATCCAAGTCCAAATCATAGAATGATAGAATCATAGAAACAAGGAATAATATTTTTTTTAAAATTCACAGCGGGCATCAGAGGTCATATAATCCAACTCCCCTGCAACTAACAGGGACATTAACTGCTAGTTTTGGTTGTTCAGAGCCCTATTGATCCCAGCCTTGAATGTTCCCAAGGACAGGGCTTCCACCACATCTGTGGGCAATCTGCTAAATGTATTTCTTGTAGGCATTAAATTTGTTCCCAAAGCTTTTTCAGTTACTGAAATATTGAACACTCATACACAGCCAAAAGAGTACCAAGGAACTGCAAGAATGTCATTCTAGCCTGAAATTAGGTAAGATACTTAGTAAGTTAAAGACATGGCTTTATTCTTATAATCTTTGCATAATTTTCATGTAGAGCCTTTCCTTGCTCTGTTTTGCTTTCAAAATTTAAAGAAACAATTCCCATGCTGTCTGCCACCTGCTGCATTGCAATCTCTTGATTTGCATGAATGAATCCTGACGCAGTTTGGAGCCCACGATTGTCTTAAGCAGCACACAAGTTCATTCTGTTTATGAGAAGCTTTTTAGTTCAAACAGCTTAGATGATTGTCGTAATTCCTGCTGACTGCAAATATCAGAATATCACCACAGGAAAGAGGCAAAGCCTGGGTACTTTAGGGACTAATGCTAATACACTAAGCCTTGCAGTCATCCAATATAGAAACGACAACAGGATGAAAAAACTTTAAGGATTAAAAAAAACACCTCTACTTAAAGAAAGTTTCCCACCTTTCTATTTTGATGGAGTCAAAAGACACGGCCATGTTCATCATCCTAGTCACAATAATGTTGTCAGATTTGCTATACATTACTTAATTTGCATACAACAATCAGTTATTGGGTTTTTCAAATAGTTAGCTTACATTTTTAGCTGGCTTACTATCCAAATACTATTTATCAAAGCTATCAGACTACTGCACAAAAACTCAGCATAAACACTACATTTCTAATGCAAGCAGAGATTTGAAGCTGCATAGTAAGGATCAACAAGGGCTGGCTGTTGCTCTAGTGCAGGCAACCCAAGAGCAAAGGGTGAGCACAGGGCAGGCTAAACCTTCACCTGTGGTTGAAATCCCACAAGGTCTGGGCATACTGAGCAAGAGATGAACCAGGTCCAGGAAATTTAGTCAGGAGCAAAAGATAATACCAAATGAAGGATTGAGGCAAGACCCTCAGGTCCGGAGTTCATCCTGCAAGCACAGCCAAAGGCAGAACTGATAACACCAAGCTGAGGGGTGCACTTGATAAAGGCAGAGATGTCATCAAAAGCCAGAGGTGTCACATGGATGAGCATGAAAATTGGCCCTGCATAAACCTAATGCAATACAGAGAAGCAAAGCAAACTGCAAGGTTTTGCACTTAGGTTGGAGCAATTCCAGATATGTGTACAGAATGAGAGAAGAACTCCTTGAGAGCAGCCCTGCCAAGAAGGACTTAGGGGTTCTGGTAGATGAAAAGCTCGGCATGAGCCAGGAGCAGGCACTTGCAGCTCAGAAGGCCAACTTTATTCTGGGCTGTGTTAAAAAAGGGGCCAGCAGGGAGAGGGAGATGATTTTCCTCTCTGCCCTGTCCTCATGAGACTTAATCTGCAGTACTGCATACTGGTTTGGAGTTTCTATTGCTATAAAGATGTGGAGCTTTTGTAGAAGGTTCAGAGAGGCGTTCAGAGAGTTAATAAAAAGACTGGAGCATCTCTCCTATGAAGACAGGTTGAGGGAGCTGGGCTTCTTCAGTTTGAAGAAGTAAAAACATGAGGGAGACCTCATTGCTGCTTTCCAGTACTGGGAAGAAGCTTATAAGCAGGAAGGGGACTGACTTTTTACATGGTCTATTAGTGACAGGACCAGGGGGAATGGCTTCAAACTAAATAAGGAGAAATTTTGGTTAGATGTGAGCAAGAAATTCTTTACGTAGAGAGTGGGAGCCTAATCTAGTTCTTGACAACCCTGTCTATGGAAGAGGGGCAGAAACTAGATGATCTTTATAATCCATTTCCAATCTAATGCATCCTATGACTGGAGACAAGATGCTACATATACCTGGAGTACAACCCAGAATAAGATACTCACAAGCAGAACCAAGCTTCATGCAAGAGTCAGATCTGGAGACATAGAAGATCTTTACATGGCGCACAGACTGGTTCCCAACCTTAAGCTGAAATGGGTCTCCCAAGGCCCACAGGCATACCATGAGAATGGAGACCCAGGCAACATTCTGTGGGGAGAATACTGGGGCCCTCAGGCACAGGAGCCTCCCTAATCTTTTTTTTTTTTTTTGCTTGTATGGAGCTAAATACCATTATATATTGGCCTATAAATTTTTTGAAAGCAAAAAAAAAATAGGCCACTGGGCTCCAGATTTTTAATATTTGAAATTTACCTAGATTCATTGTATGAATAGATTTCTAAAGATTGCTGTTTTCTTGACCCTCTACCAGGACACCTACATCTCTCAGATGTTCATTGCAGACTGGTAGCCTCCCTGTATGATATCACAAGCCAACTCCAGTTCTCTTGCTTCACTGGTGATCTGCCAGCAGCCATACTTGGTGCAGAGACCCAGCATGGGACATGGCATAACGCATGGAAGTGCTCTAAGGCAGAGTAGTCCCTGACTACAACCATGTGCTGTCAGTTTTTGTCCAAATGATAGGAAACCATCAGGGCACGGGTCATTTGTATGAGTGCTGGTTTTTGCACATCTTCTTTTCTTTTGGGCTGAGCGCTTCAATTTTGATAAGATACAGAGGCACTTTTAGGAGTAAAATTTTCTTCCCTCCTAAGTCATGTAAAGCTTTGAGTCTGGCAGATACCTGAGCACTGCCAGAGTACATACTTTTTAGCTGCAGATCACAGGCTATTTACGGTTTCCAGGTTTTCTCCAGCACAAGGCAGTTTCCTTCAAATTAGAGTAGTGAAAGCAAGAATTGCTGACAGGTTTGCTCTCTGCACTTACCAACAATTTGCAGAGATTATAAGCCTGTCAGAAAGATATCATTGAAGATTTAAGGGATTGCTTTCTATAATCATTCTGAAATGACAGTTAACATACAGCAAGTTCTCCATCATAATCTGAAAAAAAGCTTCTTACAAACAGTAGCAGTATTTTATATTTATGGAGGATTTTTTTTTTTTTTTTTTTTTTTTTGTAAAAAAATAAATGAATTTTGTGTAAATCTAATAACACTTATACAGGGGCTGCTTTGAAAGTAACACCTCCTATTTTATTTTATTGGCCCACAACATAAGAGATGGGTGTTGGTGGTGTGGCAGTAGAGGTTGAACCTTCTCATCAATATTCCACTACATTTTGTTGACATGTTACAGATGGCAGCAGAGGGGTAACTCTTGACAAAATGGTGTCTGACATGGAAGTGAATGTGAAACAAAAATATGTCACTGAATTCCTCTGTGTGGCAAAAATTGCACCAAGTATTATCCATTGAAAACTTACTGAATGCTTATGGACACCAAGCAATGGATGTGAGCACAGTGAGGAGGTGGGTTGTGCATTTCAGTTGAGGAGACAGTGACAGCATGTCACCACTGCTGGTGCAGGTTTTACACATGTTCATCACTGGCAAAAATGCACAGCTAGTGGTGGCGACTGTTGAAAATCATTGTTCTGTAGCTGAGAATTTGTTATATCAACTACTGCTGTTGTGTTCTTTGTATCTGTTGTTGTTTCTATGGAAATAAATAGGAGAATTAATTTCAAAGCAATTTGTGTATTTATTTTGGCGCTGCAACATTTTCCTGACTGCACTTCCTTGTTATTTCAATCCCATCATGAGTGGTATAGAAAAGGATCATCCACCTGACTTGTAAAGATCACACATATATTAAACAGGCACATGCATCTAACTCATGCTGACTAAAGCAACAACAACAACAACAACAAAAGATATAAATCTCTGAAACTGTTTGCATTGCATACTTTTTTATGTAGAAATGTGAGGATGGTCCGTGAACAACTGGTCAGAGGTTTCTTTGATATCCAGATTTGGTAGGAAAAATAATGGAGTTCAAATACTGGTTTAAGCTATGCAATCTAATGGGATCACAATAGATATACAGGTAAACTTATGTTTTAAAGGTAATTTCCTCTATTGCAGAATATATATAAGAGCTCCTTCCATTAATTAAAAATAACAAAAATAATGGAGAAAATAATGCACTCCATTTTAACTGGATGAAAGTCACTAGCTAAAAGTACTGCATTTTTTGGCATTGTCCATACAGTTGCTTCAAAGCCAGGTTTGTGTAACATGAAAAGCAAAAAGAACTCAAAATCCTTTCTGCTGTTGTCAGTCTATTTTAGGCCACAATGCCTGCACAATGAATTTAAAATCAAGGGGTGTAAGGCATTAAAGAACAGTGGAATCATTCTTTCATAAGCTGACACAGTTTGATTTAAAGAAATTCAGCTGTAGATATGTGGCTGTCCTGTGCTATTGTTCCACCACAGCAAAAAGCAGTCACCGAGAAGCAGCTGGATTAGAACAAGAATTAATTCTTTAATGCTGAAATGGATAAGAGTCTTAAGCAGCAAGGTTCCTCACATCGTTTGTTTGGAAGCCCAGTGCTCACCATTCCTTTTAACAACAATAAACCAGATAAAATTTCTGAGCAGAATATATATTCAAAGGCCAAATGATACTCAGGGCAAAGGACAAGCTGTTCAAAAGAAGGCTGCAGATTTGAGCTGAATGAATCTGAAGCATATATTAAGATACTTGGTTTTATTTCTAGTATTGGCCTTCTCAGATTTTTGTTTGTTCACTTTCCTGCCAAGAGAGGACATGTACCTTCAATTTGCCTTTGTTAGTGGTACAGGAAATCTTGTTTAATTGAAGTAGCATTTTCTTTTCAGTAACTGTGCTGCTCAGGAATGCAGTCTTTGTTTTATGCACATAACTCTCATCACCATCATCTTCTTTGGTTACTGAGTAAACTTAGTCTTTCTCTTTGTCTCTTGTTCTGGTTTCAGCTGAGTAGAGTTAGTTTTCTTCATAGTAGTTGGCGTGATGCTGTATGTTGGATTGGGGATATGAATAATGCTGATAACGCAACAATATTTCAGCTGTAGGTGAGCAGTTCTGTACAGAGCCAAGGATATTTCAGCTTCTCCTATGTGTCTGCTAGAGGGGCATGGGAAGATGGGAGCGGACACAACCAGGACAGCTGGCACAAACTGGCCCAAAGGATGTCCCAAACCATATGGTGTCACACTCAACAACATAACTGGGGAACTGGCAATGGGCACAGCCACTGCTGAGAGACCAGCAGGTCAGCTGGTGCTGGACAGTTTTGTTATGCATCACTTGTTTTTTGTGTTTGTGCTTGTGATTTTTCTTTCTGGTGTTTATTACTATTATTATTACTATTATAATTGAACTGTTCTTATCTCAACACACACATTCTTTCACTTTTTTTTTCTCAGTTCTCCGCCCCACTGTTAGCAGAGCAGGCCTAACAGCTGTGTAGTGCTTATCTGCCCACAAGACTAAGCCACTACATCCTTCTTTCCACATTCTTCTTACTTTACATACTGAAGTAGTTGTGTGGCAGCTACATCATTTTTATCCCTTCTTTTAGCTCTGTATTTTGTCGATACAAAGAATTGATGGGGAGTGGGATTTTCTTGTCAAAAGTTCCTTGTGTGATTAAGTTGGGGGTACTTTCATATTTCAAAGTGGGTAAGTATAGATATTCCCTGCTGAAGTTAGGCAGAACTGAAGAGGTGATGATGTCAGCTCGGGCTAGCCTGCAGCATGATCTTCCATGGAGTTACTGATAGTAAAAATGAGCGTTTTAATTTCTTCTTATTTTCCTGCCCCTACATGTATCCTTCTCCAAATGATTCCTACGCAGAAGATAGTATTATCGAGTGCTAATTACAGGGAGAGCAATCCAGGGATGACCAAGCAGACTTGAAGAGCCAGTCAGAGGCATACACCGATAGCTTTGATCCACAGATGCATATTTTAATTTGTTGAGTTAATGTAAAGTTTTGAACTATTATGTGTGGATTCCTTTTTAACACATAGGCTTTAGCCAGAACAGAATACTTTTAGAAAACAAAAATTTCATATAAAATCTTCATTATAAGGGAATGTTGTTGAGCTCTAAACTTTCTCAGTATTCTATATCTTGAGAGAAAAGAACAATTTAGTTGTGATTTCCCAAATGCAAAATAGGAGGCTAGAACCCCACGCCTTTTCTGCCTTCTACCACTCCCTCCATACATATTAGTAATCATAAACTCTAGACAGATTACATAGTGTTCAGTTTCAGTAAATATTTTTCCAGTTTTCCTTCGAAGTCCCTAAATTCATTCTTAGTCTTAAGTCCTCTATCAGTAAAGGGTGAATTCTAGGCCCATCTCTTCCAGATTGCTTCCATTTTTTACTAAAATGTATGTGTTATGGTACACTGTCACTTGACATTTGATTAGAAAAGAACAAGCAGATTAAGCATATAAGCCATCCCTCCACCTCTAAACAGATGCCTCCTCTTCGAAATGCATGTTTTTATGACTCAGTCTCAAGAATCAGTGAAGAACAGACACAACACTGAGTTGCTAAAATTGCTCCTGCAGCTAATGGAAGCTTATTATTATCTGCTATGCATACATAAATATGTGAATAAATTGCCAAAGCTTGAGTTCTCCTCACTGAGTTTGAGTAATTATCTTCCCAATTAGTCACTGTGAGCTAAAGAAAATTGTATCACCTGATACTTATGGACAAGATAAGTACACATAACACTTTACCCTAGGTGGAAAATGGAAGTCAAATATAAGATCTAAGGATAAATCTTGTACACTACAGGCTCTCTTACATAAGTTCATAGTAAGAACATAATGGTTAATGATATAGGGTTCTTTACTGAAAGCACAGATTTTCACAACTGTTTTGTTGGAGTAGCATGGTATCTTACATGGCAGGAAGTCCCAGCCACAAGAGACAGGAGTGAGGTAGTTAAGAATTCCTAAAAGATTTAATATAGATTTGGGTGAAGTGAAAGGATGATACTGAAATGATCTTAAAAAGAGCTCAAGAAGAGTGTGACAAGAAAGCTGGAATCATGCAGAGAAAGGAGTGTCAGCCAAGAAGAGTAATGTTAGTAGAGAAATATTTAAAAAAAAAAAAAAAGACAGCAAAAATTTAATAATTTAATTGTTGCATTTCTTCCTTGGCATTGAAAAGCAAGAAAAGTAAGATTGAACTCAGACTTTGAATGCAAAAGGCCCCCACAGCTATCTATTTTGGCAGTGCCAGTGCATGCTGGTGTTGCCATTCTGAGACCCTGATGCCACTTGCCTTTTCTGTCTTCAACATGTTGTTTTTCAAGTTGAAAGAAGAGCTGGTTTAGTCAGTAGAGGATTTATAAAATTGTGGGAGAGGATTGCATAGGAGGACTCTGTGTACTTTGAAATAGGTTTTAAGACATTGTAAAATCTGTTCAGTCATGCTTCTGCTCTGAAAGCTGCAAGCACTATCCTCACATGACAGCACAGGGTGAAGGCACAGCCAAGAGACACATGAAGAAGGATCAGCACTTGCAGTCATAGCTTGGAATAAAGGATCTGGGAAGGGTGGGATATGTGACCAGAGCACAGGGCCACAATAGATGGAGATCAGCATCAATGTGAACTTCCCTAGCAAACTGCATGGTGCTGCTTCTCCTGTCACTGCGCTACTGCCCCATTGCGGCCGGCAGACAACCAGCCATGGAACAGTATGATATTGTGTCCTGTAACCCGCCCATTGCCACCTCAGAAGCTGCAAACCTCAGCAAAATCCTTCACACAGAACAGAGTTGAAATTCCCTTGTCACCCTCTGAATTGGCATGAGAGAAAAAGCCAGGAGTAAACCAAATGCCACATTTGTATTTTTACTGCCTGTTTGCTTGACCTCTGTTTGCATAATACAAGAAGCTCAAACAGAGCTGCTTGGTATGTCCTGACAGTGGGAGACGAGTCATGAAGGATCCCACCACTGACGCTGTCAGATGACTTTTTGGGTAGCATTTGCAAAAAAGATAAAAAAATAATCAAATTAGCAGTGCTGATTAGTGGATGATTTGCTGCTGAATCCCTACTTAAAATGCTGGTCTACCTTTCAGATGCTTCCCTCGTGTGCTGCATTCCATTTTGCTTAGTAAATGAGAAGTGTTTCAAGATACTACACAAGTGCTTTTTCTCAGCAAGAAATATGCATTTTGCTTGTGATTGAGAAAACCCGTTCCAGCTTTTGGTAGGAAATGACCAGGGCTGTCAGGTCAGACAGGATGGAAAAGAATGAAAATCTTCTCATATTCAATCAGCCCCCAATTACAGTTTATCAGCAAGAGAGCAGATCAGAAATGAGTTTCTTTTCAAATGGAGCTCTCTGCATACAGCCATGTGAGCTGTGGTGCTCCAAATCCAATAAATCACCCTTGGTATTTAGTTCCCTTGGAACAGTTTATCTATCCAATCTATGCTTCTACTCGTGATCACAGGTTTCTTTAAATGAGAAAAATAGCAAAAAGTACAGCCAACGGGAAATCCTTTGTTTGCTTAAAGTTTCAAGCAATAATCACAGATTTATTTTACCTTTATTCAGGGATTTACCTTAGCTTATTTCCCTTGACAGATCGGTTTAGTCTGTGATGAATCTATCATCTTTTGAAAGCTAAAACAATCCGGACTAAACCTATGGAACTTGACACAGCTAATCTTTTCTCCTGAATACACCGTGAACTCAGATGTTACAGTGTCTGTCTACTCTGCTGAGTATTGGTCTAGAAATGTTTTACTTCTGCAAACTAAGCTAAACTCCTTTTCCCCCTTCCTCAAGTAGTTTGCAAACTTACATGAATATGCTATGCAACATATTAAATATCCATATTTACTTTTAACTTAAAAATAAAAACAAAATAAAACAAAAAAAACCCCACAACTACAGAGGGAATTATCTACTATTCCAGTACAAAAAGTTGCATACCCCCACCGAATGGCAGAGGGCAGAGAAACAGAGTAAGCTGAGATGATACTACATTGGTCACTCTGAAAGTAATGCCTCCTATTTATTTCCGTGGAAACTCCAACAGATTTTAAAAGCGTAATATTTGATAGAGCAAAGTCTAAGCTAGAAAACACCCTTTTTCAACTGAGTCACCACCACTAGCTGTGCATCTTTACCGGTGACGAACAAAAGTCTGCTTGCCATTCGTAAAGATCTGCCCCAGCTGAGGTGACAGCTGTCCAGAACATGGCTTATTTTTCACATTGCTGTCACCACTGCTGAAATACATGACACCACACACTGTATTCACATGCACTGTTTGGTCTCCATAAACATTCAGCAAGTTTCAATGAATATCAATGGGGGCAACTTTTGCCACACAGTGCAATTCTATGACACGTTTTTATTTCACAATCACTTCCATGTCAGACACCATTTTGTCAGAGTGCCCTTCTGCTGCCACCTGTCATGAGGCAATAAAATGTAGTGGAACACTGGCAAAAAGGTTCAACCTCTACTGACACACCACCAACACCCATCCCTTATGTTGTGGCCAACAGAATAAAATAGGAGGTGTTACTTTCAGAGCAGCAGCAGTCTCCTCCCCACTTTTTTTTTTCACTATTGTGGCAGTGAACAAACAGAGTTTCATTTCTGATGCAATACTCAGCAGTACTGACTATTTTGAATTTTGGGTGTAAATACTGATGCTAAGCGATGACCTCCATTGGTTTCCAGGATAAAGATGAGGTTTTTATTCACATGAACTGGGGAGTGAATGCAGCTGGAGTTCTTCAAAGGTGCCATTAATAGGGATTGAAAACCTCAGTTTTTAAATCAGCTTTGAAAATCTTGACCTGACTGTCAGAGAAAGATGCAAAGTGCCATTATTCAAAGCTGTGCAGTTGTCCTTTGATCTATCACTGGTAATTTAATACAGGGCTTTGCTAGCTCTGGTCAATTATTTTCCATTTCTGTTTCTGTTCTAAATGGCTCCTTTCTTTTGAGCATTTCATACATTTTGGTACAGCTTTTCCAAAACCATAGTGCAGTGGAGAGCAAATTCAATGAATGCAGAGAGCTGCTTTGCCAGCATAATGTTTGCAGCTTCAGTTACATGAAAGCCATCGTAACAATGCTCTGTGTTTGCCCCCAGTGCAGCAGCAATATATCTTCTTTTCAAAGACAAGAAAGAAGGAAAAAAAAAAAAGAAAAAAAAAGACTATTTTTGAGCTGGATGTTTGTCATTTTTGATGGGAGAGAAGGCAGATACAAAAATACAGAAGAGACTTTGAAACATTCCTCAGCAACAGTTCTGGGTAGAAATGTATAATGCTACTGTACAAGAGTCAAAAAAGAAGCTCCTTAACCCTCATGGCAAGTAAGCTCTTGATTTCTGGAAGGGCAGACTTGCTTTATTCATTGTTTTTGGCCCTTCATGTTTTGTAAAATTTTGCTATGAAAATGGCCCATAGAAGCCTCAAATTGAACCAGATTCAGATGTACTTGTTCCAGTACACAACTCTTGGAGAGGATGCAGGGTAACATAGCAGGTTTGAGTTGGCAACTCATTGCTCATTGCTTTCTCCTCAAGCAACAGCAGTCCATGATTGCCCCAGCTTCCCAATGCACAGTTATGACCTTCCTTCCCTCTGTTTTTCTTTGTCATGAATGAAATACTTCCTTTTGCTATTTTAATATCAAATAGGAGGACAAGGACAAGAGGCAGACAAATGCCATTCTAGAAAACATCAGGGAGTCATTGTTAGTTATGCAAGCCAAATTCTGCTGTATGAGCAGACACTGGTATAAAATACAATAAAATGAAAACAAATGAAATGAAAGGTGTGAGTGCAGCTTCCACTGAGTGAGGGCTGATGTTAAGAGAAAATCACAGTTAGCATTAGGAGAGAGACTAGGGCTGGAACAAGCCCAGAGCAGCTCTGAGGCCTGGAGATAATTTGCTTTTGAGGAAGCCTAAAATGTTACTGCCTCCTGCTGTGTTAATTAAAGCAAGTGATACCAGCTTTTTAAAAAAGCAAAGTTGCCTTTTTGAAGAGTACTCTATAAAAGATTGCTCTGTGATGGTGATGGGGAAGGGAAGGCTGCTCTCCAAGGCAGGCCTGTAGGGCTGACTTCAATCTTATGGGCATGGTGCCCATGGCTGCTACTGAGGAATCTTCCTCCTTGTTGTCTGCAGAGACACAGTAAGTGGGTTCTTTTCCACAAGGCTGAGAAAAATTAAATGCAGGCTCTAAAGAACCCTGTCAACTCTATCAGAATCACAATGAGTTGGGCAGTCAGATGTGACCACACAGAACATATATATTAGAAAAAAAAAAAAATTTGAACCCTTCCTCCTTACACAAACAAAAAGTTGATCTTTAAGGATTCTTTCCAACACAAATGATTTTATGATTCTAGGAAAACCTAAGCATTGCTCTGATCTTGCCACGTACAAGTCACAGTAATACCCGTAGACCTTGGGAGAGACAAAAGTTTGGATGCGTGGATAAACCTCTTTGAGCTTGCTAGGATGTGAAAGCCAGGAGTACACATATATCATTCTGTCAGCTTTTGGCATTCTCAGTCATGGCTGCATTTGGCTTCCCTCAGTCTCATGTAAAGAACAGCTTTCAAAATTTTAATTGATTACATTTTTATCTTCTCCTTTCTTGAAGTCTCCAAGCTTCTCCATGCCTGTACCTCAACCACTTGCCTGTATGACCTCTCAGATTCCTTATATACGCTGTGCACCCACTTGTATTTACAGCCTGCAAAGGCCTCAAGGTCTTTTGCTTAGGGTATGTCACAAGCAGTAGTTACAAATGTATCTTAAGCAGAGTAGCAGGATTTCCATTATTTCTACATTTTGGTTTGGAGGGACGACTTCCAATATTTTGCTCTAGACAAACATCTAAGTTCCTTTCTACATTATTTTCATAATTTAAATTAAAATATTTACTGTTTACCGTGAGAACAAAGATATCAATATCTTACCAAATTTATTTTCAAAGACTTGGAGAATTTAGTCTATTGGACTGGCAGAATTTGCATGAATATTTGACATGAGTTCACCAATAAAAAGTCATTCCTTAGTAATTTGATGTCCTACTATAGTAACATCATGTGGTTGGTGAATGAAGGAAAGACAGAGGATGGAATCTTTCCATATTTTAGTAAGGCCTTTGATACTGTCCCTCACAGAATACTTCCGGACATAAGGTCCAACTGCTAGGTAAATAGGTTGATGCTACACTGGGTGTTGAACCAGCTCAATGGTAGATCAATCACTAACAGTGTTCCCCAAGACTCAGTTCTAAGGACAGTTTTATTTTATCAGTGATTGTCATGTATAAGAGATATGCATCCTCAACAAGTTTACTGCTGATGTTAAACTATGAGATGCTGTTGACTACTTGGAGGGGTGAAAAACCTTGCAGAGGGATCTACAGACATTGGAGCATAGGGCAATCATGAGCATGAATTCCAAGCAAGGAAAATGCCAGGTGCACCTGGGATGGAGCAATGCCAGACAGAGGCACAGATGGGAGATGAGTGGCTGGGGCATCTTGGGGTGCTGCAGCCAGCTGCTCAACATGAGTCAGACTGCCCAGGAAGCCAAGTGGCAAATCACATTTTGGGGTGCATTAACACAGCACAGCCTCAAGACTTCATTTTACAAGCTTAAACCAGATATTTTCTTAGTCTTGCATGGTTTTAAAGTTAATCTTAACAGCTGGATCATTCATGGTTAAGAATTCATTAAGAAATGCATCACTTCCTATGATGCATGAGCAAAACAACATAGAATTATATTTTCTAGTCTTGAAGGGCTGAAGGATGCGATGTCTGGAGATTTTTGATTCTTCTGTTATTTTCCTTGTAGAATAAGTTATCAAATTTTAAAAACTAATTGCTAATACAAATTTTGATTCACTGAAAAAATTGTTCACATTGTTTCACTGAAAATACTTTTACTGCAATCAGAAAATTTACTTAGTTAAAAATCTCATGCGTTGTGCTTTTTAATTGCCTTCTGATTTTCATTAAAATTGATAGACATAAGAATAAGCTTCTACAGAAACAAAGTTTTTTATCATTTTAATATAATAAAAATGCAACTAATTTTTTAAAGCTAACTTACACTGGTATTTCTTTAAAATTACTTAAGAAATATCAAGTAGAATATAAATTAACTGGGATTCCCATCTTTCAAAAGGATTGTTTTTACAAAAAATTTGATTTATTTGAGGAAATAATTAAGATACATTTGAAAGATGGAGCATCATTATACCCATTAGGGATCATTCTTGTTGAATTTCAGTCATGGTTTAGGTAGTTGTTTTTGTGTTGTTATTTTTGTTTGTTTCTTTGTTTTTGGTTGTTTCCTTTTGAAAATGTTTCCATCTAAAAATTTTCTCACTCTTTATCTTTAAACCTTTGCACTTATGGGTAACCCATCTGACATCCAGGGAAGAGCCAGAACTCCACCTCAGCCTTGAATTTCCTAATTTTTTTTTTCATTTCTAATCAACCAAAAAGATTTTGTCCATTCTAAATCTGCAGCATGTAGTGGATCGTTAAAAACCTGATTTTTTAAAAAGAGAGGGGGGAGATGAGGTCAAGCATCAACATTCTCAAAGCTATCATATTATATCCTCAACCTTCAAGGAACAGATGAGTGTTAACCACAAATGGCCTTATATTTTTATGCTTTGCACTACATATAAATAGCATCCTTCCTTTGGCTTACTTTCCCCTTCCTTGAATTCAGCCTTTAAAAAGATAAACTAAGTGTCCTAAGAATCTACAACAGAAACATTATCCTTGTATCACTAAGATCTTTTCTAAATTGCCTCCATGTTTTCAAATAATCTGTAAGTATGTAAGACAGACATAATTGGAGGTGTCAATTACTATAATTTGATAACATGTAAGTCTTTCTTTTCTTGATAAATAAATGAAATCTATTAGCCTAAATTAATATTTGTAACCATCTATCCCAGTCTTAAAGGCACAATTATGCTTTGAAGCTGGCTCACCAAAACCTAGTACAAGCTGTGCTGCTCTAGTGTTGAGATTTCCATGAAATGTGTTATTTATATAGATTCACCAGAGGGGGGAAATGTTAGCCTCAGTTTTCTTATAGAAAATTATGTAGGTCACTCAGAAAGTAATGCCTCCTATTTATTTCCTTGGAAACTAGAACAGATGAAAGAGCACAATAACACAGTAAATTCTCAGCTACAAAACGCTATTTTTCAGTGTTGTCACCACCATTAGCTTTGTGTATTTTCATCACTGTTGAACAACTGTCTATATGATGCATTCACAAAAATCTGCACCAATGGAGGTGACCCACTCTTGCCACTGCTGAAACACACCACTCACCCCTCACTATTTGGCCTCCATCAATGTTCAGCAAGCATCAATGAATGTCAGTGGGTGCCATTTGTTCTGCATGGAGGAAGTCAGTGATACACCTTCTCTTCATACGCACTTCCATGTCAGATGACATTCTGTCTGACCGCCTCCCTGATGCCATCTGTCGCACAGTGACAACTTATAGTGGGATATTGGCAGAATCAGAGTCACACAACTGTAGGGGTTGGAAGGGACCTCTGGAGATCATCCGGTCCAACTACCCTGATAAAGCAGGTTCCCTAAAGTGCATTACACAGAAAAGCATTCAGGTAGGTTTTAAATATCTCCAGAGGAGCCTCCACAACCTCCCTGGGCAGCCTGTTCCAGTGATCTGTTACCTTCAAGATAAAGAAATTTTTTCTCATGTTCACACAGAACTTCCTGTGTTCTAGCACATGCCCAAAGCGCTTTGTTCGTCTGCTGGGTACCATTAAAAAGAACCTAGCCCAAGGGATCTGCAACCCACTTTTTAGACATTTATTAGTGTTTATGAGATTCCCCCCTAGTCTCCTCTTCTGCAGGCTGAACATGCCAGGTCTCTCAGCCTTCTACATACAGAAAATGCTCCAGATCTCTGATCATCTTCGTGGCCTTCAATTAGGCTCTGTCCAGAAGTTCTCTGTCTGTCTTGCACCGGGGAGCCCAGAACTGAACACAGTGCTCCAGATATGATCCCACCAGGCAGAGTAGAGGGAGAAGATCACCTTCCTCAATATTCTGGCCACATTCTTAAATTCATCATTGGCCTTGTTGGACACAGGGGCATACTGCTGGCTCATGGACAACCTGTTGTCCACCAGGGCAACCAGGTCCTTCTCTACAGAGCTCCTCTCCAGCAGGTCAGCCATTAACCTGATGCATGTGGGTCATCCTCCCCAGCTATCGGACTCTGCCCTTTCCTTTGTTGAACTCCATAAAGTTTCTGTCTGCCCAGATCTCCAGCCTGTCTGGATCTCACTGAACAGCAGCACATCCTTCTGGTGCATCAGTCACTCTTCCCAGATTCATGTCATCAGTAAGAGAAGATTCAAACTCTACTGCCATCTCACCAACATTAACCTCTGAAGTCACAAGTCAACATAACTAAATGTAAGATATTATTATTGGAATATTCCTCAGGAGTTTGCTAGTCAGCCATATACAAAATATAGCTATAATTTATGAAGACTCTCTTTTAAAACTTGTAATTGATGAAGTCCAGTCTATTGGTGAAAGTCAAACAAGAGAGGACATTTTCTCTGTTAATTCTACAGAATATTTTGTCAGCATGAAGAATGCCTACTTGGAGAGCAATCAGGAGGAGGCATTCCCTCCTGTCAATTGGCATGCCTGTTAAAAGTGTGGGAAAAGTCTCTCTAACTGGCATGTTAGCATAAAGCCAAATGACAAATTGTTGTAGATTTATGAAAGAGAAAAAAAAAGAAGAAGGAATAGCAAAGCAATAAGAAGATGGAGGTTAATTTTTATACAGTGTGGAAGGAAACAAGCAGTAATGGAGGTAAGTAAAAACATTTCATACAAGATAACATTTGAAGATATTGCAATTATCTCTTTAAAATATCAGATTTGTATCTGTTTTACTTCCACATGATGCATCTGCAGTAAACTTTTCAGAGAAAAAAGCATAGTACAATAACTTAAACAGAAAATGTGTTCAATTTCTGGGCCATAAAGCCTAGGAAAAAGTCCTCATTCCCCGAATTAAACATGCAAAATTTGATTTTACCATTTTACCATGGTGTGTTCTTCAAAGTACAAATGCCAGTGGGAGTAAACAGTAGACATGGGTGGGAATCGCCACTAGTAGTGCTACTTTCATTTAAACAGATTAATATGTGGCCAACAGCACTGACCAATTCTAATTAGGAACAGGAAAGTCCACCTTGTCTGGGCAACATCCACTCACTATATTGCTTCTATTTAAGAAATACGAGACAACTCAAAATGAACTCATCCTAACCCAATCTGTCTAACCTTCTGCAACACTATTTCAATGCTATCTAGTCATGTTTCACGTGTTATAGAAACACATACCAACACAATTGGCAAAATCCAGGTAAAATCACTAAGATAGCCCAACCGGACTACCTGTCCTGCCCCAAAAGGGCCATCCTCTCACCCTGACAGAATATGGCTGGAGTCACACAGCCAGCCTGTGCACTGCAGTCATAACACAAAGTTCTTTGAAAAGTGGAAGGCAGAGAGGAAGGAGATCTAAAGGTTGGTTTCCTTGAGCACTTCTCTGATCATGAATCACCTTGATCTTTGGCTTTACAGCAAGTGCTGCCAACATATGAAGATATTATAGAATCATAGAACCATAGAATGGTTTGAGTCAGAATGGACATTTACATCACCTAGTTCCAACCCCCTGCTATAGGCAGGGACACCTCCCTCTAGACCAGGTTGCTTAAAGCCCTATCCAGCCTGGCCTTGAATGCTTCCAAGGAGGGGGCATCCACAGTCTCACTGGGCAACCTTTCCAGTGTCTTACCACCGTCACAGAAAAAAAATTTCTTCCTAATATCCAGTCTAAATCTACTCTTTTCCTGTTTAAAGCCACTTCCCTATGTCCTCTCACTACATGTCCTTCTAAAAAGTCCCTCCCCAGCTTTCCTGTAGGCCCCTGTAGGCCATTGTAAGGTCTCCTCAGAGCCTTCACTTCTCCAGGCTGAAGAGCCCCAGTTCTCTCAGCCTGTCCTCATACGGAATGTTCTCCAGTGATCTGATCATCTTCACAGCCCTTCTCTGGACCCTCTCCAGCAGCTCCATGTTCTTCTTGTATCAGGGGCTCCAGAACTGGATGCAGTACTGCAGGTGGGTTCTCACAAGCACAGAGTAAAGGGGCAGTAGTGTAGATTGTTCAAGTTGCCCTCAATAACTGCAGCATGAGAGCTGCATGCTTAGCACTGTTTTGTTTGTTTGTTTCTTCCCATGATAGCCTGTTCTGTTTGCATTATGCAAAGTAAGCAAGCTTTCACACTGTAAGTAACCTCCTTACAATAAAGTGATAGTAGACCAGCATCATTAAATAAGCCTCATCGTCTTCATACCAATGCTGATCACATCTCACATCAGGGACTGCAATCTATAGTGCTAGATGAGTATCTCTTGCTATATTAGACATCACTGATTTTCTTATTTGTCGCGTGTGTTCTTTCACAGAAAAGAAATTGCTTCATTCTGCCATTTAATGCTTATGGCAGAAAGGAGTTCACTTTGTTCAGGAAAAAAAAAAACAGTTGAAATATCTCTGTATTCTTTATTCAGAAACCTACAGACAGAGTCAAAGCTATTAATCTTCTAATAATTAATTCCGATAGCCACATATTTTTGAAATCCAAGGTAACATGTTCACAAGACTACCAAAAAATAAACAAACCAAAAAGCCAAACAAGCAAA
This sequence comes from Tympanuchus pallidicinctus, assembly GCF_026119805.1. NCBI lineage: Eukaryota > Metazoa > Chordata > Aves > Galliformes > Phasianidae > Tympanuchus > Tympanuchus pallidicinctus. The sequence goes on along the minus strand of NW_026294813.1, from coordinate 3,817,644 downwards.
CAAAACAAAACAAAACAAAACAAAACAAAACAAAAAAAAAAAAAAAAAAAAAAAAAGAAATAAAACCACCCTCAATGTCCCCTGTGTTGTCCCTGCCTAGCAGTTTACCAATCTGTGCCCAGGGAATCACTGGTGGGCCGTAAATAATGAAATGCTACAACTGCAGAATGCAATGAAAACACAAAAACCTATCTGTGCATGAGCAAGGAAAAAGAATCTGGGAAGGTGAAAAGTAGCAAACACGGAATGCTTGCCAGCTTATATCTGGTTGGAAATAAATGCTACTCTGTGAGCACTTCAAAAAATGGTAAGAAAAATTATTTTGAAAATAGTTACTCTAACCTCAAGTGATATTTTTAAAAGTCTAATTTGTCCTTTAACTGATAAAAGTTACAAAAAATGAGTAGATGTCACAGTTGACACCAGCATCTCACACACAAAAGTAAAATGTAAGTCAAACCAGGTATGCTCGTGAGTTTGCTCCATTCAGATCTTGTTATATTTTCTAGTATGACTGATACTGGGGTGAAAGGGAGTCAGCCTCACCTCTGTCCCTGGAAAGGTGATGGAACAGCTTGTATTGGATGTCATCTCCAGACAACTGGAAGAAGAGGAGGTTATCAGGAGTAGTCAGCGCGGGTTCACAAGGGGGAGGTCGTGCTTGACCAACCTGGTAGCCTTCTATGATGTTGTCTCTGGCTGGGTGGATAGGGGGAGAGCAGTGGATGTAGTCTACCTTGATTTCAGCAAGGCATTTGATACTGTCCCCCACGACATCCTTATAACAAAGCTGAGCAAGTGTGGGATAGATGAATGGACAGTGAGGTGGGTTGAGAACTGGCTGACTGGCAGAGCACAGAGGGTTGTTGTTGGTGGTGCAGAGTCTGGTTGGAGGCCTGTAAGCAGCGGTGTTCCTCAGGGGTCTGTGCTGGGTCCGGTCTTGTTCAACATCTTCATCAATGACCTTGATGAGGGGATAGTGGCCACCCTCAGCAAGTTTGCTGATGATACGAAGTTGGGAGAATTGGCTGACACGCCTGAAGGCTGTGCTGCCATTCAGTGAGACCTGGGCAGGCTGGAGAGCTGGGCAGAAAAAAACCGGATGAGGTTTAACAAAAGCAAGCGTAGAGTCTTGCATTTGGGGAGGAATAATTCCATGCACCAGTACAGGTTGGGGGATAAACTGCTGGAGGGGAGCCCTGCGGAAAGGGACCTGGGTGTCCTGGTGGATGACAGGTTGGCCATGAGCCAGCAGTGTGCCCTTGTGGCCAAGAGGGCCAATGGCATCCTGGGGTGCATTAAAAAGAGCGTGGCCAGCAGGTTGAGGGAGATGATCCTCCCCCTCTACTCTGCCCTGGTAAGGCCTCATCTGGAGTACTGCGTCCAGTTCTGGGCTCCCCAGTACAAAAAAGACAGGGATCTCTTGGAAAGAGTCCAGCGGAGGGCCACGAAGATGGTGAAGGGCCTGGAGCATCTCTGCTATGAGGAAAGGCTGAGTGATCTGGGTCTGTTCAGCCTTGAGAAAAGAAGACTGAGAGGGGACCTGATCCAGGTCTATAAATATCTGAGGTGTGGGGGGCAGAATGGCGAGGCCAGACTGTTTTCAGTGGTGAGTGGAGACAGGACAAGGGGAAACGGCTGGAAACTGCAGCATAGGAAGTTCTGCACCAATGTGCGCAAGAACTTCTTTACAGTGAGGTGACGGAGCACTGGAACAGACTGCCCAGGGAGGTGGTGGAGTCTCCTTCTCTGGAGATGTTCAAGACCTGCCTGGATGCCTACCTGTGCAACCTGGTGTAGGGAACCTGCTTTGGCAGGGGAGTTGGACTCAATGATCTCTGGAGTCCCTTCCAACCCCTACAATTCTGTGATTCTGTGATTCTGTGATTAAGAGACAGTCTGTCCAACACAGAGCTTCTAAATGTACTTGTTCTCTGCACTACTCTGTCCTCAGTATGGCACAGTTTATATTTTATGACTAAGATGGCATTAAACAGCCTTAAACAAAATGCAGTGTTGTTGGGTAAACATACTGTGTACATTAAATACACAGTGAAAAAAATTCTGCATTCAGACAACCAAGAATAAAAGCAGATTCTGTTACCCTTTCTTGCTGGTTATTATTTTCATATTACTAACGTGATTTTATTTTATAAGAATGCTCAGAGAAAGTTCGTACAAATTACCAGTGATAGCAGTCGTCCTATAATAACATTCGTCCAAATAACATTTTGAGAGTCCTGGTGGGTTACACTCCATAGTGACCAGCAGGAGAAGAGATAAGAAATTATAAGAAATTTTTAGAAATTTAGAAAAAATTTTAGAAAATTTAGAAATTTAGAAATTTTAGTGAAATTATAAGAAATATTTGCTTGTTTAAGGGCACTAACAGTACAAAAGTCTACATTTGATTAAAGGAAATCATTAACAATTTGTTCAACATTACATGAATAAGGCATCAGGCATGTACAGATTATATGCATACAAACAATAATTAAGAATAAACAGCTCTGTCTTTTTTTCTTCTAGTTTTGATCATACAGAAATGCAACACTCACTGTAAGCGTATTTAAGATGGCAGAGAGATTTAACTTAAATAAGGAGTCATATGAAGCATAGAGCTGATTTAATCCTCAAAAGTACTTTTTACTAGTCCTACTCTGGTCTGCTCACCTACACCAGACACTCATTGTAATTCATTCTTGTGAATATCACTGTCACTATGACTTGTGTGTGACTGTTTGGGGAAGGACAATTTCTCCCACAAGAGTAGACAACACACCCGAGGAAAGGACATCTATCCACAGCTGCCTGTGTGTTTCTGCTGCTTATGCACTGGCCGCATACTGTTCCTGTTGCTTTGTCCTTTAATCCCTGAGCAGAGCCGCTGCAATCAGATGAGCTCACAGATGAAGAATGGGAGATAGAGAACATCACTGTTTGTGCACACTCAGTGACAGAATAGCTCTGTCAAATGCTTAACAGAAAACACCCAAGATGGCTTTCCAAAGCTGGTGGAAATGCTATGACACCAGGAAGAGATGGATATAAAAATGACACACATCATTTTCATAATGTGTGTTCAGTTTGTGAGAAAGGAAAGAAAATAAGAAAAAAGAAAATCAGTAAATCATTCATAATGAATATTTCAACCTTTTGTTCTCAGCAATACTAATGCCTCCTCTGTATGAAGGTGCAAAGAAAGCAAGTACTCCAGATATTCAATTTTCATAACGTCCTGCCCTGGAAACTACTCTTTCATCCCAAAAGATGCAAGCGAAGAGATCTGTGCTCTGTTCAACTTTCATAGAAGTGGCCATTTTCAACTTAGAAAGTGGCTTGTCCCCTGGGTACACAGCACTGCAAATCCCATATAACTGAGCTTTGCTTACTTGTAAATCAGCTTCACCAAGGATTAAGGGACACAGATCTTTAATATTAAACCTTCTGAATGTATGGCTGCAGGTCATCACAGTAAATCTGAATACAACAACATGAAGATACTTGAATAACATTCCTTGACATCTCTGGCAGACAAATGGTAAAAGACAACCAAATGAAGTCTAAATTTGCCTTCTATACTAGGTGGAAAATAATCCCTTTGGTCGTTTCCTTTCCAGAGTTCTTCCTGGAATTCAAATTTTGACTTATGCATTTCACACTTACAGGAGGTTTGTAACGAAAATGTAAGACTTCAGTGCTGGGCACCATACAACATTCATCATAGAGTCCATGTCTGTTGGCATACAGCTAGTCATGCAGTCCAGCCAACCTTATATTGAACTCACTTGAGTTAATGTGGTTTGATTGCCTGTCTGCCAAGTATTGCAGTCATAAGCCCTCATCCAAACTGCAGAAAATGAAAAAGACTAACTGGGTCCAGCTCCAGATAACAACTGCTTGCCTCCAAAGGATGTATTCCATCCTGCAGGATACCACAGCTGCAGAGAATACATGAAGATCTATAACAGTGACCATGCACTCTAAGGTGAAATGCATATGTATATGATTTTACAGAGCTTTCTTTTCACCAAAATAGTGATAAAGAGATATCCTCAGTCTGCTTGTAAAAACTGATCTGCAAAACTAACATTACCAGACTGTAGGCTTCAGGTCCGGAGCCCAGCACTTGGTCTTTAACTATGTGTCTCTTTCTTGCCCAAAGGAATGGATTGGGTAGTGCATACAAATAATTCCTGTCTTAGGACTTAGCAACAGAATACAAACAGCTTTCCTCATGGTATTTTAAACCTTCTGCTGCTCGCACTCGCCATAAATGTTTAGGTGAAATGGTGCGCTCTGAGGAAAGGGTTTGGTACAATTTTTCCAATGTGGCCTGCTCCACCTTGTCCCCTGAAAATTCTCACTAAAAATTCCAGTAAGCAGATATGTGTATCTACAGGTGCACTGAGCCACAGGCATTTCATCTGAGGCATCACTTTTCAGTCATGCTGTGATTAACTTACTCATTTTTGTTGTTATATTTTTGCCATGTGATACCGATGGGAGAAAGACATAGTCTAAGTGTTTAAAAAAAAAAAAAAAAATGATGCTGTCTGATCTAAAAAAAATCAGCAGGAATGAAATGTTTGATAATTGATGCTTACTTCATCTACTGCTAGCACAGAGTGCAAGAGGGTAGTTCCCTTCACCTCCTCATCATTCCTTTTTCCAGAGGATGACTACATCCCAGCCTTAACATTTGAATTGCATCCTGCTGTGATGTGCTTTTTTTATTAAACTTTTCTGGCTGGGGGCAGGGATTAAGTGTTTATTACCTCCTCTGTTCCTTCTTGATGCCCTTGTATTTATTGTAAAGAGAAAATAGGAAGAGAAATAGGAAGAGGAGGAAGAATTGTGATTGCCACCAATTTATCAGTTTTCCTATTCTGATGGAAGGAAAGGAAGCAGGCTGCATGGACAGACCTGGTCATGATTGATGTCAAGGAACTGAACAGATTCAGGTTGTATATCAGGAAAAATTTCTCAGAAAGATTTATGAGACATTGGAACAGGCTGCCCAGGGAGGTGGAAGTCACCATCCCCAGAGGTGGTCAAGAAAGGTCTAGATGTGGTACTGAGGTTACCACTGGTTATCACTGGTAAGTGGTGATGGGTTGGTGGTTGGATTACTGATTCTATGATTTGTTTGCTGTGCTTAGTGATTCTGAGCACAAGTATATCTTCTAGCTATGCTAATTTTGTCAGTCTTCTAGGCTTTCACATAAGCTCAAGCCAAACAATTTTTCACTGGAATTGCTGCAGGTGCCTTCTGCTTCTGACTCACTCCAGTCAGCCCCACAGCACAAACTCCCTTTGCCAGTAGGCACTGGAAGTGCTATCATGCTTGTGATGAAGTAAAATGTTGATTAGAACTATCTGATTCTTATAGTAATGCAAATAGCTTTTGCAACAAAACTAATGGATTTGGTTTTGTAACTCCATATTTTAATATCACCATATAACAAAAGTAGCTTATTTTAGGTTTGAATTCAAGCTTCATTTGACCTTTCTTCTTCCGCTTCCTCCTTAGGAAAAGGGGAATGATGTTACAAGGGAGGAGAAACATTTTATTTTCTCCCTTCCTCTTCCATTTAATGGCACACACAAGGCACACACCTAATATCAATCTTTGTAGCCTTCAGTTAAGGTACCCCAGCTGTCATATCTATGTCTTAATCTGAATAATCCTTACATTCTAGATTAATTAAGAATTGACTTTTTAAGACAGTGACAGCTGTGCGGTCATCAGGACCCTTGAGCTCCAGAGCAGGTCACTCTGGCTCAGGATGCAGAAATCAAGGATGTAATGACTAACAAATTCCATGTAAGACACTCTGGGAGAAATCCATACTATTTAGTTTGAATGCAAACTCTTTAAGTTAATCAAGTAATCCCTTTGGGAGTGTAATACAAGGCTCACAAAATTACAGCTGCTGGGGATGTTTGTGCACATTTTCCTGGGGAATGACATCCAGAAGGTACAAACCAAGTTTATAATAAGCAGCATGCAGTATGGATCTACAATCCACTCCACAATCTTGCTGACAAATTTTCATTACAGCAACTACTATCCCTCTTCATAAGATGCCAATGATGCCAAAAAGCAATAGCCTTCCAGACTAATAATCAGAATAACAGGCTTTAGGAATGTAGATTTACCAGGCTGCTTTGTAATGTAAGAATAAAACAGTAAAAGTCTATGTTTTACAAATTTTTAAAAGAAAAAAAAAAAAAAAAGAAAGAAAAAAGAAAATATTTGTTATGGTTGTAAAGACTTCTACTAGAGATCATGTATGTGAATTATTTTGCTATCATAATGGACTCTACATTACACTGTTCCACATTACTACTACTGTTACCAATCTTCTGCATGCAATAACTCCTAAAATCCACCAAAAAAAGTAAAGAAGAAATTCAATCCTCAGAAAACAAGAAGTTTTCCATGAAAGTTTCTTTATGAAAGGTTTCTTTATTTGTCAAAATCTGAAGAAAGTTCTCAGAATGAAACATAGCTATTTCTCATTCCAGGATATATGTCACTATTCTTTCTTTACTCCTCTATTTTAGTAAATATGGCTACTGAAAATTCCATCTAGAGAGTTGAGTCATGATTAGGGATTTCATTATTTGAGTAAGATCACAAGATATCTGTAAAACATATCTGAAGGCCACTGAAGTTCTCTGCTTGTTGCCATGCAGGTACATTTCTAACTACTCCTTAATCCACTGCTATTTTTCTTTCTAAACAAATTATCTCCAACATCTTCAGCAACCTGGTGGTAATATGTCATGGGACAATGCTAGACTGACTGTGAGGTTATAATAAATTTAAAAAAAAAAAAATTCATATACAAAAAAAATTCAATTCCAATAACATTCTTCATATCCTTTCCATAAATTCACCATAATGATTACATGTCCAGGTATGTATACCTCCTTCTTTACAGCCAGAGCGATGCAGCGCTCTGAGAAGAGCATCACAGCATTAGTGTTTAGCAGTGGTAAGGGCAGCAATTTCTTGCTGTTAGCTGGGAAATGTGCAAGAAGTTGTGCTCTGAAAGCAAGTCACTGATTCAGATGCCCATGCATAAGGCGATATTCCTGTAAAAATGGGTTGAGACCTTGCACCTTTGAGAAGGTGGGAGGGTGGTGGGGTACATCTAGAAGCACTCTTCTCTGTTAAATAGCACTGCTGTCCCCAAAATTATTCTGCTTGGACAGAATTTGATAGGAGATGGAAAGAGTTTTAGCCATTGTGGTAAAAAATGCATGATGTCTTTAATGAAAAAAAAAACATAAACTTCTAAGGCAGCAGTACCTCATTTCAATTCTGAATGTGGCTAATGACTTTTTTTGTTGTTATTTTCACATAATTTCAGGATGTCAATATTAGCATTGTATTAAAGGGTGTAGCTGGCTGTTTCATAAGTCACTAAACACTGCTGCTGCTTTGTAATGCTTAAAATACTTCTCTCCATGAAATAGCTCATAAAGGTGATGACTAAATTAAAAGACAAATGTTACGTCTTTAATTTTAATGAAGTGGATAGCCTTTTTTAATTATTTCTGTGAACCTTTACAACATAGCACAAGCTATTGTAATGATCTGAGCCTTATAACAATCTCAAAAACATCCCACACACATTTACTTAAATTTCAGAGGGAAACATTTGTTTTGCCTATGTCTACTAAAAAAGCCATAGCTATGCAAGGGTTAATGGAAAGACAGAGATTACTTGTTGTCTTCCACTTCTCTTACTGAAGCCAAAGATAATTTAACTAGAATTTGTGTAAATTCGATTCTTTTCTACGTCTTAATGAATTATAGATGACCATAACATTTCAAATACAGATATCACACTAATTTCATTGTAGTAATTTTGAGAAACCAAATAACTTTTATGCACCATTTTTGAGCATTAGTAGAAATGAGAGGAAATAAATTATGAGGGCCACTGAAAATGGCATTTTCAGGCAACTAGCTCAAGGGTGCTCAAAATAGGTGCCATTAATTGAAATACAATGGGAAAAATAACCCTTTTGACCTGCACAGTGTTTTGATTAAATTTGTGTGCATTAAACTGTGAAAAAATAAGGTAGCGTCACTGCTGGCTTAGGGCACAATAAACTGAATTCATGCCTTCTGCAATTCTTTGGAAGACAGCAATATTTTTCAAGAAACAGATTTCATCCAGTGAACTCTCTGCTTTTTGTTTGTTTGCTTGTTTTTTTGCTATCTGGATATCTTCGACTCCATATGTAAGGTGGTTAAAACAGGGAAATAGTCTTTGCAAAAACAGTTCTGAACGTGGGAGTTCCCGGTGTTACAATAGAGTACGTTGCCATTTAACAGATGCACATCACAAGAACGAAGACAAATGGATTATTAGAGAAATTAACTTTATACCCTAACCACAATTCCTGTCAAAAAGGACAATCACTGCATCCATTTAAAATGAAAGTGGGTTTTGCTGATTTGTTGGAAAACATTTCCCCTCTTACGGTGTAAGAAAATGCTAGTCTACAAACTTTGCACACTTGTGGACACCCACAGTAGTGAGTCAAGCCCAACGCATAACTCTGCTGCTGTTCTCCTTGTGTTAGCTCTCATGACAGCAAAAAAAGACACTTTGGGTACAACCAGAAGTTTGCAGGTCTTCTCAGGCAGAACCATAGGTGCATCAGCAAGCTCAGACAGTCAAGGCTGTTTTAATCAGAGAGAAATCCCCTTTCAGAGACTGAGGATGGGAAAATGCCCATGGATGAGCATTAGAAGGGAGGTAGAAAAGACTCCTGTTTGACTAGAGAAAAGCTGGCAGTAGCTTTTAGGACTAGATACAACAGAGGAAAAGACTAAAGTTTGCTGAAAGCATTTTTCAACTGATATGTTGACTAGATCAGACTCTCTTTGGGTTAGACCTTGCCTAATCTGAAGTGTACAATAATCTTCTGAGTGTGAAGAGACTAGACATTTCCACATCAGCAGCAGAACATTCTGACACTGTTCACAGTGTCAAGCCCCTTCTCCAAAGCAGACCAGGTCGATTCCATCATGAACGCTCTCCTTCACGGACTTGTTCTTTCCTGTGTTACAGAGACCATAAGTGCAGAAAATCTCCCCAGGGCAATCCCCAGGCCTGTCACTTTGCATCATTCCCCCTGGGCCTTCATCTGCACAATTCAGTGTGAGTTACCCATATTATCCAGCGCGCATGTGAAACTGGAGATGGAGGTTGGAAGATAATGGAGATCAAACAGCCACCAATTTGAAGACAACACCCAGCCTGCCCTTTCACCTGCACCAGATGTAACTTTTCCAAAATCTCTGCCTGCAGTTGATCTCTGGACAACAGGCAGCTGCCCAAACCCAAGTCCTGTCAGCACCTCTGAGTGCCAGCCGGGTGCTGTGTCTGATGGCTCCTGCGTCTGTTTTCAGATGCAAGCCTGCTTCACTTCACCTGGCAGCACTCTTTCAAAGCCCATTTAGAAATGAATGTCTAGAGAGATTTTTACTTCATAGCCATAATGCTTATGTGTCAAATTTAATAGCTTCTCAAATATTTCACAACCCACTTTGGTTTGTAAGTCCTGTGCTTGGACCATAGCAGTTCAAATAGAAAACCATTTTATGTATAGTTTCCTCTGTTGCTGGATAATTTAAAATCATAACCAGCCACTTAGGTTCAAATTGAAAAATAACATTTTCTTTCTGATCCACTTGAACAAAAGATTACAGTATAATCCTGCTCTGTCCTACCAAGCTGGGAGTTGTCTTTGGATTACAGTTAAAGGTCACGTGTGAAACACTCCTTGGAGATGGCATCATCTGTACTGTATGAGATTCCTTCAAGTCCTCGGGACTACAGTCCAGCTACAAATCCCACCACAGGGGGAATGCCAAGAAAGAGGAACAATGTGCAATTTAAAATAGGCAGCAGAAAACACATTGTGCTTACATCATCTCATCCCTTCTGTGTGTACATTATGGACCAGCAGGATGGGTGTAAATAGCTCTGAAATGTGAAAGTCAATTTGCAAGTATTATATTAATTCCAATAGGAAAATACGTTTCAAGTACTGTGTAGTGCAAACAATAAAACAAGATGTTATTACAGCTGGAGCAGATACTGACCTCTGCTTGTACTTTCCAGCATTTTCATTACAGGACCCCTGTTCCTTTTTCATTTCTCTGTTTGTTTATTTGTTTGCTTGTTCGAAGGAATTTTTTTTTTTTTTTCATTTAGACCCTCACCATTTTCAGCAGGTCCTGTGAAGCCTGGGAGATCCGCCAGAATTGTCATGTGCCTTTTTCTCATTTTTCTTTAATCCTACAAAATTTTGTTCAGCTCTTTAAAATATTTTATAGTCTATTTGTTTTCTGTCCCTCATCTACATTCTTCAGGACAATGCTGACAGCCTGCCAAACCATCTTGGCACAAACATCTGTTGGGTTGGGATTTTTGGCCACTTGTCAGTGTTTTTAAGGCTTGAGTCTCTGGTCCTCTGCTTGTCTGAGCATTTTTCCTTTTCTCTTAATTGAAGAGGTATGAAAACACTCACAAATCTATCATCCATCTCCCAAGTCAAGAAGCCACCTCATTAAGTCAAATAATTTTGGCTACATTCTAGCTATGAAAGGCTTGTGCACCAGAAATTTTTGTTGCCAGCCTAACAGAAGGAATCTCTTCCTGCTGAGCTGCCTCTTCACATAGCTGGAAGCCACACTGACTTCTTTGAGAGGATAAGAGCACAGACGTAGGCAGCAAGATAAGGTGAGGCTCACAGCAGCATGCACCCAGCAGCATCCTGAGCTGGGATCCAGCCACTTGGGAGATGCAGTGATCACAGAGAGCGTTGTTTTGAAAGTATGAGCAGTGCAATCATTTCTAGCTTTCACGGAGTCCCTAGGGATATTTCCCTAGGGATATTTCCCATGATAGCCACTTAGGATTTTCTTCAGACATATTTGATGAGATAATATTCACCTATTCTATTAAAAATGTTTCTCTGAGCAACCATGAAAATGAAATTCTCTCGCAGCGTCCTTTTCCACTTCTCTCTTGAGGACTGAGTTTCTTGGTTATGTGTTGTAATGTAAGATTCATAATGCTGCCCTGAGCAAAGTTTGGAATTGTAGATTTTGAAAAAGATTTTTTTAAGTACAGTGATAGTGGGGAGCATTTGTTTAGGGGATCTTACTGTTGTTTTTGCTTGATTTGTAATGTTTCTGCCAGCATGGGAATGTGGGGGAAAAGTGGAGAGTCACATATACTACAGGGAAATTTTCTGTTTAGACATATGTACCTGCATTGTCATAAAGCCCCTTTTTTTTTTTTTTTTTTTTTTTTTTTGTGTGTGTGTGTGTGTGTGTGTGTGTGTGTTTGGTGTGCTCCACCTTAGATAATTTCAGCTCATTTTTCTCTCATCCCTTTCCCACCCCATCCCGATAACTGCAGATGCCTGGTCTACGTGTTCTCAGGAGATTTCTGTCAGTAACTCATCTGACACAGACCCAGATCCAATTGAGTAAGAGTGTCATGGAGTCACAGACAAGAGGAAACTCAACGTTAGGAGACTTTCTTCTCATCTTGCAGCAGTCTAAAGAGGCATTTTTAAGAGAAGAAAAACAGAACGCATTTATGCCTGTCCTTGGGGTCCACAACTGACTCAAGTAGTTAAAACTCAATTTCCTGCAGCTCTGTTTGAAAAATGAAATCTTTTCTTCTAATTATTTGGGTGTTTAGTTATTCATTGCTCTACTTTCCATGGGCCTTTTAAAACAGAAATGAAGTTTTCAGAACTGAGAGGAGGCTGCTCGTTAGGGGAGCAAATCCAATACTGCAACAAACCACGAGTATTGATTCGATCCTGAATTGATGTTTCCTTCTAAAAACTGTAAATCCCCCTTTTGGTTGTTTTGTTCTTCTTTTGTTTTTCTCTCAATAGGAATCAAATTGGGAATGTGAAAACCACAGCCCAGAAGCAAAACATCCCACCTCTGAAAGCGATCTGTTTCCTCCCCGATACAGAAATGCGATTGAGAGCTGTTCCGAGGACGGCTGTCCCCGCTGAGGTCGGTCTTTGTGCCGCGCAGTGGGGCCGGGCAGCAGCGGGTGGAGGTCCCATTGCCCGACTCGAGCGCATCGCCCCGCTGAGCAAACCCAAGGAATCTGCGCTCCCTCCCGCCTGTTCCCCATCCCGCTCCCGGCCCTGCCAAGGCCCACGGGTAAGGGGTAACAAGGCAGCCCGGCGGGCTCCGGGTGGGCTCTCGGAGGCAGCCCCGGCCCGTAGCCATACTCGAGAATGTGGGGAGGCACGCTAAGCGGCGGCCACGTTTTTCTAGCCCGGATGGTTTCCGGGGAGGTGTGAAATAAAAGGTGCGAAACGTGGCTTCGCGGGAGGCTACGGGGCTTGGCGGAGGAAGCAGAGAGAAGAGCGAGCCCCGATGCCGCCCCCTGGTTCCCGGAGGCCCCGGCGAGCCTCAGTCCCCCGTCCCCCGTCACGGCTCCGCAGAACAGTAGATCGCCGCCGGCACTTGGAGAGCACCCGGAACGCACGTGGGTAGAAGTCATCAAAGAGGATATAAGATCAAAGATCACTTTAATTGCGAAAATGAGGTCAAATGAGATTTTCAGAAAGTCAGTGTATCTCTGAGGCGGTTAAGAGCACTACTGCCATTTAACATAAGCGGCTAAAGTTCGGAAACGAGTGGACACTTACATTCACGTGACGCGCAGATGTAACATTCCCTTTCACCTACAGTTAACATGGATTACACCAAACTAAACAGGAATATATCTATATATATATTTGGTCAAGCATTCAGTTCAGGCGGACCTTCGCAGCGGTGCGCGCAGGGCTCGGAGCCGCCCGGTCCGGCCCGAGAGCTTCCGACCGTGCCCATGGGAAGGCCGGGACACAGCGGCGGGGCACGGCGGGGCGGGCCGGGGGCTGTCCTGCCACCACCCCGGGCGGGGCGGGGACGGGGAGCACCCCGAGGAGAAGCAGCGGGGGTTACCGGTAGAGGGGCACCCTCTGCGGGGAGGTTGCGGAGCGGGGAGAAGCCGGGTCGGGGCTCACCTGCGCGGCTGCCCTTGCCCTTGGCGTTGCGGTGTCACTGACTTCTTTTGGCTGCGGCTCTAATTCTGAGAGATCTTACTCTAGCCGGGACTGGCCCTGGGGAGAGGAGAGCCGCCCCTTTCCAGGGAGATTTCGCGTTCGCCACCTGCGGCCGTCGCCGGGATGCTCCCAGCCCCTCCCCTGCTGTCAGGAGCACATGGTAATATTTTGGTTGATCGGTTTGGTTCTTTCTGTTGTGCTCTGTTTGTTTATCCCCCGTCAACACGTGCAACCGCAGCGTCTCCCGAGAAATTTTCAAGCGGCTCCAAAAGAGACCAAACCCAAAAGAACCTCCACTCCGCGGCTGCTCCATCTCCCCGTGCTGCTCTCGGTGAGCTCGGGGACGGCCGCACGGTGCCCAGTTTTTCAAAGGCATTTTTAAAGTAGTACATATCTCCATGTAATGCGTGGGTAACTGCCCTTCCCTCCCCGCCGTGTAACAAGGGAAGCCCGATGAAGTGAAAGGTCCGAGCAGAGCAGGAGAGCTGCTACACACACGTAAGGCAGAGGGGATGGCTCTGGAAGTACCTGGCGAGGTTAGACACGGCAGCCGCGCTTCCTCCCGGTAAATCCGCTCGGCCGGTCCAAGCCCAAAGCCCCTTCCTCCAGTCAGGGAGCCTCTGTCCGTCCCCGCACTTACAGCGCCGGAGCGGGGGAGGGTTCTGAGCCCCCCGCCGCCTCCTCTGAAATCCAAGAAATATCCCCAACGCGGCGGTTTTCTGCATAGGGTGGTTTATTTTTACCGCTGCTACTCGAGCAGACAGCGTGGTTTACAGCGACCACAAGCAACCAACGACCTGCAAACCCGACGTCTGCCCTGGATGACGGAGGAGGCGGGAGGCGGCAGTGCAGCCCCGGCGAGGAGAGGCGAGGGCGGTCGCCACCCGGCGCTGCGCTGCTCCAGCGGAGCTCGGCGCTGCCCCGCGCTGCGCACCCCGTGGCTCGTCGGACCGACGGGGAGCGAGCGGAGGGGGAAGGCTGGCGGCCCGCTGGAGAGGGGCTGAGCAGGGAGCACGCTGCGACGGGGGGGGGGGCGGGCGGGATGGTGCCGGGGCGGGAGCCCCGTCCCGGAGCGGCGGGCTTCACTGCCGGCAAAATTTGCACTTGATAATTTTCTTAAAAGCACTTTGGAAGTCTTTGTTGAAATAGGCATAGATGATGGGGTTAAGGAGGGAGTTGGAATAGCCCAGCCAGTTGATGACTGCCCCCAGCCACTCGGGCATGTAGCACTTACTGTCACAAAAGGGCAGGACCAACGCCACGATGAAGAACGGCAGCCAGCAGAGGATGAAGGTGCCCATAATGATGCCCAGGGTCTTGACAGTCTTCCTCTCCCGGGACAGAGCCATCCTCCGCTTGGCTTCCGTGTTCTTCTCGTTGCGCCTCTCGAAGGAGGGAGGCGGCGGGGAGCCGCACGCTTCGCTGGGCAGCGGCAAGTGAATCTTGGAGGAGCTGCTGCAGCGCTGAATCTCTATGACCTCCAGGGCCGCCCCATCCTCGCCCTGTCGCACGGCGCCGTTGACACAGGCACTGCTCCGGGGCTCCACAGTCCGACGCCAGCCCTTGCCGGGCTCCCCGTTGCTTTTTTTCTGCAAGGCGGACGGGGAGAGGGTGAGGCAAGTGTCGGCGATTTTCTTCTTCTCCGCTTTCTTGACCGTCTTGCGGATCCTGAAGCGGGCCGCCTTGAAAATGCGGCCGTAGAGCACCAGCATGAGGAGCAGCGGGATGTAGAAGGCGCCGAAGGTGGAGTAGATGGTGTACCCGTGGTCCTTGCTGATGGTGCAGGCGTCGGGGTTTGAGCGGTCCTCGGGCGTTCTCCAGCCCAGCATTGGCGGGATGGATATCAAGAAGCCGATGAGCCAGGTCAGGCTGATGAGCACGGCGGCCCGGCGGGGAGTCCGCTTGTTGACATAGTCGATGGGGTCTGTGATGGCCCAGTACCGGTCCAAGGCGATGGCGCACAGGTGCAGGATGGAAGAGGTGCAGCACAGTACGTCCAGCGAGATGAAGATATCGCAGATGACCTGTCCCAGAGTCCACTTGTTCAGCACCTGGTAGAGGGCTGCCATGGGCAGCACCAGCACGGACACCATGAGGTCGGTGACGGCCAGCGAGCCGATGAGATAGTTGGCCACGGTTTGCAGGGAGCGCTCCAGGGCGATGGCCGCTATCACGCAGGCATTGCCGCTTACGGCGCACAGGATGAGCGTGCCCAGGAGCAGGGAGGTGAGCAGCTGGTAGCCCAGGGTCACCTCGGCGAGGTCGGGGCCGCTTTCTCCCTCGGGGGTGCGTTCTGGGGAGGTAGTGTTGTTGGCCACATCCATGCCGGGGAGGGGGGGGGGGTCGCTTCAAGAGACGGGCATGGGAAGAGGCGACGGTCACTTGTGCGCTCCCCTGGCAGGAGTCATTGCCGCTTTGGCCATGCCGGCCCCCCCCCCACCCCTCCCACCCCTATATAGAGCGGCGGGAGGCGGCCGAGGATCGGAGGACGGCGGCTGGCGGAGCCGCCCCGCGCCCGCCCATCCTCGCCGCCTCTGCCCAGCGCGCAGCCCGGGGGGGGGGGGGGGCCTTCGCTGCCGCTGCTACTCGCTGTGCTGCTGTCCTCGCTCCGCCGCTCTCCCGCACCGCTCCTTCCTTCTTTGCCTCTCCTCTCTCCCCTTGCTTTCTCCCTCCCTCTCTCCTTCCCCTCCCCTTCCGTCCTTTCCCTCCATCCCGCCCTTTCGCGGGAAGGTTCTCCCTGGGTATCATCGGTCCTCGACACTGCGGGCAGTCCGAGCGGGCGGTGTGTCCGCGGCTACCAGCGCCCCCTCCCAGTGGAGGGAATGGCAAAGACACCCACCACGCTCCCCTCAAATCCCATCCCGGCAGCACCACCCCGGGCAGTGGAGACTCGAGGCTTCCCCTCGGGACCAGCACCGGTTGCCGGCACAGAGAGTGCGAGGCGTGGGTCTCCCTGCGGTCAGGTACTGCCTCCCGGGATGGGGGCACAGCGCACCCAGTGTTGCCAGATGCTGAGCCGGGGTGCCTTGGAGGCGCTTATCGCCATCTGCAGGCGGGCGGCGGCGGCCCCGGGGCGCTAAATCCGCGGGCGGCTCTGCTGGACTCTCGCGGCCGCTGGTCCACCGGCACTTTTTGAGGGGCTGCACCCGAGACTCTGTGCGGAACTGCATCCTCGCCCCCTATCCGGCCGTAGCCGGCACCATGTTGTGGAGGTTATCAGGGGAACAGCTGCGAGCTTGTCGCTGAGTCAGCTTGCCGCCGCAGGTTCGGGGTGAGAGAGTACAGGCAGCAGCGCTGCATGGTATCTCTGGGGGGTTTGCTTTAGAATCCAGTGCAGGGCAAGGCTCCTACTCAGTCGCTTACGAGCACGGCAGTAGTGAAAGTCCCATTCGTGATGATTCATGCCGTCGCCCCAAAGTCCTGCTGTGGTTGTCTGTCGTCGGGGGCTCTGGGCCAGCGTGAGGCTCCGCGTGTCCGTCCAAAGAGAAACAACACTGCCCAGCCTCCCTCCCAGGGGCGGCCGAGGCGGAAATTACAGTGCAACACGCTATTGAAATCACTATCCTATAAATTAAAAAACAACAACAAATTGCATTGCAGTTCCTCCTGATAGGAAGGGGAAATGCTGAGACTGAAAGTGAAATGAGAAAAATATCTTTGGGAACGATCTTGAATTTTTTTTTAAAGCATCAGATAGACAGACGCATCGTAAACAGATCTACTATTGACTGGTATATAAACTAAACAATCCTGCACCTGGGAAACATTTGTCATTTAAAGAAAAAGAAAAACGTACAAGAAAACAATAAAACGACTAATGCGATTGACAGACTTTACCTATCCACTACAGGTAAAAGAAAGTCCTTGGATTTGCACGGCAGGCTTTCCAAAGTCCTGTTGCTCAGCATTTTTAACAATGTGAGAACATCTCTCTAGTCTGTAATTGTGCCATGCAAACTCCGAAAACTCAGAAAGCTAAGTAATTTCTTGACAGTAAGATTTTGCCAGATTTGAACTTAATCAGATTTAAGATGAGTACCACAGAGCCTGGCTTGCATGCGCTCAGGTTTCCTTATCTTTTCTGTCAGCACTTAAAAATAAGACTGAGTTCGTAACTTCACAAAATTCGGATGGATTTCGGCCAGTCCTTTTTCTGAGCGGACGAGGCTCCATTTCTCTGCCTCTGAATCTGCAATCTTTAAAAAATCAAGGTACAGAGATACAGGATAAGTATGGGTATGCAGAACCGATCAGCACCTCTGCCTTTCCGTCGCTTTAGCTGACCCTGCCAACATCACTTGTGTCTGATTGAATGAAGACTTAACGCTTTCGAGACATAGATAAGACAATATTCGCTGGTAAACTGAAATATAAGTATGCTTTGGTCCTTCACAACCAAAATCTATTTCGTTCTAAATGTCTCTTCAGATGCACAGCACGCTCGGCTGGATGTTTAAAGACTATCCCTGTGAAATGAAAGTTGAGACTTCTGGCTGTTCAGAGCCAGCCTGATAAAAAGAAGAAAGTGCGTTTCTGGGTGGCAGGAGAAATTGTCCCAGCTTTCTTGCATGGAGGTGGGCAAGTCGTTAGCCTAATTAGATTAGCCTGAATTTGTGTTTCAGAGCCCGGGGGATGCGGGTTTTAGAAATCCACGAAGGGTTCTCGGGGAAAATGTTTTCAGAGATGTTTTGCACAGACACGGCCGAGGGAAGTAAATCTCGGACGCTTTACGCCGATATCTTCTAATGGGGAAAAGTTGATAGTGTCTTTTTCCAATAGAAATCTCTTAAATCGGCCTTTGTTCTCGGATTTATTTTTTGTTCAGAGACTGAAAGCCATTTCACCCTGAATTAAACTGCGAGGCAATTTAGACAACCGTGGAAGATGGGCAGGGAGTAGGAGGCGGGAGATTTACATGAAGGGAAAGCTCACTTTTGTGATGTGATAGCGCCTTTAATCCTACTAAGCATTTAAGCAGCAAAATGCTGTTTAAATTTTCAAACAACTTAATGAGGTGCTAATGTGTTTAGACAACCTGTGTGAAGCACCTAGGGAAATTCTGTAAAGAAAGCCATAACCTCATAAAATCCGTGCCAGCTTGAGAGCAAATGAAACCGTAACACTGCACAGCCTTGAAAAGTCCAATCGAAATATTAGTGTTACTCATTTATGACAGAAAAGAAGAGGTAAATAAAATAGAAAAACGTTAACAATACTGATAGAAGTTGCTTTGCTGAGCAATTTCTATTTACACCTTTCAGAAAAAGAGAGAGCTACCTACTCTAGTCTTCTGATTGTGACTATTATTTACTTTTTAATGAGAAACTAAAACGCTGCAATTTGATCATGCTGTGCTGTTCCTGGGATTGCTTACAATACTTTACTATGAAAAGTATTTTGGCTTTGTCTATTTACCATTCACTAGGATAAGATACAGCTTTTGCGTTGTACCAGCAAATATATTTAAGTAATGATTGTAGAATGAATGGGCTTCACTAGGGAGCTAAGGAAATTAATGTTCCCTGAAAAGGATCCAGTATGTGCAATTTTCCATGGGAGAAATTCCAAACAGGTGGAAGAGAAAGTGTGCCAGGAGACAATCCACCAACTACACTCTTGAATTTCTGATTAGGTTTCTTGGAAATGCAGCCGACAGGAATTAGCACTATTTCTCCTTGTTCAAAACCTTTGAAAAACAGCCACAACTTTAAAATACAGAAAAGCCAATGAGAATTTCATGTCTGGAGTGACAATATAATTGTAGCATGACCTCTCCTCAAAGTCATATGCATTTCACTGTGAGAGATTCACTTGAGAGATAGTTGCTTAATGTTTCCCACCTTTCACAAACCTCAAATTCATCACAATGCTTTCTCAAAATCAAGCTTTACCTGTTGAAGGCCAAAAGCTACAAGAAGGGCGCAGAAGAGTTGAAGGCCATTTCTAGTATTGCAGTCACACAGCTCTCAGCTAAACAGGCCTAGAACAGAATAAGCCTGAATTCTGCAGTCTGTTTATTCCTGGCTTTGTGGGAAAGAAGAACCAGCCAGGAACCCGAGCAATGTTCAGTACCAGTAGCAGAACCATTCCTTCTGTCTTCTTTATAGCTACAGGGGAAAATAAATCCTTTTCGAATCCTACAAGTAGTCTGTGCAGGAACCATAGACTACAAATTCATCACTGCAGCAGAAATAAAGTACTAAACTTCTGTCTTCTGGATTACCTTTGTGCTATGTCTGTATATTTTCCCTATATTTAAAAGGTTCCATCTTTGAATGGTTATTGATTCTCCTCCTCTATTTTCTGGCTATCCAAAAACTTGCCTACCAGTTAGAAGTCTTTTCATTGATAAACTCTTAGAATCTCTACACTGCTCTCCTCCTCAGATTCACACTGTTGTTTCTACAACTTTGGTCTATGTTTTGAACCACAATTGGCAATAGGCAGATGCAAAGCTGAATTAAGTGTCTTGGCTGATTCTAAATTATCTTTATGAAGAAATTCTTAACTCAGAGGGCAGTGAGACACCAGCTCACGCTGGCCAGAGAAGCTGCCCCATCCCTGGAGATGTTCAAGGCCAGGCTAGATGGGGCTGTGGGCATCCTGAGCTGCTGGAAAGTGCCCACGGCAGAAGGATTGGGATTGGATGTTCTATAGAATCCCTTCCAACTAAAAGCATTCTATGATTCTACAGTTCTGCAGTGGCCACCTTAAGAAATGTGGAAGTTCATTGGGTACTTCTCTGTGCAGTCCTATCCAGCAAGCTCAGAGATGGCAAGCTGTGGCCCAGCAGGAGCTGTGCAGCGCACAGATATTCCAGTAGCTCTGCAAGAATCAGCTTGGGTCTAACAGAGGTAACAGCACCAGCACAGCACTCAGTTTAAGCTCTGTATTAGGCCCTGTAAGATGTGGTGTCTCTCATCCTGCCTCATAATGCTCTCAGTTATGCAAACACAGAAGAGTATAATCCAAGTTCAGACCTAGCAAGATCTGCCAGATCTGGTGATAGTCATGCAAAAGCAGTCATGCTGCTTCATGGTTTTAGCAGGCCTTTCAAGCAGTTGTCTGCTCATGCAGTCACTGGTATCTCTGCTATGAACCCAATCCAAGTTCTGTTCCTTTTCATAACTGTTTGTTTATTTGTTTGTTTGTTTTTTGTTTGTTTGTTTGTTCTGTGTGTGGTATGTTGGGCTTTTTGTTGGCTTTTTTTTTTTTCTTTTTCTTTTTCTTTTTTTTTTTTTGAAACAGGTAAATTGTGTCTGCCCAGTAACTCAGAAGGATAACCAGGAACATGCAGGAGTAACCACCTCAGAATGCTGGAGCACTGATGGCTAATAATGACATTTTTCGTCATCTGAGTTCTCCCAGTCTTCACTTTCACTTCTGAGAATAATTAGTTAACTGCAATTTCTACTGTCTTATTCTCATTCTGCTCAGTTATTTTATCACAGCCCTCATAGTCATCATTTTTATTAAGAGCAGAAATAAATTGTTTAGGTACGCAAGTATTTCTTTGCTATTTCTGCCATCCTCTGACAAGAGCTTACAGCACCAACTAAAATTATAGCATAACTCAAGCATATAACCCACAAGAGGATTCATTCATTTCACCTCACAGCCTCAGATGTATTAGCACAGTACATAATCGCTTCTTCCACGAGGGACATACACTGTGTCTATTCAAGTGGCACTACAGAATGAAGCTGTTACCAGTGGTTCCTGCTAAACAAAGTCATGGGGCAGCTTTCACCAGGTCTAGAAATTTAAGACAAATTTGGGAATGTTACATTTAGTATTATCACTCTGTAAAGAAAAAAAGTATATTTGTTCAAATGTAGGTTTTCACAAATTTATAGAAACTTACTGGAATTTCGACATTCTTAAAAAATTGAGTTTAGATTAAACTTCTTGTGTTGTTTCCTTTCTGTATGTATGCATCTATGATGGAGAAAGAGCTGGAAGTTTCTCTTTTAGCCATCTGTACTTTTTCTTGATACTTGAGTTTCTAGGCACACATTTGATTCCAAAGAAACTCTGGGACAATTCACTTAGCAAACTCTAATCACACTGTGGAAAACAATACAATGTTCCTCCTGCACAGAGGTTTTTATCAGCACATCTCTTGTATCAGAGACAAGGGAGAGCCGTGCACAGGGCTGGTGCAAGGGAACTGCTCTCTGTGAGGAAATGTTCGGTAGGTGGTAATGAATCACCTACATTGTGCAGTACAGTCCCTGAGAACTCAGATTCTGCTTTAATGGTTTCTTAAGTGCTATAATCTGATATTTTTAATTGCATTAAAAATACCATATCACAAGCACTTTTTTTTCTTTCTGAGATTCGCAAAATAAATCACTCTAATAACACCTGTTATACACTTCTAAAATTGCTGACTAGAACTGAGCAGCTTTCTTAAATCAGGCTCTTCCTCATTGCTAATTAAGATTATTCTATCTATTCATTTAGTGCTCACATTCATCTTGTAACAAATATACAACTAGCTTAAAACATTACATTCCAGATTCCAGTAGTATTCTAGATGTTAAGCACTTTTTCCAGATATTAAACAATATTTGCATGATTGTTTAAGTAAGGACTGACAGTGTAACCTAAGATTTGCAAGCATTTTGAAAGTATTCTAGTTACTTTTTTTAATTGTTAGTCTCTTTTTAAATGGCGTTTAATGGATATATTTTAGTGGGTGCATTCAAATCTTTTTGTTTTGTCCTCCTTCCCCCTACCTCAAGAAAAAATATGGGACAGCTTCTATATGAGAAGGACTTTAATGCAGTGAGCATCAGAAGATTCCCAGATGAATTTAACTTAAGGATAATCATGCTCCAAAGACTTTTATTACAATTGTCATTTTATGCTCTTTTATACACATGTATTATTTCACTTCAAAGGAGATAAAGTAAGAGAGAAATTATTCAGAAATAAGAGCAAGTTCTGAAGTGAATATTTTCTCATTTTCCCAGCTGATCTTCTGTAAGCCTCAGCTTTAAATATTAGACAAATTTGAATTAATTTATCATTGCTTTTCAAAATAAAACTACAGCTGAGTTGTAGAGTAGCAACTTCCTCTGCTCTGACTGTCAGAAATTTCACACAATACTAGGGATCAAAAGTAAGTTCTGTAGTATCACTGTTTCCTTATTCAGTAGAGATGGCATGTACAGTTTCAACAACATTGCTGCTAAGTGTATAAACTCTCCTTTCTGCTGCACAGTGCAAGACCAGAGCTCAATTGACTGCTGTTTGATATTAACCTGCATACATTATTTTTTAAAAAGATGTTTTTATGAAATAATTTTAACTTCCCTACTTTAAAATGAATAAAATGAATATGGTTTTGAAAAAGAAAATCTGATGTATGGAAATTAAATTTCTACCTCATCTTTCCAGACCTACTATCCTGTGAAATAAAAATTAATTTATTTTATCTGTACAGAAGAAAGTCATGCCTTGGCCTAGAGGCCCACAGCAACTCTGTATTTCAAGGGACCTCAACAAAATTCACCAGGATACTGTTCTTTCTGATCTATTAATCTCCCTTACACATGGCATTAGTACTAAACCACCACATCTTCTCAGGAATGTGGGACATGGAGAAGGGTTGTTGTCTTTATTGGAAGTTAAAGTGCTCTTGAGGAGTTACTCAGCTGCAAACCTCTTCCTTTGCATCATGAACTTGTTGCTCAGTGCAATTACTGTTCCATGTCCAAATGCTGAAGGCAGCTGAAGGCTGCTGAGTATGGCCAGGAATACAATGGAAGACAGGAATTTTCCTTTTAGCAGAGCCCATACTTGTTGTCTATTTGTAAGTGTATACTCATTTTGCTGCTCATTAACTTTTAAGTTAATTTTTGTCCTTAGGGTAGTCTACTCCCTAACCTGGAAGCAGATAAACTAAAGAAAAGTGGAGAAAGTTAGAGACCTACTACTACACCTGGACTGTCATTAGTCCATGGGGCAAGATGGAATTGCCAATATGTGCTTTCCAACATATATCAGTGTTCCTGGTCAGAGAGAGAGGTCCCAGAGGACTGGAGGCATGCCCATGTGACTCCCATCTTCAAGAAGGATGGTAAGGAGGATTCAGGGAACTACAGACCTGTCAGCATGACCTTGTGCCAGGAAAGGCTATGAACAGATCATCCTGAGTGAGATCATACAATGTGTGGGACAATCAGGGGATCAGGCACAGCCAGCATGGATTCATGAAAGGCAGGTCCTTCTTGACTAATCTAATTTCCTTTCATGTGACCAGGTGACCTACCTGGTGGATGAGTAAAAGGCTGCTGACATAGTTTACCTAGACTTCAGCACAGCCTTTGACACTGTCTCCCACCATATTCTCTTGGAGGATCTGACAGCCCATGGCTTGTACAAGAACACTCTTTGCTGGGTAAAGAATTGGCTGATGATGAACAGACTTAAATCCAGTTGCAACTGGTTGTGGGCAGTGCTCCCCAGAGGTTGACACTGGGACCTGTCCTGTTTTATAATTTTATTCTGATCTGCATGAGGGGACTGAGTGCATCCTCAGCAAGTCTGCAGTTAACACCAAGCTGGGAGGAAGTGTTGATCTGCCTGGAGGGGAGAAGACCCCATCTGGCTCAACTGGATGGCTGAGCTAAGGCCAGTAGAGTGAAGTTCAACAAGACCAACTTCTCTGGGTCCTGCACTTTGGGCACAACAATGCCATGCAATGTTGCAGGCTTGGAGTAGAGTGGCTGGAAGGCTTGTGTAGAAGAAATGGACCTGGTGGTGTTGGTAATCCTCGGCTAAATATGAACATGCAGTGTGTCCATATGGCCAAGAAGGACAGTGACATTCTGGCTTGTATCAGAAACTGTGCTGCCAGGAGGAACAGGGAGGTGATAATCCCCTTATACATAGCCCTCATGAGGTCACACCTTGAGTACTGTGTACAGTTTTGGGTCCCTCACTACAAGAAAGACATTGGGGCACTGGAGCATGAAAAGAGAAGATCAACAGAACTGGTGAGGGGTCTGGAGATAAGTCTTATGAGCAGCAGCTCAGAGAATTGCGATTGTTTAGTCTGGAGAAGAAGAGGCTCAGGGAAGAACTTATTGCTCTCTACAATGCCTGCAAGGATGTTGTGGTGAGGGGGGTTGACCTCTTTTCCCACATAATTAGCAATGGGACTAGAGGGAATGGCTTCATATTGTGCCAGGCAAAGTTCAGGTTGGTTATTAGGAAAAATATCTTCTCAGAAGGAGTGATCAGGCACTGGTATGGGCTCCCCAGGGATGTGGTGGAGTCACTGTCCCTGGAGATGTACAAGAAATGTTTAGATGTTGTACTGAAGGCCATCGTTTAGTGGGAGATATTTATGGTAGGTGGACAGTTGGACTGGATGATTTTGAAGGTCTTTTCCAACATTGGTGATTCTGTGAATCTACAGTTTTAAGTGTCCTACTAATTGAATTTCAGGTTCAGTTAAGCACATAGAACTTCTATGAAACAAAGAAAGTTCTGACATCCCCCCCAGACAATGATTAGTAGAAGTTAGCTCACTGAGCACACAGTCTCTTAATCCTCTCAGAAATAAATGCTGTGTAGTGTTAGTTATCCTGCTCTCAATGGGGTAGTTCAGGCACCTAATCCTACCAGCAGAGCTAGAAACCTCAGGAAGCTTTTATCTTCTAACAGTTTAAAAAATCTTGACTTTTTCAGTTCACCGCTTCTTCTTCCTTATGTATATATGGGGTCATATCATAGAATCATATTATAGAATGGCTTGGTTTGGAAGGGACATTGAGGATCATCAAGTTCCAAACCCCATGCAATAGGCAGGGTTGCCAGCCACTAGACCAAGTACTAGATCAGATTGTCCAGGACTCCATCCCACTTGGCTTTAAACACCTCAAGGAACGGGGCATCCGCAACCTCTCTGAGCAACGTGTTCCAGCATGTCACCACTTAAAACCATCTCCCCTTGTCCTATCGCTATCCACCTTTGTAAAAAGTCAGTTCAGTGTAGACTGCTGGTCTGAGTTCCTGAGACAACAGATTGTGTAGTCCATTAATCCAACTGGAGCTTAGATGTGAGATTGCTGTTGCCAGGAAATAATCTGCTCTGTGTATTAATTGCAACAATTCATGAGTTCTCTCAGGTTGACCTAAGAAGTTATCAGGGGAAAATAGGCCATTTGTAAAACCTAGGATATGGATGAGTTGTATCTTTTGGAAACACTGTTTCAGGAAAAGAGACACAATCAGAATCTTTTTTTTTTTTTTTTTTTTTTTTTTCCTGAAAAGGTTCACTTCAAAAAATATGAAATTTTCACCTGGGAAACTAAATTTCCCTATTCTTTCTAGTCTTAATAGTCCAAATGACATTATCAGTAACAAGTTCCATCCTTGACCTACCCTACTCAATACATATGCATGCTGTACACTACACTGTTTTACTTGCACCCTTCTTTCTGATGTCTAGATAGAGAAATAGATTTCAAGTCTTTTCTGCAAGTAATAGCATTGGTCATATTACTAATTGAGAGTGTAGTTAGAAATGAATAATCATTAAATTAATCATTTAAATTAAAAAAGTGTAAGAAAAGTTCCTGCATTAACAACAGTGGAAATTGGTTAAAATTATCATCTCTATTAAAAGATGTTGAACTGGTTTCCTAACTGCTTTAAATCAGGACAGTTAAATCAAAATGTGACTACTAATGGCCACAAATTATATAAAAAAGCTGAGAACACAGTAAGATTCAAAAAAGTCTATGACAGCTATAAAATAGAAAATCCTTTGCCACACAATCACAGACAAAAGATTAACATTGGTTTCTATTGTACTTGGTGATAGTGTGTAGGTCATAAATCTCACCCACTGTAAATAATATTCCAGCATTCTCCATTTCTAAAGTAAAAGAAGGTAAAAAAAAGGTGGACTGAGAAATGTGCTGTTGAAAGGAAATTGATTCTTCGTTACTCCATACAACTGTAACAATTTCCCATTTTTCACTGAATAAGGCACATTCAATCTTTCTTAATGAGGTGCAGGTGAGGATGGTCTCACCTGACACAAGAAACTGGATGCAGATGTATCATTCATTTTAAGTACAGGCAATAAAGATCCGATCCACTTGCATGGCAGTGCAACCATCAGTTTTCACTTCTGGGATCACCACTGTTAGAGCTACTGCCCTGGCTTTGGCTATCTCCCAGATTTTCCCACAGTGCTTATCTATGACATTCTAATCAGCTATTAACAAATTTTCTCTAAAATAGTTTTCACCTGCACAGCCGTTAGGTTTGCCTGTTCTACAGGAGAATCAGTGTAATAAAGACCACCTTAAGTGAAGTTCTCATATTGCATACATATGCAATTTTCTAACTTCTTTTTCCATGTTTCATTTTTCATCTGTCTTCCCTTAAGGGTTGCTGCAAAAGGATCAGTTTTGTTCTTCTTTGGTAAAATTAAGCTGCTTATTTCCTTCATACCTGAGCTGGATGCCCCAGACTTCCATAGAATGGTGTCCACAGAATGAAGGCAGTTAGGCAAGCTAAAGCAGTTTTTGCCTGAAGGAAAATCCTCTCAGATTTTAATGAAAGTTTTGCAATCATGAGGGCGTAGGTTAACCGAATATATGTGGACAGCTTCATAATACTATTTTTTCTCATTTAAATATTTAAAACTCAGGGAAAAACAAGGAATAAAATATGGCCATTTTCAAAGCAAAGTTCTTTTACACATAAGTTTTCATTATCTTCAGTGAGATTAGAATTTCTTCCCACATTTTCTTTTCAGGTTTTCTATGTGATGGAAAAGATTCACTTTATTTACCTGACATTAAAATTCACAACCCAAAAATACTTAATAGAAACTAATATCAATGGCTAACATTAAAAGCAAAACAAATCGTTTTATTAAATCTAAAAGAAAATGATACATTAAAATGGTAAAAGCCACTAGACACCAAATAGCAATGCTTCTATTAATATATTATCAGTACTAGTGGATTTTCCAAATGAAAGAAGACAGCAAGGGAAAGTAAGGAGTCAATATTTGTCTCTCTGTATCTCTTGTGATTAATGCGCTGCATATGCCTTGATTGTTTATTTTTGTTGCTGTTGTTTGAAAAAGTTACAATTATTCTACTTCTTGTAAATATACTTTAGTCCATATGGAGGGATTCCTCCGATTCAGTGGTGTGACTCATAAAATCAAGAAGTGGTTTCAAATTCCTATTCCTGTGACCATTTGCTTGTTTATACAAAGTGGAAATGCTCCTTCAAATTGCCTAGTATCTCACCAACAGATGAAAAGTGTCTTACTTCAGTATAGTCAAAAGCCTAAAACGAGGATCCCCACTGGGCATGGAGAAGACCTAAGTTCAAGTTTGTCCTGTAAAACAGAGCTAGGAGGATTTGAGTTTACATGGCAAAGACACCAGGAATCAATTCTGATGGTTCCACTGTCAATTACAAAATTGTGTACAAAATCACAAAATTACAGAATCAGTTTCAAGACTTTTCAAAGGAGAAGTTATTTCATTTAAATAGTACTGACCCTTCCACAGATATTAGCCCTAAATTTGCATAGATATCTTGGAACAAAATCATTCCTGCTGCCAACAGTTTTTTTTCTGCAAAGTTGTATTCTTTAGACTTCATTTCCAGATGAGTTTACTGAAGATAGAAGCTCTACTAGGAAGAGGGGAAAATTAGTTTAGATATTAGAAAGAAATTCTTTACTCACAGGGCAGTGAGGCACTTGGCACAGGCTGTCCAGAGAAGCTGTGGAGCCCCATCCCTGGACACATTCAATTGGTTGGATGGGGCACTGGGCAGCCGGAGCTGATGGGTGGCTTGGAACTGGGTGAGCTTTAAGATCTCTTCCAACCTAAGGTACTCTGTGATTCTATGACTCAATGAATTCCTAGGGTCACAGTCTCTTCCAGGTCTCTAGAGGACTTCATCCATAGATAGTGTAACAATTACTAGCTATTTGCTTCTTTCCTATCCATCAGATTTATTCCAGAGTAACTCAATGCATTTTCTCGCAGATTTCAATAAGCAGATGAAAATCAAGCTCATAAAATGCTGCAGAGACAGAAAACATATATGATTCAGCAGCTGCCAATCAACAGCTAAGTTAGTGCTTCCATTTGCATTAAGCCCTCTCTTTTCCTGTTACAAGTGGCAGGACAATGATTTCATACTGGAATAAATCAGAAATAATTATATCAGAAACACATTGGTTTGAAATTGAAATAAGATCAAAATCAGTTGCATAATGTCTTGCAAACTACTCTGGCATCCAGCTAGGATTATGCTGGATTATTCCTTTAACACATCTCCAAACTTTTTGATTACATACCCCACTATACGTATTTTTATGTTTTGAGTGATAAATTATGTGCGTGCAGTACTACACAAAACATAGAAATTGAAAGAAGGAAAAGATAAAGATGAAATGTATATTGCATGTATATTTTTAATATTAAAAAACATATATTTTTAATATTTATTTCATTATATTTTATTCATTAATGGAAAAAAAGTGTTTTCTGATATGGATCATCTTTTGCATTTCCTGGAATGCATTCACTGTACTTTTGTGACTTTTGTCTCACAGAAAGTTCTGCCAGTGTTTCTTCTTCTCCCGTACAGAAGTAATATGGCAAACCTTGCCAGCTCTGTCACCATGATTTATGCAACTAAGACTAAATGTCTCACTTGTTGCGCAGGACCTCCACCATGAGCTATTTTTCTTCTGCAAAGACACAGTATGTCATATGTGAAACACTTGCCAACACAAAAATGCGTGTAGAAACAGAGGTGCTACTGTTTTGAACAATAGACTGGAAAAGTTAGAGAAGGAAAAAAAAACAGAGGGAAGAGAAGATGAGGAGAGGAGAATACAGAGGAGGAGAAGGAAAGTAAAAAGGGTATAAAACTTGCAAAGAAAACATTTGTTCCTCCAAAACCCATCCACTTTCAGCTGGTATACAAAACTCTACACCAAATACAGATATAAGCAGCTCTACTAGTCAGAGCCAGGCAAGGTTTTCAATATGAACACTATAAGTTAAATCAGCACACATCTTTGAATAATATATCTTATTATTTGGAAATAAATTGGGCTGGTGGAATGCATTAGGAAACAACCTGAACAGAAAAAAGAAAGGAAGGAAGGAAGGAGGGAAGGAAGGAAGGAAGGAAGGAAGGAAGGAAGGAAGGAAGGAAGGAAGGAAGGAAGGAAGGAAGGAAGGAAGGAAGGAAGGAAGGAAGGAAGGAAGGAAGGAAGGAAGGAAGGAAGGAAGGAAGGAAGGAAGGAAGGAAGGAAGGAAGGAAGGAAGGAAGGAAGGAAGGAAGGAAGGAAGGAAGGAAGGAAGGAAGGAAGGAAGGAAGGAAGGAAGGAAAAAAAAGAAGAAAAAAAAAAGAAAAAAGAAAAAAAAGAAAAAAAAGAAAAAAAGAAAAAAGAAAAATAATCTCCATCATTTCAAATTAAATGACAATGTATTTAAATGTGTTTTAATTGCCAACCAGAAACTGCTGGTCTGACTCAATTTTAAATGCAACTCACTCACAGGAATGCAACCCAAATCCTGAGAATTCCATTCACAAGTCAGCTAATAGCTATGAAAAGAGAAAAAAGCAGCAAAAGGTGTGCCACCTCTCAACTAAAAGGGCTGTTGCTCAGATGGAGGTGTGCTGGTAAATGTTCTGCCCTTAGAATAGCAAGACACATTCTTTAACTTCCAGTGATTCCAAAGATCTTAGTGTAACTACTTCTATGATTAGAGATACCTCCTGATTCAGCAAAATGTTTGAAACAAATGTTGAAACAAGCAGGCTTTTACATTCTTTAGTGTTGCTGAATGAAATTATACAGTTGCATGTTGGCTTCAGGACATGGTCAGGACTCCTTATTCAGGGGCATTTCTGTCTCAGTAAAGCGGATAAATCTGCCAAATCTCTAAATCAGATTAACATGTGAAATGGTGATATAGATGCAAAAAGGAATGACTAGAGCATACAGTCTTAAACCATTAATAGGTTAGAATGGCTTTTAAACATATGTGTGAGTAGTGGCCACAACAAACCAGCACGTGATGATATCGCAGACAGGTATGTCTACATCTTCTTTCTACCAGATGTGACTGGGCATCATTTGCTAGGTAAAATACAAGAAGACTTTGAGTATCTAACATGTAATCCTTAGCAGTCTCAGGATGAAACCACTCCATTCTGAGCCCTGCAAATAGCATTTTATAAGCTTCCTATAGAGCTTGCTTTCTTGCTCTTAGTCGTCATTCCAGTTAACGTTAGCAATCCTAAAATTAAACCGGATCTCAGCTGCTCCCTGGACTGCAGTGAGGTACGAAGAATTGCCAGAAAGGCAGCCAAAATCTTCATGTGCAGCTGAAAACACTGAGAGCCATTGAAATTGATGTGGGTAATTTCAGATACTGCTTCAGTTCTAACAAAAATCACCCAATCAGTGTAGTACCTGTGAAATACATTGCAAATAGCTCTAAATATTACATGAGCTCAGTTTATTTATTATTTTCTGGGGACCTTTTGCTGATTTGGGACTCAGGGATGTTTGTGAAATAGGAAATATGTTTGGAAGCAAGTGTATGGGGCAGGCAAATTATAGCATAGTGAATATCTAAAGAAACAAAAATAACCAACTGACTTCAGACCTCAGGAAGAAAACTGTGCAAAGCCAATAGAAATATGATCAATTTTCATACTGTGAAAGACACAACTCACTCTCACTTTTATCAAACAAATCAGTTTCATGGCTGTTCGGAGCTGCCAAAAGTCATTGTTGAGTCGGGAAGCTGCCAAATGTTCCTAATGTGAAAAAAAAATGAGTAAGTTATTATGGTATAAGTCTCTTATGCAAAGATGCCTTTGTGATGTAACAGAGTGGAGCTGGAGAG
The DNA here is from genome assembly GCF_026119805.1 of Tympanuchus pallidicinctus. Taxonomy (NCBI): domain Eukaryota; kingdom Metazoa; phylum Chordata; class Aves; order Galliformes; family Phasianidae; genus Tympanuchus; species Tympanuchus pallidicinctus. Next base: position 3,786,589 of record NW_026294813.1, on the reverse strand, counting down.
TCCCTAAGCTATTGTCCACTCAACTTTTAATACCTTGGTCAAGGTCTGATGTTATATAATTTTATAGCTAGCGTTGAAAGAAGTACAATAAAAATTGTTGGCTGGAATGAAAATTATTCATCATCAAAGAAAGCAGCAGTTTAAAGAACAATCATTCTTTTGAAAGAGAAATTACGGAATGACTATATCTAGGTTATAGTACGCATGGTATGTATGCAAGTATTGGAATTGGTGAACATAAGGCAGACAATATATGCCCATTTATCAATCTCTCCCCCAAAAACTTTCTCTGTTCACACTCAGTATTTTTTCATTCCCATCAGTATAGAAGCATAGAATATCCTGAGTTGGAAGGGACCCATAAGGGTCACCATGTCCAACTCCTGGCTCCACACAGGAACACCCAAAAACCAGATGATATGTTGTCCAGGTGCTTCTTGAATCAGCTCATTGTCATGACCACTGCTCTGGGGACCTTATTCTAGTGCTAAACCACTTTCTGGTGCACACCCTGTCCCCAGCCCCCAGCCACCCCTCCCCTGGCACAGCTCCATGCTGTTCCCTCAGGCCCTGTCGCTGTCACACAGAGCAGAGCTCAGTGCTGCCCTCCGCTCCTGTGAGGAGCTGCAGCCACCATCAGGCCTCCTCTCAGCCTTTCCTGCTCTTGGTCTAACACACCCAGGGGCCTCAACCACTCCTCATACTTCTTCCCCTCTAGACCCTCCCCTATCTTTGTAACCCTCCTTTGGATACATTCTAAGAGCTTTATATCTTTTCTGTACTGTGACATCCAAAGCTGCATAGCTCTCAAGGTGAGGCCACACCAGGAGTGTCAAACACTGTAATGCCTGACATACGTGGAGAGACCATATGGCATACATGGAGGGCCTATTGTAAGTAAAGATAAGGTTCAAGACCACCTAAAGAGCTGAAGGTACACAGGTTCGTGGGACCCGATAAGATCCATCCACAGGTTCTGAGGGAACTGGCTGATGAAGTTGCCACATTGCTATCATATTTCAAAGGTCATGACAGTCTCGTGAAGCTCCCACTAATTGGAAAAGGGGAAACATCACACCCATTTTTTAAGAAGGGGAAAAAAAGAAGATCCAGGGAATTACTGGCCAGCCAGTCCCACCTCTGAGTCTGGAAAGATCATGAAGCAAATCATCCTGAAAGGCCGTACTAAGACACATGGAAAGTAAAGACGAGGTGATTTGTGGTAACCAGCACGGCTTCATCAAGGGGAAGTCATGCCTGAAAACCTTGGTGACCTTTTATGATGGAGTTACATGTCAGTAGATAAAGAACGAGCAACTGATGTCATTTATCTGAACTTGTGCAAAACATTTGAGACTGTCCTGCATGACATCCTTGTTGCCACATTGGAGAAAAATGGATTATGGATGGATCACTCACTGGATAGTGAATTGGCTGGATTGTCACACTGAGAGAGTTGTGGTCCATGGCTCAGTGTTCAAGTGGGATCAGTGCTGGGACTGGTGTTATTTAACATCTGTGTAGGGTACATGGACAGTGGGATCAAGTGCACCCTGAACAAGTTTGCAGATGACACCAAGCTGTCTGGTGCAGTTGACATGCCAGAGGGAAGGGATGCCATCCAGAGGGACCTGCACCGGTGTGAGAAATGGGCCCATGCCAACCTCATGAAGCTCAACAGGGCCAAGTGCAAGGTCCTGCACCTGGGTCAGGACAATCCTAAGCACAAATACAGGCTGGATGGAGAATGACTTGAGAGCATCCCTGAAGAGAAGGATCTGGGTGTGTTCGTTGATGGAAGACTCAATATGAGCCAATTGTGTGCTCTAGCAGCCCAGAAGGCAAACCGCATCCTAGGTTGCATTAAGAGAAGTGTGACCAGCAGGTCGAGGGAGGTGATTCTGCTCCTTTGCTCTCATGAGATACCACCTGGAGTATTGTGTCCAGTTCTGGGGCCCCCAACATAAGAAGGACATGGATTTATTGGAGCAAATCCAGAGGACAGTCACAAAAATGATTGGAGGACTGAAGCACCTCTCCCATGAGGACAGGCTGAGACACCCAGAGCTCTTCAGCCTGGAGAAATGAGGTCTCCAAGGGAAGTATATAGTGGCCTTCCAGTACCTGAAGAGGGCCTACAGGAAAGCTGGGGAGGGACATTTTCTAAGGGCATGTAGTGACAGAAAGAGGGGAAACAGTTTTAAACTGGATGAGGGTAGATTTAGACCAGATAATAGGAAAAAATTATTTACTGTGAGGGTGTTGAGACACTGCAATATGCTGCCCAGCAAAGTTGTGAATGCCCCCTCCCTGGAAGCATTCAAGTCCAGGCTGGATGTGGCTTTGAGCAACCTGGTCTAGAGGGAGGTGTCCCTGCCTGTAGTAGGGGGCGTTGGAACTAGATGATTCTAAAGGTCCCTTCTAACCCAAACTATTCTATGATTCTATGGCCAGGTGACAGAAATCCCTAGGTCATCTTCCCCCAGCTAGACAGACCAACTTTGATATAGGGCTGGAAATCAGTCAGAAATATATCTGATAAATTTTTATCTACATGCAATGACTATTGCTCTTAGATATGGCATTGTGCTTGATACAGTCTGAAACACACACTTTTGCAGATGTTGCATATTTATAGTCTAGGATTTTCATTGACATTAGCAGGAAAAAAGTTTATCCTAGTGTTGAGCACATATGAAAATATTTCCTTAGAGGAAAGAAGATTCTAACAGAACAAGTAGGTATTTTAATATATTCAATCACTGATTCAGTTATAGTTTTATATTAACAGTTAAGCAGTTCGAGAAGCTTAATCCATTGGCAGCAGTTCTGCAAACTCATAAAATAAGACCATGGCAGCCAATTCACACTCTCTGTTCTAGTAAACTCACAGGAATGCTTGGGTGCTGAAGTAAAATGTGTGAAAAGGTCCAGAGCTACACTAACAAGCTTTCTTAGGAACCAAAAGATGTCAGGCGCATCTCAATGTGCCTTTTACTAATGGTCCCAGACAAAGGTGCAAAAATTGTCTGAAAGTGGCAATAGACTACAGCTGAAAGCATTCTGAAGAAAGCTCATGAAATTAAAGGGAGCATATTCTAGTGCCTTGCCACATTTGGCTACTGCTTATCTATCCAAGAAGGTGTAAAAAATCCCATTTTACTTTGAAAATGAAGAAGACATCTAGTATAGAGCAGAATAAATGTTCCTAATAGGAGGCCTACATGAATGCACATAGATTGTCAGTGAGGTCTCATAAAGATTATTTCAGGTAATGCATGAAAGAAAGTGATTGTGAAAGAAACATCATTAAAATCAGAATGGCATACTGCCTTGCATGGAGAAAAATTGGGAAGCATAGTGAAAGACAAATATGGCTTCATCTGTTCTTTAATGGGCAAGCAAGCCTAGGCACTTAAAGACAAAATTAGAAAAAGTAAATTGTAGACTAAAAGACGAAAACATCTAAAACCAGATACTATTTTGTAAGCAAAAGAAAGGAATAGATAAGTAAACTGTGTATAGGAGAGCAGTGATCAATCATGGGAGCAGAAAAGGATGAAATATTCTCTTAAAGAGCTGCTTAGAAATGGACTTTTCTTTACAAGGTCAAAAAGATCATAACTCAAAGGAAAGTAAGATATTTATATACACTCCACAAGTACAGTTTTGAAAGTGCAGGAAAAAAACACAGTTTGGCAGTTGAAGAAGTCCTGAGTAACCTTGGAATGAAATAGAAATTATAACTTTGAATCTGAAAAAGCTAAGGAAAAAATAGCACGTATCTTGAAATGGAATAGGAAAAGACTTGGAGGATTATATATATCAATCTAACACCAGTATTGGTAAAATGATAGAACTATCAATTCTACACGTACCTGAGGTATAACAATGCTAATAAATGTATTCAGCATAGGTTTGTCAAAATCAAATAGTGAAAGACAATGTAAATTCTTCTGTTTAGAGAGTCAGCTGAGTGAGAAAGAAGGAAAAGTGATGCTCTGTCATCGGCAGACTGTTGACGCTCTCCTGAATGAAATTCTTATTTGCAACCTAAGGAAGCATAGAATCAGAGCATCAGAGAATCATAGAATCACAGGGTTGGAAACGACCTATAAGATCACTTAGTCCAAGTGTCTCCCATTTCCACTGCTACCACAAGCACTAACCCATCTCGCAGCTCCTCATCCAGACGCCTCTTGAACTGCCAGGGACGGCAACTCCACCACCTCCCTGGGCAGCCATTCCAGTGCCTGACCACTCTCTGAGAGAAAAAGTTCTTCCTTATGTCCAACCTAAACCTTCTCTGGTACAACTTGCAGCCATTGCCCCGGGTCCTGTTCAATGCCTGGGAGAAGAGGCCAAATCCCTCTTCACCACAACCTCCCTTCAGGAAGTTGTAGAGTGCAATGAGGTCTCCCCTGAGCCTCCTCTTCTCCAGGCTGAACAATCCCAGCTCCCTCAGTCACTTCTCAGAAGGCCTGTGCTCCAGACCCCTCACCAGTTCCGTTGCCCTACTCTGCACACGCTCCAGGGCCTCAATGTCTTTCTTGCAGTGAGGGGCCCAAAACTGAACACAGTACTTGAGGTGCGGCCTCACCAGAGCTGAGCACAGGGGGATGATCACCTCCCTGCTCCTGCTGGCCACACCATTTCTAATGCAGACCAGGATGCTGTTGGCCCTCTTGGCCACCTGGGCACACTGTTGGCTCACGTTCAGCCAAGCATCAACCAACACCCTCAGGTCCCTTTCCTCTTTACAATCATCCAGCCATTCATCCCCAAGCCTGTAGCATTGCCTGGTGTTGTTGTGGCCAAAGTGCAGGACCTGGCATGGTCTAGATGAAATAGTTACCCAGTGGAGAAACTCTCAAACTGTGTGATAATTTCAGTAGTCCTGCATAACTCTGTTTAAGGTACATTTCTGTTCAAGACTTGAATATTGGCCTGGATGATGAAATAAAAAAATATATTCAGAAATTCTGTGGATATCATGGGACAACAGTGGGTTTAAAATACATCAGAGGAAGGAAAGGAAGACTGAAATTAAGAGCGTTCTTACTATAAGAGCTCAAACTCAGTAGATTTTCCTCTGTGAAATCCATTCATAAAACAAATGCAAACAATATTCACTTTATTTTTATATACTCTAAATTCAGAGGTTAGCTTTTGTCTTTAAATTTAAAAGAGAAGTGTATAGGGAAAATATCTTAACAAATATTCACAGATCTTTGCAGAATTAACTGACCCTCAAATACACTGCTCTAAATCCAACAAAATGACAGAGGTAGTGTACATATTTTTGCATGAATACATGAGAAAAATTTAATAGTTCATTGAGCAACCAATGAGATTAGATGCTATTTTTACTTAACCCAAATGAACAAATCAGCCTGGATAGATGAAATAAACTGTGATGAACATTTAGGAACAAGCAGTCAAGCATAATCACATTTGAGATCCAAGTGGAATATTCACAGAATTGGATTCTCTGGGAGGAGATAATAAGAATTGAACAACTATTACAATAGCCCATTATTTTGGAACTACTGTATGAACAAGATAACATAAAACAACAGCTAAAATCATTTTGTACATCACAGGCCACCCTGTGGTGTACAGCAGGAAATAATCCATAAACACATCAGCAGGGTTCCTGATCCAGCAACACTGGTGTGTATATATGGAGATAAATTTCATCACAGCAAACCAAGATATCTCTTTTTCCTTTGTGTTTTTTCTTTGGAAAAAAAGACAAAAAGAGTAAACTTCTCATGAGACCTGATACATTTTATTATATGTCCCCGGTTTTTTTTGGTATCACAGGCTATTGACTCCTTCTGGATTCACAGTGGAGCTACATTACTTTTGAAAATCCAGTAGAGGACACTCAGGCATGTCTGACCATCTACTAGATGCAGGTTTTGAAAGCATTCTCAGCATGTTTGCTGATGACCCTGAACTGCGAAGTACTTTTAACTGCCTGGAAGGTTAGAAAGACTTGCAAAGTGATCTAGAGATATTGGAACATCAGTAGCATGAATTTCAACCAAGGAAATACCAAATGCTGAACCTAGAATGGAGCAATGCTGAAAACAGGTACAGATAGAAGTTGAATGTAGGCCTTTATCTAGCAGTGTTCCCCAGGGGTCAGTGCCGGGACTGTTCTTGTTCAACATTTTCATTAATGACCTTGATGAGGGAATAGTGTCCACCCTCAGCAAATTTGCTGGTGAGTTGGGAGGAATGGCAGATGCATCAGAAGACTGTACTGCCATTCAGTGAGATCTAGGCAGGCCAGAGAGTTGAATAGCGAGGAGCCAGATGAGGCAAGTGCAGAGTCCTGAACCCAGGGAGGAATAACCATATGGAGGACAACAGGATGGGGGATGACCTGCTGGAGAAGAGCTCTGTAGAAGAGGACCTGGGTACCCTGGTGAATGACAGGTTTGACATGAGCCAGCAGTGTGCCCTGGTGGCCAAGAAGGCCAATGGGATCTTAGGGTGCATTAAAAAGAGCGTGGCCAGCAGGTCAAGGGAGGTGATCCTCTCTCTAGTCTACCCTACTCTGGCCTCTCTTGGAGTATTGCGTGCAGTTCTGGGCTGTCCAGTACAAAAAAGACTGGAATCTTCTGTAAAGAGTACAGTGGAGGACAACAAAGATGATAAATGTCCTGGAGAATCTCTCTTATGAGGAAAGTCTGAGTGACATGGGGCCGCTCAGCCTTCAGAAAAGAATCACAGAATCATAGAATCATAGAATCACCGAGGTTGGAAAAGACCTAAAAGATCATCCAGTCCAACCGTTCACCTATTCCCAATAGCTCCCACTAAACCATGTCCCTCAACACAACATCCAGCCTTTCCTTGAACACCCCCAGGGTCGGTGACTCCACCACCTCCCTGGGCATCCATTCCAGTGCCTGACCACCCTTTCTGAGAAGTAATACTTCCTCATGTCCAGCCTGAATCTCGCCTGCCGTAGCTTGAAACCATTCCCCCTGGTCCTATCACTAATGACACGAGAGAAGAGGCCGACCCCCAGCTCACTACAACCTCCCTTCAGGAAGTTATAGAGAGCAATGAGGTCTCCCCTGAGCCTCCTCTTCTTCAAAGACTGAGAGAGGATCTGATCGATGTCTATAAATATCTAAGGTGAGGGAGGCAAAGGGATGAGGCCAGACTTTTCAGTGGTGCACAGCGATAGGACAAGAGGAAATGGCCCCAGACTGAAGCACAGGAAGTTCTGCACAAATGTGCTTAAGAAATTCTTCACAGTAAGGGTGACAGAGCACTGGAATAGGCTGCTCAGGGGGGCTGTGGATTCTCCTATTCTGGAGATGTTCAAGACACAACTTGACACCTACCTATGCAATCTGGTCTAGGTACCTGCCTTAGCAGAGGCTTTGGACTAGGTGACCTCTAGCTGTCCCTTGCAGTCCCTATAATTCTTTGATTCTGTGATTTGGTGAGTGGCTGGGGAGTAGCTGAGCAGGAGGAAACATGGGAGTACTGGTCCAGGAGCTCAGGATGAGATAGCAGTGTGCCCTGGCAACCAAGGGCCAAACTGTATCTTGGGTGCATTAGCACAGCACAGCCAGTTGGGCACATGAGGTGATTCTAACATTGCACTTGGTTTTGATACAGCCTCATCTTAAATATTGTGTGCTGTTCTGGGCTCCATAGCATTAAAAAAAGTTAAGGCCGTTAAAAGCATCAAGGAAGCAGCATCAAAGATCAAAAAAATAATTCTATGATTCTGTGAAAGCTAGTGACAGGGCTGAAAGGCATGTCCTGTGAGGAGAGGGTGGGGGCACCTGAGATGTCCAGTTTGGAGAAGACTGAGAGGCAACTTCAATGCTCCCTGCAGACCTTTGAGGAGGGGAAGAAGAGGGAGGTGCCAGGCTATCCTATCCCATCCCATCCTATCCTATCCTATCCTATCCTATCCTATCCTATCCTATCCTATCCTATCCTATCCTATCCTATCCTATCTCATCCCATCCCATCCTTTCGTACCCTACCCTACCCTACCCTACCCTACCCTATCCTACCCTATCTGACCTAACTCTACCCTACCCAATTCCATTATATCCTATAAAAACAGAAGTGCCTTGTCATACTGGAAATTTGCATCAGATATCTAAGTTAGTAAAATGATGAAATAATTGTTATTTAGTAGCTCTTCTTTTAAACCGTCTCACTCCAGACTGAGGCCGTAGTTTCACCATCATTACTACAAAATCAACACATTAATGAATTACTCATTTATGAAAAATTGATCCAAGCATAGAGTTTATGGCTGTGTTTATGCTAGTCTATCTGGAACACATTGTGAAATTTATGACTGACGTTCTGCCAAGAGCCAGATGCAGAAGGTTGAATAATGAGCCTGTGGCAGAACATCGAACCACTCAAATGTATGAAAACAACTAAAGCAGACATGATTTTACAGTGGATCATTGCTTTTGTGGCACGTAATGAAAGTGGGTTTGGTCTAATATTGGAAACCCTGAAGCTTGACTCTGGACTGTACATGTTGTGAAAACATGGCCTGAGGGCGCGGTTGTAGATATTCTTCCAAGTATATTACAGATAGTATAAAAAAAAAAAAAGAAGAAGAATTAAAAATCTGTTTTGCTTATGGATGTGCATTCTTATTTTTACAAAGCTGTTTGTTATCACCTCACTTTTGTCAGTGCCAGAATCTGTCAAATGTGCTGCTATGCTGCAGTCTGGGCACTGAAAGAAAGTTTTCCCCAAAGGTTCATAGAATCACAGAATGGCTTGAGTTGGGAGGGACTTAAAGCTCATTCAATTTCAACCTCCAGCTGTGGTCAGGGCTGCTCCCCACCAGCTCAGGCTGCCCAGGGCACCATCAAACCTGGCCTTGAACTCCTCCAGAGATGTAGCATACACAGTTTCTGCAGTCTGTGCCAGTGCGTCACCACCCTCTGAGTAAAGAATTTCTTCCTAACATCTAACCTTTATCTCCCTTTTTTAGTTTAAAGCCATTCCCCTTTTTCTGTCAATTTCAGGACATGTAAAAAGTCAGCCTCCCTCCTTTAGGGACACAGAATTGTAGTGATTGGAAGGGACCTCTGCAGATCATCTAGTCCAACCCTGCTAGTTAACTCCAACCAAAGCCTTTGCTTCTCCAAAGATGGTGCCTTCACCCCAAATGTGTAAGGTGCCAAGAGCTCCATTTAAATACATTCTGTATTTAGTGAAACTTCCGTAGTCTTTAAAAGCATTGGCTAACTGTGTGCTTCCTTACTTAAACAATTTATGAAGGCAAACTGCCAAACTAAAAATTCTGATTTATGTCCTTTGTGTGATGCTCAAACAACTTCTGATGCATTAATCTCATCATTGTAATTGAAGGCGATGGCATTTTTTTAAAATATAAACATAAATATATTGGCATTAATGGGCTTGTATTATTGTACGCATGGGTATCATCCTAAATTGGACATACAGAAACATAACAATTTAAATTATGCTAAAGGTATCACTCCTTTAAATAGGATTATTCCAAGATAGGGTTTCTTTTCCAGAATGTTGCTTTATAAATTTTTCTGCCATGTAAAACCAACTGTTTAAAAAAACGTTTCATACTTGTAGAAGGAACTGGATGCAATGTGACCATGCTAATGTTTATCATGATTATTTTAGCTCCTGCATATTATTTTAACTTGTAAGCAACTGAAATGTATGCACTAGAAATAGAAATATTTAATGTGTTTACTCCATAGTAAAATAAATAAATAAGTTAAAAACATTATACACGGTGTCTGTTGTGTTTTAATAATTACTGTTACAAATGAGTACTGATTCCACTGTAAAAGCATGGTTTCATCCAAATCTTGTTTGAAAGAAAGTAACTGAAGTTATGTTGTTCTTGTACTGTGATTTCACAGCACATGACAGCATTTCTTTTTGCCTTCATGCTGGTGGTAGCAAAGGGAAAAACTGAGTGCCAAACTAAAAGCTTTGCCTGGAGCAAGTGAGGCCTATGAAAGCAGCAGCCATAAAGAATAGGCAAGTGGGCATCTTACACCTTGCAACTTCTCAGATCTTCTAAGGGAGGGGAACTAGAAAACTTACATTATTGGAAGAGCAAGTATAATAATTACACAATTAGGAAAGCATTTTCCTCATGAAATAATCATAATGAATGACGTTCATTGTTCACAGCTCATTTTAAAGGATCTTTAGATATTAAGGAATGTGGCCCAACTAAATATTTATGGTGTTACTTACCTGCAGAAAGGTTTGGTCAGGAAAAAATATCTTAAAAATCCGAATGTGGTATCTTCTTTTCCTTTCAGTAATCTTTCTAGTCTGCATTTCAAAGAAGATGCCTTGACAGATGTGTCATGTTAGAAAGCTGTCTCGTGTTTCATTAGATATGCTTAAAACCAAACTAAAAGTACTTGCAGGTAACTGTTTCAAATGTACTTGTTTAAATCCCAGATGCTTCCTACCTAGACCCACTTGGCCCACAAGAAGAAAGACCAAAAACTGCAGCAACGAAAAGATTTGAGGAAGGTGACTTTGCTGATGGAGAACTAGGGGAGGATTTGCTTCTGGAATAATGTGTGGTCCACTAAAAATTTTTTTTTCTTTTAAGCTTTTTAGCAAAAAAAAAAAAAAAAAATGCTTCTTCGAGGTGGTTTTGCACCAGGTTTTAATGAAATAACTTTTGAAACACTTTGTGATTATGGTAGAATCATAGAATCATAGAATCACCAAGGTTGGAAAAGACCTAAAAGATCATCCAATCCAACCATTCACCTATTCCCAATAGCTCCTACTAAACCATGTCCCTCAACACAACATCCAGTCTTTCCTTGAACACCCCCAGGGTCAGTAACTCCACCACCTCCCTGGGCATCCATTCCAGTGCCTGACCACCCTTTCTGAAAAGTAATACTTCCTCATGTCCAGCCTGAATCTCGCCTGCCGTAGCTTGAAACCATTCCCTCTGCTCCTATCACTAATGACACGAGAGAAGAGGCCGACCCCCAGCTCACTACAGCCTCCCTGCAGGAAGTTATAGAGAGCAATGAGGTCTCCCCTGAGCCTCCTCTTCTCCAGGCTGAACATTCCCAGCTCCTTCATCCTCTCCTCATAAGCCCTGTGCTCCAGACCCCTCACAGCTTTGTCGCCCTTCTTTGAACCCGCTCCAGGGCCTCAGTGTCTTCCTTGCAGTGCAGGGCCCAAAACTGGACACAGCACTCGAGGTGCGGCCTCACCAGAGCTGAGTACAGGGGGACAATCACTGCCCTGCTCCTGCTGGCAACACTGTTTCTGATGCAGGCCAGGAAGCCATTGGCCTTCTTGGCCACCTGGGCACACTGTCGGCTCATGTTCAGCCGAGCATCAATCAATACCCCCAGGTCCATTTCCTCTATGCAGTCCTCCAGCCACACCGCCCCAAGCCTGTGGCGTCGCCTGGGGTTGTTGCAGCCGAAGTGCAGGACCCAGCATTTGGCCTTGTTGAAACTCATCCCATTGGCTTCAGCCCAGCTCTCCAGCCAGTCCAGATCCCTCTGTAGGACCTCACTACCCCCAGGGAGATCCAGACTTCCAGTCAATTTGGTGTCATCTGCGAATTTACTGAGGGTACTGAGGGTTACTTTCGGATTTGAAGTTACAGTGTGTTTTACGATTGGTGAAAAATAAAGTAAATTATGACTGGGTTATTTTACTCCTGCATTAAAACTGCAAAAAGTGAAGGCCTTATTCCAATGCTGGCAGGTGAGGGGCAGGCTTTCCATCAGCTCCTGCTGTACACCCACCATGGTGATGGCAGCAGCGTCACACAGGGGAGAACAGTAAAACTCACCCCAGCGGGTTCACAAAGGGCTGTGCCAGCAAGCCAGTAGCCCAGAGCAGAGTGGGCAGCAGTGGAGCAGGGGATGAAGTAGAAAGGGATGGGGAGGGATGGATGGGCACTGTGAGGAGGCGAAGGGTAAGAGGGGGGGCTTCCCATCCCAGTTGCATCACCTATGAACTTGTGAACATAGCTGGTAGAGAAGAGCTCTTTGTCTTCTAGGCCAGGACCGGGACACAGCCGGAGCATTGCACGCCCCTGGTGTCAGCCCTGCAGCCGTCAGTAGGTGAGGAGAGCTCTGCACCACTGGCCATTGCTGTTCCTGTCAGACAGTTTAGAATCTGGCTCCCAATAAATCTTGGATTCATGAATCCTTCGGTTGGTTCCTATCCTTTGTGCAGTCCCTCTTTCCTTATGATATTTAAGTGTCTTTACACATGTGTGCCTGTGTGTGGGGTGCGTGCCTGTAGACAAGGACAAAGCATACCTATGATACATGTAAAGAGATCAAACCTGTGCTTACTTAGCACCTTCCTGTTTATTCAGGAATCTGTAAACTGATTGCACAATGAGCTCTGAGGTTACAGAATCGCAGAGCTCTATGAAGGTGCGAGCCAACCGCCACGTGCTCAGGGCAGCGCCATGAGGCAGGAGACAAGGAGGCCGGGGCACCCTGTGCTGCTCCATGCAGACCGCACCATGTGCTCAGGAGTTGCCAGGAGCACAGTAGGGCAGTTTTCATCCAAGGCCATCAAGTAGGAAAGCATGTCAGTGCCTTAGCTGTTTTCTCTGAGGAAACATCAGTTATCCTTAGGGATTGAGCCACACTGATTCAAGTGTGCCTCACAATAAAGCTGTGTTTCACAAGCCCATCGGTCAGTTCTCTGGTTCTGCGCTCCTTAATTCCTTCAGAGCTCAGGCAGTGCTCTCTCCCCACTGGAGCGCTTGTCTCCTCTCTGAGTGCCTGCAACCATCCTGGCACACAAGGCCAGGGGAAATGCAGCAAGGTGAAGGGCGCATTTCCAGCCTCTCTTTTGCCAGGACGCAGCGGCATGCTCCCCTTGCCTCTTGTTTATAGGCTCCTTTTACGTACTGGAAGATCGCCATCAAAGTCTCACAGTAGCTTTCTCTTCTCAAAGATAAACAATCCCAACTCCATCAGCCTTTCTTCATAGGAGAGTTGCAGCTGAGGAATGATGCCTTAGGGAATAAAGCAGGATTGAGCAGTCAGGGACAGGAGTCACTTAAGTCAGCTTTGCCACTTGTACGCAGTATACAGAATATCACCCACAGTAAAACTGGGAAGGTCTTGAGGGGAAAAAAGGAAGAAAAAAAAACCTTAGTATGGGAGGAGGTGATAAAATTATATATGACATACAGAGTTTGTAGTTTCTGCCTGCTTGATGCTGTTAATCACTGCTGTTAGGAAATACTTAAAGGCTGCCAGCAATATCTCTTAGAGGCAAATAGTCTTTCAGAATTCTTCTTGCAATATTTACTGATTATGAAGTGTAACTGCATACAATACACGAAATGTGGAGAGAATGTGTTTTTTAAAACAGATTCATGCAGACATTCTACAATAGCCTATACAATGGAAATCATGTTCAGTGATGAATAACTTTGCACATGAACCATCTGTATCTGCTTGAAATCACTGAAGTAATAAAATAACTAGTCAAGATTTAAACCTTAGGCAAATAAAACAATAGAATACAGTACCTAAGATTTATTTATTGCACTGTTTCTCTGCATTTATCTTTGACTAAACTGGATATCAGAAAGAATAAAGCAGGCCCAACTTCTCCAGACTGTAATTGACTTTATACATCCAGAGCATTACTAAACAGTCAGCTAGATAAACAACATAAAAATAAAATTCTCTTTATATTAGTGAACATCAAACTTGTTAAAAATCAATTCCATTAATAGAAGAAGAGAAATCCCTTACACTGCTTCACTATCTCTCTCACTATCCCATGCACAGTATTATGCTATCCTCCAGAATAGAGCAGACATTCTATTTTAGTAAGCAGGATCCCAAAGACTATGCCAATGCCACAGGTGGACTGTAGCTCCTTTGAGATTGATGGGCCCACATGTTTGGCAGGACTCACAAGTCTTCTCTTATCTGCATTTTCACGCCTATTTCCACATGCCCTCTACCTATAGTATTTTGCCTATACTTCTAGTCCATGGGAAGGATCCATTCCATAGTTATTCAAAATATCAGGTTATAAATTCGGAAGGAAAATACTAATGACTCCAGCACATCTTCATGAGATAGTTTTGAACATGAATCTTATACTTCATACCAATTTCATTTTTCCTTCCAATCCCCACAAATGCATCCACTAGCTTCTAGAGATGCCATCTTGTGTGTCGTTTTTTCATCATCTGTTCTGAGAAGCTGAAGACATGCCAAGCTGTGGCATGGCACATTCAGAAATAGCCCAGTTATCACAGGTGCAAATCTCATGTTTAATCAAAATGTTTAAAACTAAACTAATCCTTGGGAAGATATTTGCTCACTCTCCCCGTTCCATCCCTGGACTGCTAAGCGTTTCAATTTTCTCCCCATGTTCTTGATTTTGATATTTACCACAGTCAAATGGTCAACTTTATACAGGTATAATTCAAGGTACATATTTAACTTTGAAAGCACAAACATTCTTGTCAGGTTTCCCTTCCATAATGATCCTCATAAGGATATCTTGGCATAGTCTTCTAGGAACTAAACTTTCGATGTTATATGTGATCTGAGAAGGGAGTTAATGCATTTTGGCTGCAATTCCCAAGAGAGCTTCAGGATCTGTTTTTCTTTCAGTCAGGAAATTTTCCCCTTAAGTGTTTGACATTGAACTAGGTAAACTCTGCAACATCAGCAGATGCTAACAAGTAAATTGTTATGCAACCAGTACGTAAGATGGCAAGGGTCTGGCACGAAGGACGGAGATCTCAGTGAAAGAAATACACAAAATACAAAAATTTCTCAAACACTGATAGAAGAGAGAAAACAAAGTAAACTGCACTGAAACTTGGGCAGTTAAGCATTTATAAAATTGTAGAAAAATATGAAGACAACATTCAACAATAAATTAATAAGTATACAAATGAACCACTACTGTTTTTTTCTATGTACACTGTTCTCATCAGTGAAAACAATTAAGTAGTTGCTGGTCCAAGTAGGTCTTACTTATGAAATGGAAGTAGTGTACATTTTCTAACTTTTATCTGTTTCCACAGTACTGGATTTTATTGTTTAGATCAGAGCTGAGTAAATTTTCCCACACCAAAGAATTTCTATATTCATTAACAGAAATGTGATTCTGCACATTTTACCTTTCTTTGTTTGAAATTCCTGGAGTGTGTCTTCTCCACTTGTATTTTAACCTGATCTCTGCTGTTCACCAGCAGCAAATCATAAAATCACAAAGCAAAATTGGGTCATCTTTTTAATTACCAGCATCTCTCTGTTCTACTACTGAAGTTGTGGAAAATTCATTTTTGTTTTAAATATTTACTCCAGTGTGTTACTTTCAAAAAACAATCAGTCACCTCTGGACAAGTAAAATTTGGAAATTCTAAATCAACTTATTGCGCTCAAAGGCTTTGGTCCGTTTGCTTGCTCATTAAGGCCCATAAAGACATAATACAGTACAGCTTTGAGTGAAGAGAACTTTCTGTATGCCTATATCTCTACTATCCTCTACCAGAGAAGGTTTAGGTTGGACATAAGGAAGAACTTTTTCTCTCAGAGGGTAGTCAGGCACTGGAATGGCTGCCCAGGGAGGTGGTGGAGTCGCCGTCCCTGGCAGTGTTCAAGAGGCGTCTGGATGAGGAGCTATGAGATATGGGTTAGTAGCTTGTGGTACTAATAGGAATGGGAGGGTGGTTGAACTAGATGATCTTGAAGGCCGTTTCCAACCTTGCAATTCTGTGATTCTATGATTCTATCTATACAATTAAAAAACAAAAATAGGGGCTTCATTGTCCTAGATTAAAATCAAATGTTTTCCTATTTCATTTAAAGAAAAATTCAACCTCAGAATTAAACATGGTTGCTCTGTCTTCTAATGCCCAAAAATTCTTTCCTCTTGTAACTAAACACATTTTTTTCAGTATTTATAACTTTGTTTTCATAGTGCCAGGAAGAGATCAGAACAGGGAGAGGGAGGTGATTTTCCCCCCTTGTGAGGCCCCATCTGGAGTACTGTGTCCAAACCAGGGGCCTCCAGAAAGATTGTAAAGCTCTTTGAGTGGGTCCAAAGTAGGGCCACTAAGATGAACAGAGGGCTGGAGCATCTCTCCTATGAAGAAAGGTTGAGGGAACTGGACTTGTTTAGCTTGGAGAAGAGAAGGCTCTGGGGAGACATCACTGTGGCCTTCCAGTACTCAAAGGGAGTGTACAAACAGGAGGGGTACATCCGTTTTTGAGGGTGGATAGTGATATAAAAATAGTAGGAGGAAGTTTTTCACACAGATGGTGGTGACACACTGGAACATTTTGCCCAACGAGGTTGTGGATGCCCCATCCCTGGAGGCATTCAAGGCCAGGCTGGATGTGGCTCCGGGTAGCCTGGTCTGGTGGTTGACGACCCTGCACATAGCAGGGGAATTGAAACTAGATGATCATTGTGGTCCTTTTCAACCCAGGACATTCTATGATTCTATGATTCTGTGAAAGCCCCATAGAATGCAAGAGTGAAGAAATCAGGGGGGAATTTAAGAAATCAGGTTGCAGAAATTACCCAATGAGCTGTTACTTGTACGCAAGACATCCATTCCAAAGGATTTTGTTCAAATAATTATGGCTAATTTATATTGCTCTTGGATGGTTATTTAAAAGCCTCTATTATAAACTGTTTTCCCATCAAATTCTGTAGGCCCATAAAAATTACTTATAAAAAAGTATTACAATCTGATATTGCGTATGTTAATATGATATAAATTAAGGACACCAAGAAGAAGATGAAGAACAAACACAACAAGAAGAAGAAATAGGAGGAGTTTAAACTCACTGAGGCAGTTGAATACACAGGAAATACTGGCAGAAACATCACTGCCTTCCACATTTCCAAAAATTCTATTATTGCAGGATTTCATTCTGTCTTTCATTTTTTTTTTTTTTAATCGCCTCAGGTTTCCACACTAAAAATACACTAGAATTCAGTTCCAAGTTTGGGAGTTGTAGGCAGATCTTGGGAGTTGTGAGTAGGTCCAGGGATACTGAGATCACCTTCTTCTTAATAGCTGGATGGAGATGTTAAAAAACAGGACCCAGCATACTGGAGAAAAAGAAGTACATTACAGTTTTAGGATTGCATCACTAATATATTTTCCTTCATTAAACTTTTAGATATTTTCTATTTTTGTTCCAGTTGAGTATTTCCTCTTCACTTTTTCATCCTGAAAATGTCCAATGACTGATATTTATTTAGATACATAATATCTAATATATTATAGATATATTATAAGACATTTTAAAAGAAAATGTATCAAAGGCGATAAATACTAAAGGCAAATCTATCTTGAAAATAAATGAATCTATAAAAAGTATTTTGCAGAGAACTTCCAGGAAGGTGCTGGAAGAAAACTGCTGCGATGGACAGCTGTAATTTAACCTCCCATACTGTTTTAACTCTATTAAAGTACATAGCTCCTTCAATGTCTGATGTGTATAGTACAAAAATGTTACTAGTTTGCAATCTAGATTCTGTCCTCATTGCACAGGGTCACATTCGCTAAAGTATTGAAAAAGTGATGTACAGAAAAGGATAGAAAGTCTCTCCACTTTTATCAGTCCAATGGAGCTGCTCAGCTATAGAAAAGAAAAAAGGACTTAATTCCTTATCAATCAAATGTGACTCTATAGAATGACATCTTTACAGAATTTTGGAAGAAAAGAACACTGTATAACTCATCATCACTCTCTTGCAATTACAGGTAGGAATAAAAGGTCAAATTCAGAGATTTGATACGGAAATAACTACGACATATTTATAGACATATCCCTAAGAATTTAGTGATGACTGAAACAGTACCCCATTGAACACAGTGGATTGTACTAACTAAAAGATTACATCTCCCTGTTTCTATCAGATTTTTGTATGGTAAAGTGAACTTAAATTAAACAGAAAAATATTCAGTTTTCTACACACCTGAATTGGCAAGAGCTATCTAACTAAAAAGTACTCCAGACAGTGGAGGCTTTTTTTAATTAAGACATCATACAGTCTCTCATAGTACATTTTTAACGACTCAGAAGCATTTTAAATCAGTTTTATTTTTCTATCTATATTCTTCTGAATTTAATCTCCTTGGTGGAAAGAAAATTCAGAAAAGGAGACAATCACAGATTACTCAGATTTTTCTGAGGCTGTGCAATATATACATTGTAATTTTTTGAAGGAAACTTTGTGCTCACTGTACATCCTTGTTCATTGCTGGAGAGGTCCTGTTTATTGCAGGAGAGTTGAACTAGATGGCTTTTAAAGCTCCTTTCCAACTCAAACAGTTCTATGAATTTGTGTTTTACTTACATGGAAATCTGCAGAAAGCGGATGAATCAATGTTGTTAAAAATCCCATACATAAATATCTTTTCCAAAAATCTGCGTTTTTCTAATTGTATCTCTCATAAGGAAACAATCTTCAGAAAACAACAAAAGTGAAAAATACACATTTGTATCACATGACCTCATAATCCTAGGTGTGTGATTGCTTTCAGGGACAATGTAACAGTTTAGTCTGGAGAAGTCTCAGGATGGGGTAGGTTAAGGAGAACCTCATCAATGTCTGTAAATACTCAAAGGGAAGACTCAAAGAGGATGGAACCAGGCTTTTGTTGGTAGTGTCCAAGGCCAGGACAAAAAGACAATGGGCACACACTGGAATGCAGGAGGTTCCCTCTGAGCACCAGGCAGTACTTCTTACCTGTGCACTGCTGCAGATTGCTCAGACGTTGTGGGGTCTCCTTCTTGGAGGTCTCCAAAAGCTGTCTGGGCATCCTGCTTTTGGTGTCCCTGGTGGAGGAGAGGTTGGACCCAGTGGACTCAGAAGGCCCAGACAACCTCAGTCATTCCATGATACTGTGACAACTATTCCTCTAGTGAAATAACATTTTCAAACATTGAATATTGAATAATAATGGAATGATTACACTTACAGGCACCTGATATTAAAATAGTATGAAGAAAACATAGAATCAAAGTCTTTACCTTATTTAAAATAAATGAGTGGTGTTGAAACTCCAAAAGGGCTCTCCTATTTATTGCTCTTTACCTTGAGATTAGGTGAAATTTGTAAGAACAGTGTATATTACTGTAAAGTCTGCATAAATTAAGGTCATATACTACACAGCAAAAAGAAATGTGTAAGTAATGACAGAACACTGAGCGTAGCACAAGTACAGAGCAGGTCAAATTTGAATGAAGAAAGGTAGCTAGCTTAGGTAACATCTTCAAGAAAGATACGGTTTTGTGCAGTTCAGTGCAAGCAGGCCATCCATACCACCAAGAGCCTATAGAAATCTGTTTTTGCTAATGTTTTTACTCAAGCCAATTTCTAAAAGACAGCTTGGATATATCTACATAAATTGTAATTTTCATAATTTCTGTTCAAAGACAGATACAATACCTTACATGAAAATCCTCCTGGTTCTGCAAAAGATGACATGTAGAATCTTATAAAAAATGTATTTTGTGTTGGAATGAAACTGCTTCATAAAATTGAATTGTACTTTTCATAAACGAGGAGAGAATTCTGATGAAGAATTGAAACCTCCTAAAATGTACATATTTCCAAAATTACTGATTTACATTTTATTTACAAATTTCTTAAATGGTATTTCTAAACCAAGCAAACAGAAGGTGAAGTAATACCTTTTTTTAAAAATATATATATATTAAAAAAAGGAGAAAAACACCATCAAGTGAGAATGAAGAAGAGAAATAAACATGAACGATTAAGTGACATAAGCTGATAGATGTTTGATATTGTTTCTCTTCTTAATATTATTTTTTATAGTCTCCTTTTTCACCAATTATTATAACCTACAGGTATATTCCAAATTATTTGTTTTATCTACAGTACTATCTTTGTAGGTCAGAAACTAGTAATACTGATGGGTGTTTACAAAATAAGAACTCTTGTGCTCACAGATATTCCATTAAATGGAATAACAAAAGAGTACTTCAACACCAGTACACTATTGTCATAAGCAAACTGGTGAACAGGGATTTTTTCCTACCTGTAATGTCATCGTTAAAAGCACTCTTCCAGTGAGATTTTAGATAAGATAGGTAGTTCCAAGATGTAATACAAAATCTGGTTTATTGTTATTCCAAAGACAGTCCTCATAAGAATGTTCTGCTTGCAGTTCTTACCTTGTTTTGAGGCCATAATGTAGTACCTGGATTTAACTGCTTGAAAGGTCAGCTCTGGAAATCCATTTTAAAAAGTCAGAGTTCATATAAAAAGTCACAGCCCAGACCCAACAGAATTGTCAAAATACTATTGCTGTAAAAGGCTGCTCTGCTTTTGTTGCTGCTCTTTATGAAAAGGAATATTTAATTATCAGAATTCTACTGATCTACCCTTTCCTTATTTAGCAACAACAACAAAAAAACAAATGTAGACGTTTGCTTTTGTTTTCTATTAGACTTCTTAAACCATAGATTCAGGCTCACTCCCATTTACTGATGTCAATAAATATGAAGACAATTATTGTGATGAGACCAAGCCCAGCTGTCAAGGTGTTAGTGGAAAGTCAGCAGTGTTCTCTTTTTTATTATAATTCACAATCCATGCATCCACACACAGAAGTTAGCGTTTGTGATAGAGCAATGCATTTCTTTTCCCCATCTTCTGCTTTTTCTGTGTATTCAAACTGAAATTTCTTAGTATAGCGATTCTCATATTTTTCACTAAGACTTTGAGCCTGTAGTGATCAGTCAGCTTTCTGCACATCTTTCCACAGCCATATAGCACACTTTAAGCAAGAAGGACCAACAGACCTTTTCTTTTGCTCCAAATGACTTGCAAGTAGAACAGTAACATTTTTGCCTCTCCTTCTATAAAAATCACAAAGATTAATTGCATTGCACTTTTTTTAATATCTCAACCCTATGCAATTGTCTGTCTGGACTTTGCTGCATGAAGAAAATACGTTCAGCTTTAAAAATAACAAGTAGCCTAAGAGCTAATATAGATATTGGCAATTGATAGGTAACATACTAATACGTGAAGCTTGCTCAGTATTCATTTATGCCTTGTATTAATGGCATTTAGCAAGAAGGAAGGAGACTCATGAAACAGAAATCTTCAAACAGATAATCTCTGAAATGACAGAAGTCTTCAAAACTCCTTGCCTGACAAGAGTATGAACTACCATTTGGAAATATTTCCAGATCTTCCCATATTTGTGACAGTAAGATTTCAACTGCTCTTGATTTTGTTTTCTCATTATTTGGCTT
Organism: Tympanuchus pallidicinctus; assembly: GCF_026119805.1. NCBI lineage: Eukaryota > Metazoa > Chordata > Aves > Galliformes > Phasianidae > Tympanuchus > Tympanuchus pallidicinctus. The sequence goes on along the minus strand of NW_026294813.1, from coordinate 3,765,275 downwards.
CTTGATTCTTTTAGACAGACTCTGCACAGTACAGACAAAATATCTGAGAAGCAGCAACATAGACACAATGTGTGACAAACAGCACACTGCATTATCTAGGATTAAGAATAAGACCACTCCAGAGTTTGAGAAGACATCAAAATAATGGATAACAATTAGCAATTACAATGTGAAACTCAAGACTTAGTCAGAATTCAATTGGTCTTAAAAGGGAATTCCATTTCTATCACTAGTGAGGACAGAAAACATTTGACTACTTATCTCAGAGACCATTTAAGTCAGATTGGTGTGATTTATAACTATGTATCTTGCCTTCTATTTCTCTTGTGTGTTCAAGTTTTTCTTTGATACTTTTATAGTTAAACAAGTCATAAATTGCCTCTGAGAGTATGAGTTAATCACTTTCCTTCAGCTACATCACTATATTATTAGCTGTTTTCAAGCAAAACTGAATTATTTTCTCAGAGTACATTAAGTCATAGGGTTTGGCATATCTAGCATCTGTGCCAGTTGGCCTGAACAGGATGAGCATACACAGAGCAGGCATCTGTTTTAGAGTGATATTCAGAAAAACAGGTTTACTCTGTCTGTTTTATATCTTTGGGATTTCTCTCTTATCTCATAATGCTTACAAAGTATCTTGCAATAATGTAGATTGCCTGTGATTTTTAGTGCATATGCACTTCAGCTTGTTTTTTCCTGCCTAGTTCGAGTGAGAAAATGCACTCACAGACGCATTTTAAAAACAGGATCAATGCTTTTACACCAGTAAATCCTGTGACTGAGAGCTGTCAAAATGTTCCATGCATTAGTATGCAAAGATTCTGTTACGGTGAGCATTGTTACTGCTGGCTGAAACTTGAAGCAAGAAAGTAAGGACTTGTGTATCAGCCAGTCTTAGGATATCCAGCAAGATATCAAGGAACCAAAGTCATGCAGGATGGGTATGCTGAAAGAGGGAATGAGTAAGTCTCACCAAGTGAGTGAGATCGTTACTAGGCCTTCAGTATACCAAAGAGCAAAATGATATAGCCTCCTAGTACTACTTAATACAACTAAAGTATGTTTAATGCATGTTTCCAGACCATTTGCTATTTCTGAGACCAACTAGGGGAGAACAACTTTCTTCCTCCCTGTACAAAACATAAATTGAGTTCGTGTAACAGAGTAAGACTCATTAAGACAAGAGATGTATTAAGTAGTCATCACATTGAAAGTAAAACGGAATTTTTTCTCTGTGGGACAATGGTTTGTATAATTCCAACCCTCGTGTGAGCAATTCCCCACCATTTCTGTGCAACAATAAGAATAGCTATGTAACTAACACCATTGAGAGGTTTTTCTGATGTTCCTAATCACACCTGTTACAAGATACAGACAGACAGACAGCTAGTCTCTGGTGCCACAAAAGTTCTCCACAGTTTCCTCAAAATTTGCAAAGACAGAAAACAAAGCCTAATTAGAAGAATCCTGAATGTCAAGGACACTGTGACCAAACACTAATGGCAGAAATTAGGCAAGTCTGATTGACTTCATTAGGTCTTTGCTACTTATCCTCTTGCTATTTATCTAGAAGTTTGGATTTGGAGCATAATGTATTTAGAGAAATAATGTTGAAGTTGTATTAATAAAATATATCTTTGAGATCAAAAGGATGTATTCAGTGGAAAATATTTATTTACATCCATCTTTTTGAGCATCTGGAATTTACAAACAAGGGGAAAGTAGAACAAATAAGCTTTCCAGCAGAAAACTTCAAGGAGGAATGAGAACAAATAAAATACCATCTTAATTAAACAAGATTCTTTCATTCTGAAAGTGTATATGATTCCTTAACCAAAGACACTATAGGGGAAAAATATGTTATAGAAATACAGTTCAATAGAAAAGATTCATGATCTATCTGCATTTTTTAGTATCCCTCATTGTTTCAGTTAGTATCTAGACTTTCTCTCTTTTCTGCTTGGTTATGATTTTCAGTTTTCTTGCTGGAGGTGAACAGTTTTCCTTATGTTTTCTGAGTTTCCAAGATTTTTATCAGGACTTTCTTAAGTTCTGTGTCCTTAGCAGTTCTGCAGATCAGTCCTTTCAGATTCTAATTCATCTATCTGCAGCTGTGCTTGAAAACTATGTATACTCCAAATGAGAATACAGATCAGTGATGTGGAACAGGAGTTCTGAGAAAAGAATTGAAGTACCCCATTAAGTTTCAGGTTTTAACTCTGGAGTTAAATGTAGACATTTGAAATACCAATACTGTAAATTATGTTACATTCTGAGGTAAAAAAATTCACTTGAAAGGACACTGCTGAATGTTGACAAATCATGAGGTTTTGAGGGCATTGTGTCTCGCTAAGAGCAATTGCCAGTTCTGAACACAAGGCAGTGTAGATGCAAACTGTTGTACTTGATGCTGACCGGGAACTCCTGTCCTCCAGTTAACTGATGACAGGCAGCAACAAACAGGATCAGAAGAGTTAAGTCTTGGCGATACTGATTCAGATTACTCCCACAGAAACTGAGAATGTTCCACATGTTTTTAGCAATCCTCGCAGCAAATGCATGGGCATAGAGCAGACTTCTGTGAAAGGCAAGCAAAGCACTGACACTTCTGAAGAAGTGGAAAATAGTTTCCTTCCATTTTACCTCTGCTGCCAGAAAATCCAGCTCCAAATGAAGAGGGCTTTAAACTCTGTTTTTGGAAAGTATAAAGCCCAGAATTGACCACCTTTTGCACAGAGGCAAATTTTAGTTATATGTGGAAACAACTAAGTTAAGTCATTCCTCCTGCTGCCTTTCTACACTGTGAATGCAAGTTGACAGCTGCTTTGCCTTATTAATAGAAATGTGTGGTCTTCCCTTCCACCATGCTTGGAGGAACTGCTAGATGTTACAATGACTCTTGAGTAAAATCTCAACTAAGGGAAGGTGAGTTTGTTTGCTAAACCAATACCTTAGACTGCCTTCCAGGCAGTGCGGTGTTTCAAATGGGCAACTCTAGATACAAGGCACATTTCAGCCAAGCTAATTGCATTACTAGACAGTAGAAAAACCGCTCTCAATGTGGGTTAACAGGGTGGGTAATCTATCTGTTTGTCGTCGAGTAAGCAAAAAGGGAATCTGTAAATCTTATAACAGATGGTAGATTTATGCTACAGTCTGTGTTCTTTCCATGGGATTTATTACCATATGTGCTGTTTCTATTTTACCACCCTTCTGTTTTGATTACTGATACAACTCTATTTGAATGCATGGAGGATTAGGGCTCAGTGTAGTGAAACCAAGTCAGGTTCCAAAAGAGCAATAAGCAGTGTGCTCATCCTTAATGTAAAGATGATAGCAGATCAAAAATTAAAATTATGTATAAGAAATTATAAACTTTATTGTTAACTCCTTTTTGATATTCAATACAGTGATTTGAGCACTGTTACAAATGGGTTAGAGGGTTACATATGCTTTAAATTAGCATCAGTTAGCACTATCATTAGCATTTGGGTAAACAGTCAAATCCATGAGGTAGATGGCAACTTTGGAAAGCTTCCTTGGGTAGACAGCTAAGGTGTCTACTTTGTGTTCCCTCATTCTAAGATACAGTACCATTATTTCTACTCCTCTCCATCCTCTCGTTCTCTTCTGTCTCTTTCTTAGTACATTTCAGGTAGGTGTCTTAACAGATGAGAGAAGAGTAGGCAAAATGTAAAAACATCTCAACAGAGTTGAACTCAAATAGAAGTACCCTTAAGTTCCTGAAGAAACAAGTGAATTAGACTCCAGGATAAGAAAAGGGAATTTGTACCTCTTACTAGTCAGAAATATTTTCCCAATAATAGTAGGCCAGAAAAGATCTGATTCCAGCATCAATTTCAGACATTTCACAGGAGGCTCTTTTTGACACCCCATGGCTCAGTGTTCTGCATACATATATAATGAGGAAAAGGATTGCCAGCATCTATCTTTAAAAACAATTATAGTTTTGGTGCTACAAATGTACCCTGAGCAGCCTGTTACAGTGCTCTGTCACCCTCACTGTGAAGAATTTCTTAAGCACATTTGTGCAGAACTTCCTATGCTTCAGTTTGGGGTCACTTCCTCTTGTCCTATTGCTGTGCACCACTGAAAAGTCTGGCCTCATCCCTTTGCTTCTCACACCTTAGATATTAATATTCTTTTTGCACCCAAAGATCCCATTGGCCTTCTTGGCCACCAGGGCACACTGCTGGCTCACTGTGTTCTTACTAGCAGTTTTTTTCCACATCAATATTCTGGAATAAGACAGATCAATGCACATTGTTGATGTCTCATTGCATTTTTTTTTCTATTCAAGAAAAGTTCTGTGGCTTCTGGACAGCATAGCATAACTAATAATCAGAGTTAGTTCTGTTTGTTTAGTGCAGTAAAAAAAATTAGAACTAGGCAGGTATGCTGGAGAGGGCAACCACAGCCCACTCAAATTTGTATATGCTTTACATATGAAAACTGGCACAGCCAGTTTAGAATATCTATTAGAATACTTAGAATATCTATTAGTGAGAGATGTTGCAGTTTCTATTTAAAACAGACACATGAGATACCAAGACATGACAAAGGAAACATTATTCTTCAATTTTCCTTTTCTCTTAAGTACAACAGTGGAAGATGCTTGCCACACCATAATCAAAAACACAGGACCTCACCTTAAGTTCACTTATCTGTTATCCATGGAATTATAAACTGATGTGATGAGGGTGGATAGTGATAGGACAAGGGGGAATGGTTTTATACTGAGACATGGGAGACTTAGTTTAAATATTAGAGGGGAATTTTTCACCCAGAAGGTGCTGAAGCACTGGAAAAAGTTGTCCAAGAAGGCTGTGGATGCCCCAGCCCTGGAGGCATTCATGGCCAGGTTGGATGTGGCTCTGGGCAGCCTGGTCTGGTGGTTGGTGATCCTGCACACAGCAGGGGGGTTGAAACTTCATGATCTTTGAGGTCCTTTTCAATTCAGACCATTCTATGATTCTATGATTCTATGACTTTAAACAAACTGCAATAGCAGAAAGAGAAATCATGCCACAGTAGATGCATACAGGTATAAATATCTACATTATTCAACACCACTGAGCACCAGTACTTGAAATCATCATGCTAGTCTTAAAGAAGCTAACTTGGGAACCAGTGATAGTAAGACTGCTTAGTCATTTCTGTCAGTGGGTTCCAGCGTCTTATGAAAACTGTCAGAAGCATCCACTAAGTGGTAAGTTATCAATTCAAGGAAAAATTGGAGAATAACTTAAAAAACTATGTGCCAGCCAGTTTGACTGTCTTTTTGAAAACAGAAGAAGCTGAATCTATTCTTTTGCGTCAATTTGCATTAGCTGTATCTTCTATCATACAATATTTTCCTTGGAAAATTATTTCCAGAATACAAATAATACCAGATGAAGTCAGAGTTTTAGACGTTATTTCTGGGGACCATCTACTGATGAGAAAACTACAGGAGTTAATATATATGATTAAAGTGTCATTGATAAATCTCTAATTAAAAAAAAAGAGATACCATTAGACAGTTACCTAAAAGTTACTTAGCCTGGGGCAGCCTGTATAGAAAATGCTTTTAATTGCTCAAAGTCAGAGAAAATTCCTATCACTGATGAAAATGCTGCTCTGGATGAGGATGAAGTAAATAAACATAGCAAAATGTCTGAATGAAGTCTCATTCTTGGTCTTTTTCTCACAAATATTTAAGGCCATTTATATCATGATATTGGGATACTGTATGCAGTTTGATTGTATCTCTTTTTAAAGGTCAGCCTTCTGAAACACTGCTTACTTTCTTTTGCAACCTGTCAGTCAAATATAAATCACTACCTCTTCACATCTCAGATACCCCTCAAAATAGAAGAAACCTAAAAATGACATTTGCTGGCAAAACATTTCTCAACACACAGTCTGTCAGAAAAAAAAAAAAAACAACTCCTTTCAAACCGTGTGTCTATTTGAACAATTCCCAATAACTGATATCCCTAATCCTGTGTGAAAATAATCAGAGCATCTAGAGTCAAAACTATTGAGTAGGTCTCCCATCAATCATCTCCCTTTTGATGTTTATTCGTTTATTCCTCTTGTGCATATCGCATTTTGACCAGACATAATGTTTTGACCTAATGTGGAAATCACTGTGTTAAACTTAGTGTTTTCTGCAGTGTCAGTGCATGCACTCTTTGCCATTTCTTAATACTTCAGCATCGTTTTGCATTGCCAACTACTTAAATCTTCATCTTTTGAAGTATTTGTTTTCTGTTAAGATCAGAATTGCCTATTTTCCAGTCAGAGAAAAAAAAAAAATAAAAAAGATTTGACATTATCAAATTGGTAATTCAGAGTCTGATTTTCAGACTGCAAGAGACCATTCAGACAAGTTACAGGTATCCATTACCTTTTGTAGTAATGACTGATTCTATGCTTCTGTTTTACTAGAAGACAGTATCTATAGGATTTTGTTCATTACTGGTTCCTTACTTGAGAAGGAATTTTTAGGAGAAGCATTCCTTTCCAGTATGGTACCTATACAATAGCTCTCTCCTCCTCAGCTACAATGACTAAAAAATTAGCATAAGATTTTGCAATTAATTCTGGTGATGAAGACACCAGTATAGTCTCCTGTTGGTTGTTATTACTGGATGATTTTAAAAGTAGTTTCTAAATATAGCCATGCTGATGTCTATTGTGGAATGTGTAAATATATAATATGTAATTAAGTAAAGCTGCTCATTTACAGGTGGTTCCTCCATTTCTTCCACCTTCTTTGTGCTGCATAGTAGAAGCGTTTCCATGTATTAGATTAGTAGTTCATGTACATAGTTCATAATATAGCCACAGTATATTGAGAAAATGCTATCATAACAAAGTGAGCCCCTCTTAACAAAGAAAATTGTCCTTTCAATACCCATCCCAGCTATTGGAAAGGTACGTATTATATTGCTGTTTGACATGACCTAAAGATCAGGAATAATAAACCTCCTTGTTTCAACCAAGTTTCAAGTTTATTCTTTCTACTATATTACAGGTACATGTTTCTACATATTGCAATTGGTTGCCCAGAACTCCTTTGGGCGTCTTTTAAATTGTGATTTCATTTTCCTGTTGCCAAAAACTTCATCACAGTATGCTTTCTGAAAATTATAAGTTATTCTGTATTTTCCCTCTATCTCATGCTTTGATCTAAAATGTGATCCTAAAACACTGCCAGTTCATTAGCTAAAATGTTACTTGTAACATTAACAAGGCCCACTGAACAGTACTTTCTGTAATACAGACCTGTCACTTCTCACAATTAGTTTGTGCTTATAGTAACGAATTGTGTTAATTTTGTTTCTAAGCTAGAAATAAGATTGATCTTAAAAGTCCTATTTTTAATAGAAGTGAAAATTTGAGTAAATTGTGGAAGGAAGGAAATATACCAAACATAATTGCATGCTGGCTTTTGTCAGTTTAGTTCCTGGGCTGCTATTCAACACAGTTCGCCTTGCCTGTATTGCAACACATCCTTTTCTGTTCTCAGTAAAAATGAGACAAACAAATAGTTAAGTATCTCAGCACAGCCCACATCCTCCTTAGAACTCAAGAAATCAATGCTTGCAAAACATTGCTGGCTCGTGGTATTTCTAGAGATTTTTACCTCTTTAATTGCTCAGAACATACTGATCAAAATTAGATTCATAACGTCCCAGTCATTAGCAGTGAATTAATTGCTCATTACATAGGTTGACTTTTATGAATTGTTTATTTTAATCATTTACTTACATTTTCTCCACAGGTAGTGATGAAATTCATGTTTTAACTAGTAACAATTTCAGCAAGATGTATCATTTCAGTTTACACTCTAATGAACAAATATGAAAAATTACTTGTATAAGTAACAAAATTAATTTCCCTATTGAAGATCTAATCTCATTTCATCAATATTTGATTTATAGCAGTCATAAAGATAAATGTCTCTACTATTAATTAAAATATTTCCTTCTTTATCATCTCGCACTTCTAATAATCTAACCATTATTTCTGTATTTTTATCTCTAATTTTCTTAAGTTTTTACCTAGTTAACAAAGAATTACAGCCATTTCAAGGCAGTGCTTTCAGCTTATACAGTTGTCAAACGCTGCACTAACTGCTCCATCTCCTTTTGTTGCGCTTTTTGTCATAAGCCTTATGCCTGTGCTTCCGCTGGTATTCTAATGTTTGTCCTGTGGGGCTGAAGTCTGGGCATCCCTAACAGAGGAGCATTGACCGTGGAAATCACTCCCTCTACTGGATATTTGAGCTTCTTGCTTTTGCAGTTCGCAGTCTCGGCTCAAGCATTTACCGCACTGATCTAATCTGTAGTTTAACTTTCCCAATCTGTTTGGGAACAGACACAGTCAGGATTTTACATAAAGCAAACTCATACGTACTTTTATAGAAAGAAAATAGATACTGGCCACTTATTTCTGTTGAATTCGGAAAATTGAGACAAACATTTCGTGAAAAAAATGAGATTTTTGATTATAAAAAAAAAGAAGAAAACCCATTCCAGGTTTAAAAAAATACTGAATAAGACCAAGGTAAATAAAAACCATAGCACTAAAAATAAGGAGATAGAAAATATTTGAAAGGGTGAAAAGAATTTTTTTAAAAACTGTTACTGCAGAAAAAAAAAATAAAAAAAAATCACAGGCAAAGCAGGTACCAAGAAGTGTATAAACTACACAGTTAGGAGAAAATGGAAAAGAAAAATGAAAACAAAGGCAGATATACAGGCCTGGATTCTGTAATTATCCCAAATATGCATTTTCTGAAAGAGATGCAGCAACAAAAATACCTGTCCTTTGTAGCACAGGATTGTAGGACTGTCAGTGCAAATCAGGGTAGCAGTGCTCCTGATCACTGGCAGTTTAATCTCTTAAGGATAGCAGAAAAAAAAAAATTTTTGCCTTCTACAAAAAAATAATTTCTACATTATTTTCAAAAATTCATGTAAAAATCTGCCAAAGCATGAATCAGATTTCTCAGATTGTAAGAAATGAGAATATGGTTATGGGCACGAGTCTGCTAATGATGTTAGTTGTTTCTGTATCAAAGGCAAAATGAGTATCTTTAACTCATTTGGTCAAAGATACGACAATTCAATGCCAAGCCACATGTGGGTTGCATGGGCAGATGGCTCTGCCCCAGCATCATGCAGAAACAGGCATAGCAGTGACAGCTGATCAGAAGCAGAAAACTGAAGCACAAGTGTGTGCTCAGGAGGGAGAACTATGCTTAGATGTCTCCAGCTGTTTTTCCCTGCAGGCCTACAGGGAGGCTCTCTCTACCAACCATGGGCAATATTCTGGGAGGGGAATATGATTCTGTGACCCCTCCTGCTGCCTGGCAGTGAGAACACTATAAAGTGCAAATGGATTTCTGACATTATTTAATTCTTTTAGCCACATATTCAGTTGCTTTTATAGACATATAATTTTTTTCCAGTATTTTTAATGAAGTCCATTTTCAACATAATATGGAAAGACTTCTTTTCTTACTTTATTTAATGCAGAATCACACTGTTAAGAATTCAGCTTTATAGGATGGTAAAATTTTACTATATGCATTTCTGTATCCCCATCAACTGGAGAGAGATTCCTGTAGTAAACTAAATTTGCTCATAAAGTAAGAACAGCTCTTACCACTTTGACTCATCAGCTTAGCACAAGGAACTACAGGCTCCCTTGTAAAGAACAATTGCATTAAAGGAGAAAACAATGCTGTTTCTCTTACCTCAGTAAGCAAATGGGGAGGAAAATGCATCAAAACATAAACCTGAAACATATAATCACAGATCTTAGATTCCTGCAGCAGGGAATAATAGATGAAGCAAGAATTAGGAATGTTCTGAAACAGCAGTATCATGGTCCAAAGGAAAAAGCACTGGCTGAAGACTGCCACTTAATATAAAATTATGATCACATGCCAACTGTATATTGCATTGCCACTGTTACATTGTGGCACTGTCAACACTCCAACAAGAGCTCCTGTCACAGATCATAGGTCCAATCTTTCTCATGCTCATCTCTAAAGATACACAAAAATTCACTTCAAAATGAAAATTCACAAAAAAAATGAAGTTTGGATGAAAAAAATGGGATTTGGGAGTCCATATTTTGGGGAGATTTGGACTAGGATTGAAATACGGGAATGGGGGGAGGAAAGGGGAAAATAGGGAATAAATATGAAAAATTGGGGGAAAGCAATGGAGAGAATGGGGGGGAAGGAAAAAAAATGAAGTAAAATTGGTGGAAAAAGGAAAAAAAGGGAAAAGTAAGGAAAAAATGGGAGAAAAATGAAGGAAATAAGAGCTGAAAATGAGGAAAAAAATGCTTTAAAAATAAAAAGAGTTCAAGAGGTGGTGGAAAATTTTGTTATTTTGGGATTTCCCCTCCTCCTCCCCCCCCAAAAAAAGGAAAAGAAAGCAGATAAATGGGTAAATATTGAATAAAAATTTGGTTTTGGGATGAAACCAGGAGATTTTGGTTAAACATGGGCTGAAAAGCCCTGGTTTGGGAGAAAGAGGAGGATAAGAAAAAAGGGGGGGGAGGGGGAAGTGTTAAAAAATGGGAATCCCCAAAACTGTGCAGAACTGTGGAAAACGCTGATTTGGGGCAAAACGGGGATAAAAATTGTCGCAATTGGCCCTAAGGATTTTCAGTTTCAGTAATTCAAGTGGATCATCTGAATGGATGGAGGAAGTGGGAGTGGATCGTCTAAATGGGTGTGGGAAGTGGGAAAGCTGAGTAAACTAATGAAAGCTGAGTAAACTAATGTTATAAAGACTGTAAAGACTATCTTGATTGTAAAGGTTATGTTGTAAAGACTGTGTGTTTCACACCTACCACCCAAGCTTGGATATCCATCCAAGGCTCCTAAAAATCAATATGCTCTCCATAAATATTAAAATAAAATATCGTAATTTTATATTTTTCCTGATTTTACTTCTGCTTAAAACTTTTATATCTTTGCCCATAAAGCATAATGCTTGGATTCTGTAAATCCATGTACAAACCACTGCTGACTTTGCTGAGCTTTGAAGAGAACAGACTTGTCCTTTATCCAACTGTAAACAGTAAAATCATGATGAACAAATCAATATGCATATACATTCTGCTCATACTTCTATAATTTTACTACACATTTCTACCCATTTAGCTTTTCTCATCAAACTGCAAGCATCTTTCACCTCAATGACATCTTTATCAAGAATGTGAATCAGCATAATAATTAATATAAATCAGCATAATAATTCATACCTTAATTCGGCCTATCTTCCTTATGGAATCTCCTCATCACATGTACTGTATTTTTCATAAAATGGCGCGGATTCAATGTCTACAAGATTTCTCTCTAAACCTTGCTCTTATTCAAATTAATACCTGCTTTGAAGTTATATACTGTATGACTAGAATCCCTGGATATTTATAAACATGTAATGTAACATTTTAATCACTTCTCTGTAGAAACAGTGCCCTTCTCCTGTCCTTTGTATTAAACCACATAAAGAAGAAAATCAAATGCTACTTAAATCAAGCATCCATAAACACGTATGAATATCTTTGCGTGTTTTTGAAAGAGTGGACAGACTAGCAACTGTAGCAAACAATGCACTTGGCACTACACTGTCACTGGTATCAGAATCACTGAATCATAGAATGGTTTGGGTTGAAAGGGACTTTTAAGATCCTCTAGTTCCAACCCCCTGCTATAGGCAGGGACACGTCCCTCTACACCAGGTTGCTGAAAGCCCCATCCAGCCTGGCCTTGAATGCTTCCAGGGAGGGGGGATTCACAACCTCACTGAGCAACCTGTTCCAGTGTCTCACTACCCTCACAATAAATAATTTCTCCCTAGTATCTAGTCCAAAACTACCTTCATCCAATTTGAAAACAATTCCCCTCATTCTTTTGCTACATGCCTTACAAAAATTTCCTCCCTAGCTTTCCTGTAGGTCTCCTTCAGGTACTAGAAGGCTGCCATAAACTCTCCTCAGAGCCTTCTCCAGGCTGAGGTCTCTCAGCCTGTCCTCGTTGTAGAGGTGCTCCAGCACTCTGATAATCTTTGCAGCCCTTGTCTTGACCTGCTCCAACAACTCTATGACCTTCCTGTGTTAGGGGCCCCAGAACTGTACACAGACTCCAGGTGGGGTCTCTCAAGAGCAGAGTAAAGGGGCAGAATCACCTCCCTCGACCTGCTGGTCACAATTCTTTTAATGCAGCCTAGGACATGGTTGGCCTTCTGGGCTGCAAGAGCACATTGTCAGCTCATGTTGAATCCTTCATAAACTGACATCCCCCAACCCTTCTCTTCAGGGCTGCTCTCAAGCCATTCTCACCCATCCTGTATCTGTGCTTAGGATTGTCCTGACCCAGGTAGAGCACCTTACAATTGGCCTTGTTGAACTTCATGAGGTTGGCATGGGCCCACCTCTCAAGCGTGTCCAGGTCCCTCTGGATGACCCAAACAGGTGTCCCAGAAACTGACAGTTGCCAGTGTAGAATACACCCTCTAGTGTGTCAACTGCACCACTCAGCTTGGTGCTGTCCACAAACTTGCTCAGGGTGCACTTGATCCCACTATTCATGTCACCTATGAAGATGTTAAATAACATCGGTCCCAGCACTAATCCCCGAGGAATGCCCCTTGTCACTGGTCTCCACTTGGAAACTGAGCCATTGACCGCAAGTCACTGAGTATGAATCCAGTGAGTGGTCCATCCATCCCTTAAATCAATTTTTCTCCAGTTTGGCAACCAGGATGTCATGAGGGATAGTGACAAATGCTTTGCACAGGTCCAGATAAATGACATCAGTTGCTCTTCCTTTACCAACTGACATTGTAACTCCATCATAAAATGCCACCAGGTTTGTCAGGCATGACTCTTGGAGTTTGTCAGGTACGACGCTTGGAGAAGCCATGTTGGTTACCACCAATCACTTCATCTTTATTTTCCATGCGCTTTAGTATGGCTTTCAAGATGATCTGCTCCATGATCTTTCCGAGGCTCCGAGGTGAGATTGACTGTCCTGGATCTCCTTTTATTCTCTATTTTGAGAATGGGCATTACATTTCCCCTTTTCCCATCATTGGGAGCTTCACAAGACTACCATGACCTTTCAAATATGACGGATAGCATCTTGGCAACTTTATCAGCCAGTTCCCTCAGAACCCATGGATGGATCTCATTGGGTCCCACAGGCTTGTGCACCTTTTGATGGTCTCAAAACTGTTCTTCACTTACATCAGGCAGATCCACCTTCTCCAAGTTCTTATTACTGCTCTCTGCCTTTCAAGGTCTTACAAAGTAAAATACTTTGGCAGATAAGAACAACTATTTGAGGGCATCTCAGATACATCTTGATGGACTGATGCAACTCAGTTCAGTTGCAAGTGATTAAGGTCCTAGCAAAGTTTGAAATGCTTTCAGGTATTCCACCTGATCTGCAACCATTCATCCAGAGACCATGTCAGATATGTCAGTGTCACAAAGATGTGAGTATCTTAAGCAGTGAAGACGTGTGTGGGTGTATAAATCAAGCTTCATGTCAAAATCATTTAAAATATTTAGAATACCAGTTGATAAGCTCTTACAGTGCCTGAAGTTTATAGATCTCCAGATTACGAACCACTTAATTTTCTCAGTGTTAAAGCCTAATACCTTCCTTAAGAAAATTCAGCCCACTGTCCTCAAGTTATCTGGGAGCAAGGGAGGATCCTTGCTTATAAAGGGAGCAGGGAGGACCTGAGGGACTACAGTGAGTCTCTCAGCTCTCAGTGAGCTGGTGAGTCTCACCTCTAAACCTGAGAAGATCATGGAAAAGATCCTTCTGGACAACATGCTTGATCACATGAGGAATGAGCATGTGATCCGAGACAGCCAGCACGGCTTCACCAGGTGAAGATCATGCTTAACCAATCTGGTGGCCTATTATGATGGAGTGACAGCATTGGTGGACAAGAGGAAGGTGAACAATGTCATTTACCTGGACTTGAGCAAGGCCTTTGACATGGTCCCCCACCACATCCTCATCTCCAAATTGGAGGGATGTGGATTTGATGGGTGGACACTCGATGGATAAGAAACTGGCTGGAAGGCCGCAGACAGAGGGTGGTCATCAATGGCTCCATGTCCAGGCGGAGGCTGGTAATGAGCAGCGTCCCCCAAGGGTCTGTCTTGGGACCGGTGCTCTTTAACATCTTATCGATGACGGAATTGAGTGCACCCTCAGCAAGTTTGCTGATGACACCAAGCTGAGTGGTGCGGTTGATACGGTGGAAGGAAGGGATGCCATTCAGAGAGTCTTAAACAGGCTAGAAAGATGGACCCTAGTGAACCTAATGAAGTTCAGTACAGCAAAGAGCAAGGTTTTGCACCTGGGCTGAGGGAATCCAAGACATTTATATAGACTGGAAGGAGCAATACTTGAGAGCAGCCCTGTGGAGAAGAACCTGGATGTCCTGATGGATGAAAAACTTAACATGAGCCAGTAGTGTGCTCTTGCAGCTTGGAAAGCAAACGGTATCCTGGGCAGGGACAGGGAAGTGATTGTCCCCCTCTACTCTGCTCTTGTGAGGCCCCATCTGGAGTGCTGTGTCCAGGTCTGGAGCCCCCAGTGCAAGAAAGACAGTGAGCTGTTGGAGAGGATCCAGGGGAGAGCCACAAAGATAATCAGGGGATTGGAGCACCTCTCCTATGAAGAAAGGCTGAGGGAGCAGGGCTTGTTCAGCCTGGAGAAAAGAAGGCTGCGGAATGACTTTCAGTACCTAAAGGGAGCCTACAAACAGGAGGGGAATCAACTCTTTGAAAGGGTTGATAACTGCAGGACAAGGGGAAATGGTTTTAAGTTGAGGGAGGGGAGATTTAGTTTGAATGTCAGGGGGAAATTCTTTACAGAGAGAGTGGTGAGGTGCTGGACCAGGCTGCCCAGAAAGGATGTGGATGCCCTGTACCTAGAAGTGTTCAAGGCCAGATTGGATGGGGCCCTGGGCAGTCTGGTCTAGGATTAAATGGGGAGGTTGGTGACCCTGCGAGTGGCAGGGGTAGGAGATTCACGATCCTTGAGGTCCCTTCCAACCCGGGCCATTCTGTGATTCTGTGATCTGCTCTTTGAGTCTGAGATAGGAGTGTCACTAAACTATGGCAAAGGTCTTGAAAGTGACTGCTCAGTTAGCTCATAGCTTCTGCTTGAAAAGAACTGAGCATCATAATTATGTGGGTGTGCATTCTTACTCACTAGCTCTGATGGCATTCTTCTCAGCACTAGAACAGAGAAATGCCCCTTGGGAGTCTTGTTCTTTGTTCACTCTTTGAGGTGCGAAGCTGCCCTGAATCACGCAGCTAAAGCAAGGAATTCTGTTCCAGATAATTGGTACTTAATTCTGGCATCAGAAATACTGTTTTGTAGGTACCTTTGTCGGAATAAACCAATAATAATAAATAAATAATAATAAATAATAAATAATAAATAAATAAAAAAATAAAAGTTTACATTTAGGGATTACAGAATGGATTCTACAGCAAAAGCAAGCACAGTAACACCAAATTAAACAAAGCCTATCTAACTAAAATGACAAAATTATTTTGTGTAGCATCTCATTATATTACATATTTTAGATGATTACATGACAAGATGAAAAATTTTAGATCTCTCTGTGATCTGGCAGCAGAATTCACAGACACAGTATTTCAGTAATGGCGAAAATATTATGAATAATCAGTCATGAGTGTAGGAGGTTCTTTTGACTACAACAAAAAGAATATTTGAATACAGTATCATGTTAGAAAGATGAAGCTTTGAAGTCTTACCTTTTATTACATCTTTAAATTGCATATTCTAAGCACAACAGAATGCATCAAGAACACAATTCTTTATTCAGAAACAGTGACATGTATAAAAATAAACACAAGTTTCCAAAAAGGAAAACTAGAAATTACCTTAAAATGATTTACGACAATTTAAACTGATGACTATGTGAGGATAAAAGAAGTAAGCTTTTCATAATTGAGAATGTTAATTATGTAGCAGCTGAGACATGAATGCAAACAAGAGAACTGAAGTAATTTTAGATGATCTGTTTTCAAGGAGAATGAGACAGTTTAACCTGGGGTGGCTTCTAAAAAGAAAACCAGCCTGTTACACATAATTTAGCATTGATGAATGAAAGAAACTTTAACTTTTTCCTACTGATTCCAACTAAAAAAGTCAAATTGACAATTCTAAAAAAGGAGTGAATTTCAGGCTGCTCTAAGAAACTATATTACATGACAATACATAATAAAACAATATAGTAGGAAATATTTAATTTAGACAATGGTAACATAGCAGATGGCCCTGGAATCTTTTCAAAGCTTCAACTTTATCAAAAAAATTTTGTGCAAAGATGCTCAGTATTTTGGAACAAGCTCAGCATTGGAAAACAAACCAACAAAACAAGCAAACAAACAACGAAACAAGAAAAGCATATTTTATATCTTTTAGATCCTTTCTGAAGGATATAAAATATATTTTTACAACCTTAAGAAATTTTTTTCTTCATATTCAAGAACTGATGAGCTTCTTACAGCATAGGAAAATCAGGTCTAAGTACACAGAAGCATGCTCAATCACAAGGTAGCATATTACCAAAGATAATATTTTCCCAGAAATGGGAAGATTTAAAAAACAAAAAAACAAAAAAAAAAAAAAAAAAAAAAAAAACCTGCTGTAAGTGTAATAACAGAGGGCTTGAAAGAAGCTGCCAGATCTTTAAATCCCACCACCAGCTTCTGTAAACTTGATAATCATGCAGCTATACTCCTTCCTCTTTTGTTAGTTTGTGTTTTTCTCTAATACTTCCCTTACGAAGCAATTTCATTAATTTCTTTATTGGGACAGATGCAGCCTTTTTATTTCCACTATAAATTTTTTAACAGCCAATTCATATATTCTTTTTTACATATATCTCCTAGGCTCCACAGTCCAAGTTACAATTCGCCTTTTCCAGGCTACATTACACTGCCAAGGCATAGACATCCTGTGACTAATTCGTATACTCCAACAGCTCTCCCTCTTACTGCTTCCACTGGATGAGTCCCCTCCAATTACAGTGGAAACTTTTGCTACCATTTGTTTCGGAGTACATTTGGATCTGAGAGACAAAATGTCTCAGGAGCAGAGGCAAGCAAGCTTATAGCAGCACAGAGCATTATGAGTTTTGTTCAGCATACACACTTCTCACACACAGGCATCCATTTTGTGTAATCCCTGGCAAGCAGAAACAATAAACAAGAACGCTATTACTTACCAATCCTTGAGAGATAGCAAACCACCAAAAAGGAGAGAGAAGGAACATGCCAGCAGTGGATTTGATAGCTAGTGCCAGCAAGCCAGCAAGCATCCCCTCTCTCTCCCTTTTCCTCTCTCTCCCACCATAGTCTCTTTCCTGCTTTTATTCTCCCCAAGGTCTACAGGGGTTTTTCCACTTGCATGCTGTATCTGCATGACCAGTGTATGTTATGGAGCCCAGGTGGAACACCTGCTTGCAAAACAAGTCCTTGCAAAAACAAGACTGACCACCAAGGTCAGCTCTTTCTGCAATAGATCCCTTAAAACTATCCTATACCTAAAAACTTATAATACTTTGCTCCATCCCTGTATCGTTCTTCAGTTAGAGGCCTGTAGGTCCCCAGCGTCATTCTCCAAGTGTATAGCATTGCATATTATTCATTTGAATCTCAGACATTTTCCAATTCTCTAATACCCAAGGTCACCTACGTCTTTCTTAATATTCTTTGCAAGTTCCAATTCAGCTGCAGTTTAAACATCTTTTATTCTTGCTCTACACTTAAAAAAAAAATACTTTTGCTTAAAAAAAAATAACTTTGCTGTTCCCGTATTCGGTACTCTTTTATTCCTGTTTTTCTTTTTCAACCTATTTTTTTACTCATCCATTTATTTCTAAAATCTTTTCAGTGATTGTCCAGCACTATTTTTGCAAGTCTTTACCTTACTTGCTTAAGGTTTGAATAAATTTTGAATAAATTTTACTTTAATTCCAGATATCCTCTCTGTTCAAATTCCTGCACACTACAGACTGGCAGAGCTAAAGAAACTGCAGTTTTGTTTCAGTTTCTTTAGCTTATCTAAGCCTCAAGTCAAGCTCTATACTTGAAGAAATACCTTGGTCTTTCCATTTAATTTAAAATAAAATGACTTAATCAAAAACCTTGATTAAAATGTATAATGGTAGATTTATCTGCAACATCATTTTTTTTACATTCACTCAAACTAGATATAAAATAGCATAGAACCCTCTTGTAAAGGTTTTTAATGTATTTTTACATTAAAATGTCTTTTTGGTAAATACATGTCTTTCTAGTGTAAAACAATTATATTAGTCCTTCGAGATCCCTGAAATTCCCTTTCCTATGCAAGTCTTACAGCCATTTGTGCAGATATGTCTCTTCTATCCCAAAACTGTCCAGTAGATCTTAATAGTAGAAAACTGCTCAGCAGATCTGGGATACCACAGATACCAAAGAGTGTGTTTTTATCTTTAGCTGGTTAATCTGGGTGTTCTTCCAGGTCACAGGAAATGTGCTATGAGCAAATAAGCTGTGGAGAAAAGTGATGTGAGGTCTATTTTCTTTATGAATATTTCACTTGTAGGCGCTAGTTCCTAGCACTGATAAACAGAACACAAACTACTAAGCTTCACTGGCAATAATTTGCATAGCACACCACCTTCAAGGCATTTTCTTTTCTCCATCTCAAGACAGCAGGATTCCTTGATCAGCAGGACTCTGAAGCACTGAGAAGATCCCTGCATCTAACACAGTTTTGGATTCCAGGGAATAAGTGACCACCAGGAAAGAAAGTGACATTAAGAAATACACTATAAATACATATAGCATATAAATACATCTGACAGACTTACACACTTAAAATTTTGTATCTTAGTTCCAACATGTTCTGTGACCACACAAAACAATTTTAGACTGATCTAGTTTTCTTTGACGAGAAGCACAATCAGAAGATTTGTTTAAAGATGGATATTCTGTATAGGCATAAGATTTCATAAATGAGAAAGATGAGCTTCATAGATCTGGTTTGGAAGCTTAATAGCAAATATAAGCCATTATCTTCAAGGGAGAGGAGAGGAAATATCACTTTCTTACAATTAATATTCTATTTGGAAAGATTCTTCAATGGTAAATCATATTGAACATAAGGGTGTGTTTTTGAAAGGAATATAAAATGCTAGATGATACTCACCATAGAGTGAATGTTATGCTTTACTGTTATCGTAACGCCTAATGTCACCAGAGTTTTTTTCAGAAATGAGACCTACTGTGAAGGAGTTTTGCCTTTCAAATATGCATTATGCTTGAGCTTAAAAACAAAAATACAGACAAAAAATTTTAAGAGCAAAAATACATATCTTCCTGTGTATCATATTCCTAAAGTTCCATTTAACATATTCTGTTTCTTCGCTTATTTCTAACGATCTGTCTCTAGCACTTCCTACTGTAATTTCCTCCAGAACAAATGACAATATGCAGGTCTTGGAGATGACCCCAGAATAATGTGTTAAAAAACCAGAGATGAGTGGGTTAATGCCAATGTTAGTCATTAGTTCAACACTAAATATCTGTATAAAAAGTAATAAATTGGAGACTATGTATTTTGGTAAAGAAAGGAACTTTACATGAGTGAAAGTCTGATTATTTATTTATTTTCTTAAGTAGAAAAGACTTCTATTTTCTAATTCATCACCTCTGCTGGCAAGGAGGTCATATCTACTACAGGGTAGTAAGTAGCCTGCACAAATCACTGCCCCACTGCAATGGGCTTCAGTGTTCAAAGATAATACATACAGCCTTCACAACAGCCTTCCTGCTATCTCAGTAGATCAAAAACAGTCCCTGTTTTCTATCTTACTGCTTGTCAGTTCAGTATTGATAGACTGACAGCCCACCATAGACCATCCAGACCACCGTGGGATATCTCAGTAAAGCGCACTTCATGTATATACCCATTTGGGAAATAATTCTACACCAGGCTGTCACATACCCTAAAGCTACAGCGTGAGCAATAACTATTCACCTTCTTCGTGATCACTTTATCCTCTCTTATCTTGCACAGGCCAGCTGTTCTGTTCTCATGCTGTGAGACAAAAACTACCTGTAAAACAACAGATAAGCTAACCACGCAACTGAATGTCTTGCTCAATAAAATCAAAGGTGCAGAACAAAAATTCTCAAAATATAATTTCATAGAAGTACCATGGTTTTATCTTTCCTCATTCCATTCTGTGACATAAGCCATACACTACCTTATTTTTCCTCAGTGCCTTCTTCACTGCTATTTCTTCTGAAGCATGAGATATCATAAAATTCCTGTAGTTAAAACCTACATCTTCCTTAACAAGAATCAAATGAGATGATAACATTTTAAAAGAGTAAAATCTCCTTGCTCTAATATTCTCAACATCCTTTTATTTCAGAAGGGGAAGACCTAAATTAGCAGGCAGTCATTTAAACCTGTCTTTTATACACTCCATTCATTTTCCTGTTTTGCTTGCTATACATGCTTTTGAAACACCTTGTAAACCACAACTAGTCATTACCAATAAACAATGCTTTTCCTAAATAGTCCTTTCAGATAAAAATTGAGCACATTGTACCACACTGGAAATTACTTCAAATTAACAGTCTCTTTCTTCTCCTACACAACCATGGCTAAGCACAGTGGAACTTGTTTACTGTGAGCATTTTACCTGTGAACCTACCTACCTAGAGAAGGTCTTTGTGTAGACCTTTTCTACTAAACCAAAAAAAAAAAAAAGAAAAGAAAAAAAAAAAAAAGAAAAAAAGAAAACAGAATCACAGATTCACAGATTTGTAGGGGTTGGAAGGGATCTCTAGAGATCACCGAGTCCAACCTCTCTGCCAAAGCCGGGTCTCACAAGAACAAAGAAGAAGCACCAAACTGAATAATTACTGAAAAGAATGTAGTATTGGTGTTCTCAGCAAATAAATAAATAAATAAATAAATAAATAAATATTCCAACGATAAAGCAGGAAGATAGGTGATCATAGGTCAGGATAAGTTTGGTTGTACTTTTATATATTTTAAGATACACATATATCAGTAGGACTCCATGTAGTTGGAAATGAAGAAACCTACGCTATGTCCTAAGGGAAAAAAAAAACAAAAAACAGACTAATTCCATACTTACACTGCAGTCTGCTAGAACAGGGTAGCAAAGAGCAAAACTTAGTGGAATCATAAAATCACAGAATCACAGAATGGCTGAGAATGGAGATCATCTGGTCAACAATCTTCTCAAGAAGGAGCACCCTGAGCAGGCTGCCCAGTACCATGTCCAGGCAGCTTATGACAGTCTCCAAGGAAGGAAATTTCTCAATCTCTGTGCCTCCTGATGTTCAAGACAGTGTCTTTAATAATATGCTTTAACTTTTGGTTAGCTGGTCAGGCAGCTAAAATGGCCAGGTAGTTTTATTCAATGATCTTTGTCCCCTCCATCTGAACTATTCTAACTCTTTGGACAACATGCGGTCAAACAGTGAAGAAAAGTTTCCTGACACCTTGACAAAGCCTCCGATGTTCCTCTTGCATCCAGTTTATGTCCATCGTCTCATTATCACAAAATCACAGAATGGCCCGGGTTGGAAGGGACTTCAAGGATCATGAAACCTCAGCCTTTCTTTGTAAGGGAGGTGCTCCAGTCCCCTGATCATCTTCGTGGCTCTCTCCTGGATCCTCTCCAACAGCTCCCTGTCTTTTTTGTACTGGGGGTTCCACACTTGGACACAGTACTCCAGATGGGGCCTCACAAGAGCAGAGTAGAGGGGGACAATCACCTCCCTGTCCCTGCTGGCCACCCGTCTTCTGATGGTGCCCAGGATATCATTTGCTTTCCAAGATGATGTAACAAAGCATCAGAGAAAAGAGCCTGGCTCCTGTCCTTTTGCATCCTGGGGTGTACACATTGATAAGATGTCTACTAAGCCTCCCATTCTCCAGTCTGCACAGTACCAGCTCTCTCAGCCTCTCATTACTGCAGGTGTACCCCAAACCCTTCATCATTTTCAAGGCCCTCTGTTTTACTCTTTGCGCAATGTCCATGCCATTCTTGTACTGTGGAACCCAGAAGTGGACACAGCACTCCAGGTGTGGCCTCACCAGAGCTAAGTAGAAGAGAAGGATCACCTCCCTCAATCATTTATCAACATTTCTCTTAATGAAGCCAACAGTGCTGTAAGCTTCTTCTAGACGCATGGGCATATTGCTGACTCATGTTTAACCTGGCTCCACCAGGAGCCCCAGGCCCTTTTCTGCAGAGCTCCTTTCCATTTGGATGCCCCCAGCATGTCCTCATGCCCGGACTGTTCCTTCCCAGATGCAGGACCTGCATTTCTTTCTTGTACTGCACGAGATTCCTATCAGCCCGCCACTCCAGCCTGTTGATGACAGCAGGGTCCTCTGGTGCATTCCCCCCAATTGCGTGTCCAGGTTTTCTCCCAGACAGCTCCACACGAATTGCAGCAATTCTGTGTAAAAGTTCACAAAAGTACTTACGTATATCATTTAAAACTTTATTTTTGCTTTGGTGCCCATTAAGGCACTCAGAGGCTGCAAAGGAGCTGATACACTGCTGTACTGCATCCTGCTGCTCGCAGTTTTTCTGCTCACACTGGTTCCAGTCTGGCTGCGCTCGCTCTGAACAGAGCTTCTCCCTGAGTTCAGAAAAACCCTGAGCACAGGCGGGCATCGCTGCTGACCTGGAGCAGCCTAATGCATTAGAGTACCTGCACTGCCGCCTTTATGGAAAGGGCTGCAGCAGCGCAAAGCATTTTTGTCATTTTGTTACCGTTCCTTCTTTTATTGAAAAGTTTTTATTCAGCTCTCCCTAATCCACTCCCGCGTCTCACCTCTGCCGCGCCCAGCCCGGCACACCCCACACCGGCTCCCCCCCTCTGCCAGGCTGGAGACAGCGGAGGTGCCACCCTCGGGCTTCCGCGCTGCACGGCCCGCCGGACCGCCGCCCGCTGCCCGGCCTCTGCCGGCACCCTGTGGGGAGGGCTCGCAGCAGCGCCCTAGAGGACCGGCCCTCCCTTGGATGACCTCCACGGCAGGCAGAGCCGGCCGGGCACCGCGGTGGCTGAGCGCTTTCCGCAGCCGTTTGTCTCCTGTCTCTTCCCGTTCGCATGAGCAGCTGCTGCTGCGCAGCCCCTTCCCCGCCCGCCAAGGCGGCGTCGCCTCCTCCTCGCAGCTTCGAGCAGCGCGGCCCGGTAAGCGGAGCGGGGCGCGGGGAGGGGCAGCGCCGTAGGCGCTTAGGCCGCGCCGGGCACGATAAGGGGCGGACACCCGCACCGAGCCCTCGGGTGCTGCCCGCCCCGAGGGGAGCCGGAGAGCGGCGGCGGGAGCCCCGACTCCTCTTAAGAGTTTACTTAGCGGTACCGCCGCCTGACAGCGCCCGGAACGCGCGGGAGCGGGGCCCAGCGCTCCACGCGCCGCCCACGGGGCGGCTGCCGGCCCCGCTCCGAGGCGGTCGGTGCCCGGCCGGGGCCTGGCCGGCGCGGCGGGGGGGTGCGCTGGCGGATGGCGGCTGGCGGCTGGGCCGGGACGCTGGGTTGGCTGTGGCTGTGGGCCGGTAACTGGTGGTGGGGAGCTTGTGTGCCACCAGGACGTGCGTTACTGATGGCCCAGACCCTTATTTTGTGCGGCAACCAATGTTTATATGAACAGAACCATTAAACAGTCTTGGAACAGTAAGTGGGATTTCGCGCAAGAGGAAATTTACGTGCCAAACCCTGGTTTTCCATTGACCTGTTTTGTCTGTTGTGTCAGAGCAATTTAAGCACTCCGTACTCTCTTGATGTATAGTGTAGACTCATCGACTTTGGCAGCATGCAACAGGATCTTTTAGGAAATTAAGTAACACACTGTAAGTGAGACATTCCTTCCTATTTTTAAGGTTAACTGCCTTTTAATTTACTACTATTGCTGGAAGGGAGTGTTATCGAGGCCCACCACCCTCTCATCAGCAGTGGACCGTGACTTGGGCTGAGTTCACAACAGCTGCACTGTGGAGCAGTTCGCAGTCCTGTGGGAGAGATGTGCACATCAGCTCACACACGTTGCTGATCTGCTGCTCTGGCATCATTTTCTTTCTCTCCTTATAACATGAGGAGATAACCTCATGTTATCATCATCACCTTTTTGAGAAATGCAGATTGTGTACTTTTACAAGTGTCTCTTTAAAAGAGAAAAACTCTGGGGATTGCACCCCAGGAAGAAAAAACCTCACCTAGCAGTGAGTTTTCATGTGTGCTTGAGCTCCTTGTTTTCCTGTTCATCAGAGTTGGTTCCTCCCTTTTCAGGAATAGGAATTTCTGGTGCGTACACTTGTTGCCCAACACAGTTAATCTTGCTTCTGTGACTCTACCTCAAAGCTTCCAAGCATCTATTTTTTCAAGACTCTCTGTCACTAATGCTTAGTTAATGTGCCCTAGTTCCTTGCTGCAACCTAATTACTATTGTCATCTTCAAGGCTACAGTATTCCGATGGGGTCACAGATGACTTTTGAACAAAAACCATTGAGAACCACTTTTATGCAGTTGAGAGGAGGGCAAACCTAGCTGAAGAGACATGCTACATCAGGCTTTCAACAGAAATACAATTTTATGTTTAGCCTTTTGCTTTGCACATTTGAGAAACTTTGGAGGGGCTTTCATGTCATGATTTGTAGCAGTATTTTTGAGAGCGGATGACCAAAGCTGAATAAATTATGGTGTTTGCATTGTATAAGAAACTTGAATGAAACATCAAATGGGACTACCTACTTATGAGAGGTTGCCAGTAGGCAAAGCATCCCATTCAAGGAATACTGAGTAAACAGGAAGCTGATTATCAGAATTCTCTCAATTTGTCTGCTGCTTCATCCTTCACATGATTCCTGCTGTTTTCTTCACAATAATCCCACTAGCTTTCTGTGCTGTTGCTCATAGATTTCCAGATGGATAGAAGGGAAAAATGTTTTTATTGTTTTTTCTTCACTTAACATACTGATGAGCATGTATGAGCCTGAAAATCTTGAGGAGCTCACATAGAGACTGCACATGAAAATTATTTACCAGTTATTCACTACAGTAATTGTTTAGTCTTCTGGTGTGTCCTGTTTAAAAAGAAATCTAGTGAATCTTATGTTATTTTCCACTCTAAGAAGGCAATGTCCTAATCTTTTCTTCCTCATGAGAATTTGTCTGATCAGCTCAATACTGGTAGCACTTCATATTGAGTTCATATTGAATTCTGCAGCCAGATTGGATCGTAGCTGTTTAAGTATAGATGACCCTTTTCAAAGAGTTCACGGGATAGTAGTGACAGGTGGAGATCAAAAGAGCATGATCTGTGAGGAGATAGTTAAAGAATTGATTTTATTTTAACCCAAAGACAAGTCTGAAGGGAAGCTTTAAATTGTAAAGTGTCTCTGTGTGGAAGGAAAAAAAGATATTTTGTCCTCTGAATTCACACAAATAAGGGAATAAGTAAGGTTTAAATTGCATGGAAATTTAGATTAGACATGGGTTATAATAATAGAAGATAACAAAGTAATGAAATAGTTAGGGAAGGTGTAGAATCTCCATCAGAAGCCTTTCAAGTGAAGTTTAGAAAAATGTTTTAAGAGAGTACAGAGTTTCTGAGTTGGAAAGAAACTCTCTGTTCCAGGCTTTTCTGAGAATGAATCACAAAAGAAAAGTTTGAAAGAGATAAAAACAAACCCTAGAGGAGCAAATGCTTTTTTACACTTGGATATATATGCATGCTATTTTGAAGGCAAGTATGAGCTTACTCAAGGCCAATAATCTTGAAGCAATACAGGCACAACAAACATGGCCCTGTGCCAACCTGGAAAGGCCCATTGAGGGGGACACTGTCTAGTTTCTGTGTGTCTGCCTCTCAAAATCTTAGGTCTTTGCATTGGTGTCATTGCTGAAAGGTAAGAACAAGGTGCCTTGTAACAGTTTTAAAGGCAAACCATGAGAAATAAAATGTACGTATATTGAAATGTATCCAGAACACTATGGCTAAATTACATTTGATTAATAAAAACACTTCAGAACTCTGTGTGCCCACTTTTATTTGAATTCCAGTTTAAGTTATTTGCAAATCAAATAGAAATGAATGCTTGTTGAAAAAATTATAAATGTTTAATCTGTTGTTTTCTTAAGTGGTGTGTGTAGAAATCTCTGTACTGTGTTAGTGTAATTTGTAGCATTTCTTCCTTCAGCAAGATCTGCAGAAAGGGACATACATGTAGAATTTTAGTAGTGTCACAGGAACTTTCCTTTTTAAATTCTGTGAGGCCAGAAGAACACTTCACCCACTGTAATATTGTTTTTAAAAGTATTTGAGTTTTAACGTAGGTGGGTTTTTTTCATCTAGATGAGTGTCAGCATTCTTAGTTACACTGTGCAACTTGTGGTATGCAGATTATTATATCTATAATATATTGTACGTTTGTTTATTTTTAAATAAAGGTATAGACCTAAGCAAATACTTACAGTGTTTAACAAGAAAACAAAACTTAGACTTTGCAGCATAGCAGTGATTCCTTGCTAGGCAATATTCAGGTAAAGGGAATGTTTACATTGCTTCGAATGTGACGCTTTCATTAGGCAACTTTTCTTTAAATGTCTTGAGCATAGTCTTTTAAATGCAGCAACTGCATTTATCCAACAGCCTGTTGTTTGTTCAGAGCTCTTATCACTGATTCATACCCCACTTCAGCAACTATCATCACCTTCAAATGAAGCAGCTTTTCGATCAGATGACAAAACAGTTTTTTTCTACTTAGTATAAAGGAACTAGGCTACTTACAGAGACTTAAATATATGCAATTTGAATGCATAGATTAAATATATAAGCTGTATAAGACAGATATCACCAGTCAAAACGATATGTCTGCGCCTGAAATTCCCTTCTGAGCTAGCCTTAGGCAGAGTTTTTCAGGCCATACTGAGTCTCAGATTTGAGGTTCCCACTGAGCTGTAAAAATTGTAAGATTAAATTAATTTTAGCAGTGCTATGAAACTGAGTAATTTCAGCAACTTTAAGGTGTTTGAGTGATGCATATGTATAACTGGTGATCATTTCTCCAAAGTCCAGTGCCATAGTTTTCACTGCAAATTGGTACATACTGCTTGTAAAACCCTATGGAACCTGAATTTGTTCTTTTTTTTTTTTTTAATATTAGTCTCTCTCACATTGTTTCACAGTCTGAGGTTAATAAGAAGAAGCTGTGATTCTGCTTCAGGCATTTGAATAATCAAATTTTTGTCACAAACAGAACAGACTTTCCAGTGTAAATTCTGCCTTATCTATAAGTGTCTCTACTATAATCTTTTGTTTGGCCATCTAAATGTTCATTAACAATTTCCATTCATTTGTTAGAAAAGAAGACAAATGGAATCTTCACAAAATTTTATCTTAATTTATCATGATGTTGAAAAAACAGATTTAATGTTTGTCTTAATTTCACTTTCTTTGATTTTCACTTTCTTTGGATCTAGTTACTGAATGCTCTGTACACAATTGAGTTACGTGATGTGTGAACATGATGTTTTAGTTCTTCCTCGTTAAACCATATTCGGACTCCATACATATTTAGAAAATGTAGGAAATTTGCTGAAAAAACCTCAGATATAAATGGAAAAGTACAAATACTGTGTGTTTGTTTCCTAGTCTTCTATTCACTAAGAAAGCAAGGCAGGAAAAGACAAGGCAGAAATAGGGAAAACGCAAAGACTTATGTGGCTCAGTAAGCCACATGGCTATAAATATCAACAAATGTTGATGACCTCAGAGCAAAAAATACATTAAAATAAAGTTGAAAGAACTGCAAAGTCAGACATTTGTACTGTGGAAGAACAGAGGTTATTTTATTACTAGTTTTAGATTTTTTACCACAGCCTCCTTTATGGAAAGGACTGTGGTATAAATGTGCAGTTTAGCAGTGTAAGCAGACATAATTCTAGCATAATCTTCCATTTGTTTGTGTATGCATAAAAGATCTTTTGCTTTTTTCCAGGTAGCTGGCACAAAGGGGTAAAACAGAAGCAGGAAGAAAGAGGAAAACCTTTGGGGAAAACATGGCAAAAATGAAAGTTATAGAATAAGGCTAGAGGACACTAGAGAAATATTGTAAGATAGCAAGGCATAGAGAGAAAAATATTTGCCTGTCTTAATTTAAGTCTTAACTTTGTTTTACAGGAAAGTTGATTTAGGTCTGTGAAAAGCTTGGTTGTACCAGTAGCACTGGTCATCTTACATAACGTTACGAAAGAGAACAAGCCTTTAGGGGCATTTTGAGTAAACAACCTTTGTTTTTATGTCAGCGTTAACTTTTGTTATGTGACATCACATAAATGTCGGTATGTGTGCATTAGATGTGTCGGGCAACAATGATTCATTTCTGTGGACCTGCTCTGGGAAATAATATGATGTGGAAGAGGAGATTGTAATTGGAGGCTGGAGTTCTCTCATCTCTTCTGTAAGCACTGAGGAGATGGGGGCTTTTTGGGGGATTTCGGGAATTTTGTTTTCCAGTTCCGTATGCAACCTGGAAATTAGATCAGCTGTTTTTATTTACTTTCTTAAAGTGGTTGGATGATGTGCTGTACAGAATCAGGGAATACTTGTAAACAAACGCTAGCCTCTTCCGTCATGACAAGGAGGTAGATAGATTGATAGACTTCAGAGCTGCAAAAGAAAAAAACGTGCTTTTAGCAGGTGACTGAATTGTACATTTTTATGGTCTTTTCAAACAGACTTACAAAGCTGAAGAATCACAAGCTGAAATGAGTAACCAAGAGACTGATGTGCTACGTTGCTGGAGATGTAGAAAATACATAGCAAATTCTGTTTGCCTTGCAAAATGTTATGGAAAAGAGCCATCCGATGTAAGTATAGTGTCTGAAGGGCTGCTTTGTTCTTGTTTTTTAGCTTTTTCCAGAGCTACTGGTTTTTGATAAAGAAAAACCTTTAGTTAGTCTTTCCTTCATTAAATTTGCTTGTGAAGATAAGTACTAAAAAATGGACAATTACATGGAGAAAGTGCTTTCAAAGCCAAGTAGTCAACAGTCTCCTAATATTCTGCAGCCTGTCGGCTAATGTTTGTGATACACTTGTCCACTTGCTTGCATATATATTGGTAACAGTTTACATATAAAAATCAGTTTTATCTTTGCATCTTGTTTTGTTATAATTTGTCTTGACAGGGAACTCTTTATTTCTAAGGTGTATTTGAAATGCTGATGCTGATTTCCAGTTAACTGGTAGTTAACTGTGCATAAAACATTTCTAGATCAGATATCTTTGCTATTAATTTTGTAAGAGGGGATTGTCTGTGCACAGAAACTGT
Organism: Tympanuchus pallidicinctus; assembly: GCF_026119805.1. Taxonomy (NCBI): domain Eukaryota; kingdom Metazoa; phylum Chordata; class Aves; order Galliformes; family Phasianidae; genus Tympanuchus; species Tympanuchus pallidicinctus. Next base: position 3,735,797 of record NW_026294813.1, on the reverse strand, counting down.
TGACGCATTGCCAGGCTAAATATCACTTAGTAACTTGTGTTGTATTGCTAAAATAAAGAGAAAAATTATCATACAGAATAAAACAGTGACAAAATATTTCGTACTGCTTTGTAAGTTAGTTATCATAAAGAGTTAGAATCCTTCCAAGTACACCAAGAACCCTGTGCTTACATCCTATGATGCTGAATCAGAGAGAAAAAAATAAATAGAATATGTTAATTTTATTTGTTTTTGAACAAACTAGAAATGAAATACCTCACCACTTGTTTTAGCACTGGAGAAAAGCATAAACAATTAAAGTTAAAAACAAAGTTACTATTAAGACCTTAGTATAATTATTATTAATAATAAACCCTATTTTATTAATTTATATGCATTTAGGTCAGTAGTCAGAAATCATAGAATCATAGAATCATAGAATCACCAAGGTTGGAAAAGACCTAAAAGATCACCCAGTCCAACCGTTCACCTATTCCCAATAGCTCCCACTAAACCATATCCCTCAACACAACATCCAGCCTTTCCTTGAACACCCCCAGGGTCGGTGACTCCACCACCTCCCTGGGCATCCATTCCAGTGCCTGACCACCCTTTCTGAAAAGTAATACTTCCTCATGTCCAGCCTGAATCTCGCCTGCCGTAGCTTGAAGCCATTCCCCCTGGTCCTATCACTAATGACACGAGAGAAGAGGCCGACCCCCAGCTCACTACAATCTCCCTTCAGGAAGTTATAGAGAGCAATGAGGTCTCCCCTGAGACCTTTCTAACACACAGGTTTGCAACAGAGCAGGATATGCTCTCACCTTATTTACAACATACAACATAGAGCATTTTCAGAAGGCTACCTTTTAAAAGCAGCATCTTTTTGGTTTGTTTGTTTTTTATCTGTGTGTGTTTTGGTATTTTTTTTTTACAATCACTGTGACTTTCAGTTGCTAAATTTCTGGAGTCTTAATCTGTGTTGATAGCTGATCTTGAGTTTTAGTCTACCAGGTATATCATTTCAGCAAGAAGAATTTTCATTGTCTTTAGCATTTTCTAATCTGCCCTACTCATTATGTACCTCCCCAACAATACAAAAGTAAAAATTTTAAATGCCTTTTTCTGAAGCAAAAATTTAACAGTAACATTGGTCCTTTTGAATAAATAAGCAAAGCATTTCCAAAGTCAGCGGTATTTGGATGCAGATATTTCTTGACAGTAATAACTTTGTTCTAATCAAGATCTTTTCATATTTAATGCACTTATATCAATTGTTTGAGCTTCTTCTTAAATAGTGTATTGCTAGCGCCTTGTTAGTGGAGTTACACCCTTTGTAAATTTTAGCCCAGATTACGACTATGTAAATACCTATAAATTTAGAAGGAAAACTTCAGTTCCGGAACACTGTTATTCCAGAAGATCATGTGTGTCTGCAGTTGACAAGCGTATGAGAAGATACCTCCAAGGGGTAAGGCAAAGAGTCATCTGCTGCATACATAGTAGGAAATTCCCCTTTTCTGTATAGGTTTTGTGGGCACCTTATTTAAATAACTCACAGAATATACTCTTGTCTTTCTCACATTGCAAAGTACACTGATCACGTGTTCAATTTTAGTTCTTTTTGCAGTTTTTTTTTTTTTACCTTATGCTTCGCTTTGTGGAAGGGGACATCTTTGCAAAGTCAAGTCTAGTGCATTCCTTAGGCAGTGCAGCTCTTTTGACACAATCTTTGGGGCCAAGCAGAAGTACAAATGTATCCTGTGCTACTCCAAGTACTAAGACACAACTTTCAAGTGAATCTTTTAAGTTCACTACAAATGTAACAAGATTCAAAGGTGACTTGGTTGTTGCCACAATACGCTTTACTGTATTTCAGGGTAGACTCCCCATAGTATGGATGTGATCTTAATTTCCTAACATACTGTAGTCTTAGAAAGAAGATTAATTTTCTGCTGATTTCTTTTATGATTAAACTCCTCTTGCCTGCAGAGCATGAGCGTGTAGAATATTTTTCATAGTATATGCTATGGTTTTTTATTTGTTTTGTTTGCAGTGGATTTCCACTCCTTTCATGGCAAAATATGTGGAACTTTAAATTGATAGTAAAGATCCATCTTTATTTTGAGCACTGAAAGTGCTCTTTCACTAATTATGTAGATAGCAGATAAATGTAATTTAATGCTGCTTTCTGAGTCAGCAGGAGACAAAAAAAAATAGTAGGGTAGTAATATTTTTAGTAAGTCATCTTTCCCTTTTGAATTTTAAGCTTGCAATAGAATGTGTTGCTTAAATATGAGTAAAAGAATACTCTTAGATCAAATCTTAAAACTAAATGTTAAAGTTGTGTATACATTATAAATACTTTAAATCAGAATGAGGTCTAAGTTGAATTTTATCTAGGTTGAAGTACATGCAGTCTATTTCATAGAGAAGAGGAAGGTGATATCATAGATACGACAAATTAATCTGTTTCAGCTCTACTGTCATTAAGTGGAGAATTCCTATAAGTTTGTCTACAGTATATGGTCCACTTTCAATTATTGGAATAAAATTTTTACTCCCATTGGTTCCATAACTTTGTAGTCAGTGTTTTTTCCACATTCATCACCTTTAACAAAGGATTTTTGGACTTTGACACTTACTAGAGCTTATGTCTTATCCTTAGAACTTTACTGACATTCAAAACTATATTAAAATGTTTTAACTACACCTATATCATTTCTCTGCTAAAGGGTAGTTAGGTAATTTTATCTATTTCAGTGTGAGTTATTGAAATGCTCTATCACTCTTACCAACTTTCTTTTTGTTCTCTTTATTTGGTCACATTATTGCGCATAAAACTCAAAAATTAGAAGGTCCCTGTTTTCTCAGATAATTTTTCTGAAAGCATTTCAAAAGTGATTATAAATCAATTCATGCAATAGTTGTCTAGTACTGACCAGTCTTCATATACTATAACTTAAGTTCTTCCTGCTTTTATGGAAAATTGTACCAGCTGATAGAGCATGTGAAATCAGTTTCCTTATATAATTGGAAGATCAGCTATTGCATACTTTCTGTTCTTGCAAACAAAATAAAAACACCTCCAGACGCCTCCATCTCCACAGTGGAGCCTGTCCAATGTCCTTAGATTCAGAAATAGTATATTCCTGACAGCATCTACTTGATTTTTGGCTTAAAGAATGTACCAGCATCTTTGAGTATCATTTGTTAATAAAAATATTTACTGAATTTGGGAGGCTGATATGTTCAAACAAAAAAAAGCCTACATGAATGTTGAATAACAATACAGTGTTTATTTTTTCAATAGATATCACGGCATCCAGCTGTTGCTCAGGAGTCTTGCAACATTTGGCATGTGAGCTTAGAAGCTATACCAGAGTGGGTTAAATGCGTCATTGAGAAGGTAGATATATTTTCCTTGTATCTTTATCATCTAACAAAACGTCAAATAAGGAGGGAAGAAATTTGAAGGATACTTCTCTGAAAAGATCTATATATATTACAGAGACTTTGTAACTGAAGGATTTTATTTTTTTTTGTAACCTATATTGTTATGGAAGACTTTTATATGTATTATTTTCTTATGTACAAGGGCTGCTCTGAAACAAATGCCTCCTACTTTACTATGTTGGCCCGCCGCTCCGTAGGCAGATGGTTATGGTATGTCAGTAGAGGTTAAACCTTCCCACCGATATTCCATTACATTTTGTTGATATACAACATATGGCAGCAGTGGGGCAGACTGGCAAAACAACATCTGACATGGAAGTGTGTACAAAGGAAAGGTGAAGAATTGAATTCCTCCATGAGGAAAAAGTGCACTGTTCAGTTCATGAGCAAGCAAAATTGCTTCTACAGTTTCTTGGCAAAACTAGTCAAAGTATTCACAGGTAGGCCAATAGTCATATTCAAAAAGAAGAGCTGAAGTCACCCAGCTGGTAAAGGGGACCTCTGGCCGTCACTCCTTGACTCCTTGACAGGAAAAAGCCAACATCCAAGTGACACTCTCTTTTCAGTGACTGGCCCTTATATGAGCCCAGGGTGACTTCCCACTGGGTCCACACGTTCTGGTCACATGGGGAGCACAGGTGCAAACCGTTTGCCTGTGCTCTCTGGACCAGTGACACTCTTTCATCGTGTGCTTGGTCACCAGTTCAAGCTATAACCTAACAGCTCCTCTACATGCACCCATTGATATTCATTGACTCCTGCTGAACATGGAAGATGACCCAACCGTGATGTGTACATTGTGAGGTGGTGGGTGGTGTGTTTCAGGCAGTGCAGATTGTCATGAGCATGGCATGCAGGTTCTTGTTCATTGCACAGCTAATGATGATGACTGTATATTAAAAATGTATGAATTATCGGGGCTTTGGCTTTGGTTTGTGCTGATCATTGCATCTTTTAGTACTAACACCAGTGGACAGTAACATTTAAGGTTTTTTTAGAGATTTGTTGTTGGAATATGATGTAATTTCTTTATTTTACATGTTGAGATTTTTTTTTTATATGACTAGAAAGTACTTGCTTACTTGGAAATTCCAAGGTCTGATGATGAGCTAGTGTCAATGCATTTGAGTCTTAACTGCCCACTGAAAAGTATAAGACATCTCACAACTGTTGAAATTATTGTTTCTATTGACTATATTCTTTTTTTAGGTCTAGAACGTAAATGTTACTTGTAGAATCACAGAATGGCATGGGTAGGAGGGGACTTAAAGCTCATCCAGTTCTGACCCTGTGCCATCAGTAGAGTTTCCAGCCACCAGATCAAGTTGATCATGGCCCCATCCAATCGGCCTTGACAACTCTAGGGATGGGGCATCCACAGCTTCTCTGGGCAGCCTGTTTCAGTGCCATACCACCCTCTGAGTAAAGAATTTCCACCTACTATCTATCTTAAATCTCCCCTCTGTAGTTTAAAGCCATTCCCTCTCATCTTGTATGAGACCTTGTAAAATGTTGCTCTGCCTCCTGCTTATAAGCTCCCTTCAAGTACTGGATGGCCATAATGAGGTCTTGTCTTCTCCAGGCTGAACAAACCCATCTCCCTCAACCTTTCACTGTAAGAAAGCACTCCAGCCCTCTGATTATCTTCATGGCTCAGTTCACATCTGTCTTGTGACCCAAGGCCTGGACGCAGTACTGCAGGTGGGGCTTCAGGAGGGCAGAGCAGAAGAGCACAGTCCCCTACCTCTCCCTGCTGACCACCCTTTTGTTGATGTAGCCCATGATACAATTGGCCTTCAGGGCTGGAAACACATATTGCTGGCTTGTGCTAGTCTTTTCATTCACCAGAATCCCCCAAGTCTTTCTCTGCTGGTGTAGGAGAAGTAAGCCAAAACAGTGGTTTTTGTTTGCCCTGCAAACAAATTAATGTTTGATTTTGAGAAGCATGTTCTATTTGCATTTCTTTCTGCTTAGGTTTCAGTATCCAAGTTTTCTTATAGATGCAAAAGCATATATATTTATGTTATATTCTATTTTGTTCTAATCTGTATCTCAAGTGACATTTCTGGTCTAAGCAAATCCACTCTGAAAATGGCAGTGCAAAGAAAAAATGATGACTGTAAAACTAAGCATTCAGAAATTAAGAAAACTTGTTTCATTCTCCCTCAATGCTTTCCTATCTTTTTTGTATTCTTAAATATTAATTAATCTCTTCTGAAAATTAATGAAATCTTGGACCTAAATAGTGCACGACAGAATAGTGCATCTGCTTCAAAAATATTAATCTTTGGGAAGAAAAAGAAAAGCAGAATGATAAGGTGTTTTCTTGCCTTACAGATTAACCTAATCTTGAATGCCTGATCACAGTGACCCAATTTTTACAGCAGTTTGCATGTTCAATTATTTCAGTATAATTTGAATTAATGTTACAATAGTTGTAAATACTCATCTTTCTGCATATGAAAACCCAAAGGTTCATTTTGGAGGCCAGAAAGATAAAAGACCTGTAGACAGTGACTTCTTAGAAGAGATTTAGTGTATTTCCTCAAGATTGCAGAAGAGCAATGTTTCTCTGGTTGTCGAAGCACAGAACACAGTACTCTCTGAAAGTCTTCACTACCAGTGTTTTATTTTCTCTTTCATGTCCTGGGAACTCTTGTTTCATTCACTTCTGACCTCTCTGGAAAGATGCTGCAGGTTTATGGATATATATATATGGAGTTTTAAAACAATTTTGGTTTATCCACAGATCCTCCAGATCCTCCTGGGCTCTGAATAATGTTGTGATCATGTTTTATTTTCTCCTTTATGACTCCTGAATCAAAGGCTAAATCATTTTACATAAGCACAAAGTCTATTTGCAGCCTGCAACAGCCCACTGCTTCCCAGCCAGTTCTTTTTTGCCATCTGTCCCTGTTCTTAATCAATCTCATTGGGTTTCATGTGCACATTAATATATAGAAAATCTTCAGTAATTACAAATCTCTGATCAGTGTTGCTAGTGCCCATTATTTAGTAGCATTCTGTTTTCCCCATCAGTCTTCATTTTGTTTGACTTCTTCAGGTAACCATTCCTACTTTTCTGTCTTTATGGAGACCATATTTAAATCTGTGTACTCTAAGCTCTTCTAAAGATCTTGCTGGTTTTCCCACTGGCACCGCCTCTGCTGTTACTTCTTAAACCGAATCAGTGGCTTATCAGTGCCTTACCAAGCTCATGGTAAATCAATCCCAGACTCCCTCTTACTGCACTTGATCTCCCAGTTTCCCTGCACATTGGAAATTTTTCTTCCCTACAGTCTCTAGCTTTCCCATTTTTGCCTGAATCACAGAGTGGCTGAGGTTGGCAGAGCACTCTGAGTCCATCTGGCCCAACCCCTACTCCAGGGGAACGCCCAGAGCAGGGTGCCCAGGTCTGTATACTGTGCCCAGGCAGATTCTGGAGATCTCCTAGGAGGAGACCCCACAACCTCTCTGGGCAATCTGTGCCAGTGCACAGATAAATACCCAGTATTTATGCAAATTGGGGGAAGATCTCCTTGAGAGCAGCCCTGCAGAGAAGGACTTGGGGGTTCTGGTGGATGAGAAGCTGGTCATGAGCCAGCGATGTGCTCTTGTAGCATGGAAGGCCAAATATGTTCTGGGCTGCATTAAAAAAGGGGTGACCAGCAGGGAGAGGGAGGTGATTGTCCCCCTCTGCTGAGCTCCTGTGAGCCCCCATCTGCAGTACTGCGTCCAGGCCTGGGGCCCCAGCACAGGAAGGACGTGGAGCTCTTGGAGCGGGTCCAGAGGAAGGCCACTAAGATGAACAGAGGGCTGGAGCACCTCTCCTATGGGGAAAGGTTGAGGGAACTGGGATTGTGTAGCCTGGAGTCTGCAGGGAGACCTCATTGTGGCCTTCCAGTACTTGAAGGAAGCATGTAAGCAGGAGGGAGAATGGCTGTTTTTGAGGTTGGATAGTGATAGGACAAGGGGCAATGGCTTTAAACTGAGACAGGACTGGTTTCGATTAGATAGGTTAAATATTAGGAGGAAGTTTTTCACTCCGAGGGTGGTGACGCACTGGAACAGGTTGCCCAAGTAGGTTATGGATGCCCCATCCCTGGAGGCGTTCAAGGCCAGGCTGGATGTGGCTCTGGGCAGCCTGGTCTAGTGGTTGGCAACCCTGCATATAGCAGGGGATTGAAACTAGATGATGAGGTCCTTTTCAATCCAGGCCATTCTATGATTCTATGATTCTGTGCAGCATTGAAGTTCCCTGCTGTTCAAGGGAGTCTCTGGTATTCCAGTTTGCCAGGCTCTTAGCTTTCTTCCCTAACCTTTGTAGGTCATTTCCTTCTCCTTGTCTGTGGATTGAGGTTACTACTGCACTAAAAAGTGCTTTTTCCTTAATTCTAGTGCCTAGTCACAAGCATCCAAGAGCATGAGAGACTTAAAGTAAATCTCTGAATTGGCTTAATTGTTCTTAGGGAATGGCATAGAGACAAATTCATCAGCCTTACAAACTACGACTGCATGCTTAATGAATTCTGTGGGATTTGTTTGTGTTTAGGCATATGCTAACAGGTTTATTTTTCTCTCGGTTAATAATATGTCCAGATTTAAACAGGTTCTCATCCATCATATCTTTGATATTTTTGAAATTTTATGTTTTTAACGCACAACGCAAAAATGAGTTTCTCAAAGAAGTGTTTCTGTAACTTTTTACAGTACCGCATGTGAAAAATAACTTTTCTTCCACACACATCTTTTCTGAAACTGCATAAGTGCTTGTACTGAAACTTCCAAAAGTATTCACTCAGACGAATATTGCTCATGGAATCATTTGCCAAACTACCTTGCAAAGATTTTGCAACTGAAAACAGTGCTTTTGCTAGAAATGCTAGACAGCTTCTGTATTGGTTGCTTATTTTACTTCATGCACACTAATGAATAACGTGACTGGAGTTGATAATAACGTTTCTCATCTGGGCTGCGATCCTGCAAACACTAGAATATCTTTAATCCTCAAAAAAGTTTCTACTAAGCAGATGAGTATAGTTGTGCAAGTATGAAGGAGATTTTAGGTCTTTGATATGTATTTCCTTTTCAAAGAGTGATATGAGATTCATAAAAATGCTGATAATATAAGTAAGCACGTCCCTAATGATTCAGTATTAGGGATTTATGATGGCGTGTTCACACAGATTGTGTTGTTATACTACCAAAATGCAAGAACCATTTCAAGCTTTCTTGGGTAAGCAAAGAAAAAAACGATATTTTCTTTGTGAGAAATCTCCTTTCACTGTACTTGGTATGCAAGAAATGTATCAGCGCTCAGAAAGCTCAGCTGAGAAACTGTGCTTGCCAGTTCCAGATTAACGTGGTAAATTAACTTCCTTGTTTAAAAGGATCTAATGTTTTCAAGGGTATTGTTCTACCTATGAACAAATTATTAAAATATTTTAGAGCCCCTACATTTTGAAGTATATGTTAGTACTTGAATTCTTACATTTAGAATAGCTATCACTTAGAATTAATTATCACTTCGTAAGCATTGAACATTTTCTCTGGAACATTTTTTAGAATGGAATCTCTTTTCTTGTGTTGGAAAAACAATAGCTAAACCCTTTAGTAGAAGGACAAAAGTAAATTTAGTAATGATTTTCTAATCTTAGATTTGTAATGAATGTGTTGAATAATTTTTTTGGGTTTTTTTGTTAATAGGCACAGTGGACCGTTGGAAAACTGCACTGTCCATTTTGTGAGGCCTGTTTAGGGGGCTTTAACTTTGTTTGCAACACAAAATGCTCCTGTGGACAGCTAGTAAATATACATTTCTGCAAAAGTCGGACTGATTATCAAGCAGCTCACTCTATTAGATTGGCAAAGTCAGCAGGAAAATGCTTACCTCTCTGTGAAATAAAGTCTGGTTTTAACAAGAATAGCTGCCATGAAATGGTAACAGAAGTTTCAGATACCAGCCCCCAAGGGCTTTCATACATCACCAGAAAGAATAACGATACTGAAAGATTTACAGAAGCACTTTGTCTGGAAGTAAGATCTCCCAGATTTGTGATGGAAAGTAAAAAATTTCCCTTAAAGGCATTAAATCAAAAAGGAAATCTTTTTGCTTCCTGTCTGAATGACGCATGCACACTAAAACCTTTTCACAGAAGATCACACAGTTTGGATTTAAATATCAGACAGAGACTTGGTTTGTCACCTGTGTTGTTTGAAACTTCCAGTATGGGACCAGTTTACCACATGAAATGGTCAAATGGCCAAAATGAAAATCCATCACTTTATACACCAGGTGACCTGCAATTAGAGTCTAATAATAGTGCTTTTCAGGTCCAACATAGTTCCAGTGCTGGCAAACTACAAAAAAGGTTTCGAGCTATGTCCTGTACCACATTGGTACACAGAGACATGGAAAGTGATGAATGTGATTTTGAAGCTACCGGACAATCTTCTGGGAATGCCATTGCTGATGGGTCACCTTTTCTGTTGAACACTGCTTCATCTGCAAGAGCTGTAGAAGAGGAACAGTATATTGCACCTGAGAGTCCCATACAGTCTACAAGTATTTCTTTCAACCAAAATCTGAGTAAGAGAGAAAAAAACAAGTTGAAAAGCATAAGGAGAAAACAAAGGCAGCGAGAACAGTGGCTACAGAAGCAAGTAGGTGTTTAAAGTGATTTGTTCTGCTTTTTTTTTGTTTGACTTACTTTTATTACTTTTCATACTGTTTCTTAATATACAGTTTTAATATAGTGCTGCTGTATAGGGTTAGTTATCCTGCAAACAAGGCATTTCAACCTCTTTCTGCATATAATTTGTCTAATTCAATCCAATCTGCTTTTTCCTATATAAAATCAAATTGAAATGGATAAGTATATAAAACTTGCTTATGTTGGCTTTATTAATGTTTTGTGATGTAACAGCAAATCTGAAGTGGGAAGAAATACAGTAAAATTTAGTCAATGTGATTGAAGGCAGCCTCCACATTCAAATCTTCTAAATGAGAAATAATAGTATTTCAGAATTTCCTAGCTACTACATAATATCATTTTAGATTATCTTTGCAGCAGACTTTATTTTTAAAGGTGTCTGCATTTATTACTTATTGTAACATAAACGTTTCTTTCTTTGGGTAAAGAATTGAATGTTGCTTTTTAAGACATAAGTCTTAGTATCTAAATGTCTTACCTACAAATGTGAAAAGAAGTTGCATATTTTTATCTCATGTACAGCTATGTTTTCCCTCTTCAGACTATCAACTGAAGACCAAAATTGAAAGTTACATAGGATCAGCCCTTTGTACATAAATGATTTTCCCTCTTAATGCTTTGGTACAATGCTACATTACTCAGGCAGAAAGTGACTTCAGGTTCTTTCCTATGTACTGTCAGTAGAACCTTTAGAGTACAGTACAGAATCTAAGCAGAACAATGAATTCAGGGTTGAGAGATAGTTACTTGGAGGCTTACTCTTAACTAAATTTAAGAACCAGGGACATATCATAAGACTTTTTCAGTCTGTGTGTGTGTTATTTTATCTTTGGGATTTTTTTTTTTTTTTGGTTTAAATTCATATTGCCAAATTTGGAAAACATGTTCAATTTTTATAATTGTACACTGATACTGAAAGTAAAGACCCTTTCTAAGATTTGTATGTCTTCATATTAAATATTTATTTTCTAACAAGTTTAAGACTTACTAGGATGTCAGATTTCCTTAAATGGTTCTAAAAATTCAAGGTCTTTATATTTCTTTTGAATGAAGTGACAATGTAAAGGCATGATGCATAAGAGCATTTGCATTGTCGTGTCATCTGCAGTCTCTGCAGCCACCTTCATCTTTGCTAGATGTTACTTTTACGAGTAAAGCGCTGTACAGATTTTCCTAATTTGTTGGTAACTGGGGAGAGGAAAAGATAAACTTTAAATCTTTCCCTGTTAGATCATGCTTCTTACTACTATTCCTGCTTACGTGTCCTCCCTTCTCTTCCAAGTTTGTTTTCATTTCTCTTTGACTTTCAGATACTCCTCTTGGTAACGACATACATAATATTACATTGCTGCTTAGAAATAAGAAACAGAGCTGTGGGACTCTTTAACCATGATTTTCAGCATGCTTAGCACCTATGTTTAAGCAGTGAGATATTAAAACCTCAAAAAAAAAAACCCCAAAAAATGAAAAACATCATAAATCTCTGACTGATAGAATGAGAGAGTTTTGATAAATGACACTGAGGAGTGTTTCACTTAAGTGCTCTTCTTCAGTGCAGCAAAATCCTTATGTGGGTACTTTGATTCTAAGCTCTCTTCGCTATAAGTACTATATATCTCATTTTTGTCTTTAGTTAAAGCAGTTTGCAGATGATGCAAATGCATCATGCAGTTCTCTGCTTTTGTTTCATTGCATGGTAACTTTATCTGTCAAGTTGTTTTCCTGTCTTCCAGTAAGCCTTCCAGTAAGCCAAAATATGTTCATAAAAGTTGTGTTGTGACAGAATATGAGCTAATATGAAGGTGAAGTATATATAAATCTCAAATTGTGAATAGGAACAATTCTGTGAGCTTCTGACATAAGCTTGCACTTGGAGGTCTGCACTGGGAGTACATGCAGGACTAAGGTGCCCTGCTATAACAGCAGAGGGACCCAAGCTTCCTTTGACTGTTCTGCAGGGGAGAGCTCTTAAAGCCTGTGGAGTGTATAAGCATTTTGTGTACAACATGCGGGCATCTTTGTGTTCAGGAGAGATTTCTAGCACTGCAGTGTATTGTTACAGTATGAAGTATTTAAGTCTAGTGTTAATATTTTTTTTTTCTCTAAGAAATTTAAGATTTTTGTTACAAACTCTTATGTACATCTTTTCATATTTGCATTGTTTGCTATGGTCTGGAGCTCATACTTGTATCCTAAAATATCTCAGACAGAGGTATCATTTGCTGTTCCTCCAGTTATATTTTATTTCTGCTCAGAATAATTTTACATGAAGGAAGACTACTGAGTTAGCTTCAAAACTGCAGTATCAGTTAATCAGTATCAGATGATTTTGGAAATCATCCTGATCCATTCTGAAAAAACATGTCACCGAGTATTCTGAGAGCCTTCTCTGTCTCTGCTCCTAAAGTTCTCTGCCTTCTTAGCAGATCTGTATTTCTTTACACTGCTTCATTATTATATGCGAAATAACACGTTGTTACAGCTATTTGTAGTTGTCCCATACAGCAATAACAAAAATAAACCATGGTAGGCACGGATATCTGATCAGTTAGATAAACTGTTCTCACAGTTTACTGTAAGCTAAACCAAGTAAAACAGGCAAGAAAGGTTCAGTCAGAGCGAGCCTGACGCAGCTTTAGTTCAGACCTTGCAGGCTGAGAACAAAGCTGATGTCTGTTTTTTACAGTGGCAATACTGCATTACAGGGCTATGCACTTGCAAACATAAGGCAGTATCTTTATTTAGCTAGTACATTTTACAAGACTCTTGAGGAACATCTGAGTCAAAACATGTATATCTTTTGATTTTATTGTGGCTATTATCTGATACCTTTGTAATTAAGAGATTAATTCTGTCACAGATTATAAACAACAGTTAGGAAGAGGTATTAACAATGATGGATTCGTGCCCAAATGCATGATTTACCATTCTTAAATTGCAACTGTACTTTCAGAGGGAGAATTGTACTTTCTTTTGATTTTATTATGACTATTATCTGATGCTTTTGTAATTAAGAGATTTATTTGTCATATACTATAGAGTAAGGAAGAGATAATAGATATTAGCAATGATGGATTCATGCCTAAAGGCGTGACTTACCTTTCTTAAATTGCAGTTGTACTTTCAGAAAGAGTTGCATCTGAGGGAGAAGCACGCAAAAGCTACTGATTTATGGCATGCATTTGGAGCTCCTCTTGCATGTCTTTAAATCCCAGCACTTTCGACTTTAATTACTTATATCAGTAGTCTTCTCACACTTTTATTTATGATTGCAGTTTTTTAGGGTCATTTGTGACCTGGCCTCTTCATGTGATCATAGAACCATAGAAACATAGTGTGGCTGGGGTTGGAAGAGCCTTTAACGATCATCTGCTTCTAACTTCCAGCAGTGTGCAGGGTTTCCACTCACCAGATCAGGCTGCCCAGGGTCCTATCCAACCTGGCAAATGCCTCCAGCTGTGGAGCATCCACAACTTCTCTGGCCTGTCTGGTCCAGCACCTTACATGCGGGCCTCTGAGTAAAAAAAAATTCCTCTTAATTTCTATCTTAGATCTCTCCTCTTTTAGTAAAGCCATTCTCCGTTGTACTGTCTGACCATATGAAAAATCAGTCTCTATCTTGTTTATTAACTCCCTTCAAGTACTGAAAACCCACAGTGAGATTTCCCCGGGGCTTCTCTTCTCCAAGCTGAATAAGTCCAGCTCCCCTGGTCTTTCTTCACAGGAGAAGTGGTCCAACCCTCTGATCGTCTTAATTGTGCTCTTCTGTACCTCCACTTCAACAGCTCTTCATCTGCCTTGTGCTGGGGGCCCCAGGCCTGGATGCACTATTCCAGATGGGTCCTCACAGGGCCAGAGCAGAGTGCTACAGTCCTCTCCATGCTGGCCACCCTTCTACTGATGCAGCCCAGGATACGGTTGGCCTTCTGGGCTGCAAGCACACACTGCTGCCTTACATCCAGCTTTTCATCCACCAGGGCTACTGTATCATTCTCCACAAACTGCTCTCAGTTTGTATGCATATTTGGGATTGTTCTGACTGAAGTGCAACACCTTGCACTTGACCTTATTGAACTACCTCATTAGGTTCACATGGGCTCACTTTCCAAGCTTGTCCAGTTCCCTTTGACATCCCTTCTTTCTATTGTATAAACTGCACCATTGCTTGTCAATTTCAGGACTCCCTCCCACACCACAGTCTCCCAGTCCTCTGTATTTTATTGCTGACTGTCAAAATCAGCATTTTTTAGGTATCATCATTGTTAATATTAAGTAATTGTTACTACTTCAGTATCATATTGATGAGCAGCTGAGAACTACAGAAATATTATATAATTCCTTCTTGCATACACTACTAAGTTTATATTATGTTGTTTATTTTATAAGCTTACAAACAGGTTAGATAATAACAGTTTATGAGACATGCTGTCCCTCAGCTAAGAACAACAATGGAGGTAAGTTACAGCACCATGCACAATGTGAAAAGCAGACTGAACTGCACAGTTATGTAAGATGGCTCACAGCACACAAAAATGAAAGTTCAGCGATACAAGTAAGAATTCAGAAGTACTTTCATATTTTGAAATTTACCACATATTAATAGAAAGACAATGAATACACAGTAAGGAGAGAATTTAAGATTGGTTCTTGTCTTGTTACACAATTTTGTGTCTTCACATCTGCAGATTGTTCTGTTAATGATTCACTGACGCTGCATTTGTGTCAGTTTGATATCTCTGATTGGTTTTCGTGTTAATAGACTCTCTGAATGCATATAAAACAATGGCAAATTTGAGATCTGGAAGCTTGCTTGGAGGTGTAATCAGAGAGCAGATCTTGGTTCTGTGAATGCAAGTAGAATTTTTTTTTTCAGAAAAAAAGAAATTCCAAACATCTAGGAGAACTAAATTTCCATATTGTTATGTTTTGTTCTGTTTCTAGAACTAATCACTCATGCATTGCTGTGTTCAAAGATACCTGATTTTTTCTCATTCACAACCGCCTTCGATTTTACGATGTCAAGCATGCTAGTGTTTATTTTTGCTGTTGTTTTCTTCCTCCCCACTCACCATGTCTGTATATAGCAGGAAATAACACTAAGTGAGAAGAATTGATTTCTTTACAATTCTTCAACTTTTTTTTTTTGTGTGAAAATTTAGGTATGCATGGAGAAGTCACTCTAAACATTAAAACAATCTCACACAACTAGAATAGAGATTTCGTAAGAAACTTTGTAAAACGGAAGAGATTTCGTAAAACCTCACTGTTCTGAAGTTGATAAGCTGTCTGATACTAGTAGGAAATTTTAAAAAAAGTATCAGTGAAATGAATTATATGTACTACTGCAAAATTCTGAAGAGGTGTTGTATGGTAGCTGCATTTCAGAATGAAATGTAAGGGAAGGTAGCATTTACTGTTTAAACTGTAGGAGGTTGTAGTCTTTAAACATATGAACACTTGCTTCAGTCAAAAGTACAAGCTTATACCAAAATAAACTAATACAGGTGATAAAGCAAAAGTTTTCTGTATTATGATCTAACACCCTAATGCCTTCAAAGCTGTGACAGCACTGTTTTTTTTTAAAGCAAGCTATTCCCAAAATTCTATTGGTATTGGTATTCCATACCAAGCTAACACTAGCATGTCTAGAAGAGTGTCTCGGGTAGGGCCTTCTGTTCTTAAGTCAGATTAATTTGCTTATATTCCTACGTCTGAAGCATCCTGAGTGTATTTAACTTCTTAGACCTGTTAAATCACTGAGACGTAATCTTAACACTTAAAGCAAATGCTTCTAACTGTGTCCACTCCCGTTAGCAATAGAGTTGGCAGGTTGTCTTTGGTTCATATACCTGTTTTTGTAGGTTTGATTACATTGGAAAAGTAGGATTCTAGAACAGACAATAGGAAAATGTAGCATCGCTTATGGGCATTTGTAGATTTTTGTGAATTTTTAGAATTCGCTGTTTTTTTCCCCACTGTTAAGTGCAGTCTGTTCTATCTCGCTTACAATGGAAGAGGCAAGGTTGTATGAAAAGTTACAAAGAAGATTAAATACATGTGAACCTGGTAGTTGCTCTTGGTTGCATAATGACATAGCTTGTACTGCATGTAGTTGTCCTCTTGAAGTGAGTCTATAATCCAGACCAAGTTGAGAATGTTAATTATGTTACAGTAAAAATTAAAGTACTTACTTCGGTGGACTAGCAGACTGAATGCAGATTTTATGTGCTAGAAGAAATACGAAACAGAAACAGACTTTTCTTAGATGATCAGACTTCAGGTACAGGGAACTTCTAGAATTAAAAGCAAAACACAATTTTTGTAGTTGCTGCCACAATATGTTGTATTCTGGGAATGTGAGAGCGAGTGCCTTGGGAGGTTTATGCTAAATTCTTATTTAAGGCCGGTTTCAGTACCAATTAGCAATTGACTTGGTTAATTGTAAGTAAGCAAATCTGAGAAACCAGTCCAGCTCTGCATTGTGCTTCTGGAACCCAAAGTAACAACAGCAATCACTTTACAGAACACTTACTATGCAGTAAGTTGCCTGACCTCTAACTGTCTTTTCACAAGGAAAGCATGTTTCTGGGTGAAAAAATATGCATGGAAACAAACAGATGAAATCTAGTTCAGACTACATGCCTAATGATTTCAGTGTTTCCTAAGAAACTAACATACCTTATTCTTAGGGGTACATTTAACTTCTACTGAGTAATGGTTAGGACCATTCTAGAGGGATTACTTGTGCCTGAGTCACTTGAATGTTGCTAACACTAAATAACCATAATCTGAAGATGCACCTTGAGATCTAATTCAGTTCACAGTTGCATCTAGATAAAACAGACGTTCATTCTTGTGCTTGTCTCCTCCCTTTTGTGCTAAATCAAGTTTGAGTGGACAAGACTATATATCTTAAACTTAGTTAGGATTATCTGCTTACTACATGCATTTATAAAAGTAGTCTGAAATTACAACTTATATTTATATTTTTTATCATTTGATAGCAAAACCATTTTTCTCCCATATCTTAGAGGAATTAATTCATGGTCATGTTAATCTTTAATGCCATATGGGAATCTCAAAAAAAAAAAAAAAAAAAAAAAAAGGAAAAGGAAAAGGAAAAGGAAAAGGAAAAGGAAAATGTGCCCAGAAAGTGCTAATACATCCTGGGATTATTACATCGATTTAGTTATGGCATTGTCTCACAACAATTATATAGCATGCTATATTGTAAGATCAACAGTAAGATTTTTTTCTGCTGTGTTTTGTTAGGAATAACAAATTTGAAGAAAAAAAATGGTCCAAAGCAGTATGTGCATTGATAGATCAGCAAAAAGTGTGCAGCATACTTATTTCAAAGCTGCATAGTTGTCATGGACTGCTCTATCAATAATGCCAAATTATAATGATGTCAAACGTGGATACTGATGATTACACAGCTGACATCAAAATGTTTGCCACTGCATTATGGCTGATTTTTGTGCTTGTTTCATTCTTTCCATGAGGAGAACTTGGCATTAGCTTCTTTGTATTGCATTAGACGTTCCTTCCAAAGCTTATAAAAATTATTTCACATACTTTTTTTTTCAGTAGGAATGTTTTGGAAAAGGCTGCCCTATATCTAAACAATAGCTCTCATTACAGATGATTTGTTGCCCCAAAAATGCATTTCTTTTTTAAGTTCATAAGCATTCATATGCTAGTAACTATTCAGAAGAGAGGACAGAGCATTATGGAAGGACAGAAATTAATTTACAAATGTACAGTGTCTAGTTGTATTAAATGTACAGTTACTGAAGCCAAGAGCCTAAGAACAACAAAGAACACAAAAACTGCTATAGCACTTATTTTAAATATGTGTAGATTCATACTCTGTGGATCATTGGATTTGTAAACAATATCTATTTAATTGTGTAGCTTTTTTATAGAAGTGTTTTGCTGCATTTTTCATAAAGACATCAGCAGGCAGGATATTCTAACATATTTATTTGTTTTGGAGCACTTCAGAAGTGTTAGATACTTTTCGTTGTGGGTAAAATCAATAATTCTTGCCTCATTGGCATGCAGTATATCTTCAGAAATGATTCAGTGGAAGAGAACAGCCAACTAGAAGGGTTAATAGACCCAGTAAGCCGTGCCATGTTCAGTCTAAAAACACTGACTGACTGAGGATTTGAAATTGGGTATGCTAAGAGCAGTCACAATTGCTCCATGCTTTCAGATTTAAATTTAATCTGATGAAAATTAAGCATATTGTTTTTTTACAGATAGAGGTGTTTATTTGGGAACACAGCACAGCAGAGGCAGAGGGAGGTGATCCTGCCCCTCTGTGCTGGTTAGACCTCACCTGAACTACTGCATCCCGATGGGGAGCTCTGAGTACAGGAGAGACATGGATCTGTTGGAGCACATGCAGAGGGCCATGAAATGATCCAAAAGATGAAACACTCCCCTGCAAGGACAGGATGAGAGAGCTGGGGCTGTTCAGCCTGGAGAAGAGAAGGCTTTGGGGAGACCTTACAGCAGCCTTTCACTATCTAAAGTGGGGCTGTAAGAAAGAAGAGGACAGACCTTTTGTGGAGTCTGTTGGTACAGGACAAAGAAAATGGTTACAAACTGAAAAACAGGAGGTTTAGATTGGATATAAGGAAAAAGCTTTTACTATAAGTGATAGTAAAGAGAAGATAATGTATAGTAAAGATAGTGAGGCACTGGAACAGGTTGCCCAGAGATGTGGTAGAACTTATTTCCCAGGATGGACTAGGATTTGAGCAGCCTGATCTGGCTGTAGGTGTCCATGTTTGTTGAGGAGAGTTTGACCCGGTGACCTTTAGAGGTCCCTTCTAACTCATACAATTCTGTGATTCTGTAATCATTCTGGATCATGCGCCTCCAATCCGGACCCCATAAGCCTGTACAGGAGCAAGCTGAATTCTGCACATATTCTTCAGTTCCTTTGTTGTCCTTCACTGTATCACAGGACATTTGATGTGAATTCAGTGAGGGTTATATGCAAGCTGAATCCATGGTTTTGCACTGTCAGGAAAGAGCATGATACTAAAAATATCTAAGTGCTTCTGTATGGATCAGTCTGAATATAGGCAGTCAGTCAGATGTCCTCACCATGTATTTGTTTCTAGGATCATCATGCAGAAGTATTTGAGCTAACATTGCACAGAAGTGTTTCTGATGTGCTAAATTTATTTCTTCACACCATATTATGGTGGTTAGACTGCTCATATGTTGAAATGGCCCTGGAAACTTAAGATTAGCTTTCATGTGATTCTGGTTGTGTTCTATGAGACCTGCTAAATAAAAGTGACTGTGTAAAGAACCTCTTGTCATTGCAGTTATGACAGTTAATCACAGAATCAAAAAATGATAGAATAGATTGGGTTGGATAGGACATTTAAGATCACCTAGTTCCAAACCCCTGCTATAGGCAGGGACACCTCCCTCTAGACCAGGTTGCTCGAAGCCCCATCCAGCCTGGCCTTGAATGCTTCCAGGGAGGGGGCATTCATGGCTTCACTGGGCAACCTGTTCCAGTGTCACACCACCCTCACATTAAAAAAACTGCTTTCTGATGTCTAGTGTAAATCTACCCTTTTCCAGTTTAAAACCATTTCCGCTCATCCCATTGCTACATGCCCTTATAAAAACTCCTCCAAAGTTTTCCTGTAGGCCCCTTTAGGTACTGTAAGGCCACTATAAGGTCTCCTTGGAGCCTTCTTCAGGCTGAACAGCCCCAACTCTCTCAGTCTGTCCTTGCAGTGGAGGTGCTCCAGCCTTCTGATCATCTTTGTGGCCCTCCTCTGGACCCACTCCAACAGCCTCATGTCCTTCTTTTGTTGGGGACCCCAGAACTGGATGCAGTACTCCAGGTGGTGTCTCACGAGAGCAGACTAGAGGGGCAGAATTGCCTCCCTCAACCTTCTGGTCACACTTCTCTTGGTGCAGTCCATCTGGGATGTTCATGTTGAGTCTTTTATCAAGTGATACCCCCAAATTCTTCTCAGGGCTGCTCTCAAGCCATTCTCACCGAGCCTGTATCTATGCTTAAGACTGTCCCGATCCAGATGCAGGACCTTGCACTCGGCCTTGTTGAGGTTGGCATGGGTCCACCCCTCAAGCCTATCCAGGTCCCTCTGGATGACCCAAACAGGTGTTATACAGAAAGACACCTGCCAATGTTGAATGCAAGATTAATTCAGATGAAAGTGATGGCAAACATGGCAAATTATTTTCGCTAGGTATTTCCACTGTTATAAAAAGTTAACTTTAATAGAGTAATGATATATTTTGTTTGTATGGCATTTGGGGAATTCTTGTTTTCTTCATGATCATCTTTCCTAATATCAATAATTTACTTTTTATGAAAATGCATATGTATGTGTATGCCTACTACAAACCACACATCATCTCAAAAGTGAGTGATTATAGTCTTATGAAGTATTTTTCTAAGGTAAGTTAAAAGCTGATGTATTACTGACTGATATTAAGGAGAAGTCTGAATTCTTAATTGAGTTTCATTTGGCAGATAAAATAGTTCTTAATTCATTTTTTTATAAAAAGTGATGTAGGTTTCTATCCCCTTTTTAAATACAATAATGAATATTTAATACTGAGTCTGCAAAAATTACCACGCTTGAAAATGGAGTGCAGTCTAAAACTGAAAATGGGAAGTAGTTAAGAAGCTAAATGAATAAGTTAAGTTCAGGTGATAGAGCTCAGACTGTACCCTTCAGGTACTGGAAGGCCACGATAAGCTCACCCCAGAGCCTTCTCTTTTCTAGGCTGGAGAGCCCCAGATCTAAAAGTACGCAAGTAATCTTCAGTAAGGCAAAAAATAAAATATCAGTTTCTGTTTCAAGTTAGTGTATGTGCTTTTCAGTCTTCTACAAAATTGTCCTTCTGAAATGCAAAGCAAGAAAAGTATATTGTTCAGACTGCTAGGTTATGTGTTATATGCTTTTCTTGTTATCACAGCGAATTAAATATTCATTTACTGAAAAATAAGAGCAGTCTCATATTCTGAATCAACCTTTTATCAAAGCCTGTGTCTGAGGTCCTTCTAACCTAACTTTCCTAACTTTTTGCTTGACAAAAAAAAAGAAAAAGGAAAAAAAGAGTCTAAAGAATTTTTCTTTTATACCACTTTTTGTCTGTATAACACTCAGGCTTTTACAAGGCCGCCAAGTATTGGAAATTTGCCAGTGCAGAAATGGGGTAGGCAGAATTATTTGGCATTGGTTTCTCAGATGTTTGGTTGGTGTATTATGTGTGTACTCTAAGAAAGTGAACCTAATCACCAGATTTGGTGCCGGGATATTTTTTTTTCACACAGCTTATAGAGGTGAAAGCAGTTCCTAGTTTCCTTGTCAATTTTATCTGTAGCTGATTTTCTTCCTCTTAGTTTTCTAGGTTGTTGATTTTCTTTTCGCCTTAGTATAAATGTAGAAATTATTTCAGAATGAAGGAATGTAGTTTTGGATCAACAGCTATGAAGTAGGAGCTCCCATCTTATTACTCATGATTTTAGAATACTGCACTTGGCAACCCTGGGAGTGTTCTGGTTCTATTTCTTACAATTCTATTACCTTTTAGCCCTAGTACTACTTTGAGTAGATCTAGGTCAGGGACTAAAATGTAATGGGTATGTTTGTAATTGCTGGAAAAGAGCCAAGGAATCATCCTTCAGTCTGAAGCATAGTGGCCCTGCTCCTGTGCAGTCTGCTTAGAGCACCTTTCACTCAGCAGCACTGCTCTGGGTCTGAGACCCAGGTGGTGCACCACATTCTGAAGATTCAGTCAAGTACTGGATGTTTCTTCTGTCAGCTCTAAGTGTCTGAGCTGGTAGAAAAGGGCTATGCAAAGGGGAGAAAAGGAGGCATGCAAAGTGTAAGTGCAGTGATTTTTACCACGTCAAATTATAAGTAGATATTGTATAGCTAAGAGTCTGAGCTGAGCATATGGGATAACATTTCAAATGGAAAACCTTAAACATTATAGAAGAAGTTGTATCATCATTCATTCCTTTCCTGTATACAAAAATTCCTCCTGCAAAAATAGGTTTTCGTTACTGTTATTTGTTCACCCACCTCTAAATTGGCTTATTGATGTATGTATCCAGAATGCAGTGCTTCTAAGTGCTTGTCGCATGTGTAAACTACAATACCACTTTTTAGTGTTTAGCTTTTTAGAACTGATAAAATATCAAAAGTAATGTTTTGATTTTGCAATTTAAACTAGTTTTGTATATTTGCAATTAAATTTCTTAACGTGTATTTTTTTTTCTATGCTTTTTTCATTTGCTTGGCATCTTTATGCAGGCATACTCATTACTTCTGTATGAAGTCTTATCTAGTAAGGCCGTTTGTTTTGCGGTGAATGCATAGATTGTAGAAGAGCTGTTACATAGACTTCATCTTTGTGTTATTGCCTAATAAACTAATATTCAGTTGCTGGATAGCTTTAACTACTGTGAATATATTTTTTTAGAAATACGTAGAACTAAATAAAGCATCATTATGTGTAGGAGTTCGCAATGCTTCTTTCTACCACTTAAGAAAACTACATTAGTAATGCATAGTATCTCCACCTGAATGCAGAGGTATAATTGAACTGTTTTCTGCTGTAGCTGCACAAAGCTAGTACAAAAGGATAATTTTCACGGTTTCTTGCAGTTTTTAAAGATAGATGTTTTTGCTTTTTAGAAACTAAATTAAGAGCAGCATTTAGGAGGGCTTATGGTAACATTTTGCATTAGGAACTACTTTATTGCACTTCAGTATTTTTTTTTAAATAGTATTTTAAGTCATTTGTTCTTGATATCA
Organism: Tympanuchus pallidicinctus; assembly: GCF_026119805.1. NCBI lineage: Eukaryota > Metazoa > Chordata > Aves > Galliformes > Phasianidae > Tympanuchus > Tympanuchus pallidicinctus. The sequence goes on along the minus strand of NW_026294813.1, from coordinate 3,712,813 downwards.
AGTTGTCTCTTCCAGTATTTAAAAAAATAGCTGGTGAAACACATAGGTGTATGTACTGTAATGTAAGGTACAGTGTGTGTAAACATTTATAATGCTTTTTTACCTACATAATTATCCTCCACAATTGTACATCAGGTGACATGATTTTGTTTGACTTAATATATGTTTTGGTAAGTATGTTTTAATATACATTTTAATATGTAATTTATGATCTGTAGACCTCCCTGTTCCTTATAGGATACAGTCATAAGAAGAATAGCTAAACAATTAGTACTTTCGGGGCTGTAGTAGATTGATTCTGGTCAGCAGGCAAACACTCAGCTTCTTGATCACTCTGCTCTTCTCACTCTGGGAAGAAAATAGGAGGAGGGCAAGCAGACTTGTGGTTCGAGATAATAAGAGCTTAATAGAGGAAATGAAAGCTGCACATACAAGCAAAGCAAAGAGGAATTCATTGATTATTTCTGATCAGCAGGCAGATGTCCAGCTGCTTCCTGGAAAGCAGTGTCTCAGTACACATAGTGGTTGCTTGCAAAAAAGAGACATCACAAGGTTGAATGCCCTCCCTCTTCCTCTCCCTGGACTTCGTTGCTGACACAGAATATCCGTTTGGTCAGTTTGGACCACCTGTTGTGGCTGTGTCCTCTCCCAGCCTCAAGGTCATACCTAATGTACATGCTGTGCTGTGCTTTCTTCCCAGTGGCGTCTCTCGGTGAGATCTGAGTCTGTTTCATTACCATTTCATGCCCCCCTTTATCTTTTGAATGATCTGTGGTTGAGTAGCTGATGTTGACATTGATGGACTTCATAGCTAATATTGCAGTCAGGCTTAAGAGGGGCAGAATTCACATCGCTGAGTTTTTCTTTCAAGTTGTCTGGTTAAATTTTATTACTTTTGAAGGCTTATCTGCAGAATGAGCATTAAGAACTACTTTATAGTAACAAAATGTTGGGTACTAGAGGATTTGATTTTTTCATGTGAGCTCTAGATATTTTCTTCACAAAGGCTTAATGTTGGACCTTCTGCTTGAGGACTATAGCTTACTTGTGTTAGGAACCTAAAATAAAGTAATGGCATCTCATCAAATTCACTGTGAAAGCCATAAAATAAAATGTAGCATATAATCTATTCTTTTAAGATAACCAGATCCTTGAATAAGATTGCTCCAAACATGCCCTGTATTTGCCTGAGGAACTGACATAAATAATCATCTAAAATGATTAGTTTGTCAGCTACGAGCTTATATTAAGGAGGCAAGCAATCCATCGGAATCAAACTAAACAGCATTGCTTTGCTTTGTGTTCTTTACTGTACTGGGTCTTTTATCTTTGACCATTACATTTCCTCATCAGAAAAGACCTTTCCTGTTCTGCTAAAGTAGGTCACAGGATGCTGCCTACATTAAGGAAAGAAAAGTGAAATTATTTGTAAAAAGATTTAGAAAATACATCAAATCTATGAGGCTTTGAAATATTTAAAATATACTAAACTAAAGAAAGATTCATTTTATCCATTAACATAAGTATCAAAGAGTGATTTTTCCCAACAAAGGAAGCCCTATCTCATTTGGCTACCTAAGACCCTGAACACATCTACTCACAAAAAAAGAAACAAAGCAAGTATGGCACACCTCAGCTGGGAGCCTGGTGTTTCTGCTAAAGTGAACGCCTCGCTTTTGAAGCTGAATGCCTCATCTGGTCAACAGAGTTCTCTCTTCTTTTGCTTTTGGAGATCTTACATGTAAGGTGAGTGGTATGTCCCCATGTGCTGTGTCATAGCAGTCATATCCATTAAGTCTAGACCGATGTGGTATGTCCCAGAGGAATGTTTAGTGCTCTTTTTTAGCTAGCACTAGAAAAGTTGCAAGACCCCACTTTAGGCTGTTGGATAATGTGGGATGCTGTCCCACAAACATCTGCCCTCTGCTGAATTTTTGTAAGACTGTTTTATTATTTCTCTCTTTTTTTCTACACTGTTCTAAAAGAAGGAAAGCAGGAAATAGAGTAATTTCTTAATTTCAATGTAGATAATTAAAAATAAAGCCATATTTAACTAATGGTAATAGTAGTGGGCAGTCTTACATTGCCACATTCAAACTGGAATTCTGTTGCATTTTACAGAAAGGATTATGTTTATTCTGATCCCATATTAGAATACAGTGTTTTGACTCTCCCAGAAAAAGAAAACTGCAGTTAATTTTGCATAACTTAGGACAGTGATTCATAAATAAACTTTTCTGATGTTCCTTTTTTTTTCATTCTTAAACATTTTTTGTGGTGTTTTTAACATGAAAATACTGTAAGCTGAGCATTCTGTTTTGTTGTCTTATATTTCTACAAATTTCCGAACTTTCCTTTTACCTTCTTTGTGTCAGTCTGGCAAGGACTTTTTGACTTGCAGCAGTGAATTTTTTGTAATGTCTTGTCTACTGATAATGAATTGTCTTGTATATTGTCTACCATATTCAGATCTGACTATTTGTTTTATCATATATCTAAGTAAGGCCAAACACCTGAAGTGTAGGGCAGTGTGTAAAACCAAATAGAAGACTTCTAATAAATATATATTTCTTAATATTTATTTAAGGATGGTGTAGCTGCATGAGAAGGTTTTTAGGTAGGGTGTACTAGTACTAATACAACTTCAACTTGTGATCCATAAAATGAGATGATGATGTTTAAGATGTTTTTTTCCTCAGCTGCTTTTCAAAAAGTTTCGACCTTCTAACAACAGTCTTGCCTGCATTTAATAATCACAAATAGTTTTTTATGGTAACATTTTTATTTTTTTAAGATAGCTAATTAATAGGACTTATTGTGAGACTCTGTTTGTATCATAAAATATGTAGCTAGAAAATGTACATTTATGAATACACAATGATTGTGGTAGATCTAACTGCACACACTGTGCTGCTATAATAAACTGCTAGTAATGTATAATCTCATCTGATGCAGCAGAGTAAGATCCTAGACTTGTCCTAGTGATTTTAGTGGAGCGTTAGCTTCACTCTGCTGTTTACCTAAGCACCAAAAGAACCGTGTCTTTAAAATGCATTGTTACAATTACAGATCTTACGCATTTTTTGAATCTTTACTTCATCTTTGTTGGAGTTAAATTGTTTTGTATCCCATAGTCTCATTCCAAATTGCCCTTCAGTTTTATAGTAAAAGAAATTAATTCTTTCTTATAACTGATTTCTTCCATTTCATTCTTGGAATTTCAAACACAGGGAATGAGTGAAAAATTTGTACATCTGATAAAGCTGTAATGATAATAGCAATAATAGGAGGGTTATACTCAACATTTCTACTTCTGAAAGAAAATTAAAAATATGAAGAAAGCTTTCTGTATGCAGTTTACTTTCTAGAGTTGTCAGGCCTGAACACACTCTTCAGTGCTGTATTTCTGTTTGTCTGTATGAGATTGTTCTGTGCAATTAATTTCTTAAAAAAAATATCCTATAAGTAGTTCTTAAAAATGTTTTTTAAAAAAAGTTAATTGAGCTGCCATCAGCAAATGGTATTAACTGTGTCTGCAGTTCACAGTGAAGGATAGTGTAGATGTTTGTGTATGCATACATATGTTTCTAGATAAACCCAAGTTATCTGTGGAACACTGTATTTTCTGGAAAACAAAAATTGTACTTAAGCATTTCCTTATTCTTCTGCTAGTCTTTACACCTTTTTATTGGTGATATTTTATTTCTGACTGTCATTTACAAATGTATTTTTTGAAAAAAAAAATTTACCAGTGTTCTTTCTGCTTTAATTTTGCAGCTTTGTTCTAATCTTCCTGCATGAGTGTGAGCCTTGTAAAGAAACTTTATCTACTATTCATTATTTCTGCATTTTAGCAAAAAGGGGAAAAAAACAGAGAAGAAAGTAAGTTAGAACCCTATTAGGAGAGGAACACAGACAAAATGTACTCATCAAGTACATTTTATCAAAATCATCAAGGAGTTGGATTTCTTACAACTTAACAGAATGTGTCAGATGAAGATGATGTGATTAAAAAGCTGTAATACAGTTATTGTTACAGTGCAATTAGTGCACAACATTTGAAGCACATTTTCTTCTTAGGCATTATTTTACCAAACTTGAAAATGGGAACACGGAGATTATTTCTATACAGAGCACTTCATTAACAAAATACATTGCTGTTTATACTTTGCTAATAACGGAAAGATAATAATGAAAAATAAATTCCATAAAAGTGTGCAGTAAGAATATAAATGTTAGAGGAATTACACAAAATACATCTGAAGGAAAGAACATCCCAGGCTGCAGAATCCTATCCTCCTGTTGTTTTCACTTTCTCAAGAATAAACACTTGTTAGCACTGTTCTACACAGTCAGTTCATTTTGTTACAAAAACAAGACAACAAGAAAAGTAATCTTGTTTTGCTGAGCACTGCAGTAGCAGTAGTCCATGGTGCCCTTCCCCTGGCTTGCCTTTGCATCTCACATCCCCTCTGAAGAGAGAAACTCAAGAGCATTTCTTGGGCCAGGTAGCTTCTATATCTTATGGGTCAGGTAAAAATAGTTTTGTTTCATCTGTATCCACTAATAGCCATAGACCTTAGCAGAATGAAAGAAATGTTAAAAGCAATGGATCAGGGTATAGTGTGTAGAATTTCCTAAGCACTCAACCTCATTCTACATCCTAAATATTGCTTGTTGGAGTACATTCCATAATAGTTGAGCCAAAGATGGGTTTTGGTGTTTTCTCATCCAGCTTGTACTTTGCCAGACATCTTCTGCCACTTCCACATAATCTAGAGGGCCGTGTTTCTTTTACACAACGACACAAAAACAGGAAAAATGTTGGTTTAAAAAATATCATTCCTATTTCAAATGGTTGTTTCCTTTACTAAGAAAATTACATCTGCAATGCAAGCGGAGAAGTGAGTCCTCTATCATTCCTGTTGGAGTTTTTTAGTAAAAAAAAAACAGTCTTGCAGCAAAATGTTGTTTAAGTAGAGACTTAAGACATCATCATTAGCAGCGTAGAACATGTATCATAAATGAAAGTGCACATAACATCTTAATGCCAGTTGAAGAAGTACCATGCCTTGCCCACTGCCAACAGGTAGAGTGAATTCTCTTTGAGGAAGGGGGATAGCTGGCAGTGCTTTTTGAAAGATTTCCTTGTTAGCAATCTGCTACTTAAAAATTGGGAAGCTACTATTTGTGGACTAGTTATACCTATAGTAAGGCTTATGTTGTAAAAAATTTGTTACAAAGGAAATGGTGTTTGAGAAATTATGGGGTAAGTAATTGGAGGGTGGTTTTTTTTTTAATGTGTAGTCTCTCTCTTAATCAGTTATCAGTTACTTTGAGGTTGCTAGTAGTTCTGTCACTTTGCATGTAATCCTATTTATAGTCAGTTATACACTTCAGCACAGTAATTCTTAAATCCTTCTGCTGGTGAATATGTTGATGCAATATTAACAGTTGAATCCTACTTTTAAATCCAGGTAGAGAAATGTGAAATAAGCAGATGTTCAGCTCCATTTTCTGTTTCATTATCCTATCTTTCTCAAAGAGGAGCTTTAAATTCTCAGTTTTTTTTAATGGAGAGGAGGTGGATTTTAGTATTTGATTTCTGAGAGGCTTCATTTGAAGGCAATCTGCAATACTAAATCATAACAGAGAGAAAAGATTGAAATCGTTAGGGCTTGTTATTCAGTCCCCTCAAGGCTTTTGAAGGAAGGCTTGCAAGAAGGGAAATGTTGCCACCCTAAAATTTAAAATGCTCTTATCATCTCACTAAATATCTTCTGGGGAAAAAAGTGAAGTAGGATGTGATAGGCTGATTATATGACACAGATAATCAATGAATTGCATAAAATAGGGTATGAATGTTGTAATATCTGCACAGCAAATATAGTTTGCTGTATAAGGAGGTTTGTGTGTTTGTAATAATTAAAACTTTATTATGCATGCATGTGTGCAAGATTTTCCACTTATACCAAGGAATAAAAAATAAGCAGTAATTTCTGCTCAGTTTATAGAAAAGATTTGGGTAACAGCTGTTCAAATAGAGTGTCTAGAAAGAGGATTTATATAAGTACCAGCATACTGATGATGGGCCCCTCTGAAGCCATCCATGTTCGTCACTTTCAGGCTGAGGCATTTAATGGTTAAACAAGCTTTTACACAGTTTGGATAACTGGATATGACTGAAGTACAATGCCAAGGAAAAAAGACACAGTGCTTATTGATGACAGCTATCATCACAGAACCATAATTTATACTTTCTGATAAAATAGCATAAAAAATCAGTTGAGATAGCTTAATCAAAATGAGCATCTAGATCTTATTTTTCAGAAAAGCAATATATGGTATATTTGGATGGCATTTTGTTCATGGGGATACCTCCAGGTGTTTGGGTTTTTTTAAAAGCAGGATCAAATTTCAGCGTCACCCTCAGAAGACTGCATGAAAGGAAAAGGGTCTTGGATTTTTTCAGTTGATACATTAGGGCAAACACTTTGTATTTTTGGTAGTTTATTGTCTTAATTTTACATTGGAATGTCTATTTGAGATGGAATATAAACTGCAACTTTTACTGAGTCAGAACAATGAAAATATCTTGTTTGGCCTATTCACAAATACTGTTGTTGTAGCTGATTCCTGGAGTTCTAAGCTTAAATCATTTTTCAGATTATCATTTACAACCTAAAATGTTCTGAAAGGCTATAGGAAATCTGTAGGAAATCAAAGAGATTTGAACAACTTGCAAATTCCTAATATTGGTCTATCTACCTTAATTTTCTTCATATTTTTGAAGTGAGGGTGTACTTTTTGTACCTCCGTTATCTATTTGTTTGCGTTTTAAAGAAAAACTCTTTGTGATTTTGTCAGATCATTCCTAAAATGCATGAGAAATAAATTCTAGGATTCAAGTCTGATGCAGTATGGATTATTGAGTAGTGATCTTAAGGCATAAAACAGATAAACTAAGAGTGATTAAATCTGATTACTTTCACTTGTATTTATTTTCCTTGGATGTAAGTGAATGTTGTACTTCAACACTGTTTATGATGGAATCTATTTATGTAGCAAATAATTAAGCAGAGTTTAAGGAACTCAGCCAAGATGCATTAAATAGATGGCCTGATTGTTCCAAGCAAGCTAATCACCCAATTGTTCCATCCAGTTAAGGAAACTTTTGAAAACTGGTACAATCATGTAACTGTCAAATATAGATTTAGATCCCTAATTTTAGGATAACGTACTTTAAAGCAATTAATTTCACTCAGTAGATCTTTCTTCTACTGCATTATGTCACAAGCAATGTCTTGATTGTAGAAACCAAAGGTATTAGGATCCTTGTGAAAGCAGGTATCCTGTTTGTACCTTCATTTTAGGGTGAGAGGCAGATGTGCCCTAGCCAGTGGAAAAAATTGGTGAGGCCTCACCTCAAGTACTGCGTTCAGTTTTGTACACCTCAGTACAGAAAGGACATTGAGGTGCTGGAGCAGGTCCAAAGAAGGACAACAAGGCTTGTGAAGGGTTTGGAGAATATGCCTTATGAGGAGCAAATGAAGGAACTGGGGATGTTCAGTCTGTGGAAAAGGCTGAGGGGAGACGTTATTGCTCTCTTCCAATATCTGAAAGATGCTTACAGTGAGAGTGGGGTTGGTCTCTTCTCACTGGTGACAGATGACAGGATGAAGGGAAGTGGCCTCAAGTTCCGCCAGGGTAGGTTTAGGTTGGATATCAGGAAAAACTTCTTCACAGAAGGGGTTGTTAAGCACTGGCATAGGCTCCCCAGGGAGGTGGTTGAGTCACCATCCCTGGATGGTGACTGGATGTGTGTAAAAACTGTTTGGATATGGTGCTCAGGGATATGATTTAGTGGAGGGTTGTTTGTTAGGGTAGTTTGGTTAGGTTGTGGTTGGACTCTATGGTCTTTAAGGTCTTTTCCAACCTGAGTGATTCCATGATTCTGAAGGACACCCTGGGCACCCAGCCCATATGGAAATACATCACATTCCAGTGAGTGCCTAGGTGGTCATAAGCTGGGGAATACTGTAATGGACATCCAGGTGAATGCAGGCAGAACCACAATTAATGTACAAAGGTTGCTCCAAAGGTAATGCTTCCTATTTTACTTTGTTGGCTTATGAAAAGCCATTGAAGAGACAAATGTTGGCGGGATAATAGTAGAGGTTGAACCAGTATTCCATTACATTTGTTGTCATGAGAGAGATGGCAGCACAGGGGCAGTCTGGCAACATGATGTCTGACATGTAAGGGTGTATGAAGCAGAGTGTATCAGTGAATTACTCCATGTGGAAAAAAGTTGCATCTGCTGATATTCATTGACATTTGCTGAGTATTCATGGACACCAGCCACCAGTGAGGTGGTGGCAGGTGTATTTCAGCAGTGGTGACAGCAAGGTGAAAAACAAACCATATGCAGAACAGCTGTGCACAGCCATCACACCACAAAATGAGGAATGTCTAAATCAGCTCATCCACACAAGTCATCTAATGGTGGTATCTATGCTGAAAAAGAGTGTTTTGTAGCTGAGAATTTGCTCTGTTAAATAGTGTTATTGTGCTCGTTGTATTTGTTGTAGTTTCCATGCATCTTAGTTTCAGCTGAGATAGAATTATTCTCTTCAGAGTGTCTGATATGATGCTGTGTTTGGTTCTAGAAGAAAAACAGTGTTGATAACACATCAGTGTTTATAGTTGTTTGCTAAGCAGTGTTGTACAGAGCCAAGGCCATTGGCAGCAAAGGGCTCAAGGAGCTGTGAGGGAACAGAATTACGAGAACCAACTTAAACTGGACAAAGGGATGTTCTATACCATATGACATCAAGGGGAAGGAGTTTTGAAGTGGAGTGGGAGTTCATCTTACCCTCTTGTGCTGCTTGGGGACTAGCTGGGCATTGGTGGGAGGATGGTGAGCAGTTGCATCACTTATTATATACATTTGTATAATGTATATATATATATGTATGTGTGTATAGTCATAACTTTTCTCCTTTTTCTTTTTTCCTATCTTAGTAAGCATTTTTATCTCAACCTACAAGTTCTACTTTTTTTGTTCTTTCCTTCATCCCACTGAGAGGAGAAGGAATGATTGAGCAACTGAGTTAAACTACACCACCACAGAAATAAAATTGTAGGCATTACTTCTGGAGCAGTGTATATACATTGGCTACATTTCTGTTTTAATTCAGTGCTATGATGGTTCTTACCTAAACTATATTCTCTCTATTCTTCTCTTCTGTGCCCCAGAAATGGAGATACATGAAGCTACAGATGGTTTGTAAAGGCTGTTCAGAATAGATGTGGGACTCTCTCTCCAGACAGACCTCTTTTCATGCCATCTTCTCCATGGTCTGCCATACAGTGCATGGAGACTTATTTTAATGATGGGAGTGGGAGTTCTTCACAAAGGGGCCTTTTGTATGCTATTAACTGCGATTGTGTCATGCATCACTATAAATTGCTTTAGATTTATGCTGAATGACAAGAATTTCAAATGCATTGTTTGACGTACAATGACTGTGTTTATGCAAAGCTGCCAAAATATAGTAGCACTTCTCTAAACACCCTTTCACAGGCATTTTAAGAGCATTTTCCTTGAAAGAGTAACAGTGCATACTCTTCTACAAAGCCTGGAAGTAGATGGAAGAATAAATGCATACAATTGTTATCTCAGTGCTGAAAATCTTTTTGTTTTATTTAAAAGATTTATGAGACATAATACTAATATTTCAATTTATAAAATAACTTTATTGATTCTCTAGTTTTTATAGATGCAACTTGACAAGATTGTTTCTTTTTACCATGACCAGAATAAACTACTAGCAGAAGAGAACGCGTACTGATTGCTTTCTCTGTGCAGAATTTGGAGACTTCTGGGAATTAATTTTTTCCATCATATTATTTGAAATACTAGTTGTTATAAAGATGAGTTACTGTTAACATTCACTTTAGTGTTAGGTTTTCAGGGGTGATATAAAGATTCAAGCATTGAAATGACTGTTATTTGAGTACTTCAAGTAATATGTATTCCAGTAGCCTACTTCTGAATTTACCATGGTAATTAAATTATTCTAATAGGAAAAATACTTCTTATTAACGAAATGAAGTAGATCTCCTCACCTTCAAGAAATCTTCATAAAAGTTATGTTTGTAGGTGTTCCTTTAACAATAAATTTGATTCTCCTAAGAGAAATTTCCAAGAGGATAATAATGCCAATTTAGATTTATGTTCCAAAATCAAAACTATTACTTCAAAATCAGTTCAGTTACTTCGTAAAAGGAACCACAGAGTTTGTCCATGATTCTTTACAAAAAATGTGTAAATAATTTCAAGTCCATCATAATGGGAAACAGATGCTTGTTAAAAAAAAAGGAGATGTATAAAATAACCCAGTACAATTCCATTATCTGTATGGGTGGCTTGTTTCAACCTGATTAAAACATTATAAATCAGTATAAAACAGTAGTACATTAAAATACTCATTGCCAGTTCTGGGAGGTTTTTACTGGAATAAAAACATTAGATACTTTTCTTCTCCTTTACCTGTATGTGTGGGATTTGGTTTTTGTTTTTCATTTCTTTCACAAAATATGTGGTTTATTTTCACTTTGAATTATTAACTGCATCTATAAGTTGTGTCATCTCTTTATTCCGTCAGCGGTTTAAAAATTTCAGGCTGATTGAATTGCTGTGCCTTCTGTTGTAAGATGTATTTTAGGCTTTTATTTCACTGTCCCCTTTCTAGTTTTCAATGTCAGTTTTTTAAATTGTGGCCTCTCAGACTTGGATATTATATTCTAGCAGAGATCTCAGTAACAACTGGTACAGAATTGCAAGGGAGTCTTTAAAAGCAATCTGTCTAAGCAATACAAGGAGAAATTTCTTTAGGGCAAGCACAGGTTATTTTCTTTAAATGGTTTTCTGTAGCCACATTTTCCCTGTGGGTATGAAGGCATCCTAGCATTCAGTAAATATGAGGAGTTTTTTGGTCCTCTAAGTCTCAATAGAATTAACAGATTTGTCACTTCCTTGCATCATCCATTGGTGTTACCTCTGATCTGGTGCCGTTGTAATTGGCCTCAGTGAAAGGCAGAGTGACATAATGTAAGTGAAATGCATGTAGTTCTTTGGCCCTAGATGCTTGACTTCTTGTTTAGAAACCACGGTGAATAATGTCCAGAAACACTGTTCCAGTGTTCGTAAGTACTGATCCAAGACCCTGTGTCCATCCATAACAGTTGCTCAGTTTCTTGTTCATAGTTACCACAATGTTTCCACGTGAACGTTTTCCAACATATGACAAGACATTTATATTTAATACATATTAATATATATTACTTACTTGTATTTCGGGAGGCACAACACACCTTTGAAATTATCAGAAGTGATTTCAGAGTATTTCTCAAAGAGTTGTTGCCTGTGCGCAGTCCTGTCAGCACTTTTGATCTATACTCCTGTCATTTAAAACCTACTTAATTTTCTCAATTATGTTCTGCACATAATGATTGGGTAAACTTAATGTGGTGAGAAATATAGCTTCCCTGTGTTGCTTATTATGTCATCATTCAGTATTAAGAAAAGTTTGTAGTTGTACTATGGTAGACATCATTAACTGAGGAAAGAAAAAGATCTGAGATTGATACGGTAAAGTTAGTTTGTGCACAAATATTTGATTAGACAAATCAAATTAAGCATATTTGATTAAGCAGGCTGCTAGAGGATGGGAAAAAAAATGTAGGATAAGGATGTCTTTTCAGATAAGTAAAGTGGTAGCCATCATGAATAAACATAACTTCAGAATAACTTTCAGTTAATAGAGAGGGAAAGGGAATTTGGGTGTTAAGGAGGATGTTTTCTGTGAGAAGATGGAAGACAGGTAGTTTGTTATTTTCTCTGAAACATGAGGAAGGTAACTGGAAGTAAGAGAGCAAATATCTGGTTTTCACTTGTATTATTTATTCATTTATTGTTGTCTCTTTAAAGCCTCTCATATTAAAAGCACAGGTGTCTCATCAGTACATGCCTTGGAAGCTGTGGTTTGCAGAGCACTTCAGTGAAGGAAATGGATAGCACCATTGCCTGCAGCTATTTCTAAATGACACAAAATAAAGATAAAAATAAATATGCTGCTTGCTTTAAACAAAAGTTCTCTGTGGAAGAAAATGTTCCTTAGTTGTTTTTCGCTTGAGCAATTTATACAACCCAAATGCAGCAGAGAGAGAGTCTGAAGAGAGGCCATGGCTCCTGGTAGTAGGCAGTTCTGCGGAACTGCTTAAGTTGCTTTTCCATGCTTTGAAGTTTTTAGCTTGCTTTTGGATCTTTCTAAAATGTTGTATTGTAGAGTGCAGGTAGTTCAGAGTGAATTATTGATTTGTGCAGATATGTAAGCTGTGGGCATTGGTGCTTGCACTCTATTATGATTCATCTATTTTGAGCTTAGGTTTGCTAGTAGCCTAAGAAGATGTGTATTCATCATATCAGTCAACAAATATAGAGTGCTTAAAGGTATACAATCCCCAGAGGACCTTATTACCTGATCTGACAGAAATTTCGCTAGGTTAGTTAGCAGAGATTTATGATTTTTCCTACTATATTTTGGACTTGATTTGCTTGCTTCTGACCAATTTAGTCTGCAGAAATCAGGTTACATGATTTCTGATCAAAGCAACAACATATTAATGCTCTTTTCATCACTAGAAGTTGTTAATGTGAATAGGTAAAGCCTACTTTCCTATTTCTTCGTATCTTATAACTAACATATTTATGCATCCTCCCTTGTATAATCATTTGCTCTTTCTTTACTCTCTCTACCACTAAGTATCCCAGCTCTTATTTAGCTGTTAAAGCTCCTTACAGTACTGCTCTCTTATACCATCTCCCCACTTCACTCTTCCAAGTCTTTGTTGCAGACACAAATTTTCCCACAATAATCACAGAATCACAGAATATCTGTAGTTGAAAGGGAACAGAAGGATCTAGTCCAGCTGCTGGCACCACATGAAGCTATCCAAAAATCAGCATTTCTTGAACTCCAGCAGGTTGGGGCTGTGACCACTGCCCTGGGCAGCGTGTTCCAGGGCCCAACCACCCTGTGGTGAAGAACCTTTAGTCTGATATCCAACCTGACCCTTCCCTGATGCAGCTTCATGCCATCCTTTCAGGTCCTATGACTGTCACCATAGGGAAGAGATCAGTGCCTGCCCCTCTGCTACTTACCAGAGAGAGCTGTAGACCATCATGAGGCTTCACCAGGCTGAACAAACCAAGTGACCTTAGCTGTATCCTTCACTATCTTTATCGCCCTCCTTTCAACTCTCTTAAAGTAGTTTTAAAGTGATGGCATTCGTTTCAGTCTATCTGTCAATTTTTATGAAATTCTTGAGGAGTTCTACCATTATATCAGATTTGGTTACAATTGACTAATGGATTTCAAAGCTGCTGTAGAACAACCTGACAGATATGGTGATCTGATGAGTTGTATTTTTGTAGGAAGTTAGGCTAAAACAACTGATGTTTTTTCTCCAATAATAACCAAGTATTTATTTCTTCTTGATCTACTTGTGTACAAAACAGAGCCTATATTCATTCTTTCAAACTTTTCAGACTGTTAGTATACAGTTCTGATTATATAATAAATATGAATAAAGTCTTTAGAGCTGCAGATCACTGTAGTATCGTTTATGTTCAGTTTATGAGTAGCAGGGAACAGACAAAGGAACAGGTTGCAAGAGACCAAAGGGGACTATGCACTCAAAATGTGAGGTATGCAAATGTACAGCAAATCATGTCTTCCTCCTGGTTTGTAAACACAAGAAAGTGGCTTTATGTATTCTTCTCTCACAGACCACTGTTCCCATTTCAAGGTACTGTTTGAGATACTGTACATGTAAGAAGGCAAAGGAGTAATTGCTTCTGCAAAGAAACTATAGTTTATCTCCCTTTACATTAGGCATGCAAGGACAGAACAAGGTTTTTTTTCCTCTGAACGAATCTACATAATAGCTAGTCTGATCACTACATATGTCATTATCTGGAAAAAAAAATGGTCATTATATTATATTACAAATGCAGTCTGGAATGGGATTTACAAAGTTTTATGGAGAGGATGAAGAACTTTTTTTAAGCACTAAGAATTTTCAAGTGTATTTGATGAGCTGTGCACTATTAATGTATTTTTCCATAGTCTTTGTTCCACAGAGTTCTCCATCACTCTTACACAATCTCATTCAATGCAATGCCCAGCTATTTCATCATGTGCATTACTAGACTTAAGCCAGCACTTCACACCACTAGGTGTTTTTCAAGTCCACCATACAGCACACTACTGTCCTTCTTAGCAATTCCCATATACAGATTATTTCTCAGCATCACAAGTACTACAAAATGGTCACCTGATAAAAGCATGTCCAGGCTGAATGGATTACCCCTGAAACTTCCATCATGGAAGTTATTGGAGAGTCTACATCATTCTATTTTAACTCCTTGTTAGAAGTATTAGAGAATGTAGTCCTATGAGGCATGTATAGTCATCTTGTGCTATCATTTCAAGGCAATTTATTGATACATTATTATGTACTCATAAGTCAACTGCTAATTAATTTGGACTTACATGTACCTAAAGCATTCATAGATACCTTTATTCTTCTGATTAAAAAGTGAAATATATGGAAAATATTCTGTAATGTTTACTTAGCTTCAGAGACCTTCAAAAATCCACCTTTGATCATTAATCTTTGCTGGCGTAATATTTCTATGAAATACAGCTTTATGTATGTGGTTTTTTTCAGATTTATTTCAGGCAGTTCATTTTGCAAAGTAACTCTGTGAACTGCAGAGTTCTGCAAGTTGAAGAACTGATATTTTCTTCATTACCATTCACTGTTATTATGGACATTTAAAATAACTTTAAAAGCATTCTAAATTACTTCATTTAAAATGACATTTCTTTTAAGGCTTTCTCTTCATTGTTTGTCATCTTGGTGCACTTGTTGTTCTGTGTATGCTGTTATCCTGGTTTCAGCTGGGGCAGAGTTGATTTTTTTCTTCATAATGTCTGGAGAAGGCTGCAGGGTGACCTCATTGCAGCCTTCCAGTACCTAAAGGTAGCCTATAAACAGGAGAAGAGTCAACTTCTTGCAAGGGTAGATAATGGCAGGACAAGGGGAAATGGTTTTAAGTTGAGGGAGGGAAGATTTATGTTGGAATTTAGGGGGAAATTCTTTACAGAGAGAGTGGTGAAGTGCTGGAACAGGCTGCCCAGAGAGGTTGTGCATGCTCTGTCCTTGGAGGTGTTCAAGGCCAGGTTGGGTGGGGCCCTGGCCAGCCTGGTCTACTATTAGATATGGATGTTGCTGGCCCTGCGTGTGGCAGGGGGTTGGAGCTTGATAATCCTTGAGGTCCCTGCCAACCCAAGCTATTCTATGGTTCTGTGATGCTATGGTGTGATACTATGTTTTGGCTTTGCTGTTCTGATCATACTCCAAATTTTTCTCTCAATTTTCTTTTTCTGGTAGCACGCATATAAAATGTTATCTTGTTAATGTCTAACCCACTAATTTAGATATTTCTCATTCTTAGAATGTAGAGCAAATCTCACATTAAATATCACATTGTTAATTGATATCTGTGTTCTCTCTGAATGTGAAACAGAATTAAACACTTCCACATAGTTGAGCCAAACTACATTATAATCCTTACATTTAGCTGATGTTTACAGACAATACAAGCAGAATTTGGTACGTTGTTCCTTTGTTATTTTATTAATGACCGTCTGCTACCTGTCCATGAAGTGTTAGTAATTATAGTCAGATGATACTATCAGTTTTAGCAGTTCCCAAGAGACTTGAGAAGGTTGAAGTTTGTGTGGATTCTTACCTTTCTTTCATTTCTTAGTAATAGTAGTAGCATTGTTTTGCTTTCAGGGTTTTTCTGGTAGTATTCTATGTCTTTTCCTTTTTGTCACCGTCTTCGATGTCTGTCGTTTCTCAATTTTGTCTGTATTATAGTTCTGCAAGAGTAGTGGTCTGTCTTACACTTTAAAGATCTCAAGCACGGAAGCTCTCCTTCTAATACAAATATTCAGGCTTAACTGCAGAAGAAAAATGGTAACTCTATAAAATATTTGCACAAGCTTAGCACTATCATTTAGAAGTTGCTTTGATTTAACTTTGTGATTCTAAAATAATGCAGTGTGCATAGATAGGTCTTTTGAGAAGAGGGGCAAAGCAGTGATATATATATATAGATATATATAGATATATAAAGAGCAATGATAGCTCTTCCTCTGATCCACTAATCGAATTACTCATAACTGGAGTCTAATAGAGACATTGAGATGATTTTGATATGCCTTCTAATCGTAAATGGCTCTGAAATTCTCCTGTCTGTTCATCTTACCCTGATTTCAAAGTCTCTGAACCAACAAGAACCCTTGAATTCTCAGCCATTTTGCCACTAATTCCATCATTTGTTTGATTCATGGAAAATGTTTAACTTGCTGCCCCTGAGCGAGATACCTCAACTACACATCCTCTCCACATTTCCTCTCGAGTCAGCCTTCATCAAAACCAGTCAGCAAAGATTGCTTCCACTCCACAACTTTTAGATTTATGCTAGCTTTTAATTATGATTTTATCCTTACGTGGCAGAGTTCTGTGGGTTGGAGCTGGGACTGGGGGATGTTCTTGTCGCAACATATCAGAGTTTCCTTAGATCTACCAAAGTCATCTGTGTCATGTATCAAGCTGTGACTACGCTCCTTACTTCCTGTGCCTGTGTTGTTTCCATGTTATGTCAATGAAATTGTGTTGTGAGGCTTCCTTCATTTTAAAATTACCTAATGGCAGTCAACTCCTAGTGATCTTTTACCATGTTGTTCAGGTGTGGGATATTTGTGCTGTAACTATAGGGACAGTCTGGGTTAAAGAGAATAATTGATTTGGTGTAATACAGTGTTTCTCTAACACTCCTTTGGGCAAGCTTTCCCCAGAATCTGACAGTTGTTTTCCTGCAGCACATAACTAGAAATAATAGTCCCAGGCAGACTACATCGGCTGTGCGTCAGGACAGCCTAGTTGCATTTGCAGTAAATTTCAATACTTGCAAATATTTGCTGGATCCATCTCAGATCTGGAATAGAAAAAGCTGGAATAATAAATGCTGAGATAAGTGTTACAAAATCCACATACACATTGAGACTCTGGGTTCCATGTGATCTTATGATTGGAGACAGTGCTAAACCCAAGATGTCTCCATGCACCAGAATCTCTTAGCACTTCGGCAACTGTTCTGGAAAGCAGATCATATAGAGTTGAGATAGTCTGGTAGGACTACTACTTAATACAGCTGATAAATTCTAGGTAAATATTTTTGATTTGTGTTCTTAAATGCATTCCACAGTATCTATATTGTTAGAGGCTTTCATTATTTTCACTGGTCGGTGTCCCAGGCAACAGTTGGCTGACAGTAATGAGAGAAGACAGAAATCCAAACCAGTAAGTTATAAATGTAGTCACTTCTGAGATCAACAGAGACTGTCATATCCATAGTAGGCATAAAATAATAGTTACTGTTAGTATTTGCTATACGAGCATCAGACAGTGGTTGTTTGCCATGGCTCACAAGAAGTTATCCTCAGTGCATTCCTGGAGCCTCCTGGTCTACGCTGCAGCTCACTGTGCCACTTTTCCAGCAGATGTCAGGGTGGTTTAAGCCGCCCAGCAGGATGAGAGGCTATAATTTCAGTGCCACCTGTAGCTGGAGAAAGAAGCCTTATCAAAATGTTCTGCTTGACCAGATGGCCTTTAGTAAATACAAAGACACATGGCTCCCTTTGTTGTCTTGATCTGTAACTCTCAACCAAAGCTTTTGACGTGCTCTTGGCCGTTCTTCACTCTATTCCTTCCTTCCTTGATGTAGAGTTCATTATCTCCCCTCCTTCCTTGCCCCTCCATTCTGAACAGTTTGTAGCCACTGATAGCCACATTCTAGTCATGGGAATCATCCCTTCAGGTTTCAGTGACAGCAACTACATCATGGTTTGCTAGTAGCACAGCGGCTTCCATCTCCTAGTGTTTGTTTCCCAGTCTGTATGCATTGGTGTAGAGGCACTTCACTTGGGAGCCAACCTTCTTGCTTTCTTGGAGGATAACTCCTTGATTCTTCTTAAGTGTTTTTCTTGAGTTTCCCTATTGCTTTCTCCTTTTGCCTCATATTGTCATAAGATTTCAAGTGTGCTGCAGTGTTGACAGCACATGTCAGGGCAGCAGATTGAGACACTTGCTAGCACCCTGTGCCACTAACCCAGCTGTGCTGTCCCACACCTTGTTAAGTGCAGGCTTGCTATCATCTCCCTCCACCTTCAACCTTAGTTTAAAGTAGTGCCGATTTAGAATGTCAAGTATGCATGCTGGAGCCTGCAAGAAATCCCTGACTCAGCTGAACTTTCTACTTTAAGGTTTAGTTTCTGCATTATAGTAATAAAATTGTGGCTTGCTTCGAATTGTGAATCATTGTTCATGCTGAAGCATGTACTTTGCTAGTGACTTCTCAAGTGAAGAACAATGTCCAGGTTATTTTTATTTTTAGATTTTAGTTTCGTTTTGCCTCTCTTGGGAAAGTATTCAGTTATTTTCATAATAGTTGTAAGTATGTAGTTAAAATTTATTTAAAAAAAATGTGACCACAGTGCATCTGTATTCAACATTATTGCTTTTGTTATTTCTTTTACTGTCTCATATGATTTTTGTTCTCCTTCTATCAGAATACTTATGACATTCCTGTCTTACCAAGTAACCTATATTAAAAATTGATATCACCAATGTGTGCTAGCTTCTTAACCATTCTTTAAAACGCTTTCCTGCTGATTAGTTTATCCAAAACAGTTTTGAGAGGAGCTGTGCAGAGATGTTTTCTATTTCTTTTTCTTCTTGCAGACTGCAAATGATAATCTGCATACAGACGATGAGCCTGAACTCAGAGGAGATAAGGAAAGCTATCTCTGTGCAGTGTGCCTGGATGTTTATTTCAATCCTTACATGTGTTACCCATGCCACCATATCTTTTGTGAACCCTGCTTAAGGATGCTTGCCAAAGACAATCCAACCAGCACTCCGTGTCCACTGTGTCGCACTACAATTGCCAGAGTCTTTTTCCAAACAGGTAACAAATTGAAAGTTTTTACAATGTAGAAAATTATTTCTGATTTTTCATTTGTGTATTACAGAGAGTTGCAGAATGGTTGATGTTGGATAGGACCTCTGGAGAGCATCTACTCCAACATTTCCTGTCTGAGCAGAAACCCTAAAGCAAAATCAGGATTGTGTCCAGACAGCTATTGAATATCTCCAGGGAAGGCGGCTCCACAAATTCTTTGGACAGCCACTTACTGCACTCAGTCATCTTCATAGTAAACAAGTTTTTTCTTGTGTTCAGTCAGAACTTCCTGTGTTTGAGTTTGTGCCCATTGCGTCTCTTCCTAACATTGGCCCCTACTGAAAAGAGTCTGGCCCAATTTACTTGACACCTTCTTTTCAGGTGCACATTGATCAGATTTCCCCTGAGCCTTCTTTTCTCCAGACTGAACAGGCCCAGCCCCTTCAGCCTTTCTGATAGAAGAGATGCTCTAATGCCTTCATCATTAACTGCCCTTTTCTATGCCCTGTTCTGGAGCTCCATGTTTCTCTTGTACTAGGGAGCCCAGAACTGGACACAGTACTCCAGATGAGGCCTTACCAGGGCATAGTAGAGGGAGAGTAAATGGAGAGGATAACTTTCCTCAATGTGCTGGCAATGCTGTTCCTCATATAGTCCAGGATACCACTGACCTTGGCCACAGGGCACACTGCTAGCTCATAGTCAGCCTGGTGTCCACCAGACTCATATGTCTCTATCCACAGGGTTACATTAGCCCCAGACTGTATCTGTACAGGGTGTTATTCCACCAGGGGGGCAATACCCCATTCCTGTCTTTGTTGAATTTCAAGAGATCTGAATAAATATGTAGTTAAAAGTATAGTGTACAATCATCAAATTAGTCTCTTGTCCAGAGAGATAATAGCATGCAATGAGTACATCCAGAATTCATTGAGAGCAAAATTTAGTCTTGTTATCCGTTGCGAGGATTTCTTTGTGTTTAACTTGTTCTAGGACTGTTTCATGCAGGCTTAAACCTTTTTGATATTTGAAGTGAGATTCTGATATTTTGTATTTCCTTTCTTCTTGTTGAATAAATCTTACAAACTCCAGGCATTATAAACATACATTGTATCAAAATACTTCACTGAAGTTATTTTTAAATGGCTAACTTAATTAACAAAAAAACCCCTTTTTGGTTTTATGATTTTAATTCTGCTATAAGTGAAAATAAAGCTTGGCAGAGCTACAGAATTCTCCTATCTTCTTTTTAAACCCTTTCTTCGGGGCCTCTGCACTCTTCTATTTGGTATTCCTGTCTTTAAGCAGTAGGAATACATGGTAAGTAATGATCGGCATATATAGAGCAGTATAAATCAGTCTTTTTTACCTGAAGCTTTAAAAGGTGAATTCACACACCACAAATGAAATTCCACTACAGCGAATTACCTCTGTGGTATTTGGAGGACTTTGTGGCACTTCAAAGTGTACATACACAATAACATAATGGTCCAGAGGAGGACTATGAAGATCAGCAGGCTGGGGCACCTCCCTTACTAGGACAGACTGGGAGAGCTGGGGCTGTTCAGCCAGAGAAGAGAAGGCACCAAGGAGAACTTATAGCATCCTTTCAGTACCTGAAGGGGGCCTACAGGAAAGCTGGGGAGGGACTTTTTATAAGGCATGTAGTGACAGGATGAGGGGGAATGGTTTTCAACTGAAAGATGGTGGATTTAGACTAGATATCAGGAAGAAGTTATTTACTATGAGAGTGGTGATACACTGGAATAGGTTGCCCAGCACAGCTGTGGATGCCCCCTCCCTGGAGCTGTTCAAGGCCAGGATGGATGGGGCTTTGAGCATCCTGATCTAGAAGGAGGTGTTCCTGCCTACAGCAGTAAGTTGGAATTAGATGAACCCAAACCATTCTATGATTCAGTGATTCCGTGATTCATCTGTCCTGTTGCCTACATCAAATGAGCCTTTTCTATCTTTTCTATCCTTGAAAAAAAAAACTGCAATGAATAAAGTAAAGTAATAGTACATAAGCTTTTTCAGAGGTCCCTGAAAGGCCTTTTCTTTCTTTTAAGACATACAAGGAATTGTGGCAGCAGCAGCTATGTTATTAGTTTTTATCTGGAGACCTGACATTTAGGAGGTAGAATATTTGTTAAACAATTGAAAATGTGGGTTTTTAAGTTTTTCATACTAATTGCTAACTTAACAACTCTGTCTGCTATCATCAGATCAATTCGTTTTTGTAGTAGAAAAATACTGTTAAACTTTATTTTCCATTCTTTTATTTCTCTGGATGAGTTAGTTTTTCCAGTTTTGATTTGCAGACCATGTAGATATTAACTGAAATTACATCTTCATGAGCTGATAAGCTCTTGAGATTCATAGGTTATTATCAACTTTTACAACCTGTCATTACCATTCTATGAATGTTCCTGTTAATGCTGTATTTTTAAAATGTTCAAAATAATTTTTAGACTTCTCTCTTCTCTGCATTATTGTCTGTTATTGAGTGACAGTGTTAAAACAAAAAACAGTACAAGCTGAGAATTAGTACCATAGTCAGACTGATAGATTCATAGAAGTTGTCATAGGCCTGCAAATTAAATTAACTGATTTAGAATGTATTTTGTTTTGTTAGCATTTGACATCATCTTTTCTAAATGTTTTATTTCTGAGGGAAAAGCATGTTTAAATCTTATTCTTGCCGTGTATGGAAAGGATTTTTGATTCAAATAAACTTGAAGAGATGTTATAAAAGTGCATTTCACAGTAGATAGGGCACTTTTAATTTGTTGCATAGCCATATACAATTTTTGCTATATTTATAGCATTTATACATGTGTTGTTTCCCATTAACTGTTGTAGAACTGAACAACTCTACAAAGTCCTTTTTCCCTACGGAATATTTGAAGTTACAAGAAAGTTTTCAAAAATCTAATTCTGCAAAATGGCCTCTACCAAGCTGCAAGAAAGCTTTCAGAGTTTTTGAAGGTAAGAACATTGCTTACATATCATTTTAGACAAGAATAATTTTTAGACTTAGTTTTTTTGAAAACTTTGTTGAAGTTTTTTCCAATCTTCATTCAGTCTTGAGTACACTAGTTGAAAATAAGTCTCTAGCTAATCTGTGCTTTAGGAAACCAGCAATGGATGACTGTTGTTGAGTTGAGTTAAATTCTCCCTCTGTGATTCATACCTAGCGTTCTGGATCTGAACATATGCTGCAAATTTCAAAAAGGCAGTTTGTGTGTGTGTGTCTATAAATTTCTGTGTATTCTTAAATCTTTAATTTTATGCACATTATCAGGATAATTATATGTGGTTTCCTGTTTTGAAAAAAATGTGGCTGCAAAGAGGAAGAAAGAAAATTGCTCTGGATAAAGTGTTCCCAGTTTGGAGTCTACTCTATAAAGACTACCCCCAAAAAATCGGTCTCTTTTATTAGTAAATTCATATTAAAATTTAGAATAATACCAACTGTATTACTATTTTATTTTATTGTTTTATACATGCAAAATGGAGTAAAGATAGGGCTTTTTAAGGGCATGATGGTGGTGCAGATAAGGAAATGAAAGCATGGAATTTTAGATGTGAGAATAACTGCCTAATATATTCAGCATTGTCCAAGAAGAAAGTTCGTGGGATATGCTCTTTCATTTGGTTTATATCTAGCAGGTATAGTGGTGGTGTAGTTTAACCTGGCAGCAGCTCAACTCCATACTGCCTTTGCTCCCCCTGCCTCAATGGGATGAGAAAGAGAATTGGAAACGAAATAGAACTTGTGGGTTGAGGTAAAAACTATTTACTAAGAGACCAAAAGAAAACAGAAACAAAAATGCTGTGGTATATATCTCTGTGGTGGTACATTATTGCTACAACCAAAGCCCGGGTCATAATACAGCTGCACAACGACCAACAGCCTGCTACCAACTCAACATTTCACCACCTGCCAAACAACACCCAGCAACCCTCAAGCACTGGCTATCCCTTGCCAACTCCCACAGGTTTATAGTCTTCCTCACTATGTCACATGGTATGGAATAACCCCATTGCTAATTCAGGCACATGTCCTGGCTTTGCTCCCTGGTACCCTAAAGGCACCAAGCCTTCCCTGCCAAGCAGCCCTGCCTAGCTCTGAGCATGCTTCCATCACTCAGCAACAACTGAAATTTCAGTGTACTATTAACACTGTCTCTTTAAAATCTGCCTCTAAAATTTTACTTTATGAAATAAATAGGTGCATTACATTACTCAATATTGGCAACTTCAAAAAGTATAAGAGCACAATAAAAATAATATCTCAAATAACTGCATTGTAAAATAGATTTATAAATAGGTGATGTAGTTTTGATAGAACAGTTAGATAGTAAATATGCCTCTCTGGAGTCTGTTGTACTTAAGTCTAAAACCTATGATTTAACAATATCTGAAGTGTAGCCTTTGGTATGCAATGCCAGACTGGAACTGCGTTCTGTAAACACTTCACAATTGCAGAAGGTTTATAAACTAAGGGAAAATCTCCAAAAGTAATTTTATTCCATAATTGTGAATTAAAGAAAAAGTGTTCACAATCTTTTAAATTGAGGATACAATACATAGTGAATTTGCTGTAGTGAGATGCAGGAGTGTCAAAAACAGACTGAGACAATTAGAAAATTGGGCTTTAAATAGTTATTGAAAACGTTTTCACATCGTATCTGAGATAGAAATACAGTAGAGAAACCAGGGAAATATAGTAGAATAGACAAGATAAAGATGGAGATGTTGTAAAATAGTGTTGGCTGCCTGTGTGGAGAAGAAGGTTTTGGGTATACCTGAGGATGACATACATAGTGTTCAGAATGAGAGATGAGAATAACAAAACCACTGTGTTAAAACCTTTGGTGGCTATTTAAAAGTACAAGATTTGGTGGGCTAGTGCAAAATTCACTCTAATCATTCTCATGCTAAGATTTATATTTAATATATAGTCATTGCTCTGGAAGTGGGAAAGACAATTTAGAAATAGCACAGTTCTTTTTATGGTTTTTCAATGCTTAATCTAGAAGATCTTCCACCGGTGTTACATATAATGGAATCTGTACCACATTCTTACTGATGGCATCTGTTTAGTAATGTAATAAAAAGGTATTGGCTTCTGCATTGGAAAGGGATTGCAAGATAGAACAGCTTTTTCAACTCCTGCTGTTACCAGTGGGAGCTCCTAATACTGCAGCAGGCCACATCTGCCATATTGTTTTAGCTAATCATTCTTGAGAGAAAAAGAGTGCTCAGATTTCTATGCATTTTTCAAAAAAGGTAGATACATTGTGAAAGATTTTAATAACACCTCTGATATATACCTTTATCTCTGTCTTTAAAAATGCACATTGGGGCACAACACTCAAAAATCTTCCTTTGTTCAAGGTTCTTACAGTGATTTTGGCTAGAAAGACAGCAAAAAAATTTCATTAACTAGGTTTTGAATTCATCATATTTCTCTTTTTAAAAAGAAGGAAAAAAGAAAAGTGATACTCTTTTTCAAGTTACTAGTGCTGTGATCTACTAAGAATAGAAACAAAACATTTGTTATTGAAAATAGAAGGTGCAGCATTGATTTTAGACAGAAACAATAACAGTGGAGTGTAAGAAATGTCTCCATACAACTCTCATGTTCATATTCAGACTTAGATAAATTATTTCTCATTGTGGCTGAAGCAGAGAAAGTATAGGATAGGACACAAGAAGATATTCTGTTGTTAAGCAACAATTATACATCCATTCTTATTTTGATAGTTTTTAGCTGCAGACATTCGAAACTTCAGTAGTAGCTACAGTTGTTCTAGCACAATCTGTACTACCTTTGTTCCTCTTAACTATCCAGCCTCTTATTTCCCTAGACTTTCTACTCCATTCTTTCTTATTGCATTTTTCTCTTTTCATTAATTTCCTTCCTCACTTCTTTGTTTGTCCTTTGTCATACTACTCGATCTGTGGTACCATACAGTGCTTACTGATCAGAATGCTTTTTTAGCTGAGACCCATCAGTTTATTCAGTATAGCTTGTGGAATCATGATTTACATACATGCCTTTCTTACAAGATGAATTTATAATGTACAGTCTTCACAGTAGGTGGATTTTCTGCCTCAAGGAGACGCATGTTACTGGGACGTGTTGTTTTTGAGCTTCTGTTATGTCCAAAGTACACCAGGACAGAAAACACAGGATCCAAGCATTGCTGGTTGAAAAGGTCTTATGAGGAAAGAATGAGAGGCTGAGACTGTTTAGCCTGGATAGTAGAAGGCTGAGAGGGATCTTATAACACTTAAAAAACTTAAAGGGCAGAAGTCAAGAGGATGGGGCCAGGCTCTTTTCAATGGTTCCCACTGACGGGGCAAAGGCAATGAACACAAACTGAAGCAGAGGAGGTCCCTTTAAAGGTGATGAAAAAAATTCTCTGTTTTGAAGGCAACAGTGCACTGGCACAAGCTTCTCAGAGAGGTTGTAGATTATCCTTTTCCGAACATATTCAAATGCTGCCTGTATGCTTTCCTGTGCAACCTACTCTAAGGAACCTGCTTTAGGAGGGAATTGGACTAGATGATCTCCAGAGATTATCTCTCTTCCAACCTCTGTGATTCTGTATCTTAATGTGTTAAAGAAAACTGAATTCTAAGTCATTTTCATGTGTCATCAGAGATGTTTGTTTAACTAATACACCTGCAGTGTCAAGAATATCAATAGCTATAATTATGCAACATCCAGGATTGTGATAGACTGGCCATAACAAAATCAAATTCCCTCGCCTTTCCACGTATGTTTTATGACATGTCTCTAATGAACACCATCAGTGGTGGCATAAGGAACTGCTCACCAGTAAGACAAGCTAAGAGCTTAGACCTCTTACCCAACTATGGTCCCACAGCTATACTGGATGGACCAAACTGAAATTGCAGGGGAGTTAAAGGTATTATAATTTTCACCCTGCTTCTTACAAATTCCAAAAGCCTTTTAAGGAGACTTTTTTGTCTCAGTATGTTGTGTTTAGGATGAGAGGGGATGTTCTATTATTCATTAGTAGATGGTTATGGGATAACAAATAAAAGGATATAAATAAATGATCCAGTGTTCTTTCTGGACAAACATTAGCAGTCTGATCCTAAATGACCCTATGATACAGCTTGCACAATCCAGTTTATTTGTAAGGAGGAACAAAGATGATAAACTTTGCTTAGAGATCTACAATGTTCAGGATAATAAATCATAAGCCATATAGAAGCAGTTGGATAAGATTGTCATGATACTGTGTCATCTTCAGTAATGTCTACATTCCTTTGCTTTCTTTGTAGAAGTAGTAAAATGGAAAGGTAGAGAGAAGATAAATAAGGAATTACGAAGTTTTGAATAAAGACCTAATGAGGTATGTGTAAATGGACTAGGATTATTCAGCCAGAACAAGAGATTAGGATTAAGAGAGAAGGCTCTGGGGGTAAGTAAAGTCTTGAGAGGCATGGCAGAAGTGAATGAGCTGCTGTTATTCACTGTCTCATAATAAAAGAAGTAGGGAACATTAAATAGAAATGTCATGTGGCATACTCAAAATCAACGAAATCCACAGACCTACAATGTGTAATCAGGCAGTGTAGCTTATTGTTCCAAGTTGCCACATGAAAACCATGTAAACTTCTGTTAATGCAGGAGGTTCACAAAGCATGGCAGTTTTTTGTTGCAAAAAAAAAGTACAATGAAGTCAAACTAAACTAAATTAGACAGTAAAGTTAAATTAAACTGAAAGATAACACATTTGCCTGTGGAGATCCTTGAGCTGTGTGTCCGTGGGAACTGAGAGAGCATACCAGAAGAGGATTGCAACATGCTTGCTTCATTCTTATACTCTTTCCTTACTGTTCATCAGTTTCACATTATTTGACCTTGTTAGAGAAAGAGTAACAGGGTGATAGGCCTTTAGTGTATTCCAGCACACCTATTCTTTTGAAATCTTACAGTTTGCTAGCAATTATATGTTCAGTTACAATTTTTGCTTAGATATCATGACATAATTTTATGTATTTATCAAATAAAATTACATAAACACTTTGTATTTGCCCTCCAGAAACAATTGAGAACAGTACGTAATCCTGCTTAAACCACCCTGGCCACACTAGGAACTATTATCTTTTTGCTATGGTACTCTTTCATCGTAGAATCTCTTCAGAGCCTAATGTATACCATGGGCTTAGTTTTATGCCTTATGTAAGAGTCTGCTGAGACTACTTCAGCTTGTGACTGATTTCTGTGAACACGTGCCAGCAAAGATGCCTTCTGTCTTAATCACCAGCAGGGATTAGCAAGTATCTTTCCGTGCATTTTACTGGAAGTGAGGAATGGTCCTTGCCAGCTAGGCCAAGTTGAATGGGAAAATAAATAGATTGTGGCCTCTGAACATGCCCGGTAAAATTAATAATATTCGTACTTGGCTGTGAACTATTTTTAATAAAGATAATGGCAGACATGCTTCTCCAGTACACTCCTTCAATACATTTAGCGCTAAAATGCACTGGATAGTAGAGCAATTTGTAATAAAGTAGCCCCTGAAGAGTCTCCACTGATGTAAGAATATCTTAACTTGAAAGTTATGTTTGCTCAGTGAACAGAGATTTGATTTGATGACCCACAGAAATCCTGTATACTATAAAAATAAAGAAGAATCTGTGGCTGAGAAGAGGTTGTAGAGAATGTTGGAAGAAGCCTGTAAAAGTCATCTAGTCCAGCCCCACCTCTTTGGGCACCTTCTACTAGATCACGTTGCCCAGCGCCTTATCCAGCCTGGCCTTGAACACCTCCACCATCTGCAGCTTATCTGGGGAGCCTGTTCTATAAAAAAACAAAAAAAAATGAAGAACATTTTTTTCTGCTATCTATCAGGATTTTCTAACAGTTTATAAATATAATTTATCTTAAACATAGTCTATTTTAAATTCAAATAAGGTCTTTCTTGATATATTTTTAAGTAACACTTTTTGGTGAAAATTTATTTTTAATTTTCCAATGAACAAATATGACAGCTCTTCACACAGCTATTTCTGCAAAACATTGGTCAGCTTCCTAAAAACTATATAAGTAATGCCAGTATTACAAGTCTTTGAACTCAAAAAAACTATGCCAGCCTTCTCACAAAATGGTTTCTGTTGTATATTTTTCACTTTCTGGAGGAATTCATATTTCTTTTGTTTGCTCAAATGAGAAGTAGGAATTTTCTGAATTGACATTGGCTACAAATTTGAATATCAATCTGTTTGAAGACAGTGGCATGTCTCCAACATAGGTTACAGGAGGCATGCTGCCAGACAGCTGGATGTGCAAGTGTAATGATTTTGTGGCAATAGAGTCTTGTCTTACATACAGTTTAGTGAGGTTCTGGCATGCCTATACTGTATATTGTCTCTGGCCTTCACTGTCACAGAAGTAGAGCCAACCATTTTACTTAAGAAAATATTTGCATTACTGTTATCTTAGTGTTCCAGTAAAATTGGCTTAAAACATTAAATCTTTAAGCACTGAAAGTCTTGTGGTAAGCAAAACTCTTCAAAAATTTTATTAAATGATAAGTAATATTATGCCAGTATAATTATTAAGAAAATATAGTAATAAAGCAATTCAAGAAATAGCATATGAAGACAAATTAAGTACACCAAATTGGGAACAGACGGTATTATATTTACGCTATTTTATACTTACTCAATCTTGAGCTTTTATATTAACCCTTCCTATAAGTACCAATAGCTGTTGCCTCTACTCATATTTTATCATAGCATTCCCAACAGATGGAAGTTGCAAGGAAATAAGTAGTTGGGAATAAAGCTAACAAGAGTGGTTATTACAAGAACATGATATGAAAGATGAAAGAATCTTTTTATAATTTAGCAAGAGTTGATGACATCTGAAATACAGTATTTGATCAGCTGAGAAGATGATAAAAGTAAAAAAAAAATATCATGCAACATGATTTTTAGAAGTATTTGGTGATAAGAAAGTAGGAGCAGTGCAAGAAGTGGCCAGTGGTGGACAGAATTTGAGACTGTGATAACTAAGTGAAGAGACAAGTAAACATGAACAAGAGATACAAAGGCAATAGCAAAATACATATTGAGTTAGAATATTCTGAATTATTTCAATCTGATTTCTCATGTTTGCTATTGATACACATACCACATAGAATTGAATATTCCAAGGTTTTTTTTGACTTTAACTGGTTTTCAGTGTCTATGCTATTACAGTAAGAGCAGGTATTCCACAAGTTACATTCACTGTAAAGATAAAACTCATCTACATGAAAATGCTAACAAAAGGGGAAATAAATGAGAATTACAGTAACTGTAATATGTGTCATAAATATGTATGTTGAAAACTGTGCTCTTTACAATTAAAGGAATACATTTGTTTGATCTAAAATGTACATAGAATGTGTATTAAGATCCATGACATGCTCTCACAGGGATAGTGCATATTTTGCATTCATCAGCAAGGCCATGTGGATTACAGTCAGGAGAACTGGATGGTGAAGGGCAACAGCATTAAAGAAGACAGTTTTTCAGTTCACAGAGCTCTGGTGAAAAGGAGAGCGTGCTTTTCAAGTTACTGCATATTATTTTTATTTTATCACTCTTAATTTAATTTTTGAATACAGAGATTTTAAATTAGGAGGGTAGGTTTTGCTGTAAATCATTTAAAAAATCTGTCATATGGTGTTCTGCGTGTTTTGTTCTTAGTGAGTTGTAGTTTAGGGGAAAGGAACAAAGACAGCAAATAATGCACTTAGTGAATTTTTTAAAAATCTGCTTACAGACTATCAAAATTCCTTCACAATTCCCACATTCTAACATTAGTATTGTGAAGCATGAGATTAGTCACACCGTTTTTGAACGCATCCCAGTTCTTAGACTCACCAATTAGCTTGTATTTGTGAATCAATAATTACGGAATAATCATAGATGTCTGAACAGGCAGACAACATTTTCTAAGCTCACTGTGTCCTCCCATACGCTTTTTGCTTGTTGATTCATTTACTTGAAGGGAAATAAACAGCCCATGACAGAAAACGCAAGTTGTTCTGGCTTTGATCTGAATTCATTAGAGGGACTGGACACAGTAGCCTTTGAGTATTTTTCATGAAATCAGTAAATAGAATTTCAGATTTAAAGAATAAGAAAAATCTTAGATGTGCATAACTCCCAATGTAAAAATGTGTTTCCTCGCATGTAATGTGGCTTTGTGGATTTCTTACTTCATTTTGAAAGCTTTGTTTTGTTTTATTTCTCAATAACTTGATTCTTTGATGAGATATACCAGCTGGCTTTCTGGTTTGTGTTCTAATTGGTAAGAGCTAAATTATTCATCTATAAGATAGAAAGAAATAATTTGCTTTATGCATTTTTATTTGGTAAGATTCAGAAGATTGTTGTTAATTTCTGACAGAGGCACTGCATTTATGTCTTTGTACTCAAACTAATGGTAGGAATAGTAGCTGTAAAAAAAACTTGAATGGTAAATAATCTGCACTGAATTCCAGTGAGTGTTATTTTAATGGAAAAAATATCTCCTCTCTTTCTCTTAGACAGAGTAAAATTGTCATATCTTTTTCTGTCAGGTGTAAATGTTTGTAATTTTTGTTTGAATTATGTGTATGATATTTCAAAAAAGAAAAATACTCCAAATGAGCAGTTTCTTCCATCCTGTCTGGAAGAAGTGAGAGGTGTTAGTTGTAGTTATTAACAGTAAAAGGTCAAAAGATATGTTAATTCAGGCAGGGCTTTTGTGAACAAACATGTAATATAGGAGCTTAGAGCCTAGGTTTATTTAGATTGCATATATCAGGTTTAGGTAGATAACTAAAGAAAAAAAATATATATCATTTCTAATTTTGAAAAAATTATATGTTGAAAGGTTGAGCAATATGGAATAAAGCTTCCTAAGAGAGGTAATAACAAGAACTTCTCATTTCAAGTGACTTCTGTTTCACTTGCATATATTGCCATCCCAGTTGCTTGGAGAGTTCATAAGGTTTCAAAAGAGTACAGATGATTTCCAGGTAGGAATGCCAATAGTTAAAAATGATAATTGATCAGCAAGGAGTATTATATGTCTAACTGTTGGGCTACCATTTTTTTAGACTTCCTGCTTCAACTGATGAAATGTATGTCATTTAGTAGCATTATCAAATTTTGGATTTCTGCACAATTTTTTTTTCTGTACATGATGTTCTTTTTCATAAGGAACACAAAATCTTGTGTTACCTGTGAAAGGCTTCAGTTTTTTCAAATTCTCAGTCATCAGTTGCTTTTCTAGATTCTCGGTAGACAAGGTGTTGGACAAGTTGAAAGCCAATTACTGTATGTTGCATGCTATATTGCCTGCATGATGCTGATTTTTTTGTGTACAGAGGAACTCTGCATCACGTGCACAGTGAGTTCAGTGAATCAGCTTTTATGGATTTGCAAATAACTGCTTACAAACAATTTATCTCTGTATAAATTTATCGCTGATTTCAGCATTTAAACCAAAAGCTCCATAAAAGCACTACAGCCAGTAAGACAGACATCACAGTGAATATAAAAATCCTCAGATAGGGATTATATGCAGGTGTTTTAAAGACCAACTGCTAGCTTTATTAAGACTTGGATTTTCTGGTGGGAAAAGGAATGGAAAAATGTTCAGGCCATCGTATAATTTTAGTCAGATGTTGATATGAGGTGGTGGCAGCCAGTGAGAGCCTGGGGACGAAGTCAGAAGGGCAAGACCACGGAAGTGGTCACAGAGTGCAGAGGGAATGTGAAAGGAAGGTAGAAGTAAGATGAGGGTCATTTTAGGGAAGATGGTTGGGCTTTGAGGTGAGAAAGGCTGCGAAACAGATGGCAGAATTTTTAGCATATGAAAGCCAGGTATTCTCATGTGCATCCTTGGGCAAGAGGAGTTTGGAATTTGATAACTCTACAGAAAAGAATGAGATTTTGACATCTAAGACAATGAATGATCTGAAGTATCTGAGGCAGGCAGGGTAGGTCAGTTTGAACTTTTCAGGAAAAGCAGAAAAAGCAGGAAAAGCTAAAATTCAGACTTTGAGAAAGGCTTGTGATGGGGATGAGTGGCTGCTGTTTGGGGAAGGTGCTGGATGCTTTGAGTGTGTTGAAAAGTTTGAAACAGACTTGGAGCTTGGAATTCAGTGGAAAATCCTTGCAGGCAATCACAGTGTGACTGCCATCTTCTAAACATCTAGCAACAATGCTTTTATATTTGTTGGAAATAACTCAAAACTCATGGCTTATTTTAATCATTAAACATTATGCTGTAAACACAATCAGAACATGAAAGAACATGGTGTACACATCTAAGAAGGCTGGTGTGCATGTAAGAAATTCAAGACAAACACTGTAAAATTTCATTTGGGAAACAGTGAAGGAAACATTTCATGAAATGAAGTCTTCTTCCAAGCAGGGCTTATAGAAAGGAAAGCAGACTGAGGAAAGATGGGCAAATACACTGGCAATGGACTGGAAACAAGTATCGCAAGCTGTACTGGTTTGTTGGAATCCCACAGCAGTCTGCATAGTTCAGAACATTCATCAGTAATTTGCAAAAGGGATACAGCATGATACTAAATTATTCATTTCACTGATGATAGTAATATAAAAGTATTTTCTTTATCAGAAACTTGAGCGAGGCAATACAATACTCATCAGGTCTGCTCATGACTGTAAACTGAAGGATCAGTCTGTCATTCAGACAGGAGTCATGTAGACAGGTTGGAGCAAACTGAAGGGATCCTCTTGAAATTCAGCAAGCTCAAATGTGCTGTCTTTTACCTGAGAGAGAGGAGCCCCTAGCAGTGTGATTGGTGGAGTGCTGACTGGGGAGCAGTTCTCTGGAAAGAATCTGGGCATCCTGGTGGAGAGGAAGCTGAGCTGGCTGCATGCCCCAGCATGCTGTGCCCCAGCTGTACTCTGGGCTGCAGGAATAGGAGCATGGCCAGTAGACTAGGGAAGTCATTATCACCTGTTATTCAGCAGACTATATCTGGAATACTGCAAGTACCATGAAGAAGTTGTTAAATTGGAGCAGAATTAGCAAAGGGACACCAATAAGGCTTATTATCTTACAAGGCTGGAATGCCTACCCAGTGAGGGCAATCTGAGGGAAATGGGTTTGCTTTGTTTGGAGAAGGGTAGGTTTGTGGGAAGATATCGGGGCAGCACTATAGCTATATGGAAGTCACCAAGAGCAAGAGCTTCCTCTTCACATTGGCATGTGACAAGCATGGTAACATGAGAAGCTCAGACTGCAAATAAGATAAATTTTCAATAGGAGGACATTCAAGTGGAGCAGCTACCCATAGAAATGACTCAGCGTTCTGAGCTGTAAATTAGGTTATTGCCTCTTATCAAAAGAGACCTACTAACATCATGGGTAGTTTTCTGGAAATTTTTAATGCATAGTCAGAAAGTAAACAGGCATGATTAGACTCATAACAAAATGGAAAGCGTTGTTTTGTTAGCAAGATTTGTGGTGAACACACATCTCCAATTTTGCTACAATTTTGAATTTGATTTTCTCAAAGGATAAAACAGAGTGAGGTGTAATATAGAAGGGAAGGTCTGAATTATGGAAGTTTTTCCATACAGAGGGAGACTATAACTTTTTCATTTGGAAAAGGTTTTACAGAAAATATACAAGAGGTAAAATTATTAATGGTGTTTTAGGAAAAATGTTAGCTGTTAATTAGCAATTAAATCAGCCATAATGGATAGGGAAAAACAACACACACAAGACCATATGGCTACATTTGCATTTTAGGGAAGAAATTAATAACTTTCTTCTGATCCCATTGGCTGAATGCCCACTAGTGATTGGAGCACATCACCAGTGCTTATTTGAGCTCCTGAAGTTCATCTTCTGGTTTAATTCTACCCCAAGTGAAGTAAATCTATTTGCTCCAATATTACTACATAAAGGGACAAAAAGTGTGTGAGTGGGCTTATTGTGAAATCTAGTTTAAAAGCATGCACAGTCACATCTCAGGAAAGGAGGTCCCATCGATGATGTTTATAATGCATTTTTCTGAGCATAGCTTTCAAAACACTGAATCTATAAAGTGCTCATTGCTGCAAGAACGCTGTGCCAATCCATACTTCCATTTTTTGTTAGTCTTTTGGTAGATTTATCTGCTGCTGTTCATATCAATAACACGAGACTGGGGCAAAATTATGTCTGTATATCTGAAACAATTGTTCTTAGGAATTTTAATCTTATATGAGCATTTGCAGTGTAAATGATTATTGTAGCCTGTGCATTAATCAGGCACAATTTCAGAGTAAATTGTGCCTCCTTATTATCTTCAGTAATAGCAAAATGAGTTCTGTCAATTTATAAAACTGAGAGAATATTTTAAATTGTTGGTAGCCTTAATTGGAATACTGAGCTAGTACCTCAATATGATGCCACAAAAACTTCAGGAGGAACACATACCACAGATATGCCCGTTCATGTTCTGGTGCTAATCCTTTGCTCAATTTCTTGATTACAGAAGTGTGATTTGCACATACTGTTGCTTTTGTTATACAGTGACTGGTTTCCACTAGCAATCTTCTAGACTCTTCTGGCACTGTGCGTGTACCTGCATGTGATTTGATTGGAAGTTCTTTTTTAGAGTATAATAACACAGGCACAAAAAAGTTAAGGTATACATTTTAACAAATGCATGTATTTTTAGAAATTATTTAGGAAATGTACTGATCAAATAAGATTGAGTTCGCTTTTTAAAAATGGAGCAAATACATTGGAAATTTGGAGCTCTTTCAGCTGTTCTATTTCATAATTCAAACCCCTTTTAAGTGTTGCTGTACTGTTTTTAAGCAGCTTCACAGCTCTGAGTTTTTGTCTGCAGATGGCTAGAAACAGATGTAGAGACAGTTTATGTCAGCTCTCACTGCAGACATAGACATTTGAAGGTATTTTCCATGCCACAATTTATTGAAGATAGTCGTCACAGTATGGATCATAGTGCCTGAAGGAAACTTTGGCATGATCATATAGGATTTCTAAATTTGATCCCTTTTCAGTACTGTACTGACATTTATTTCATAATATGCTTCAGGTCAAAGAAACATTTATTGTTCTTTGTTAGCCTCTGCTAAGTTCAAGAATTCAGTTTACAGAGTAGTTTTAATATTGACGTTTTCAGCTGAAGCTCAGTCAGTACATAGGTGGTAAAAAAGAGACTATTCTAATAATAATAATAATGGATTTAAAATGCAGTCCATATAATCAGCTGTCAACCTTCAGTAGCTTTACCCATGCTCAACGAAGCCACAGGGATTACATGTGTTATACACTAACCAGTTCCTGATTGATGCTTATCTTCAGTGCATCAACAGTTCTTTCTCTGTGGCTTTCTATAGCAAGAACAATAAGAGTAGTTAATATCCTATACTGACACAGGTGTTCTTGAATGTAGAATGATTGCATTACGATATCAAATCCATGATAAAGTAAGTGCATGTTTTCTGAGGGTTAATTGCAGATGTACAAATCAAGAATAATGTTTGTCTAAATCCTGGAGAAGGTGAGGAGTGCCAATTCAAAACTAATGCAGCTACTTCTGTACATAATTCCCCTGAGTACAAGTTCCCAGACACTAAATTTCATATGTAAAAGGTGAAGTGAATAATATTGCATTAGTGATAATACTTGTTATTTTCAAATTAATTTTTTAAGAAAATAATGCTAGTCAAGATCTGGCAGTATTTAGCATGTGTTAGAGAAATAGATAAGGAAAATAGAAATTGGTCACTTGAAATCAAATTAGCATTTTTCAAGTGAATTACATCTTGGTAGAAAGTCACTTAGACCCACATTTTTCAGGATTAAATTAAGGAATTGCTGATACTATTTTTAAGTAACTGAAGATCATATATTGAATTAATATAATTTGAAGTTAACATAATTTAAAATAATTTTAAGCATAACAGAAGTCTGTATCATTCTTCTCTTTTCGCTGATGTTTAACTCATGCATTTGTTGAGGCTTTTGTTTGTTTGTTTGTTTGTTTTTGCAGTATTGTAATTTCAAACTCTTTAAAAGTATATCACTGGATTGTTTTCTCTTTCTAAAATCAGGGTAACATATTTATCTATGAAGTGAATCTTAGACCAATCTGAGTAACTGAAAACCATCATAAAATATTGTCATTCCCTCGACTAGAATGAAGATTTTGTGTATGGTCTCCAAAACAAGATAAATAAAATACTAGAGGGATTCTGATGTGTACAGATGCAGATCTGTAAGCAGTGTGTGTACACAGTGAACTGATACAAATGGTCATAAATAAATAAGTAAATAAATGTGATGATATGGTGGTGTCTAACCATAAGTGGTTCTCCAGAGAAAGAATTTCTCTTTTCAGCAGGCCAGTCACTCTTCTGTACAAAGCATCCTTGAATGATTATCTATTCTATCTGGAATAAAATGATCCATCATTAAATATCTCTAAAACAGAAACAGATCAACAGTTCAGCAGTACAATAGAAAGAAACAGTAGTCTTATTTGGAATGCATGGAAATTGTTCTGAAAAGTTCTGGACAAAATATTAATTAGGAGAAGAATACAAAGAAACAGTCAATATCTACCACTGAAAAAGTAAATTGGTGAATTCCAAGCAAAGTTCCCTATTGGAATACTTTTTTTTTTTTTTTTTTTTAAATAAATTTCTCAATTACCTTGAATAAGGTCTGATGTTATTTAAATGAAAATTACTGGCATGTGAACAATTATATATTAGCCAATACTAAAGACAGGAACTTCAAGGAATCCTGATTAAACTGCATTAGAAGACAGCACTGCAGCAGATAAAAAATTAATGAATGCCATTGGGCAGTGGTGCACACTGAAAGAGACACAGATTTTATGTCTTCCTATTCACCTTGAGACTCCCAAGAGCCATTATGTCTGCTTAGAGGAGAATTTGCATGGCTCTGCAGAGACCCATTATAATGATTGAGAACAACCTGGGAACAGAAGTCCAGAAGGTGCTCCCTTGCCACCTTGTCCTTCATGGATGGGCCAGATCTTCCGCCTTTGCAGCTCACCTCCCGCCCTCTTTCCTCTGCCACAAATTGTGTCCAGTGCAGATGAAGAGACATGAAAGAGACCTGTGCAATTTGTCTTGACATTCACATGTAGTGTATTTATCTTACTAAAGATTTGTCTTTATCTTACTAAACAAAGAAATCAGGAAGAGTGGAAAGAAGTTTGTTTGGCATGGCAATGAGGATGTTCTTGGGGTCTCCCAGAGCCTGTAAAATATTCAGAAATCTCTAATTCAGATGCTTAAATTTCATGTATCTCCAAAATGACGGAGAGAAATAGAGGGTTTTGATGGCAGTAAGTAGTAAAGATTATCAGAAATGGAAAAGTCCTTCCTCAGAAAAAAGTCATGATTTTAGGCATTGTGGACAAACTACTGTAATCTGCAGAATGGATAGGCCACCACTACTTGTAGATTTTTTTTTAGTAAAAGATCAAAATATATTCAAAGACATTTTTTAAAAAAGCTTAATATGATTGAATACATTTTTTTACAGAACTTTTAATTGATTTCTTTAGATCTTTGACATTAAGAGCTTTACAGAATTTAAAGTAGGATTGCAGTTTCACATAGATAAAAGTATGGCATGAGTAACCTTTCCAAAAACAAGAGTAGCAGCACACAAATTACATTTCAGTGCAAAAGCAAGCCTTTTGTTTTGGGGGTCAAAATAAACTTTTCTCAGATCAGATATTTGCAGATTTGATTATTGTGTAACTGTTGAACAGAGATTTCTTTGCAGCTCTCTGTGTCATTTGCTGCTTGTTTTGATTAAGAGAGACTGGATGGAGTACACTCTGCCACTGCTTTTTCACTGAGAATGTCTTCATTTCTGTCTTTCCAGAATGGTCATTATAAATACTTTAAAATTAGTGTAGCTTAAAAAGAAAGTTATACGTGAGGTTACAATTTATTCCAATTTAAAAATATTTAAGTAAATATTCATTTACTTAAAATTTTATTACTATGAATTTGTTTCCTTGGTGACATGCTAGATGATCTTTATATGGATTCCTTAGAAGTAGACCCAGGGTTTTTATTTTAACTTGAAAGACTCCACTTGCATCTTCATATATATATTTTAAAGTACTATGAGTATTTTACAAACAGTAATTTAATTAAAAAAAA
This sequence comes from Tympanuchus pallidicinctus, assembly GCF_026119805.1. Taxonomy (NCBI): domain Eukaryota; kingdom Metazoa; phylum Chordata; class Aves; order Galliformes; family Phasianidae; genus Tympanuchus; species Tympanuchus pallidicinctus. The sequence continues at coordinate 3,674,406 of NW_026294813.1, read as the reverse complement.
AAAACAAAAACAATTAGTTTCTGATATTCTTCAGACAGAGACATAGTATTAAAGCAAGCAGGATTTAAGAGTGTTCTGAACAAATACTCATAATAGGAATTCATATATATTTGCCCTCTTGAACAGTATGTACACATATGCATATGGCTAGATTAGTGGAGAATTAACATGAGTAGATTTAAGGAATCCAGAAATAAATTACTCAAGAAACGAGTTACAGTATTTAGAGGGTTTCACTTCTAGGTCACTGAATGGAATTCAGTGGAAGAAGATACCTAGAGACAGTTAAGACAGTTTCATGGATCTGTGTAAGTATCTCATCCATCTCATGAGATACAGTGTTACCTTTAGGAAGTGCCAACTCTGAGTAATCAAACTTAGTATTTGCTAGAAACAGAAGAGCTAGGTTTTAAATCTTTCAAAATGAAGTCTGTGGAGATCTTCTTGTCCAACAAAGTGAGAAATCCTAGCAGTGAGATGTGAGTTCTCCTGCTTCCGTTTGTTCTGTAAGTAACTAAGAGAAGACTTAATTTACTTTTGTCGTAGTCAATCTAGTTGCTTTTATAAAGATGTTTTATCTCATGATGTAATCTTCAGCAGGTTTTCGAAGACGCTCAGATACTGTAACAAGGAGACATTTCCCACATGCTGCTCACAGAATGGACTATATGGACTTTGAAGATGATAGTCGTGGATGGCGGTTTGATATGGACATGGTGATAATCTACATTTATTCAGTCAACTGGGTAATAGGATTTATTGTGTTCTGTTTTCTTTGCTATTTCTTTTTCCCTTTCTAGTCTGTAGAAACCACAGCTAAGGAAGACTGTGAACCACGATAATGTGAATAGAAAACAACTGAAGAAGGAGAAATGTTCGATGTTGCATTTTTGTCATTCAAAACTGCATCAGACTGCTTCAAGCATGCTATTATGCTTTTTGATGCTTCTGCTATGTATGACAAAGTACTCAAGTTTGGTTCCAGATGTAATGTGTGTTCCAGATAATTCTTCTTTCAGTGGCCATTTTACCTTATTTTGGATGGGAACAGGACTTTACTCCTAATGTATAAAATATTTACTCAGTAGAATTACACATTACTGTTTGTTCTTAGAGGAGTTCAAGTGTGTGCTACGATAAAAAAATAACCCATACAGTCATGTTTAGGGTTGATACTGTATTAACAAAATTTGTAAATAAGTCATTTCACTCATTGGTGCTTCAATTGCTTGTGTATAAAAAACAATAAAGGCAGTTGCTATATATAATCAGATCTGTTGGGGATAGTAGATTTTAAGCACTGCACTATGTAATATATAAATATTTACCAGAGTAATTTCACTGGCATTATCCAAATTCCTGAAAGCTTTGACAACTGATAGACCTGTCAGCTTTCTGTTGTGGGGATATACTATACTCAGTGCCTGAAATCTAGAGCCTATAAACCAAAAAGAAAAATGACACTGCGCAGCATTGGATAAGTTTGTCTTTTCAGCAAATGGCAATCATAAGGAATCAACTAACAACTCGAGATCTGCACACTGAAGGAACTTTTTCTGTGCAGATTCCCAGAGCAGCACTGTACCTTTAGTAGACATTCAGATGACTGCATACAGATCCAGCAACAGAGTTAATGGGGGCGGGCAGCGCGCCTGCAGCTGTGTGCTCTGAGACACTAACTCCAGTAAATAATGGAGGAATAACAGAAAGCGGAGCATTCTCTTGTACTAATTCAGTCTGTACATGACTGAATCACTATTAAACTACCGTAACAATTTGAGGATACTGTTTAAGTGGGGGCTCACCAGTACTATGTCTCCAGGGAGACCATGTAGGACGACACAGCGTTTATGTGCACCTTTCATGTAAAAGAATTATAAAGCACTTTATATCTATTCCATGTGGATGTTGCTGACTTTCAGTACCAAACCGTACACAGGTCAGCAATAAGTCTGTACTTGCTACTTCACACAGTATTTTCAAATGAAAGTGAAACTAAATTACAGAGAGAATATTTGAAACTATTATGAAAATCAAATGCTGAGTAATGATACAAGGTAGCTGAAGGGTTTACTTTTCAGGAAGGTACAAGGAAGTTCTTGTTTCTAATGGCATGATCCTACAAGTACACTGTGGTTTGATCTAAATAGCATTTGTGTTGTAACTGTGGTATCAGGATTTGTGTGGGAGACCTGTGTTTTTCTCAGTAGGTGGCATACTCCCCTGTTCTAAACGAGAACAAGGAGAAATGTGTAACAGAAGGTGCCATCTGCCAAATGTTATGGAATGAAACCAGAGGCTTTATCAGTGTGCTTAACATTAAACATGTGCTTATGCTTCTTTGCTGAGCATGGCCAACATGCTCAGTATCTTATTGGTCATAAAGAGATCAGGACCAGAAACTTTGACATAATCTCGAAAACAGCTGTAAATCAGCTGCTTATATTTCATTTTCTTACAGGCTGCATAAAACAATTTCTTTGTATGTTTGAGAATATGTATGTAGAATTCAAAATTACAAGTCTGAACACACTGAGATAAATGCCTATTGCCATCATATTTAATACCTGCAAACTCAAGAAGGTAAAATAATTGAGATTAACTATCATATGTGGCTGTGACCATGACAGAAATATATTTTCAGTAATTGCATTATACCTAGTTACATTATCTCTATTTAAAAATGATTGGCTTTATTAATGGTGGTGTAGGCATACAATTTTAAAAGCTTTTTAAGGTTATAGGAAAGCACTTGGTAAATTTCCTTCTCTATACAAATGCAGGTAAATCTTTAAAAATTTGGAGTGTTTTAAGGCATGGGCTCCTGTGTTGCTACATGCATATGTGTAGGTCTGTATGCTGAAATGCTATCAGTAATTTTTAGAAGTTTTCTATTCCAGGACTGAGATTCTAACCATTTTTTATTTGTCTCTAACGTTATGAACTTCATGCTCCTCTCTCCACGAAGAGAGGACAATCTACCTGTTAAGCCAAAATTGCTTCTACCTTTTATCTCAGAAAATACTAAAATAAAGAGATATGTAATGAAAAAAAATCTTTAATTTAAATGACATAGTCTGAAATTTCAGTAATAATTTAAACTAAAATGGTGTAACCAGGATATCTGCTGTAGCAATATCCTTAAGGAAGTATTTCAAAATATATTGAGACATAAAAAACTTAGTATAGATACTAACTAATTATATAAGAAAGAGTTACTTATATCATTTTTAGTAGCAGGTTATGATGAATTATTTCTGAAAAGGGCAACAAGAAGAGGCAAAAATCCAATCTAATATTGGCCCCATCAAGCAAAAGTTGGTAACTGAGAGGTGGCTGCATTTTCCTCATTTTAGTAGAAGGGACAGTTTAGTGTGGCATTCCCAACTGTGCAGCAGCACCTTCCTTTGAGGCCTAAACAGTGAAGTCTCTCTTGAGCTGTACTATTTTACTTCATATTGTTTGTTATTAATTCCAGATAATATTTTTTTTTTAAGTTTTATAAATTACTATTGCAACTTTGAGACATCCTCCATAGGGAACAAGAAGTGGTAGGTGTAGAAAAAAAGGTAAATTTTTTGTGTTTTATTGATTTTGTGAGATAAATTCTTTTGTAAAAATACATTGAAAATTAAAAGTTTTGAATCTGGTTTTCATCAAAGACTGTCTGTAAAGTGAGGTTGATATCTGTGGGAGCAATTTTCTGGTTAAGATGATCCTGCACTTCAATCTTGTCTTTCTTATCTGCAGTGATATTACAATGTTTGCAATAAAATTTGAGTTGTTTGTAATATTTTGCAGCCATTCAGTAGCTCTTTCTTGGTGGAATTAAATTTTAATAGTTTTTTCTATCAGTGCTTTGTTTGTCACCGTGTCTGTTCTTCTTGGGGTACAGCTGGGTTCTGCTGAATATCTTGTTTCTGTGATGTCCTCTTTTCATATTAGCAGACTTTTATCAGAAATTATCCTGGGTTAAGGTTTCAGTCCTGGTACTGCTTCAGTCAGTTCAAACTGATTAACTGTTGAAGTCAGCGTAAATCCAAAATGAGAATGAGAAGTTTGCCTTTTGACTGGCAATGGGACCTTATGTTCATTCAGTAATGTGTTTCCAGCCTAGCGGTGGGTATGTTTATAAATCTCTTATGGCGTGCTGGAGGTGCAGTCATCTTTCTTTCCTCCCACAACTTTTTAAAAAAATTCCCAAGAAGTAGCTGCACCTGCCCACAAAACTGGGATCTAAGGTTAGCCTGTATCTCTACAGATACACCTGAAGTACATACATATGTCACCAGCAGCATTACCACAGTTACTGAAGGAGAAGGATGAAAATGAAGCAGAGTGCGGGTTTATTTTGTCACTCTTTGAGGAAAGTAAAACCTGACAATGTGATTCTTTGGGAGAAAAAGCAGCTATTTTAGCTACCAAAAGAAGCGAGTCTCTCGTGTAGGATTGTATATTCAGCACTCAGCATCCTTTGTCCTTGGCAACTCATACCACTTCGTGAATTGAGTGTACACTTCATGACGTGAGTTGTACTTAGAAATTAGTAAGTGAATCTACACAAAGAATGGGTTAAAAGAGAAGAAGAGAAGAGAGAAGATTGAAATCCATATTTGCTGTTTTACTGGTGCTCCTTGAGTGCAAAAGGCAGAACTGACCTTAGCAGTGCACTGGAAACCAAAAGATATTCCTGCAGAGTAGATCAGTGATATTGGATGAGAGGATAATTTGCACTAATTGATAGATAGGATGAACAAAGCTTACCTGGACTTAAGCAAGGCCTTTGACATGGTCCCCCACCACATCTTCATCTCCAAATTGGAGGGAAGTGGATTTGATGGGTGGACACTCGATGGATAAGAAACTGGTTGAAAGGCCACAGACAGAGGGTGGTCATCAATGGCTCCATGTCCAGGCGGAGGCCGGAAACGAGCGGCGTCCCCCAGGTCTCTGTCTTGGGACCTTCAACATCTTTATCACTGACATGGATGACGGAATTGAGTGCACCCTCAGCAAGTTTGCTGATGACACCAAGCTGAGTGGTGCAGTCGACACGATTGAAGGAAGGGATGCCATGCAGAGGGACCTTGAGAGGCTACAAAGGTGGGCCTGGGTGAACTTGATGAGGTTCAACACAGCAAAGTGCAAAGTTTTGCACTTGGGCCAGAGGAATCCCAGGCATCCGTACAAGAAGAGGGGTGGCCAGCAGGGACAGGGAGGTGATTGTCTCCCTCTACTCTGCTCTTGTGAGGCCCCATCTGCAGTACTGCGTCCAGGTCTGGAGCCCCCAGTGCAAGAAAGACAGGGAGCTGTTGGAGAGGATCCAGGGGAGAGCCACTAGGATGATGGGGGGACTGGAGCACCTCTCCTACAAGGACAGGCTGAGGGAGCTGGGCTTGTTCAGCCTGGAGAAAAGAAGGCTACGGGGTGACCTCATTGCAGCCTTTCAATACGTAAAGGGAGCCTACAAACAGGAGGGGAATCAACTCTTTGAAAGGGTTGATATGTGTAGGACAAGGGGAAACAGTTTTAAATTGAGGGAGGGAAGATTTAGGTTGGACATCAAGGGGAAATTCTTTACAGAGAGAGTGGTGAGGTGCTGGACCAGGCTGCCCAGAGAGGTTATGGATGCCCTGTCCTTGGAGGTGTTCAAGGCCAGGTTGGATGGGGCCCTGGGCAGCCTGGTTTAGCATTAAACGTGGAGGTTGGTGGCCCTGCATGTGGCAGGGGGTTGGAGCTTAATGATCCTTGAGGTCCCTTCCAACCCTGGCCATTCTGTGATTCTGTGAAAAGACAGAAAGGGCCTACGTGCAGTCCTCTTGCCTTCAAACTGAGAAGGCTGCTGTTTCCTGAGTACGATTCCGTGACCACAACACTGACATACTCCTGTTTCACTTCTGCCTTCATGACAGTGGCATCACAACGTGCTGATGTGGGTAGCAGATGCAGCAGATCCTGCTTACATGGCTGTCTTGTCTACTTCAGGGAAGATTCAGGAGGCTGAATAGAGATATCCTGTGGCTTGGGTTTGACTGAGAAAAGAAGGTAGTTCACAGAGGTTTTGAGCTATGTTTACATATCTCACTTAGGAAAATGCTACTTTTTCATTCAGGTATCCTGTAGATTAATAGCAAGTCAAATCTCAATGTCCTTTCATCGTGAAGTATTTTTCTTTCTTTACACCAGTCTGCTGAGATCCTTCTGGAAATTCCAGCTCCGTACCAAGGAAGATGCAGGCTGCAGGAAGGTAGGACAGTGAAAGCATTCTGCTGATATTCAGCCCCACAGGCTGGAAGATGCTGAGAGAAAGGAGGTGAGATACCCTGTGGATTGTACTGGACTTGATGTGGAGTCATACAGCAAGGACATAACAGCCTTGGACTTAACCTATTTGTTAACCAGTATGTGCCAAGACTGACAGCATTAGCAAACAGTGCAGTGGTTTAAAAACTGGCTCAGTTCTCATAATATTGAGGTCAATGGGCACAAAGTTCATCTGGAAGCCAGTAATTAGCAGTGTGCCCCTCAGAGCACACCCTCAGCATGATTGCTGGTGACAGAAAATTGGGAGGATTGACTTATGTACCAGAGGATTGTGCTACCAACCAGAAGAAACGGGCTACAAAAATGGACCACTGGAACCCCATCCAATTCAGACAAGAGAGCCACAAAGTCTTGCATGTAGAAAGGAACAACCTGTATCTCCGGTACATTCTAGGAGTTACAAGCTGGAAAGCATCTCTACAGAAAAGGGGTTGGGAGTCCCAGTGGACACCAGGTTGAACACAAATGAGCAATGCACCCTTGCAACAAGAAGGCTTACAGTAATATAGGATGCTTTAGGAAAAGTGTTGCCAGCTGGTTGAGAGGAAAGTGATCCTTCTCCTCAGTTGTTCAGCTCTGATGAAGCCAAACCTGAAGCATCATGCCTAGTTCTGCGTTCCCCAATAGAGGAGAGACCTGGACGTACTGGAGAGAGTCCAACAAAGGGCCATGAAAATAATGAATATAATGGAGCATATCTCATATGAGTAATTCTGCGAAATGAAAAGAAGTGGATTTTTCAACAGTGAGCAGACTGACCTGACGGTTCTGGGTAGAACATCATAGTTTCCTTTAAAAACACAAAGCAGTACAATGCTGGAAAATCTTCCAACACATTTATGTCCATTTCAGATGTTTTCTATACATATCTTTAATTCCATAGCTGGAACAAATCCTGGTAATCTCTTTCATCTCTGGTTTGCATCTGCAGTCAATACAGCCAGTCTTTCTTCATGTACAGTTTGAACTTTCAGGAGATATTTTTCTTGTAGTAATTCCTTAGATCTGTTGTTGCTGCAGTCATCTAAATGTAAAGTTCAGAAGAGTAAAAAGCAAAGAATCACAACAAATCACATCATATTATTCCACTGTGATTAATTTTAATGATCAGAAATAGATATTCATTTTATAAACTGACTTCTTATTATTTTCTTAGTTAATTTCTAAACTCTTTTTTTTTTTTTTTTTTTTTTTTTTTTTTTTTTTACAATTAAAGGTGCTAATTCAAATTTCCAGTTGTGGATGACTTAATTTGATGTTCCAGACATGAAGATTTCTTTTAACAGATCCTAGGGCAGAAGAATTTAAATTCGTGTATGTAAGTGTAATAAATCTTAAGTACACCTGTTTATCTTGGAGAGTTTCCAGCAGAATCAATGGGAGCTGGTACAGCAGTGATAGTGACATGCAGAAATCAAACTGTATAGCGAGACTAAGGATATAGAGCAGGTATGTTAACTCCAGCAGCGTGCATATGCTGGTGCAAGGGGGAAAACTCCTCCTATCTTGCACACCGTAGGGCAAAAGCTTGGTACAGATACAGGCCGAACTTGCACATAATCAGTGATTTTCTTGGAATTTGCATACATATTAGTTACATTTCTGAGAACCCATCAGCAAACGGTCCCTCCCTCTTGCGTGCGCTGTGAGCAGTGGGGGTCTCCTTCTGGTGTTGTGGGACGAAGGCTCATCATCTTCCTCGCGAGGGCTCATATGTTCCTTGCTGTAAGCTCTTGACCCTGTGGGAGGGGCTGCCCCCAGTCCAGTTCTAACTTGCCTTGTGGACATCTGGTCACTTACTAAATGTCCTCGAGCTGTTTCAAAACTCTTATCTTTATGTCCTTCACCCTCACATTGTCCTAATCCCAGCTTGTTGCCATCCGCATTCTTTTAGCAGCCTCCACATATTTGCTTCTGTAAACTATCTTTCTATCTTTTACCCTTTGTTTCTGTGAACCATCTGAGTATCAGTGATGGCTTATTTAAGTTTGCAGTTGGGTTTTAGGATGAAAAAATCTGACTATTTACTGGATATCATTTTAACTTAATCTATTTCATTTTCTGTCAAACATTTTCTTCAGTTCTACATTTCTACATTTCTGATAAGGCATTAAAATTTAATCAGGCAAGCACTTAAAATTTATTATACATGTAATCTTTTATATTCAATCAGGAGAATGAAGCAAAAAGAATAAATGCCACCTATAAAAAGATCATAGTAGGTCATTTGATATTGATACAAGTATTAAAAATTAATTATATAAAATTCTTCTTGCTGTCATAAAAAAGAATGAGTATTAAAATGTTGATTATGTAATGTTCTCCACTGTTTCAAACTAGAGAGTGGAATTTAACTGAGCAGAAGGTACATTTGCATGTGACAACACAATATCAGCCATTTACAATGACAGATATTAGATACTGACATAAAAATCTGCATGATGACCCTGTTCAATGAATGAGTGAGAAACAATAAAGTATTCTATGTAATCTTGGTCTGCCTGAAATAGTCCCCATTTGGGGATATTACCCCTTTGTATAATTAGGTCTCTATCCAAGAAATGCTGTTTAGACTCCACAATCCAAATGTGAAAATATCTGAAATTTACAAAAGCTTCTCCTCAATTCTTGAAGATTATCAATCCCAGAATACATTACCATCCATAGTATGGCACCTGATGGTGCCTGAGAGACAACGCGTTCCAATTAGAAACATGAGGTAAGAATGTGATTGCCTTGCAGATGGCTCTAGCTAGCTAATGTATGCATTTCATCTGTCAGAAGTTAAAGTAGTTCTGAAATAATTTGAATTAGACTTCAGGGGAGGGAGGATATGTTAATTCTCTTTTATATCTTATGAAGCAGAAAGTATTTGCAAGAAGTGAATGTTATAGGCAATTTATAGCCCTAGTTGGTTCCATCTTTAAAAAGTGGTACCCACATTTTGTCTTTCCAAGGACATGCAGATTGACAGAAGTTGGCAATTGTTTGTATTATCTTAAAGACAGCATTTTTCCCCATGCATGTATACAATTTTTCATAACTATCTGTAGCATAACCTACAAAGTTGTCTGAAAGAATTGTGTTTTATTTACCTAGGAGTTAAGATGCATAGTCTCATTCTGATTGTCATCTGGGAAATGTCTTAAATTCTAAACCACACACACACACACAAAAAAGCCTAGATGTCATTACATTTTCCTTCTCTGCTGCACCATTCTTTAATTCTGTTTAAGATAGAAATACAGTATGATGATAACAAAAGCACAAATCACTATACACTTCTCTTTCCTTATCTATTATTCCTCAACGTTCCATTTTTCAGAGTGATTTACAGGCCAGATTCTCATTATTTTGAATCTCTATAAAACAAGTTATTTAGAATTTCTACTTCCTTTGAGGAGTTTAGTAATAATACTGATTCAAGGCTGTTCGAGCTTCTCGAGTGAAAAGCACTTTTGCAAGCACAAAACAATATTTAAATTCAAGCATTACAGTGTTAATCCAGCAGCTGAACACATATTTCAGCAACAGTAATAAGTTATTGCTATTGTAATTTAAATCAAAGGACAGGAGATTACGCATGTATGACTTTGCAGTCATTAGCTTCATTCCTTACTGACTCAATACCAAAAAATAAAAAAAAATTAAAAGCTTGCTTATCAGGTACTGCTTTACAGGAAGGTTTCTATAAAAATTTTTTGAGATTTTCAGTGTTCAAGCAGTAAGAAGATTTCTGGAAGATTTCCACTAGCAGCATTCCTTCACATAGCACATAGCCAAGTGTCCTCAGTGGGAAAATGAAAAATATCTCAACCTTCAAATGGCACAGACAGCAAGTTACTTTGGGCAATAAAATGCAGGTTATGGTGTAGTTTATCAAATTTTTTTTTTTGTGTTTTTTTTTTTTACCTCCCTAAATGATTAGTTCATTTCACATTAAGTTGTTTATCAAATACACATTTAGCAACCCAGTGTCAAAAGCTTTTCCACTGTCAGCACCATCAGTGATCAATAGTGTGGTCACAGCAACTGTTTCTGTACAAAATGGTGCTTATAAAGGCTATGAGCTGTCTCTTTGAAAAGACAATAAGCATAATAGTGCATTAGCTTGATAAAGCGGTGCAACTGTGGTAGTGGTAAGCAGTGAAAGCCAAAAAAAAAAAAAAAAAAAGCTTTAGATGTTTTGAAATGACTCATTAGTAACGAGTGGATTTCAAAAGTGGAGTAACAGTATTGCAAATATAATGGAGTGAATTGCAGTTTTCTTTTAAAAAATTTTCTAACACAAAAACAATTATGATTGCTTTATGTTCCTTTCTGAAAAATGATGCACAGCAACAAGAGTCACAGTGCACCTAAAATCAAGGAAACAAATAAGAAAATGACAAGTTCTGGGAAAAAAAAAAAGCCTTCCAAACAAGTAAGGATGAGGGCCCAATTCAGCAACAAAAGTTGACTACAGCCCCCGGTATTTAATTGCTGCTGTCGACAAATCCAGGCTCCCACTAGTCCTGTTTTTGTAGCACTTCATACTGCACGTAGAGCCATGCTGAACCTGATGTGGCTGTACTCCACTCCCTCAGTACAGGAATCCTTGCAGGGAGGACAGCAAGTGATGCTGGCTGCGTGCAGAACCGTTTGGCATTAGGAGATCACGCAGATGGCAGGGAGCGCAGTCAGGTGGCACTGCACACAGGTTGTGCACTGCCAGAACGGCTCGAGGTGACAGTTACAAAAGTGGAAATTCAGGGGCTGCATCTTTCCGGATATTTCTGCTTTATTCCCAGGAAGGAACTCCAACACAGAATGATTTAGATGCATTCCCCAAAGGTCCTCAGCACCTAACTCCCCTAACAGCGATGTCTGTTATGTATAATGGATAGCACTTATCACTGATCACAGCGTTCTCTTTTTTCTACAGTTTCGTGGCTGCAGCACCTCTAAGAAAAAGCTTTTAAACACTCTCTCATGGCCAGAGCTTCCCTTATTCTAAGTGCCCTGACTACCAAGTTGTTATGCAGGTACGCAAAGGTGCAGCTCTGTTTTCCTATCCAATAAAAGGAAGATGCTATGACCAGTATTTAAATCCATTTATAAGTAGAGAAGATGTGTTTTTTCTGCATTCTTTTAATTTAATTTAAAAGAAATTTAATATTAGAATTTATTTAATTTATTATTTACTATTTAATATATTTAATATTAAAAGAAATTTAATATTTAGGTTACATGTGCATTAGTCACGGGTGTGTGCAAGGAGAGAAAGGGCCAGTGCTGGGCTTAGTTGCTCCTCTCATATTTTTGGAGGCTGTTTCCCTGCTGTCAGCATCTGAGTACAGCGAATCACATTCTCCTGCACCTGATGTCTCTTTAGATGAAGGGAATCTCAGTCCTACTTCGAATTTCAGTACTTAGACGTCTCAGTTGAAGGTCTGAGATATCATCGCCTTGAACCCTTTTTAATCCTGCTCTTTCACAGCCCGCCTCTTAGATAATAACTGTTATTTGTGCTTTTGGAAAATGCCGCATTTCAGTGTTGGAAGATCAGCAACAGATCGATAGGGCTGCTTTGAGCACATCCCAGGAATAAATGCAACGAAAGCCACAGTCCATTTAATAACCTCCTGGTATTTAATTAAAGTAACATAGATGAATGATCTTACTGTATTTTTGTATATGTTGCAGTGTAGGTGTGATTATAATGCTAATCATATTAAAACCCTAACATAGCAAAGTAAATACCTAATTAAAATTATGGAAGGACTTCTGTATTAATTAGTCACAAGGAAAAATCCTCGATGAACTGAGTTCTCCTTCTCTGTCAGTTTTTACTGGTGGTCTAAGCATCCTCTTGCATTACCATAAATGAGATAAGCATCCTTATTGCTGTATATCTTATGTTTATATTGGAAACCAATGGATTTATCATTTATTTTTATATTGGTAAACAGAATTCTAACGTAATAACACAAGCAGTTTTATGATGAGCTACCATTTTGAAGGAATGGATTTCAAAATCAAACATGCTGTAGACAAGTCAGCAGAAATGGGGAAAATAATGAAGTAATGAATAGAATTTAATTACTAAATAACTGAACATTCCTTTCTCAAGTTTAAAAATAGCTTCTTAAAAAACAAAATATATTTCTCTTTTTAGATATTTGGTGAATGCAAGAAGTGTTCTGTGTTTATCTCAAATGCTTTTATGTTTATGTAACAATTTTAATGGAAAGAAAAAGCAAAATAAGACTAACAGCTCTGCTAAACATTCATTAGGCCACTGGTTTCTGACATTACCAGTTCATAGCAGATGCACTTTTTAGGAGTGCATCTTATGACCTTAAGGATCATATCCATGTACCTGGTAACAAGATCCCCCATTTCCTTTCAGAGAGTGCCCACATTTTCCCTAGTCTTCCTTTTATCACATTCATTTGGCTCTGCTGAGAGCCGTGGGAACATATGCAAACCCTCCTCTCTCCCATTCTGAGTTGTCATGAGTGTTCCTTCATTTTCTGGGAAATGTGACAAATGTTTCTTTCTATAGCAGACACTGCAGTTTCTGATGTTCTTTTAACTGTACTTTCTTCAAAAGCTTGTGGAAAATTAAAAAGAAATTAGAATAATATACATTACAAAAGACCATAGTAAAGTAATTATATTAACTACTGATCATTTAAGGAACTTACACTAATTATACGGTGGCTATGGTATACACAGTAAACACTTTAAAACCCTGTTTTTTTATAATAACCAAGAATTTTGATTAATAATGTAAATTTCATAGTTTTCCATCATTTCGTCTTTTGAATAATGAGAACTCAACACTATAGCAATTCAAATATCAACAAATGAGTCAAACACCACTCTAACTTCTTAAATCTATGTCAGAATCCACAAAATGTTATCTAAAAACTCTGTGCAGCGGAACGCCAATAGCATCTCTCCAGATTACAGACTATGAATATGGAGTGACTGGTTGGGGTTTTTGTAGGATGAACTATTGTTCATTTGCAGATCCCTGCTTTCAAACTCATGCAGATGAGTTCAGTCTAAATGTTAACACTGCTTCTGCTTTTTGTTTAATATTCCTTGTGAACCAGATACATACAGTGCTCTCTTAAGACAAAGGCCCCCAAATCTCCACCTTGATGGAGGTGACAGAACAACAATCCAACATCTTCTATTTATTCCTTCATAAATAGACTTTGCAGTGAGTGCTGTGTGGTTTGGCATACTTCGTGTATCACACATGGGCTGTACATGAGCATGCAGTGCTGAGGTGCTTTTCATGTGTTAAATATTCCCACCTGACTACAAACTGAGAACTTTCTAGATATTGAATTTCATGAGCATGAGAATCGATTATTCTAATAGAAAAAAAGTTCTCATTGGATTCAAATGGTATGACAACAAGAGGAGAGAGGAAGCACCATCAAAAAGAGTAGTTTATTGTGTATCTTCTGTGGGAGGAAAAATAGTTCAAATATGATGTGGTGATGATGAGGTAACCATGGGTTTCAAAGGAAGAATCATTTGTCTTGACCTGTTTTTGTGTATCAGCATGCCCCATCAGAGAGCCCCAGCCTGCTGTTCTGGTGAGCAATTTCAGTTACCCTATTAGCTTTGGACAAACTGTGAATAGGATGACTTCTGCTCTCAGCATACATTCTGCAACAGGATCAATAAGGAGAGGTAAGGAAGACGTCAATTAGGCCACTTTTGTTACCCCTCAAAAGGTTCTTCAGCTAGGCCCAGCAGCAAGAGGGATACATATTTTTCATTGACTTTTGAAAGAAAGGAAATAAAGTGATTGATATGGCTGTAAGAAGGTGAAGAAGCACAGCCAATGAAGCTGAGGGTAGGTAGAGAAAGAAAGGTTTAGAAGGAAAATAAGGAGCTTCTGTTTCTCATCTGACCTTCAAGGACATTTACTTTCAACAGATATTACATAATCATTGTGTCATCTTGAGATCTCTGTTGTGAAATACTAATAGAGTTTCCAAGTTTTGTTCTGTGGTTCTGACCTGATTTCCTTAATATCTTCTCACAACAGAGCAGCCATCTACTCCCAGGAGAATTTCTGAAACCTTTTAGGACATAGGGTTATAAATTACTTTGACAAAATTACAAATAGAAAGTTGCAGCTAATGTGAATGCTTTGACCGGTGCTTTTGTGCTTTTCAGCACCATTCACAGCAGCAGGTGATTGTTTGTCTTGCTGATATAACTTAGATCTATGAAAATGTTTTCAACTGCCTTCACTTCTCACACCAACCTTCAAATCAAAAATCTATCTGCTTCACCAAGAACGTCAGATACATTAAAGTGTATTTGATACTGCACCTACTACAGAGTGATTTCTGTATCTCTTGGTGCAGCTGGTTAAAAAAAAAAAAAAAAAAAAAAAAAAAAAAAAAGCCACACAAAAAACCATACTCCAACTTTCCTGTCTATGAATGCAAATTTTAAATAAGAGCCATCACGGCAAGTCTGCAAGCTGAGTCCCGTGACATGAACAGAATACATCAATTTTTCAGCATTATGAGTGCAGAGAAAATGGGATGTGATGCAGGATAGCCAGTATTAGAATGTAACACAAACTGTTCATTTAAAAGAAAAATGTGGATGATAAGGGATGATACCTCCTTTTTCAAACATATTGTATGTTCTTGACTAAAGGAGAACTGCTTTCTGGGCTATTAAAAGGATTTTACTGACTGTCATAACATGCATGTAAATAAATTCTATTTTTTAGCTTTTTCTTCTGTATTTCAAACCTGGGACAGAAGTGAAGTTTATTGGTATGAAAACAAATATATATTTCATTCCATTTGGTTCATGATGGCAGAAGTCTCTTAACAAGAATGCTTTGAAGTTAGTATTACAATTACAAAAATTAAAGAATTTCTTTGATCAGCCTCCTTCCCTTCTCCTGCGTAAACAAACAGTGCTCTGAAAGAAACAACTTTGTTCACATCTCACTGTGAAGAATCTGAAAAACCTCAAATGGGCCATGTGTTGTGGTTTTAAGGAAGAAAATCTTACTGGGATTTTCAGATGTGCTTAAATCCACGTATTCCTTTACAGTATCAATTATACCAAAGCTAAATGGGGTCATCTTCCAGTATGACCTTAGCTGCCTTTAAAACCTCCTTTTCAGTGTTGGTGTTATTTTAAATTAATTCCAGCTTCTGTAAACAGATGTTAAGACTAATGTTTATGAGATGCATAGAAAGAAAAGGAGGTAGATGATGACTCTTAGTTTTGTTCAATATCTTTGTCAGCAAAGTGGATGGAGTCCACCCTCAGCATATTTGCTGATGATACAAAGGTGGGAGGCTGAGACATCAGAAGGCTGTGCTACTATTTGGCAAGACCTGGACGGAGTGGAGAGTAGGGCAGGGTGAAACATGATGAGGTTTAACAAGAGTGAGTGTAGAGTCTTGCACCTGGGAAGGAATAATCACATGCATCAGTACAGGCTGGGACATGACCTGCTGGGGATGAGTTCTGCAGAGAAGGACTTTGGGATCCTAGTAGACCACAGATTAGTCATGAGCTAGCAGTGTGCCCTGGTAGCCAAGAAGGCCAAGGGGATCCTGGGGTGCTTTAAAAAGAGCGTGGTCAGCAAGTCAACTGAGGTAATCCTCTGCCTCTACTCTGCCACATTTAAAATAGTGTATCCAGTTCTGGGCTCCCCAGTTCAAAAAAGATAGGGATCGGTAAAGGCTGAGAGACCTGAGTCTTTTCATCCTGGAGAAAAGAAAGCTAAGGGAAGATCTGATTAATGTCCAATTATGAATATCTAAAAAGAGCTGGGAAGCAAATGGATGAGGCCAGACTCTTCTCAGTTTGTGTAGCAATAGAACAAGGAGTAATGGCCTGAAACTTGAACACTGAAAGTACATGCAGAAGAACTTCTTTATAGTAAGGGTGACAGAGAGCTGGAGCAGGATGCCCAGAGGAGTTGTGAACTGGCTTTCTGTGGATATTCAAGATCCATCTATATGCCTACCTGTATGACCTATTGTAGGGAACCTCCTTTAGCAGGGGGGTTGGACTTGATGAACTCTTGAGGTCCCTTCCAACCCCTGTGATTCTGTGACGGTTTTGGGATGCTTCAGGAGGCCCACAGCACGCACAGACTCTTTGTGAGTGTAAAGAAGTGGCTGGAACAGAAAGGCTTTTGTCCTCAAAAAGCCTTATCTGATAAATCAAAGTTATCCACACTATAGACAATCCCACTTCCTCACAAGGGAACTGGAATTTCTTAACAGAACTTGACCTCTTAAAAGAGTTCTTTTTTACACGTCTCTTTAGAAAGCCATCTCCACACAGCTGCCTCCAGAGTGATGCCTCCAAACAATCAACTAAATCAGCTTGTATCTTAACATACTAGAATGTATCTGAATATATGTACCTGAAACAGTGTGTACCTGAGTATATGTCTGAATTTCACATTACTGTACTCTTAAAATAGCAGCTCTATAGGGTCACAGGTTCAGATACTCAGAAGCTGTCACAGATCTTCCCTTCCTTTTCACAGCTGCACTCTGGCAAAGTTACCACAGACCACTTTCTGGTATTTGCTATATTTTATAGCTTTATTTTTATTGTTCAATTTTCCAATAATCTGGATGATTGAAAGAAGATCATAGCAAATGAGAAAAAAGTAGCCCCATTCTCATGAAGTACAGTTCTACAAATGTGCGCATGTAAATGGCTATTTCAAAATGATTTTGAATTGTAAGCATTACTAAGAAAACCATCTCTTTTTTTCTGATTTATTCTAAAAATTTTCTACACTGGAAAAGTAAGATGAAATTGCTCGGAGCTACCTTCTTCAATAACTTCCAGACTGCTGCGTGCAAATGGGACTAAGGGACTGTGGCTACAAATAGCTGTGCTTAATTTGAATATGCAAAGAAAAAAAGTATTTGCATATGCAAACTTTAGTAGAAGGAGAATAAGATTGTTTAAAAAACAGTTGATATCTTTGTTTTCTAGTCTTCTGTAGGATGGCAGGAATGTTGATCTAAATAAAGACACACAGGAATATCAGTAATAAATTTTAAAACTGCTGAGGAAAAAAGGAAAAAAAAATTGAATTGCAATCCAGTATACTCTCATAATTCAGCAATTAATCCAATCATATTTAATGGAAATAATGCTTCATGACCATTAATATTTCTGAGAAAAAAGATAATACATTAAAACTTACATTAAATGTAGAATTTTATTGAGCTTCCCATAAGCCTGTGCCCTGGTTCTGCATCTGGACAAAATCCAAATTCTATTCCTGCAACTGAGGAAATCTAGACATTAAGAAGACAAATGTTGGAGAGTAAAAAGGAATAAATCAAATTAATGACACATTGAGAGCAATGCACTTACAGGCAGACTCAGAGCAAACAACACATCGCTCAATGTACCGTTAACAAAATTCCTAAGATAATTCTTGCACCAAACATTCTACAGTAAGGGTGTTCAAGGCAGTAGCTACTACTGTTGTTACCAATAATCCGGAACTAATCATCTACATTAAGACTCCACAAAATGAAATGTATCTAGTTCTTGTGTCAACACAATGCTTGTTGGCAGGTACTGTATGACAGTCTTGTGGAAAATCCAGACTACACATTAAATCTCAAGTGGTTTTGGTACCAACTAAAACATTAATGAGTCTATCAGTTGAAGAATCAAAGTAATTGCAGGACTTACTACTCCTAAGCCAATCATATTGAAAATGTCACTCTTCTGGATCTTTTTCAAAATAAAGAATAAGTATTTGCCTAGATAAATATCCCAATTATTCTGTATACCTACTGTCCACTGCTTATGATAGGTTTTTATCGCTGCTTTTATAGGTTATTAAAAATGTTTTTTGTACAGAAGTAATCATCATACCTTGCATGCTTGGCACGTAGTTTGAGATACCATTACCAGCATTAAGGGAAATGTTATAAAACACTCTAAGTGTTGAGGACAACAAAGGAAGTGAAAGGTAGAATAGGAAAGGGGAAGAGAGGAAAGAGATAAGGAAAGGGAAACATGACGTGATGCAATTTCCTGCTGAAAGATTTGAGGTTAGATGTTCTTTGAGGTTATTGTGAGAAATGGTTTAAAACAATATGTTCAAATAACAGCAATGAGGGAATCAGTATATGACATGTATGCTTACTGTGCTGTGCATACATATGAGACAGTTTTAGTAAATTAAGCATTAACAATATCTACAGTTACAGTGCTTAATTTTTTTTTAAATTATAAAATACAGTGAACTTGAAACTAAAGTCATCTATGTATCAGTTAAAGCTCTGCCTCTAACAAAAAAGAAAGAACAGGAGAAAGGGGATAGCAGTGCCACCAAAACTGATGACGTATGAAGATTTTTAGAAGCTTTTATTTTGTGGTTTGGTATCTTTTTGTTTTCACACACATTTGGCCAAACCAATTGGTCTGCAGATTTATTAAGATTAAGGATTTATGCACGACAAGAGAAATTGCTTCTGTTTGTTTGGGGAGTAGAAATAATCACAAAAGTATGTTGCTTTTGAAACTGCAACTAGGATTTCACCCGAGCTGTTTTTGTCTGTTGTACTTTATGTAACAGTTCTCTTAGCTCTACAAATACAAAATGTTCGACTCTTTTGTATACTTTAAAAGACAAAAAGATTGTGAAAGAGAGTAAGTATAAACAGAAAGGTAGTTCGTTTAAGAAATGAGAATTACCTCTACAGAATAAATATTAAACTTTATGTTATTGCTTGTAGGAAAACGTGTTCATGCACCTCCATTGTGTATGTTTTTATAGCTCAGACATAAGCTGAAGTAGTTAGCCTGAGTGCTTAACTCACAGGAAACATGTTAGTAATAACAATCACTAAGACTCACTTCTTTTTTAATAATTTTAAGCTCCTAATTTCTTCAAAGATTTGGGGTTTTTTGTTTGCTTGGTTTGTTGGGGTTTTTTTTGGTTTTTTTTTTGAGGGATTTTGGAGGAGGAGGAGGAAGCTTGTTTACTTGGTTTGGTTTGGTTTTCTGAGGCTTTCAACTGCTTTTGAGTCACAAATCCTCCTAACGTCTGGATTTGTTGTTATTCACATGTTTTGAGAGGACTATTCTGCACTAAATAATTAAGACACATTTCCAAGTTTAAATTTTAATGTATTTAAAGCATTTTGAATTATTAAAAATGTTTAAATGGTGACGCAATACATCAGTTTGAGCAGCTCCTAGCAATGCATTGACTGTAGGAATTTCCAACTGCTCTCCGCTCTTTCCACTCTTCTTTATACTGTCATCTCCTTCTGTATCATCTGGACAAAGAACTACTTCTGAAAGATGTTAAAAAAATAATCTTCTCAGTATATTTATTTAAATTGCCATAATGCTAGAAGTCTGGTTTTTTTTTTAAAAAAGTTTTATGTATCATTTTGTATTTTTTATTAAGGGGAAAAAAAAAAAAAAAGGAAGAAAGAAAACAATGAAAAGTATCTATTATCCCTTCAGTCCCCTGTCTGTATAGATGTACACAGCATCTTTTGGTTTTGCCCTGGTTGATACCAGCTGTATTCATTCCTTCATCTCTGGGGAGACCTGAGAACAGCCTTTCAATGTCTAAAGAGGGGCTGTAAGAAGGAGAGGGACAGACTCTTTAGTGGAATCTGTGGTGACAGGACAAGTGGAAATGGTTTCAAACTTAAAGAGGGGAGATTGGGAGATTTACACTGCATATAAGGAAGGAGTTCTTACAATAAGAGTTGTTACAATAACGGTAGTAAGGCACTGGAATGGAGAGGTGGTGGATGCCCCATCCCCGGAGATGATCATGATCAGGCTAAACAAGGCTCTGACCACCTGATCTCACTATAGCTGTCCCTGTTCATTGCAGGGGGGTTGGACTAGATGGCCTTTAAGGATCTCTTTCAACTCAAAGAATTCTATGATGCTGTGACTCTATGAACTGGGCAAAGGGATATCCCATACCATATCAATTTATGTGAAAAAAGCATAAACCAGGGAGGAATTGGCCAGGGGTGCAGCCACTGCAACCCCTGGCAGTTGGCAGGTGGTGAGCAATTGCATTTGTAATTTTAAATATCTATATATCTATCTATATCTAAATATCATTACAATTATTTCTCTCTTCCTTTTCTGTCTTAATAGATGGATTTTATCTCAACCTACAGGTTGTGGTTTTTTTCCCAGCTTAAAACCTGATATAAACGTAGAGGAGGAACACTGAGTAGAGAATGAAGAAGTGTGTACTTCATCTTGTTCTTAAAATAAACTGAATATGGGGACTTAATAACAAAAAAAAAAAATCAGATCAATTTAATTTATTTTTTTCAGTTAATCTAGGTATATGTAATTGTAAAGGGTATTTTTGTACATCTATTACTGCATCACAAGTTACTCAAGTTAAAATAAATGTAAATCAATCTCATGGGTGAATTTTTTATGAAATATCAAGATAAAAAGATCACCTTTCATGCTCAGTCTGATACTTGGAGAAAACAGTCTCTCTCAGCTTTCACACAGAATCACAGAATTGTAGGGGTTGGAAGGGACCTTTATATGATATTACTTTCTACACTGAACATGAAATAAGATGAAGAGGAATTAAAGCAATACAATTCTCAACATCACACACACAAAAAAAGTCAAATAGTACTGTGGTAGGCTTAAGAAACGTATGCCAAACTGTTCTCAGATTTGTACACATTATAGAATTCTACGTAAAGGCAGCAGCAAATGGTTTTCAGTCCAAATCCTGGACCTGCTGCTAATGCAGTACCTGAAAGAGTCCTTGAATGTGCTTCTTATATGAATTATCCCAGAGGTTCTGACTGCTCAGCTGGTCCTGCAAAGGATTTAATTGCCAAGTACAAAATCCCAAATAGCAGTATGTAAAATCTGAAGTAGAAGTAGCATGAGCTGAAGAACTATTTCATATGCAAGGAACAGTCTGTGTATACATGAACGGTTTCTTATGGATACAATCACTTACAGTACTGTAAGTGAAAAATGAGAACTTTACATGTTTCATGCTGCATATCTACTTGCTTTAGTGTCTATTTAAAAAAAAAAAAAAAAAAAAAAGAGTGTAAAGGATAAATTTCGATATAAGGAATTATATTTACTTCCTAAAAATTAACTATAATCTAAGCTTTGCAAAAAAAAAAAAAAAAACCAGAAATACTATGAACTGGTAGAATCCTAGCTGACCTCGCCCTTCCACCAACAGAATCCACAGCTGAAAGTGTAGACACATTTGGAAATACAAAGCAAAAACACACACACACAAACCAATCTGAAATGAGGAAGAATTATCTACTTGGTACAAGTTTGCTTTCCCCTGTTTTACCTCATAAAAAGCCTTACACTGGCTTAGCATCCCCGAAGGCCTTTTGCTTTTCGTATATGGGTGTTGCTGAAACTACCCATACAAAGCCTTGTGCTTTGAAATTCAGTGGATTAGTATAAGACTTTTCAGAAATCAGCTTTGTTGTCTACTAGTTTTGAAACTATTTGTCACCATCTCCTCTGGGAGTCTGAACACTTGCTGACCACATTAAAAGCAAAGTCTGTTTCATCTGAAAAGTCAATTATTCCATTTATTAAACAACATTTCTTCCCAAACACATACTTCACTTTGCCTGTTAATTTAGAGGCAGATTATAGACAAAAGAAAAAACAGTGACACAGCTCTGTACATAGCACTTAAATGTCTTATTTTTTAAAGAAGTTACTGCTGGGTGATGACTTTATGTTATAGCCTCGTAAAGCAAGGAGTAGATTTTCCTTTGATTTCTGCTGTTTTGAATGCAGGCTTTGACTCTTCACTCATTCCTGAAGATAATACTCCCCTGTAGGGAGAACTTTTTGGGAGAGACTCCCCCAGTGCAATCACTACACACTGTGTATACTATGAAGACATATTGACATCCTCTGGCATAGCCCTAACAGGGACTGGAAGAGGACCAAAAGTGCTGCCACAGTACAAATAACACATCTTTCCTGCTGTAACAAGGACAACACTTCAGCCACTGGATCCAAACAGATTCTTCCCATCACATGAAGAATTCAACAGTGCTAACAATGTGAACAGCACAAGGACCTGACTGGGAAAACTACAATCAAAAAGCTGCAGATGACCCACAGCTATGAATAAAGTAACAAATAGCAGATGTTGTGCAGTTCAACTTACCTTACATTTACTTATGAAAGACTGCAAATGGGCAGCACATTTAAAATGGGAATCATATTAATTAAATTTTGATGGTACACTTCAAGTTGGTGGGTTGAATCATTATTCATTAAAAATAGTAACTGGATTCAAGAAAACAGACTTTTTTTTATAGCTGTAGCAAGTAAACAGGGGAAAAAAAAAGATTAATATAAAAACAACCTGTCCCCATTCGATGCACTCTTCTTGTTGCTGATGCACGTGCTTCCCTTTCAATGCTGAATTAGTAAAGCTTTAATTTGACACTTCCTCAAAATAAACGAAAATATTTACAGATAAAACAGATGAACAACTCAGAAAACCCCATTCTTCTTCAGACGCCAACGACATTTGTTCTGTGCGTAGAAAGGGAGGGGAAAAAAGCAGAAAAAACTACAAGCAAAATGTAGACTTGCTCTTCTGCTCACCCCACTGACGGGCATTTTCTTATTTTGATCTTCATTCCTAAATAACTTCTGTCTTACCCCTTTCAGTTTCACTTATTCTTAAATATTCTCTTGCTGTTTACTTTTTTTTTAATTTGTTTTCTGTTTCTTCATGTTAGTAAGTTTCTTCTTTGTCCCTTCCTACCTTTCTTCCCCACTTCATCATTACTCATATCACTAAAGGTTGTACAGACTTTTGGACTGTTTAATAGCACCAATACTATCTTCACTAATACTATATTTTAAAAACATTTCCAGTAAATAAAGGTTAAGAATGATTGCTTTCAACAGTATGAACCTGCAAAGCAAAAACGATGCTGGAGTAGCAGCAAACACAATGGAAGGATCTGTCTCACGTGTTGATAAAACCCCTGAAATAACAAAGTAAGACTGGAGACAGTTGAAAAAGCATTTTTACCTCCCATAGGAATATTTATAAGTGAATATTTCTTACAAACCTGAAATGATTTTTTGTAATTCCAAAGAAAAGGACCTTGAGGAGCCTGTAATTCAATTTCCCCGTGAAGAGATGATTAACAACATATTTGTTACTTCTGACAGAAGCCTCCTGTGGAAAGCTAATCCAAATCTTCACTGTCCTTGCCATCGTGAAGACTCTTCCATCTCACCTGAATACTTTTGCTGAAATTTATTATATATTTCTGTGATTCTGGGTTATTTTTCCTTTGGCAGCAGCACTTTGCGTACTTGAGAAGAGCTGTAATTTTCTCCCTCCACTTCCAATACATTCAGTCTCTACTGAGTTCATGTTTTCCAATTCCCCTTACAAGTTTTTCTGCCTAACTCTCCTTTCCTTCCCAGAGAAGGCCACTTATCTCCTTTATAAATCCTTCCATGTCCTCAGTACACAACCAACAACTTTCAAAAGGTAAGAGTACAGGCCTACAGCAGAAAAACTGCACAGCCACACCACAGCAAGGATTACAGAGAAAGAGAGAAAATCAAAGCAATGATCAGCTCAATACAGTTTGCACAATAATGCAAATTATAAAATAGATAAGTGGAAATCCTGGTCAGTATCTTTCTATGAAGTCATTATTCTATCATCAAAAGAATACCAGGGGAAGAAACACTCTTCCATTTGATTTCATACTTACAACCAAATGCTTTTAATTGTTGATGTTGATATTGTACTTTCTATATTCTTTAAATCCTTAAAATAATTAATTAATCAAATCCTTTAATTCATTTCTCTGTTTCCATAAAACTTCTTGTTTTCAGTGAACCTCTTTGAAATTAGTTCAGGCAGCACCATCATTGCTAATCCTTTCCCAGAATTATTTAAAGTTAGTTGAATATCTTTAAATACGTGCTGTGAAAGAAAAATGAAATTTTTGCTGTCATCATAAGTCATACATGCACAGCTGAATTCTAAGAAGTACACAAAGTTCCTCAAGAACAGTTTTTTGTTTGCTCTGCTTTGACTTGAAAAGTCTGTTCATTAAATGGAAATATAATGGGCATTTAAGAGGTTGGGAAGCAGACGGATAACACCTGATTAGGGATAAGCACAATATAGGCACTTGCAGCATGTGTTTGTTAAGAATGGTATGATTTTGGTGCAGTTAGTCAGAACAGCAAATAAACTTGCAAGGAAAAAAAAGATCTGAAGATCTAAAATTGCTGCCTGATTTCCTCAGTTCATATTGCATTTTCACGTAGAAATGAGCTGTGCCACACTTGCTGCATACCACAAGTAGATAAGGCAGTGTTTGTGGTATACTGCAATGATTCCTAGATGGAAAGCACATTATTTTCTGTGCAATTTAAGCTTTCATTTAAAGAAAACATGAACATGTGGTTATGGAAATAGCTTTCTAAGCATGAAAATTCACTGAATTTGCAGAATAACAATCCAGGCTCTTGAGAGAATATGATTTATTTCTGTTCATTTCAATTAAATATTAATTTTACTGTACAGAAATATCATCTTTTAAATTAATGTTCCATCTTTTCTGGCCATTTAAAAAGAGAATAACAGAAACTGCAGACAGAAGTGGACTTTGTAGGGCTACAGCATCTCTGTCAGACAGGCAGTCAATGAGTAGTCATGGTGGGCAGAACACTGCAGTAATCGAGGAGTCCATAAAGGCATTTCACGAATGCCAGACTCTCACAGCAGACAAAGGGGTCTCTGAGTACTTGTGTCCCCAGTGAATTCACCAATTTTGAGCCATGTCCTCACCATCTTATAATACAAACAATTTCCTCAAAGTGACGAGCCTGTTTGTCAGTCTGATTCATTTTGCAGCACTTCATCAGGGTATAGCTCTGGAAGTTTTATTGGAATCGTTCCTCATAACAGCACATTTCTTGTATTGCATTCACATCAGACATGGCAGTAAAATTTTAGTTTTCTTGATGTGCTTTTGAATTTGAAAACATTTGTCTTTCTTTAAATGTAATCGGAACTTTGGTGTTTAATCTCGAACCACAGAAATATTAGAAAAAATATGTCTTTCCTAAAACATGTATGGATGAGTACATATAACCTAATAGCAAGGACCTTCCTGTGTGAACAGCTTATGCTTGTTGCTATTCCATGCCTGAGCACCTGATCCATGACGAACAGACATAGTGACAAACCATTTCTCATACTGACTGAACCAGAAGTTTCATACAGGACTTCGTATGTAGCTATTTCTAATAGCTATGTGAGTCTACAGAACAACCATGAACAGACACTATAGCTATATATTTTGTCATCTGTGGCACTCCTGCAATGCACATGGCATTACAGGAAGATACAGAGGAAGGCCTCTGTGTTGGTCCATGTGTTTTTCCCAAAGGAGTAAAGGGGATGAAGGTTATTTGGTTTTGGTACTTCAATATTATTCATAGATTCTCAAAGGATTACACTTGTTTTTCTGAATAAAATTAATTTTCCCTCTGTAGAAGAAGGACTGCAGTTTCTACATGTGATATAAAACCACAAACCCTGCGTGTTTCTCCTATGCATCCATCAACATGTCTGCCACAAGAGCATATGCCAAACATTGCATTTTGGAAGCAGCAAAGCACTGGTACGCTTACAGTATTAATTTCTTAAACATTCATTTGGTGAGAGCTGTACATTGACACTCCTCTGTCTTACAGCTCCTTGCAAATTCATGGTGTGCTCTGTTCCAAAGCTGCTCCTATTCTGCTTTTATTAGTAGCAATGCTTCTCTTCAAGAGGTTAACCTTCATAACTTCATAAATAATGTACAGATTTATTAAGTGTAAGAATTTCTTCTAATATTTTACTACCCAGTCATTTGTGAAAATGTTCATGGGGCATTTTAGGCATTAGAAATTCAAACAATATCATTAAAAAAATAATAACAACTAGTTCTTTAATGCATTTTTTAATTACTTAGGTTCTTGAGCTTTATGACCTCAGACATATTTTTTCTTAATTATTTTACACACACCTATAGGACATTTTGTCTTCCATTCAGTTTCAGCTTTGGTTTTATACCATAATTTCTACATATAAAAAGATAAAATTGTTACAAATTTTTGTTTTCTTGACTGTGCTAAAGATAAATTAACTCACTGATACGTCAGTAATGAGAAAATGGTATTAGATTAATTCTTTGCAGAATAACTTCAGAAATAATGGCTAATTTCTGCAGTTTGAAGATTTGTAAGGCTAATTCTAATTTTTTAAAAGCAAGCATTTTGTGTACTTTTTCTCAAAATAACAGAAGTGCTGACTACATTAGCATTATTTTATTACTGATCCTACATTTCAAAGAATTATGGAAGTGGATGCAAAGAAATATTCAATGTCTTGGGCCATCATAGCTTTCCTCATCGTTAAAACCAAAATCCAGATAAATTTGGACTAGGCAGTTGTCTGGTACCTGGGTGCTCCTTAGAGTGTTTCTGTGTAAATTCATATTGAAATTTCATATGTAATGTTGTGAAGGCAAAAGAAAAGGTGGGAAGACATCCAGGATTGCCTCATTTAGAATTTCTTTCATTCTCTAAGTGCCAAAAATATCAGCACAATGATCTTTCATCCTCAGGGCACAAATGAAGCATCACATGTGGTGTTTTGCAATGCTTACAGAAAAGGTAAGCAGAAGCAGACCAAAGGCATGTTGACATCTTGTAGCTTAAGCATATTGGTTCACACCTTCATAATTGGGAGCATCCTGCCTATACGGGACTGGCAGCTATAGGCTCACTAATGACCATATTTATTATTTTGTTTTAATTTCTGCAATCAAAATAAGTCTTTCCTCAGTATTCCCATTGCTACATGCTGAGTGGGCATAATCTTCCTGAGAACCCTTGTAAATCTGTTGGAACCAATGTAAGAGAACCTGGAAAAATACTGGTATTTTCTTTATAATATAATGTAATGCAGTGCCAGTATTCATCGCACTGTGACTATAAATTTCACAGGACACAGAAGCCTTTGGCTACTTTGGTTTGTACCTACTTAAATTACGAAAAAAGTAATGCCTCCTATTGATTTCCATGGAAGCTACAACAGATACGTAGGGCACAGTAACACTGTTCGACAGAGCAAATTCTCAGCTACAGAACACTCTTTTTCAACATAGTCACCATCATTATCCAGTGTGTGCAAATGAGCTGATCTAGGCACTCTTCACTTCGTGGTGTGACTGCTGTGCATGGCCATCCAGAACATGGCTCATCTTTCACATCACTGTCGCCACTGCTGAAATGCACCACCCTCCACCTCACTGTGCTCACATCCACTGTTTGGTCTCCATAAATGCTCAGCAAATGTACATGAATGTCAGTGGGTGCCATATTTTCCACATGGAGGAATTCAGTAACACATCTTTGTTTCATACATGTTTCTGTGTCAGATAACTTTTTGTCAGAGTGCCCTTCTGCTGCCACCTGTCACACAGCAACAAAATGTAACTGAATATTGGTGGGACGGTTCAAACTCTCCTGCCATATCACCAGCATCCATGTCTGACATTGTAAGCCAGTATAATAACATAGTGGGCATTGCTTTGTCAGGTTCTGTGGGGACAAAGCAAAGGGAAATAATGTAAACTAAAAGAGGGGAGATTTAGACTAGGTATAAGGAAGTTGTTCACAATAAGGGTGGTGAAGCACTGGAGCAGGTTGCCCAGAGAAATTGTAGCTGCTTTGTCCCTGAAGAAATCCAAGGCCAGGCTGGACCAGCCTCTCTCTGAGCAGCCTGGTGTAGCTTTAAATGTCCCTGTCCATTGCAGGGAAGTTGGACTACATGATCTTTAAGAATCCCTTCCAATTTAAATGATTCTATGGCTGTGATTCTATGACTTTCAGTGCAGCCATCATATTATTAAGCATTTTAAAAAGACTCAGTTACTGGATTTAGGGTCAAAAGCACTGTACTGACTTCTAAAGAGACTAAACGTAACATTTTTTCTGTGTCTTGTTATTAGACTAATAGACACTAAAAACAGATGGATGTGCAATCCATGCCACAAAACAATGTGATTTGATCAATGCTGCTCAGGGCTCATGCTGAAGAAATGTGTGCAGGGACTGGGGGTTCTTTGACTCCAGCGGGCCCAGCAGTGGGTCCATGCAGCACTTGTTGAGCCCAGCCAGGTTGGAGCCTTCTGCAGCTAACCTTCCCCTCATTTCTCAAGATGGAGGAAGCAATGAATAAAAAGCAAATAGCTATGATTCTCAAATGCACCACTGCACTGTCATTTATGAGTGTTAAACAGTTTTACTCCACAAGAAGCCTGGTACAAAAATCAAATATTGAAAATCTGGTCTCTGGTCTCACCCTGCATTTTCATGGCATAAGATTCACTCTCTGACCAAAATATACCATGCTTACTCAGGCAGACACTGCACTCACTTTCTTCAAATTGTATTTTAGAGAAATATGGGGGAAAAGTTTCTGTTCTTATTCTTAATTTTTCATTTTCAATCTCACTTCAAAATTTATTCATTTTTTGGCTCAGTTGAGGTCATGCAGAACAACTTCCTTATTTTCTTCAGTACTTGTTGATTTTCTCTATTTTCTCTTGTATCCCTTCATTCTACAGAAATGGCTTCCTTTTTTTTTCTTTTTTTTTTCTTTTTTTTTGGCCTTCTCTTCTTCACTTTCCTGCTTTCTCCAGTGTCATCTCTTCACATTTCCCAGTAATTCAGTGTTTTTCTCATAATTTCCTGGTTTATTTCATTCTACTCACCCTTGGAAGATGTTACCAGAAACCAATGACCAGAGAAAAATAAATGGATTAGGCAACGATTACAATATAGAAAAAAAAAATTAAAAATCAATCTCCAATCATTGTTCTGGAATTAAAATGCAGGGTGTGTATAGAAAAACCTACATATTTAGTTGTTTTTCCTTACAAATTACGTAAGAATTTAACTAGGGAAAAGCAAAGCCCTGCTCCTTTTGCACCCAGAAAAAGCTGCCCCGACAGCTCTCAGGCACAATCCCATGGCCTATCAGAGGCACAACATTCAGGCTTTCAGAGATCATAGAATCGTGGAGGGATCAAGGATGGGAAAGACCTCTAAGATCATCTAGTCTAACCATGTCCCTCAGTGATACATCAACAGTTTTCTTGAATACTTCCAGGGACAGAAACTCCATCACCTCCCTGGACAGCTTGTTCCAGTGCATTACCACTATTTCTGAGAAGAATTGTTTGCTATTACCCAAGCTGAACCTCACCTGGCACATCTTAAAGCCACCAAATCTTGTCCTGTCGCTGTTACCTTGGAGACGATCCCAATTCCCACCTCACCACAACCTCCTTTCAGGTCATTGTAAAGGGCAATAAAGTTTCCCCTGAGCCTCCTCTTCTCCAGACTGAACAATCCCAGCTCCCTCAGCTCTCCTCATAAGACCTGTGCTCCAGACCCCTTACAGCTTCATTGCCCTTCTCTAAATGGTCTCCAAGGCCTCAATGTCTTTCTTTCAGTGAGGGGCCAAAAGCTGAACACAGAACTCGAGGTGCGGTCTCACCAGAGCTGAGTACAGTAGGAGGATCACTTCCCTGCTCCTGCTGGCAGTGCTATTTCTGATACAAACCAGGATGCAATTTATATTCTTGGCCACCTGGGCACACTGCTGGCTCATATTCAGCTGGCTGTTCACTAAGATTCCCAGGTCGTTTTTCCTCCCATTCTTCTTTCCAGCCACTCTGCCCCAAGCCTGTAGTGTTGCCCTGTAGTGTTGCCTGGGGCTGTTGTGACTGAAGTGCAGGACCTGGCACTTCATCTTGTTGAATTTTAACCCATTGGCTTCAGCCCAGTGAACTAGTCTGTCCAGACTCTTCTGCAGGGCTTCCTACCATCCAAGCAGACAGACACTTCCTGCCAGTAAGCGAGCTTACTGAGGATGTACTCAGTCCTCTCATCCAGATCATCAATAAAGATATTAAACACTGCCAGGCCCAGTACTTGCCCCTGAGGAACACCACTCATGACCAGTCACCAGCTGGATTTAACTTCATTCACCACCACTGTCTGGGGCCCAGCCATCCAGCCAGTTCTTTCCCCAGTGAAGAGTACACTTGTCCAGGCCATGGGCTGCCAGCTTCTCCAGGAGAATGCCATGGGAGTCAGAGTCAAAGACTTTGCTCAAGTCTAGGCAGATCACATTCA
This sequence comes from Tympanuchus pallidicinctus, assembly GCF_026119805.1. Taxonomy (NCBI): domain Eukaryota; kingdom Metazoa; phylum Chordata; class Aves; order Galliformes; family Phasianidae; genus Tympanuchus; species Tympanuchus pallidicinctus. Next base: position 3,643,785 of record NW_026294813.1, on the reverse strand, counting down.
CAGCCTTTCCTTCATCCACCAGATGGGTCACCTGGTCATAGAAGGAGATGAGGTTGGTCACTCAGGATCTGCTTGTCATGAAACCATATTGTCTGGTGCCAGTGCCCAGGCTGTCTCACACATGCTGGATGATTGCACTCAAAATGATCTGCTCTGTGACCTTACTTGAATATCAACTGGAAGAGTTCTGTAAGCAGGCGGTCTTACAAATTACCAAAGAATCACTAGATCCACCTCAAATGTGGACACTCTGAAAAGAGGATGAGCACCCTGAATTGGTCTGGGTCATCAGGACTGCTCTGAGTGTGGCTGCAGGACAGAACCCAGCAGAGTTTGCTCAGTACTTGTTTGTAATCAGTGATTATTTTGTAGAAGTTGGAGGGACTTACGCCACTGACTTCAAGGGACCGAACCACTGCTGAGACAGGGATTGCGGAGGCAGACTCACTGCTGTATGGTAGATTCATTGCTGTTGATGATTATTTTAACTGTAGTATCATCTCCTTACTAATGTTCCAGTATTCTTAGACACATGGAATAAGACATATGACTGAAATGATATATGAGCAAGGATTGAAACATTAACATTAATGCAGCATTGCACTGCTTTAATTTCTTTTTACAAGCATGTGTTATGTTGCACATAGACAACGTGAGAAGGAAATGCTGTGTGCTAGAGTTTAACTATTTTTCTGTCATGAGGTAATGGTCTGTGTGTGGAATCAGTGTGGCATCTGGCTAAGAACTGCGTTCACGCAGTGTTGAATCCAGGCATTTATTTCCTGTGAGTAACAGAATTAAGTTTACTACGGAAATGAAATGTGGTGTCCTTAAACAGTGCTTGCACACAGCAATCTGCTGCTGCTTGGGGGCCCAAGGATTCAGCAGCGCACTTTCAATGTAGCACTATACTCACAAAGTCAGTTCGGCTTTGCTGAGCACTAACGCCCATGAGCCCACAGCATAGAGAGGATGGTGAGAAATATCTGATAGGGGCTTCCAATCAGAAAAGGTGCTGATCTGGAAGGCGGGAGGACACTCTCCACGCTGCCCTCGGAGGGGCATCGGCCCACCCTTGTGCCATCTCCTGTGCATGGGATGAGTGTAGTGTTCTGCTATCGGAAAGCACCGACACGAAGGGTTACGCTGACAGATAAAAACACAGCGACTTCGCGTTCTGAAGAACGAACGTTGTTCCAGAGGGTAGGCAGTGCCCCCAGGAGACAGAGCTGCTGGCCCTGCCACGACCCGCCAGCGATGCGCACAGCCGGCGACCCCGCCAGGCACGTTCTAGGCCGCCTCCGAGGGATCGGCACCAGCTCCGCCGAGAGCCGCACGGGAGATCGCCGAGGGCTCGAGGCGCGGGAGGGGGGCTGCGGCCCCTCTCTGGCTCCCACCCTACGAAGCCGGCGCGACGCTGACACCGCCCGCACACGCGGACCCCCGCCCCAGTCTCAGCCCCCGCCAGCGGCTCCTGGTTGCGGGGCGGGGCGGGCGCGGGTTCCGGCGGGCGCTGGATGGAAGAAGCACTCCTCCGCCGGGCACGGCCGCGCTCGCCCCCCCGCCCCCTCGCTCCCCCCCCCTCTCCCCCCCCCGCCGCCTGCGGGTAGGAGGACGGCGGGGCATGCCGCCGGCGGGGCGGTTCCGCGGGGACTGACATGCTGCTGAAGAAGGGAAGGCGCCGGCCCCTCCGCCTCTCCTCGCGGTAGCCGGGGCGATGCTGCAGGGCGCTCTCCGGGCTCTCCCGCAGGCGCCAGCTTTCCGCACACTGCCTTGAGCGGAGCGAGGCGCGCACCCTCCCCGGAGCGGCGGCGGGGAAGGCGCTGCCCGCGCACGCGGGGCCCCCTCGGCGGCGGCGATTCCGCGCAGCGGATGCGCGTGCATGAGCTCTGCACTGAGCGGGCGCAGGAAGCGCCCCCGCCCCGTCGCCTCCATCTTCCCGGGCAGCGGGACCTCGCCGCGCGGCCGCGAAGGGGAGCGGCGGGGTAGCGGCTTCGAGGGCGCCTGCCAGAACCAGCGGGCCCTGGACGACTGCAAGACGGTGGGTACCGCCGGAGGGCTTCGCTCGCGCGTTCCGCTTCTCCGCGACGCTCCGCAGCGCCGCTCCAGCCTGTTCCCCCCGTTCCCATCGGCGCGGGTGGAGCCGCGCTCCCCGCAGGGCGCTGTCCAGCTCGGGTGGTTCGGCCACGGGAGGTGAGGGGTACGAGGGGTCCGCTGAGCCGGAGCCCGCAACGCTGCCTACAGCCGGCTACTGCTTTCTGTTGGATCCGGCAGAATCTCTGCTCAGACCGAGCCTGAGCAGGTCAGCCGTCGCTTCTGTTGCATCAGTGCACACAAACCACCCTCTTGCTCTAAAAGCATGCTAAACTGGATGCAGAATTTGAAACAGCAACACTCTGTTCCTGTTGTGTGTGCTAGTGCTTGCTGTCTCCAGAGCAGGTCTCAGGTACATCCGTGTTAGTTTTGGGCCGTCACATGGCACACCATGGCATTTTTCTCCATTTGCGTTGCTCAAACTGTTGGGGTCCTGGTGCCTTCCCCCAGGCCGGTGCCATGCTTCCTGTCTCTAGCTCCCCAGCAGGCACTGGGCCCCAAAATTGCCCTTCTCTCTCATGACAGAAATAGCAAACAAATGTGTTGCTGCTACTTTGCCTGACAGATCTGAGCCTCGCTGCAGCTCTGTCCAACAGCGCTGGAAGCGTTTCTGCTAGTTCTGTGCTGCTGGGCTCTGGCACTGTTTTATTCTGATACACGAACAGTGCTGGCAGATCTCCACACCGATACTTCAAACCGGCAGCAGCCCAGAGCACCAGGGAACAAAGCTGCCACCGTGGCTCTATAAATACAACCAACAAGTGGATCCCACTGCATCCTGCCTTTCTTCTCTTTCTCGGGAGCTTAATTCAGGACGTTAAACACAAGTGCCAGCTTTGTTTCTTCACTCTTCAGCTGGTAAAATTCTGATTAGAAGTATGACATGATTTACCAATGGACTGTCAAAATGCAGTGAGATTTAGAGACAAAATGAGGGAGCACTCTCTTGTTCTGTCTTGATGCTGAAGCATCAGTGTGGTTTTATTTTCCTTGGCAGTGCTGAGGCTGCTCAGTGTGTCCTCTGTTGGGTCAGGGGATGTCAGGTGAGAACCTGCAGAATGCATCTGCCTCACCATCCTCACCGGGATGAGGATATCTTTGTTTTTTATGATGCAGAATAATTATGCTGTGACACAGTGTACTCTTCTCTGTCCGCTCACTTCTTGTGTGCTCTTAAGCTACGTAGAACAGGAGATGAGAAGAGTTGTAGTGTTTTGTCTGGGGCTTTGTTGTCGTGTGTGTTTTTGGTGAGATGAAGGCACTGTTTACCCCCTCCAAAAACAGTGAAGCCTTACAGTTTGAGAAAGCATGGCCAAAAAAAAGGGGTCCTGATACAAGTCCTTAGTCCTACTGAGTAATTGCAGTTATGAGCACAAAGAGCCAGAATGTAAAACTGCTGCAGAAGCAGCTCATTTATTTTCTCTTTCTGTGTACGGCAATCTGAGGACTGGACTTTCACATTTGGTGAAGCTGATGGATAGATTTGGGTTTTTGCCATACTTGTATGTGGGACACACCAAAATCCTGATGGTAATGATGGATGCAGTTGCTTTTGTCTGTTTCTATAATTTGGAAATGGAGGTCAAGTCAACAAAACAAATTGATACATGTTTTGTTCTAATGCTCCCTTCCACCTCCGCTACCATGCGGAGCAAATGTCCTGATGTGCTTCTCCGAGCAGACAGCAAATGCTTTGTTTCCTTAAAATACCATTCCACACAGGCAGTCAGTGGAACTGAGCAGCCATGGTCTGTCCCTCACTGTGAACCTACTTGGGCATCCAGCAGCATCCTGATGTGTCTGCTGGGTATCAGATAGCTGAGGAAAGGTCAAAATGCTTGTTTACCTTTTTACCTGCTTTTTGCTCCCATGCTGGGAAAGGTGTTTTCCAGAATCCTGGATTGGAAGTGCCTGTCCAGTGCACCTCACCCAACAGTGATTCCCAATCAATTTCAGGTCTCAAATGTGGGTTAGAGCCCGGTGACAGAATGGAATTCATTACAAAATTAGCAAAATCCCTAGTGTAAAAGCAAGCATTGCATTCCAATCCCTAAGTGTGCCATTAATCAAAAAGCAAGAGGAACAGAGACAGTCATTTCTGGAGATGTTTTCATCTCTTACTGATCGCAAAAAAACAACCTACTAGCAAAGCAGCTGTTTGTCGGGGATTGTTTTTTTGTGCGTTTGTTTTTTTGTTTGTTTGTTTTTGTTTTGTTTTGTTTTGTTTTTTTGTCTGCTTCGTGTTTAAGACTAGTAACTCACACTTGCAGAGATTAGAAGCACAAACAGCACTTTCCTGCAGATGAGCGTTTGTAGCAGACAAGAGGCAGCTGGCAGGGAGTCCGTCATCATTTGCTAAATCTTAGGCACTTTATCTCATGTGCCGAGAGACTGGGAGCAGCAGGAGCAGGCTTGAGTTTGGATATGTGTTTATAAAAACACAGCTGTTTTTGTCATTGTCACTCATTGTCTCACCTAAGCACATCGTCTGTTTTTCAGCTCGTCCAGGATTTCAATACCCAGGTGGCCCTGTACCGGGAGCTGGTGATTTCCATTGGGGATGTCTCTGTCACCTGCCCATCTCTGCATGCAGAAATGCACAAAACCCGGACCCAAGGATGTGAGATGGCCTATCAGGCTCACCAGAAGCTAGCAGCAATTTCTGGGTAGGAGCCTATTCATGTTAAAGTTGTACTCTCTTGCACATCTCTGCTAAATATTCCATGGAGGAGACTTTCATCAACAGCACTGACTTGTGTTTCTGTCTTAGGGTAGAGATGTATGACCACAAATTCTACCAAATGCTTATATCCCTGTTGTAGTGCAATTTGGTATCAAATCCCAGTCCCATGACAGAGGTGATATCTCACTGATTTTGTGTGATACTTTTACGTAAGTGAGGAGGATTTTTCCCTGTATCACCAGACAGCTTAAAAAGATGAAGGAAGAAGCCTTGATGTTTAACACTGATGTAGCAACCAGTGCCTTCTCCGGCCTTCACTGGGTATACCTGAGGAGTCAGAAACAAGTAACAGTGCTAGTAGGAACTTGACAAAATTAGGGGAAAAAAGAATCAGGTGAAAATTATGTGAGGGACGATTACAAAGTTTGGCTGCTGTGAAGCTTGTGTTTACTTTCTGCATGTTTTTAAAATCATCTGTGTTGAAATAAGGATTGAAGCTTTCCCAGCATGTATTTTTTTAAATTTATTCTCTCATCGACTTTGTGTATTACGACATAAGCACTCCTTTCCATGGTGACAGAATGTATCATCATGTATCATCGCCTACTTCAGACTGCGCCACAGGAAAGACAAGCAGAGATAGAATAACTGCCTTTCAAAAGTGAATTGATGTTTTCACGAAGGCCAATTTTTTGTGGGTCACACAGCAGATGACAGGGATGTGACATTAACACACTCACTCCCGAGCCTTGTCTCTCTGACCAAGCCGTGTCAGTTTCCTGCTCCCACCTTACCCAACATAAATCATTATGAAATTTTTATTTTCAGCAGCTCTGCCCGGTCCTCAAGGAATTTCTTTCATCAATTATATGGGAAAGCTGTCACAGATTTAGTGAATAGAGAAGACCACTGTAGCAAACATGGAAAAAAACATCGGTCATTTTAGTAGAACTGTTGATCTGTTCAGAAGCAATTTTTTGTGCATAATCTCCTGTGCTGATATTACAAATTCTGATTTGCTCCTGGAACACAACAGATGTTTTTAAGTTACTAAAGTCTGGGAGAGTTAATTAAAAAAAAAAAAAAAGACAAAGCATGCAGTAACCAGCACACAGTAACTCAACAACTGTAACACTGAGAACATGAAAACAAGCAAACAGTAATGAAATGGATTTTGTGTACTTTCAGACTCAATAGAGAGATAAACAAAACATACATTTGAATAGCAGAACATAGGTTGGATTTTTTCTTTTTATTTTTTGTGTTGAAGAAAAATGTAAATGCAGACTCATTTTAAAACAGAGAGTTTCTTTAAGTAATCATTTCACAGTTGGGAGTCTGTCATATACACAAAGATGTCCTGAAGGTTGAGCAGTTGTTACGAGAATGACATTTAGCTAATCTAAAACTATTTTAAATAACTGTGATAATAACGTGATATCCATAACAACTGGTAGGTGTTAGAAACCCTCTGGAAATGACTTGTTCAGTTTGACAGACATTTTACAAGATGTGCTTCACAACGTCACCCTCCTACAGCTGAGGAAAGGCATATGAGCCAGCTCCACTTGTGTGGCATGTCTGTGAGGAAAGACGGGAGGTGAAGGCAGGGACTCTGTGCAGAACACAAATGGAAGGAGAGGAGTAGTAAATAGAGGTGCAGTCTGTAATTCAGATTGCAGAGCGATGTTGTGTGTATGGCATAGGATCTAGAACTTAATTTAGTGAGAAGAAAATATAATGAGAAGAAAAATATTTAAGGACAGGAATGTATTAAATCAGCTACAATATCCAACAGTCAGGAGGGCAGTGTGCTGTTCTGAAGTCACTGATAGTCAGCAGGTGGGACAAAGGTTCATTTGGTTTGCTACTTTAATTTAAAATGAGCAGCCCTGTGCTCTGCAAACTTCCAGATAACACAGCTGATTCCATCTTCCAAAGCTTGTTCAAGATAACGATCCTTGCCTATTGCTTTCCTAGCCAGAGATAATTATAACAGTTAACTAATTGTGTTACTGGCTTTAAGATTTCATTACATATCGGCATTCAATCAGTAACATCCTTTTTGTCCATTAGTGATATGAGCTATTGCAGGGCACCGGAGTTTCTTTCAAGAAGTTGACTTCACTTTATTAGATAACATTAAAGAAAAAAATGCTGAGGTGGAGATGGTACATTAGAAACTGCATGGGATAGAAGTCAAGAGAAAGAAAAAGCTTTGGCTTTGGGTACATCAGTACATCAGAGAGAGGTGTAATGTGAACAAGAGAAGATGCCCATTGTAGCTGTAACAGGTGTATACACTTATATACTGTCATCTAGGCACATGGAACAAGTGAAAGCTGTACTTACATTTTAAAAACTAGGAGAAAGGAAAGCAAAGGAGAGAATGATAAAGGTAAGAAAGTAGTGAGGAAACACAAAATGTTAAGAGACTGGACTAAGTTGGAGCATATCACCCAATGTGGTCCAAATCTGACAGCAGCCAGAAGCAGAGATTTAAGGGAAATATATATACATATATATGAAAAGCAGATTGTACATGGAGCATTGCTTTCCCTTGTATACTTGCCACTTCCTAGTCAGTAGTTTAGGAATCTCGTGAGTCAGAGGCTGCATCTGAGCAATTAATACCTGACCAATACAAGCTCACAGCAGATTTCAGAATTTGTATACATATGAGGGTCTTCTACTTGGAAAATGCTGAGGATAATATACACTGTGATGTGTTTAAAAACATTACAGATGAATTAATTAAAGTTAAGTTTATCAAGAAAGGAAACTTCAAATTCCATCTTTGGCTTTATAGCCCTCATCACATGCTCTTCTTGAAGATGCATACATTCTGATGTTGAAGAGGGGTCAAATTTTCCCAAAGAGTTTACCTGAGTTTACCTGAGTTTACCAACATTATGACTTTCAGGGAACAAAGATTAGAAATAGAAATCAATTGAATGAAAATATTCTAGTTCTGGCTAATAACCTTATAGGAGTTAAAGTTAAAGCTCTTCTCTCAGTACTTCTTCCAGGACTTCAGGTCAGTTCTTGCTTAAAGTAATCCTAATTCATATGAAAAATTCTTTTTTATTATTAATGCTATCTTCTGAGGGCTGTGATCAAGCTCTGATTCTTTCACTGCATTTTCTACCATTATAAATTAAGTATCTTGTCTGAATTACATTATGCATCTTGTAGTATCAGAAGTTATGGTGAAACTCAGAGGAGGTAAAGCAGCAAGAAAATGGATCAGTATTTTTTTCTAAACAAAAGGAAACTGTTTGGAACAAGAGGGAGAAGGAAAAAAATGTGCAAACCTCTATTTTGGAATCTTTTTTTTTTTTGGCTGGTAAATACTTTGATGGTATTTTAGATCAGAATTTGTCAAAAGTTTGAGATGGGAATAGAAATATAACTCAGAACTGCATTTTAAGGCACAGATCCACGCAAGCGTAGAGACTTTTTAAAATGTTCCTTTCATATTCTGAAGCACTTGATATGCTTACATAATGCAAGTATTTCTGGGTGCACTTGGCACACTGAAACTAAAACTGATCGTTTCTCTCTGATAATCTGATATAAATGTTGACAGTGGCTTTTTCTTGGATGAAATAGAAGCCACACATCTGTGCTTTGAGAGGATTGTGCAGCAGGTCCTCCTGGACGCTGTGCTACATGCAAGATGATGAGGTGATCCAAGACAGCCAGTACAGCATCACCAAGGAGAGATTGTGCCTGACCAATCTGGTGTCCTTCTATGATGGAGTGATGGTATTTGTGGACAAAAGAAGAGCAACTGATGTCATGTACCTATATTTGTGCAAGGCTTTTGATGTGATTCCACTCCACATCCATATTTCTAAATTGGAGAGATATAAATTTGAAGGCTGGATTTCTTGGTGTATAAAAAATTGGTTGAATGATTGCAGCCAGAGAGTTGTGGTCCAAGGCTATATAGTTCCAGCTGAATACTGGTGATAAGTGGTTTCGCCAGGGGTCCATCATGAGACCAATGCTCTTTAACATCTTTAAACGTCTTTATTGCTGACGCAGGCAGTGAGATTGAGTGCACCCTCAGCAAGTTTGCTAATGACACCAAGATGAGTTGTGCTTGAGATGGTAGGACAGAAGGAAGGGGTGCCATTAAGGGTGACCAGGAAAGGCATGAAAAGGGCCCATGTGAAGCTAATGAAGTTCAAAAAGATCAAGTTCAATAAATTGAGATTGGGTCATAGGAATCCCAAATACATGGTACAGACAGAGCACTCCTTGAAAGCAGTCTCACAATGAAGGATTTTTGGGTTTTGGTGGATGAAAATCTTGATGCAAGCCAGGAATGTGTGTCTGCAGCCCAGGCCAGCTGCATCCTGAGCTGCGTCAAAAGAGGGGAGGACAGCGGGTCCAGGGAGGGGATTGTTCCTCTCTGCTCTGCCCTCATGAGAGCCTGTGTGGAGTTCTGCATCCAGGCCTGGTGTCCTTAGCAGAAGAAAGAATGTGGAGCTATTGGAACAAGTTCAGAAGAGGGTCATAAGGATGATCAGGAGGCTGGAGCACCTCTTCTGTGAAGACAGGCTGAGGGAGCTGGGCTTCTTCAGTCTGGAGAAGAAAAGGCTCCAGGAAGACGTTCCACTTCTTAAAAGTAATAATCAGAACTCAGTGAACATGGTCCTTAGTGACTTGCTGCAGTGAGTTTAAGCAGGGAGGGGGACTAGATGGCCTCTTTATGCCCTCTCAGCCTGTGACAAAAGTCGCAGTAAATCTCCTCAGAATTTACATTGATGTGTTTCTGTTACTTTTACAATACAGTTGTTACATGTAGCTCCCCCTGAGTTCATGTGAAGTTGAGGTAGCAGACTTAAAAAACATCCTGATGGCATTCCTGTCTTTCCTGCAACACATAGAAATGCTTCCGTAGTGTTGCTTTAGTAGTTTCATTTCATTTCCACTTTTGTTTTCTTATACAGTCTATCCTAGATTTCTGATGCTTTCCTTAGGCATTAGGGGGCAGGTTCTCAGACATAATTATTATTAGATCAGTTCCTAAGGTTGTGTTCAGACAATTGTTGACACCCACCTCTAGCTATGTTTTTATTAGAACGTCTGAATTTTTCCTAAATAATCAAGCTTTAACATGATTGTCTGCTTACTAAGGCACACGTGCAAACAAAAAAGGTCTGCTCCAAATTATTCTGGAAATCAAGAGAAAAAGAGAACAGGCTTATAAGTTCATGACAGCTGTATTAAGGACAGACATAATAGAAACCATGTGAACTGTTTAACTGAAGATGTTAAAGAAAGCACTGCTGACAGGCAGTATAGCTCAGCAGAAGCAGAACATGGCAACACTCAGCTCAACAAGGAAGAATTTTATAATCATGAATCAAAAACAAGGCAATGTTAGCGGACAGAGAAACAAACTAGGGCTCACCCAAGCCAGGTATCAAACATGCAACATATATGGAAAGCTTTGCCCTCCCCAGCTATGTTTACAATCGCTGCTGCTGAACTCCCTCTCTAACTGTGTGGCAGAGATAAATGCTGATCTCTGGAGATCTGAATTAAAAGCACTGCTCCTGTGTTCTTCCTCCATTACAGTTAAGTGTTCTGACAGCCAAATGAAAAGTTAGGGGTAAAAGTAAATGCTTCGGGAAGGTTGCACTGTGATAACAGGAGTATGACCTGTTGGAAGTATACTTGAGTATTAAAAAAAATGTGATGGCTGGTATGAAAACAAAATTGGGAATGTTTGGGGAAGGATGCTCAGATATGGACATAGAGTGAATTTGCTCTTTGCAGGCAAACAAGTGAGTGGCAAGTACGCAATAGTTTGCTCCTCTCCCAGAAGGCTAAGACTCACTGACACTGCTCTCACCACATTCAAAATGTCTCTAAGTTTACAACAAACCCTGTGCACCTAAAATAATGGAAAGACATTGAAAAACTAAGGCAATTTTCTATAGAACTGAGTTTCTGGATTCTCTTGTTGAGAATAAAATGTTTACTCAATTTAAGTAGCAAGAAGAAAAAGAAAACATTTAAATCAGATACCTTGAGTTCTAATAGGGAAATTTTTGAAAGCAAATAATGGAGAAGAATACATGAATACTTACTAAAACTAGGGTTCTCAAAATAGCTAACCTCCACAGCCTCAGTTTTCCTTTGTATCTTTGTCTTCGGAGCAGTGCATAGGCAATGCAGGCTTCAATAGACAAAGTGTTAATATGTCCCTTTACAGATCTGCCTTTCATAACTGTGGGCCAGATTCAGACAAGGGCAGACGTACATAAAATTTCATTTATCATTTAGTTCCCTGTGCAGAACAACAATTTTGGAAAACCTGAAAGTTCTATATCTGCAGTGACACAAAGTCATGCTATTTTGACAAAGTGGAAGGGGAGCTTAGCACCTTTCTTAAGAGCAGGCCTAAACAGCAGGCAGAAGTGGAGCACTCTTCCTTGTCCAAGTTCTGACAAAGATTGATCTCATAGGCATTAACAGAACGTCCTCAGAACACACTGACAATTTTGGGCTCCTGACAGAACACAGAGACAGCTACCACTTTCTTTTAAAGCAAAGCTGAAGTTGAGTTAACTTACTTTCATATCGCTTGCTCTTGTCTCAGAACAACACCCAGACTTCCAGGCTACTGCCAATAGAAATGGTAGGGGAAGGCAGGACAGACATCGTCTTCATCACTTGTTTATTTGCAGATAGGCAGGAACAGAGCCCTGTACCTTTTCCCTTGTAGAGTGACCTGAAACAGGTAACTGCAGGGCAAGGAGGGCACACTGCCATCACTTGCCCAGCTGAGATGATGCTCCATGGAGTGATGTGGTGCGGAGGCTTGACTCTACTTCTGCTTCAAGTGGTGCCAGTGTGGGTAAACACTGCAACCTATTTAAGGAAATGCCTTGGTAGTGATGTGAGTCTGCATTCTAGTCCTTGCTACTATGATTCTTCTGTCTTTTAGGCACATAAAACACAGCAAAGTGCAGAGGAGCAGAGTGCCAAGTGGTTTTTTAGCAGTTTGATTTTAACTCTTTACCTACTCAGAGCCTTGGTCTAGGACTGGAGCAGGCTGCAGGTTAAGGTTGGTTTGCTTTCCATTTTATGTGACTTCCACATTCAGCACTCCATTCTACAGGTTGGAACAAAATTCCAAAAAGTGAGATTCTGCCATATTTTAAGTTCTCCACTAGCACACTCACCTGTGTCATGCACATGCAGCATTCCACTACATCTAACTCAGGAGTAATGGAGCATCCAGCTGTCTATATGCTCTGTTTCATGATAATTAAATATTTGAAACCATTATCAAGGCATTAAGTCTCATCTGATCTTAGCATCAAATCAAGCATTCCTTAACCAGGAATCATTCAAGTACTGTCAATTAAATAATGTGCAAATTCATGTTTTAAAATTAAACATATACTGAAGTGTTCCCACTTTTATATCTACCTACTATCACCGAATGCTATTTCCTATTTGCAAATCTACATTTAGATTTTCTACATCATTTTTATCTATAGGAGAAAGAATACATTTTCTACTTACACATGAACAATTAATTCTGTGTAGTTCTTTCTTTCCCCTCCTTTGTTTTATTTTTTACCTCATAATTCTTTTCTTTATTATGAAAACTTTCTGGATGAACAACATTTCTTGCCTGTGGATTTGTCATGAGAACTCAAATGCTGTCATGTTGCAATCAAAACTGTTGAAGGAGCTGCCTTCTTGTAACAGAATAAAACAAGTTTGCATTTAGTGAATGAGCAAAGAAAAACAAGTGCTTCGTATCTCTGTCATGGTAGGAGTGATGGTTGCAAATGAACTGTTGGTAACTTTGCCATCATGGGGAATGGCTAAATGGCAGAATGCTAAAATATGCACTGTTTATACAGCAACCTCCAATTACTTCCACAAGTTCTGGGCGTTTAATTTATCTGCAGACCTACCAAAACAGTGTACATATGGCCTTGCTATTCATTTCGCATCTTTCAATTGGAAATTACTAGTGCATCTGTGCAACAGTTAATGCAGAATACTGGATGCCCAAGGAAGACTTTGCAGAGGCATCTCCAAGCAGAAATTGTCATTTCAGAGTGGCAAAAATATAATACCGATTTGCAAAGTGAAATAGAGACTGAAGCAGGATTAAAAAATTTGAAGTGAAAAAAATACGAAGCTCCTTATGCTATAATACTGCTTCCTGAACACATTTTAGCAACAGATGGTTTTAAAAAAAAATCTCCTTATATAAATTTAAACCTTCTAGGAAGCTTTTTTTTCTTTTTTTCTTTTTTTTTTGACACATTCAGGCTTTCTCAGTCTCTCAGCTGTGATTTTTGACTTAACTGCTTGTACAGATTGGCTCTGTAAAATACTTCTATTATACTACAATTTCTCTTTGAAATGAAAGACTTTTATTTGTATTCAGAGCACTTCTAGAAGCACTTGATGTATACAGAATCTCAAATGTTACCTTACTCTGAGCAGCTTGGTAATAATCTGCTTGATGGACTGGATTTCTTTCAGTTTACACTGCTTCCAGTGCATCAGTCATATTGTGGAGCTAATAAAATATTTTCTCTTTGTTCTCAATGGCCCTTGGACTTTTTTTTTTTTTTTTTTTTTTTTTAGGAAATATGGAAACACTGAAATTTGTGTTACAAATAGATAACATAACGTAAGTTATCCAGGCCATACAAGTGCTTTGTAGAATGTAGAAAAAAATTATTTTTTAAATTTATATTCAAAGTAGTTACTAGAGATGGAGAAAAAGGAGAATAGAAGTGTCGTAATTCAAAGCAGTCATCTGGCTTCGTGTCCTGTGGATGGACAACAGCAGATGGCATCACTTGCCTGAGGTAGAGTTCCTTCTAACCCCATATGGTAGTGGTTTATTATGACTTAGATCTTACAGCACCAAATACCCAAAGCACTGTGTTCATTTTCAAGCCTATCTGGGAGATTTCACCCATTTGGGAAAATGCGATTGGCATCTGCACTAATCAGAAACAAAAATCATAAACCTCAAGAGATACTTGTTTTAATTGTTGTCAAAGGTTCAAGCAATCCCCAACTATTAAGTGAGTGTAGGAATGAATTCTTAGTATTTAAGTTTTGCAGACTTTTGAAAGATAAAGTTTATAATGCTTCATAATGAGTAGCAAGTCATTAAGGAACATTTTAAAGACATTAACATTAACATTAAGGAACTTTCAAAGCTTCAAATCAGAGGAAGAATCCACAGACATCATGAGTTTCAACTATCTAGATGACTAGATCTTATTGGTCTCTCCAACCTTAATGATTCTATGATTCTGAAGTTGTAAGAGTCCATATGGTGGTAGATTTGGTTTGAGCCTGTTGGCTGGTACAGACCTGTCTGTGCTCTCACTACTGTTCTATTACAGAAACTAATCTGAGAATAACTTGCAGATGCTGACAAGGCTTAATTGAAATTTCTTTGGAAAACAAAAAAATTTCTGCCCATTCAGCTGATCTGACTGTGTCCTTTTAGGTTATCACAGATGTTTTCTGGAAAGTCTGTGCTATAGTCTGGATTTATGTATTATATAGAGTGTCTGCTATTTAATTTGAGATAGTGAGACATTGAGTCGAATTGTTGGTCCAGATCATACTAGAGTTAGGCAAGGCTGACTTGTGAGCTCACCTAAAGATTGCTTTTATCTAACTCAATACTGCTCCTCCTCAGTGAGGTGCCTGATAAAAAGGTAAACATTAGGACAACACTTTTTCACTTTCCATGTTCACCTACATTCCTTCACTACAGAATCCTCAGCCCATTCCCTAAAAGGTGTATGGCAAAGGATGAGAGCTACTGGATTATAAGCATTGCAGAACAGTTCTTTCTCTGCAGCTTCTTTCTCTTCCCACTTTTCCTTTTCTCCAGTTTGGGCTCCTCCAAGGGCTGCAATCCTATTAGAAAAATCTGCAGCAGTGTGAGCTCTGCCCTGGTGGCAGTTCCTGCAGAAACATCCATCTGCTCTATCATGGAATCCTCCATGGAGTGCAGGATACATTTGCTCTGGTGGAGTCCTCTCCGCAGGCTGTAGGAATGTCTGTTCTGCCATAGACAACCTCCTCCTTCTGCTTTCTCTGACCTTGATGTTCTTTTGTTTCTCACTCTTTTTCTTCTCTCCTATCTCTCTGTGGTGTGTTCTGCCCCATTTGAAGCAAGTTTTCAAGGAGGTACTACACACGTGACTGATGGGCTCAGCAATGTCCTGCAGTGGAACTGTTGTGATGCTGGCTGGGCTTGACTGTGTCCCATACAGAATAGCCCATTATCATCACCCACATAAGCCAACCTGCAGCCCCCAAAATCTTGTCACTTCTGTCTAATACAGCTGATCTTACCTACGCAAGGATACAGTGGAGTAACTTTGAATAAAATTTCATATAATAGTGCTGCTTTGCTTAAGTTCAAGAAGTTCTATTGAATGATCATTAACAGTTTGTCTCCAGGTGGAAAAGTTTGGATAGACCTGTGATAATTTACTTCTCATTGATATCCAAGTTGACTTGATAGCAGCCTTTCAGTGTATAAAGAGGAGCTACAGGAAAGAAGGGAACGGATTCTTTAGCAGGATCTGTGGTGATAGGACAAGAGGAAATGTTTTCAGACTTAAAGAGGGTCGTGCATATTTAGGTTGAATATAAGGAAAAAGTCTTTTAGAGTGAGAGTGGTGAGGCACTGGGAGAGGTTGCCCAGTGATGTGTTGCAAATTCCTGGAGACTTTCAAGGCCAGCCTGTGGGTGTCCCTGTTCATTGCAGTGGAGTTGGTCTAGATGACTTCCAAAGATCCCTTCCAGCTTTTAAAGATTCCAGAATTCTACTTAGACAACAAAATTCACTCTGAAAGAATACTGAATCACTGAATTCCTCCATGTAGAGGAATTTAGCCCTGCAGAGAAGGACGCAGGAGTCCTGGTGGAGTCCTGAACATGAGCCAGCAGTGTGCTCTTGCAGCTCAGAAGGCCAATGGTATCCTGGGCTCTGTCAGAAGAGGGGTGGCAAGCAGGGGCATGGAGGTGATTGTTCCTCTATCAGCCCTCAAGAGGTTTCCTCTGTAGTACTACATCCAGACCAGCGGCTCCCAGTACAGGAAAGATTTGGAGCTGATGGAGGGCCATGAAAAGGGCTGGGACACTTCCCCTGTGAAGACAGGCTGAGGGAGCTGGGCTTGTTCAGCCTGGTGAAGAGAAGGCTGTGACAAGACCTCATTTCAGTCTTCCAGTATCTAAGAGGGGATTATAAAAAGGAGGGGAATCAACTTTTTACAAGGGTACACAGTGATAGGATGAGGAAGAATGGTTTTGAGGTCAAGAAGAGAAGGTTTAGATTAGATGTCGGGGGAAATTAATCACAGAGAGAGAACTAAGGTGTTGGAACAGGCTGCCCAGAGAGATTGTGGATATCCCATCTCTGCAGGCATTCAAGGCCAGGTTGGATGGAGCCCTGGATAGTACAAGATCTGGAGGTTGGTGGCCCTGTTTGTGGCAGGAGGATTGGAACATGATAATCCTTAAGGTCCCTTCCAACCCAAGCCATTCTGTGATTCTGTAATTCTATGTGGAAAAAATGGCACCCATTAACATTCACTGATGTTTGTTGAATGCCCCTGGAGACCAACACTGAATATGAGAACAGTGAGGTGGTCGATGGTGCATTTCAGCAGTGTGACAGTGACAGTGGGTCACGTCCATCGGTGAACATTTTTATGAGTGCAGCATTTTGGCTTTTCTTCAGCTCTGGTGAAAATGCACAACTAGCGGTGGTGACTATGTTATAGAATAGTGTTTTGTAGCTGAAAATTTGCTTTAAACAATAGTGTTATTATGCTCTTTGTATTAGTTGGAGTTTCCAGGGAAATAAATAGTAAATAACCTACATACATGGAGAGTTCTTAACAAGCATTTGATACATACTTGTTCTCTTGCTAACATAAAGTCAGTGATGTGCAAAAATCATAATCTTAAAGAGCAATGCTTAAATTCATTTTAAAGGCAAAGTTGCTGAATCTGTGGTAATAATTTCATACAGTGAATTTTCAAAAGAATTTTAGAATTTCAAGTAGAAAAAAAAAAAGAAGTAGAAGACTTCAAAAAAAATAAATAACTTTCAATTTTTCCATGGGGAATATTTTGAAGTGAGAGGGTGAACCACATAGACCAGAGCATTCATGGCTGTTGGTGTATAAGATAATTTCTATGGAAGTCAGAAAGTTTCTCTTGAATTAATTTTTTAAAAAAGGATATTTCCTACTGATACTGTTCTGGCTAAACTACTTGGGCTTAGAAACATCTAAACTTCTGTACATTTTGGAGCTAGAAATGTCTTTGATGTGACATAAAGCACTGAGTCTTTGCTTTACTTGTACTACCATATAACCAGAACAAATCCCACAGATTTTCACTTTTCCAGCTAGCCAAGATCTGACCACGTATCTTCTTTCACTGAAAAAGCAATTAAGGGAGTTCTTGCTTCAAAACAACCATTTAATAAAAACAACATATCAACTATTTATAGGTGTACTAGCAAGAGCTAGCCTTGTCCTCCCTCTGATTGGCTGAGGTGCTGTGCAGTGCTTGCATCACATTATTGCAGCACATTAGTAGAACAAAAAAACAACATATGATACTGAAACTGACAGCAATGTGCATGAAATACATGTATTTCAGAAGAAAAAAAATAACAACCCCAGCAGACGGGAGGAACATAAAGAAGAGTGTTTTCTCAAAATCTGCACAAAGGCAAACGCGCTCGATTGACTTTTCTACTTATATTCAAAAGCATGAATGGCTGTGTTATAAGCAAGTAAATGACATGCTTAAGACCGAAAAGCAGAGGCAGGTTCACTTGCACCTGAATTATAATCAGAAGGGCCTCTGGCTTCTTGCCCTCAGTATCCAAAGAAATTAAGCATTTCTTCTCTGCGGCATTTGTCACACCTCTTGTTCCAGAAGAACCGTGATCTCTGAGGTTGATCTTATGGCATTTTTTGCAGCTGCTCTGTATTTGTAAGCTGCAGTGTCTATGATGCTAAATTAGAAGGCAGTCTATGCTCTCTATCCAGGAATATTTGTGGAAAATGATTTCGCATAACTTACTTCCCGTACCCATAGTTTTATGGAAGTACATGTGGGCCATCAGGCAGATGCCATCAATTCATTTTCACTTCTGATTTGCCAAAGGCTTGTTTTCTTTTAAGTGATGTGATACAACCAGAATGCGTGTTGCTTGTTGTAGATGCAGATAGCTCATCTCACTGCACTCTTCCACTACTGTTGCTGCTCATTAAAATGACGCTCTGCCTGGTAGTTAAGCATGTCCTTTGTCGACATGCTTTCCCTTTCCCAAAAGGTACATCAGATGCTTTTGATAATTTAGCTTTTTTTCTTTGTTTTAACAGATAATGCATTCACGTGCATTTTTAAATGTTGTTGACATTCCTACCAGTACAGTACTTCTCTGCAGCATGCCACATGCTCTGCTGTGTGACTAAAGGCTTGAAGTTAAATTCGGATTTAGAGCAGAAGCTCTGTTTGGTTCTAGCAGCCTTAAATTTTACTAATTTCAAAGGAACTGCGAATGCTGTGCATCAGCAGCAATTCAGAAAAGCTTGAAAGTGTTTTCCAATTCTAATAAATGTTTTGGCTGTAGAGTAAAATCGTCTGTCAAACATTTTGAAAACAAAAAAATAAAATGTTTCTTTGGAGTTGAAAACAGAAAGAATTTTCATTCTTCACCTTTTTCTCTACCTTCCCTCCCTTTGAGGAGAAACCTTTCAAATATGTGTTCTTGTACCTTAAAATGCTTGCTCAGTGGCGCATTCACCTTTCCTACAAGCGGTAGGAAATATAACGGTTGGCATGAGAGCTCCCTCTGGAGGTTTTACTTTAATATCAGCTTAGGAAAACAAACATTCCACTTCTTCACAGTGACTTCACAAGCACATTCAGCTGAATAGCTTTACCGAAGTATGAAAGCCAGGGTTTGATTGGAAGAAAAACATCAATTTTGCCAGTGGTCAAAATGTAAAAGAAATATAACAATATCATGCATCTATTTCCGTTATATTTACAAAACGATGCTTGTAATTTGAATAGTAACCTAACGAGCCACATAAATGAAGGTACTGGTTTGTAAACAAACGAATTAGCATTTCCTTTTTTTCCTTTTAATGCTTGTTGGTACCAGAGCTGTCAGATTGCAGAGGTGTGGCTATCATAATAACTTGAATTTCTCAGAGTTCTGTGCTACGGCATCCTGGTGGTATTGCATTCATGTGATAACTGAGAAATTCCCGGAGTTTTCTGAGACAATCAGCAGGTTTTTGTACATCTAGTCAGTAATCCAACAGACCTCAGAAAGGGAAGTATGGCTGTTTAGAGTGATAAGGTAGCCATATTGCTTTCCTTCATACAGAGCCTTTATTATTAGGAAGAATTCCACCCCTCCCCTCCGCCCCAAAAAGGAGCAACTAGCTTTCTGTGAAAGAACCGGTGCTCTAGTTCCATCTAAAAATTAAAGACAACAGTTTTCTAGAGAAGACTGGGTTGGAGTGAAGCCTGCTTAGTTATTAAACTATAGGCCTTATAGCCTATAAGCCTATAAGCCTATAAGCTTATACGTGCCTTACCCTACATGCAAAATACTTTCTTGGGCAGATTTCCAAGACAGGTGTGTTGGAACTTCACCGACAAGTCAACAGACTGTCTCTGGGCAGAAGCTTTCCATATGGTTTCCTTTGGTTCCTCCCCACAGGAGCCATTCCCTCTGTTGATCCTGGCAGGGAGCATTGCTACCCTCTCAGGGAAAGTAGTTCCAGAAAGCCACAGCCTGTGCAAATGCAGTGTAAAGGCTATCAGTACCTGTTTGTCTTACCTGAGAATACGGGGAGAAGCCAACACTTTCCGTTGTGTGCACAGGAAGTGAGCATAATTCCTGTTCTTGTGACAGCTGTGCTTGGTGCCAGTGGTGAGGCTTCTGGCTCGTGGACAGGTGCTCAGTGCTGCGCAAGTTCTTGCACAGATATTGTGCTATTATGAGATTTCTTTTGAACATTTAAGTGGTCTTCATCAAGAAACCAGCCTGACCGACTGACACTGAAGAGGGAGTAATAGTGAGTTTTGGGGTAATAGTACAGTTTTGTATGGAAATGCCAACGTATGTAAATTCCAGTTGGCATCTGTATTCATCTATACCCAGTATTCTAAAAATTATGTCCCCTGTTCAACATTTCTCACAACTTGAACATAGAGGAGTAGAAGATTACTGAGGTGAAATTGATGATAGTTTAGAAGGCCATTTTAAGCTCACAACACAAAACATATATCAGGGATTATAAAAGAAATCTTTATGTGAGTTGGCGTCTGAGCATGTGGCTTTCAGAGTTGAAAATGAGGCTTACATCCATGCAAAGGAGAAAATAGTTGGGTTGGGAATGAATGGAACGCTTATGATCAGCACTGCAGCTGAACGCTTATTAACCAGTTTGAGACTGTTAGTGAGGGCAGTGGCCTAGAAATATTTTAGAATATTTTTCTCGGGTTTCACTCCTGTTCCTCTGATTTGCAAGTGGGAGAAGGATTTTGCCAGCAGTTTGATTACAGGCGCTCCATGCTCTTGAAAAAAAAAAAAAAAAGAAGGGATCTGAAAATGAGGGGTGCTTCAAGTTTGTATGCTTATGCTATTCAGAAATTTGAGTTTACAGAAGAATATTTCAAATGTACAACAACAAAATGACAATCAAAATGCCTATTAACATGTCTCCCAATTACTGTTACAGCTCATCTGTAAACAGGAAGCCACTGATAAAGTCAAACTGATTTACAAGCCAATCTTCTTGTATATAATTGCTAGTTTCTTAGTGTGCACAACTGAAAATTCTGCCAGTAAGGCTGAAGACGTTTTAAAGAAAAGCGGCAACCATTTGTGATTCAGAGGAATTCATAGCAGTATAAGAGACATGCTGTATTCTTATCCATATGCTCAAGCCCTCAATCTCATGCCCAGTGATAAGGGTAAATCCAAACGTTCTTTGAACACCTCCAGGGTCGGTGACTCCACCACCTCCCTCGGCAGCCCATTCCAGTGCCTGACCACTCTTTCAGAGAAGCAGTATTTCCTTACATCCAGCCTGAGTCTCCCCTGGCGCAGCTTGAAGCCATTCCCTCTGGTCCTATCACCAGTTACACGAGAGAAGATGCCACCCCCAGCTCACTACAGCCTCCCTTCAGGAAGTTATAGAGAGCAGTAAGGTCTCCCCTGAGCCTCCTCTTCTCCAGGCTGAACAACCCCAGCTCCTTCAGCCTCTCCTCATAAGCTCTGAGCTCCAGACCCCTCACAGCTTTGTCGCCCTTCTTTGAACCCGCTCCAGGGCCCCACTGTCTTTTTTGCAGTGAGGGGCCAAAGTCTTGTAATTTTCCATACTTCTGGTAGTGATAATCTTGTGATTAAAGAATACTTGTTTTCAGAAGAAATAGGTGGGTTTTGGTTCCATCAGATAAGAGAGAAGAGTGTGTTTGTTGACCTGTGTCTACTTACGAAAGTGCTTTTGTCACTGAACGGAAAAAGGTCCTCGTTGACACTTGTGGTGGCTTTATTTTGCATAGGTTCCACTTCACACAGAGAACATTATGAGGAAATGCCCTGCAGGTGGAACACGCAAATCAATGCCTCGCTTGTCCATTACTAGTTGTTTAAGTGCTCATGTCTAGCGTTGAAAATCCTTCTCAGAAAGATAAGTTTAGGCATTCAGGAAATTCAGACACTTGAACACGCTTCTCTTTGTATTTTGCCTCTCAAGGGGTTCAGTTATTAGGGGAAATGAGCAGTATTTTGAGCAGCTAAATTTTGGATCTGGATGTTGATTATGGCAAGTACGTGGAACTCCACATGCTTTGTAACCCCATTACCGGTAAGGGCAGCTCAAAGGAAATTACTGTATTCCAATAATTCCATGTGATGGGGAGAAAAAATTGCATACGAACCTAAGGCAGCGAATCCATGGTGCTGAACTGGAAAACAGTGTTCAGTGCACATTTAAGCAAACTGCAGAACAAATCAAAATAATAAAAACCTCCACAAGAAGGCCATTTATTATCTAATATGCATTGTATTCTTCCTAGTTGTCGGAGAAATGAAAACAAGAACATATATCCTAAAGTTTAAAAAGTTAACACATTATTCTGGAGGAAGAAGACACTGTGTGTTCTGCTTTTGCAGTGTTTTGCTAGATGTTTGGGCTATAACTGGTTAGGTGAATTCTAAGAAGTTGCATGTACTCCTCAGACTGCATCTGACATCAAACATCAAAATCCTACTCTAACGTGAGATTCATCCAGATATGTGGCAACTCTTTCCAGGAAATGCCTATTGGGAGGCATCAACGCAAAAGAAAGCACTAGCTACTGGACTTGAATATGCTAGTGTTGTTCAGAAATGACTGCGTTCTTCAGAAGAGTCACCCCTGATTTACATTCAAACCAATTGAACTTAAATCTGAGCTATATGTGTTTTATCTTCTTTGGTCAATAAGAGCAGTATAGTTACAGTAGAAACTGCTCTTGCCATCTGCCCCTTGGAAAAGAATGGCTGTTAAGTGTATGGTTGTTGAATATGCAGAGAGCTGCCCATTTCTCATCAGCTAAGTGATTACAGATGAAATGAGTGCCATTCATTTAATATGTATGTTGCTTAAAAATGAAAGAAACGGCAAACACAACTGCAGAGGCTGTTGAAATGTAACCTTGTTAAACCAGTAAAAGTACTATGCTTTACTGCAAGATAAAAAGTAGTATGAAATATTGTAATATACCTAGCAGACCTTCTAAATGGGTAAGGAGTCTCCAATTAGAAAAGCAGTTTTGAAGAATTACGTAGTTTATCTCAGGGGTACATTTATCTTTGCGTACATTTATGCGTGTTGTATTGCTGCTGCTTCTAAGCATCATTTTCAGTTTCAGAATTAGCATTCTGAACTACTGTTTATGCAGTCTCTGAAAACACTCACATTCATATCCTTTGAAAATAATGTGAGATTGGAACAAGAATGCATTGCTAGTAAATACGTATATTTTTCATAGGCAGTGAAGGACTTGACTCTGAATGAACAAAAAATAGTGTCAGGTAGTGAATTTTTCAGGAAAAATATTCGGGGACTTAAGATCACCAAGTACTTTCAGAGCTGGAGTCACTAACAATAGGAGGAAATATTAGAGCAGTCATCTGAAAATATATCTTCAAAGTATTGGTGGGGAGGGATTGCTTTCCTGTTCTGCTTCAATAGTTTCATTCTGTATCAACACAAAGAGGCCAAAAGCACGACCGCACATATGGCTCAATTTTTCAGCAAATACAGATATCAGATTAGATGCAGAACATTGGATGTGACTGAAAGGAATTGCTCGTATTACAGTCTATCCAAAGAAAGCAAAGCCCCTTGGCTGGGCAGGTTTATTATCAAGTAAACGGTCCCGAAGCAACACAATGCACAGTAACTGCAAGGTGTGCTCATTGTTTCCTACATTTCTGATGAGTTCTGCTTGTAACAGACCAGGAAGTGGGACCCATCTTTGTCCCTTTCCACTAAGCCCATGGGATTCCTTTTTGATTCTCAGTCTTTTCCAGCCTCTTTGCTTTTTTTCTTTCCGGTTTGGCTGCATCTTTTGCTCGAGTAAGCATTCCTCAGCGAGCTGACCACTACTGTGATTCTTAACAATTTTCGTTAGCGTGTACAAACATCAGTAGTCTTCTTGGATAGGCTGAGGAAGTGCAGAAATTCTTTCTGGCCAGTTCTTGAAACCTTCACAATCGCATTTGATTTCTGATGTCACTGGAATAGACAGTAATTCTTGAGGAATACCACGTGGTTTCTCTCTCATTATAGGAAGGTTAGGGCAAGTCCTTGAATAAAATATTCCTTAAACCATTCTCTCTTCTTCTGCCTGCTGAGCCAAAGGCATAGAATTAATTTAAGGCCCATCTTAGATTGGCTCTTTCTGTTTTCCAACCCCAGAATATAGGTGAGCATTTTCTTTCTTAGTGTCACTGAAATCGGTGGCATATGGAGCATTATTTCTCGGCCTTGTATGGTTTCCTTTGTTAGAAAGAATCACGAATGTCAAATACAGGAGTCAACATGTTTTAGTATTCATTTGAAGAGAGCTACTGTAAAACTGTATCTGCACAAACTGATAGGATTGTCCTAAAAAAAGTTCTAAGACTGCTAAGATCTCCAGATTCATTTCCTGACAAGAGATCCGGACTTAACATTTTAACTGGATCGTGTATCTCAGTATAAACTTCAATCTCTTTCTGAAGTCAGAAAGAACCTATTTTACTAGTCTAGGTAGACCTTTCCTGATGTATGTCTCAAAGTCTCTGGTCTAGATTGATGTCAACAAATTATTTTAACGTAGGAGCCCAGTCCAGCATTGCTGCAACTAACATGCGAGTTGCTTTAGTTCCCATGAGGAAATCTGCGAGTATAATTTTATCTTGTGTTCAGGAGCATTTTTTGAAGTACCAGTTTAATCACAGGAAATTAAATCAGTGTAAAGAATGCCAGCATTCTTTTTACTGTGAAAGCATCAATTATCATTCCACGATGTCTGACGGTGAAATGCCTAAAATCATGTCTCTTCCATCTTACTGCTTACTGCCGTCTTGAAAGTGCTGTTGGGATGGGCGTTGAAACCTTATTTCTCATGTTATAACTGGGTGGATGACTTCTTTAGCACTCGCAGAAACAAGTGCAGCATTCTCAGCTCACAAAAGTGAAATTTGATGTCCAATTTTACAGCTGTGTTTGAGAATTGTATCCTGAAGCTGGGTAAATTATTTTCATAGTGCCCAAAGCAATTAGTTGGAGGAATGAGATCACAGATTCTGTTTTCAGAATTGTCAGTATGGATAAACCTTAAAAGACAGCTTTTATGAAACAAATCCCTAACTTTCCATTCTCCTCACAAAGTAGTAGCAGTACTTGGCTGATATTATAAACATGGCATGAAAGAAAATTCAGGCAGAAACTGTCAAACGTAATGGGCTACAATTGATTAGTTTCTGATTGGGATTCTACTTGTGCCTGATCCAGCATGTGTAATCTCAACTGTGACTGTGAAAATGGCTCTGCAGTTTCCTTGTGCGGCTGCATCAGGATCAAGGGTAACTGAAACTGGATGGCAAAAAAGTATTTAGGTAGTACCAGAAAATATTCCCTAAAAAGGAAAAAGGAAATATTTCCTCAAAAGAGGAAGAAAGGAATCGCTCACTTATTTGATAGTAAGTACCTTGTACGAAAATCAAGAAAATAAGGACCACGCAGTCTTAGCAAAGACAATCCGGTTCAGATATTTTATGTGCAGGGCTTTATAGAGCTAAAGAATTCATGGAATCACAGAGTGGCTTGTGTTCAAAGGGACCCTAAAATCATTTAGTTCCCACCCTCACACCATGGGCAGGTGCACCTCCCATGGTGTCTTATTGCCAGAAAGTTTTAAACACAGTTCAGCAGAAACTGCTTTTCTCCTCATATATTTGGTAGTTTATGAAGGAGATTATGGTATGCTTACTTACAGCAGTAGAGAGGTGGATTTGATGCCCCTTAGGTTCTTCCAGTCTTGCACCTAACAAAAATTTTCTCCTTTTTTATTGCAGCCCAGAAGACGGTGAAATTCATCCTGAAATCTGTAGGCTGTATATCCAGTTGCAGTGTTGCTTAGAAATGTACACAACAGAAATGCTCAAGTCCATATGTCTGCTAGGATCCCTGCAGTTCCATCGGAAAGGTATTAAACTGCACAATTACACAGGCACTGATTTAAACACATGAACAGTTTGTCAGGAAAAGTTTGGGTATTTGTGAAAGACAAAGCACCAGAGTGTAAAGGAAGCTATACCACTGAAGCCTGTTAGATTTTTCCATTTCATTATCATCATGCAGTGAATCTTGTCACGCTTAGTAATTACAAGGGAAAGAATCAAGAAGTTTGGCCTGCAACATGCGCTGCCCAATCATTTAATGTAACTCTTAATCAAGCAAAAGATTTCTTTTCTGTTGTTTTTTCCAATGTAAGTTTATCGTGTTCCATTATTTTGATTTTAGCACAGAAATAGTTTCATTCCCAAGGGTAAATTTTGGGAAAACTGCTAGTATATTCCTAAGCAAAATACATTTTAACAGACCTCTGAGAGTGCCTTACGAGCATCGTTAAGGCTTGGCAGATCCAAGAGAGTACAGAGTTAAAGCTTGTCTTCTGGGTCAGATGCAGTGAAGATTGTTCCCTGTGGAAAAATGCAGCCAAAAAGAAGTCAGTGGTACGCCTCCAATAACTACCACCTGGACGGATGTATCCCCCAGCCCTGATGTTAGATGTTGTCTAATGAAGCCATTACCCTTGCCATTTACTTTACGTTTAATTCAAGTGCTCCGGTGTCTCAGGGAATGCTACAGGGACAGGATTTGCTTCTCCAACTCTGACAGAGAAAGTGCGAGAGCATGCCGAGGACTTGTAGCGATGATGAAGTTCACCTCGCGTTTTGTCCTAACGAGCAAATACTGTCATACTCTCAAGCATTTGGGATGACTCTGAAGTGTCATTTCTCAAGTGGACTTCCCAGGAATTGTATAAGGTGATTTCTGACAGAGCTGACTGGTGCTGTGTTTCCAGCAGTGTGATGTCAGTATGCTGGCTGCTTTAGCCGCATTTGCCTTTCAGGCTAAATCTGCCAGAGTTCTGCCATATAAACCCTGATTCTCAACTGCTTTTCTTTTTTGCATTCAGTATGTATTTTGCTTTTTTTATTGGTTGGCCCACCTGGAAGAAGCTGCTGATGAGCAAATGTCATAGAATCATAGAACCACAGAATCGTGGAATGGCTTGGGTTGGATGGGACCTCAAGGGCCATCAAGATCCAAACCCTCGCCGCAGGCAGGGCCACCAACTTCCACTTTTAATACTGGACCAGGCTGCCCTGGGCCCCATCCAAGCTGACCTCGAACACCTCCAGAGACAGGGCAGGAGGGCTAAAGGCTAGGGGCTAAAAAAGTCAGCGTGCGCTGGAGTGTAAAGCTGTTGTGAAAAATATGCATTACACGGCAAGGAAACAGAATGTTCCTCATTTTTCCCTAACAAGGAACTCTGAGCTTGCAAATAATTAACTTGAAGAGTTCTCTAAATTAAGCAGAATGATTCTGATCAAACTGGTATGAAATTTTTTAGTCATATAGGAAATAAGCAATTCAGTCAACAGAAACTGATTACTTTAAGCATAATGACCATGCTGACCATATTGAAAGGAAAATGGAGAAATGGAGATGATTTACTGAACAGGCCACTCAATAGCTTGGGGATTATGTCTGGTCTCCTTGTAAGTACTTTTTTCCCAGATAATATCCCAGCAGAATTCACCACGTAAATATCTCGTGCTGTTGATAGCATTTCGCTTTTTTTACCTCTTCACCTGTTCATTTGTTCACCAGTTTTTCACTGAGTGATGATACGAAAACAGGCATTTGTTTCTCTTGCCCACAAGGAGTACCACAGTGAACACTTCTGACACGTGCTAACTTCACTTAATTCTTAAAAGCACATCTGTTGTTATTCTGTGCACCTGATTTCTTGCTGGAGGCAATTTTTGAAGCCAATACTTTCTACTTGGATGTAATATTTTCCATTTTCTTGTGCATTAATCTGTTGGATAAGTAGTTTGTTGAGTTTTTAAATCTCCTCTAAGTTTTCACCAATTTATATTGCTATTGAGATTAAAGCAGAGTAACATGCAGGCTGTTTAGACGAACCTGCAGTTAATAAATCATGATATAGGAACTGCCCTCTTGACCAGGCATTATCAAAGTGTACTGAATAATATATATTCACCTTCCTGTAGAGAGTTTTGTTTCATATTTACAGTACTTTAACTTACTACTGTCATACAACCTCTGCTAGAAGAGTCAGACAGTCTCTTAATTTTTTGAGACTTAGCAGTCACACTGGGGCCAAAAAACATAAATATTTCCAGCTGTGTTATGCAGTAAGTAAACTGAGGTAAATGCTGTCTAATAAATTTATTTGTAAGGTACATATGCCACCAAAGTCCTTAGCTGAAAATAGAGGAGAGCCACAAAAGGGATCCAAGGGGTGCAACGTCTCCCCTGCGAGGATGGGCTGAGAGAGCTGGGGCTGTTCAGCCTGGAGAAGAGAAGGTTCTGGGGAGATCTCTGAGCGGTCTTTCAGTATCTAAAGGGAGGCTATAAGGACAGCAGGGTCTGTGACAGGTGATAGAAAGGACAAGGAGAAATGGTTTCAAACTCAAGGAAAGGAGATTCAGGCTAAACATAATGAAGAAGTTTGTTACAATAAGGGTGGTGAGGCACAGGCACAGGTTGCCCAGGGAGGTGGTGAATGGCCTTGTCCCTGGAGACGGTCATAGGCTGGATGGGACTCTCAGCAAGCTGATGTAGCTGTAGGTGCTCCTGCTCATTGCTGGGGAGTTGGACTAGATGACCTTTGAAAGTCCCTTCCAACTCAAAAGATTCTATGATTCTACGGCATGACTGCAGAATTCAACATTCAGAAAGTTTGCAATTGCTAGAACGAAACCGGTCCGAGTGGCTTTATTTCATCTTATTGCCAAATTCTGATCATACACTTTGTTACTGCGTTCCACAGTCCCAAGGCTCCTGGCTAGCTAATACATGTTGGACGTTTCATCTCTTTTTTACTCTAAGTGCTCAGTGTCACACGTTGTACTTATTACACATAATTTTGTCATTAGGGCAGAATTCCTCTGTTCTCAGACCTTTCCTGGAAACCCATACACTGATGGGAATGTCTCCAGTACTGCCTTGAGTGAAGCAGTGGCAATTTTTCTCATTGTAACTGGGGAACAAGGAGTGATTAAAGAAAAGAGCGCTAATTTAGAATTTGAGATTGCAGCATATGCTATGCGGTGATGTGTTTGCGTTTGGAGCAATTTCTCAGTGACTTCAGTTGCAACTGAGCACTGAGAGTCTCTGAGTGGAGCAACCACAGAATTTAAAGTACTTTATTAGTAACTATTTTGAGAAGCTGGGTTTAAGTAACTCGTACAGGGTCACATGAAAAGTCTGAGTTGGAGGAAGTTATATAAGTGTAGTTTCCAGCGCAGCACTGTGTCTTTCTGCATTACTCACATAATGGCTTTAAAGGTCCTTGACCTCCATTCTGTCAGAACAGGGTGACAATAGCAAACTGCCTCCTGAGGAAATGGCAAAAATGAGAGATGACTGCTCATGTTCCATCTCTTCCAAGAAATATTCTGAAATGTCTTCTGCATCAGTAGCACACTGTGGAAGAATTTCTGGATAGAATCTTTCTCAGACTTTGCCAAGCAACAGATGAGTTCACTTAACTGGGATCTGGAGCTTCTCTTCTCGTCTTTGTTTTGCTTTATTTGCCTTCCTCCATCATTTCAGTTACAAAGCCTTAAGGAGCAATGACAAACACAGATCTTACACTTGTTTATACTTTTTAAAACATGAATTATAGTTTCATGGGAAGCAAGATACTGTCAACTATCTTAAGTGCCTCTGTAGTGTTTACAAAATTCTGCTCTCATTTCTTTACTTGTTGTATCTCTACCTTATTGACATTGCATGTTACCAATATTGACTATTTTTCTGATTAAATAAACAATCCTGGCTTAGCTGTCAGATATCAGAGGAAATCACTGACATAGTTTCTGACTATAGGAGCTGCTGGATGCAATGGCAATTGTCCTTTTTCTAAAATAATACTGATGTCTCCTAATATTTTGTGCTGAGAAAACTCAGAATTACCTCTCAGTACTTAAGTATGTTCCAACATATGTTGCTATACCCAGTTGCAATTTTTCTTGCTCTTAGATTTTCACTTATACCTCATAAAGCATATCATTGCATTTGAATGCATAAAAATAACAAATAAATGAGCTTTATTGATTCATGTATAGATTTTAATAATATATTCATTTCCTTATAAGGAACTCTGAGTTACTGCTCTAATCACTGCATCATTATAGCATGTCACTGTGGAAGTACACATTCCCAAAGTCTGATGCCTGTATGTGTTTACATATTAATCATAAATTTCTTAGAATTGTCTACAGATATAATTATCTTGTTTACTTCTGTAGTTACACATTTTAGAAAACATTTTAAGAAGTCCAAGGCTGCAGACTGCAGTCATGTTGTTACCCAGCTTTGCGATACTGAAGCAAGGTACTAATTTTTCTGACTGGGGAAATTAGCCTGTACAACAAATGAAAAGTAAGAGGGGACAGAAGTTTTGAAGTTAAAAATGAACAAGAGGTGTTTTCCAGAGTATAAAACGTGTTGTAAAATAATTAAAGGTATCTTGGATGTGCATGGTTTAAATGTAGCCATTTATACTGAGTTTGAACAAAGTAAATCACTGCTCATGTAGTTGTAAGGCAGTATTATTCTTATGGTCCAGAATCACATGAATTTGATATGTAGTTTGTAACTTGTTAAAACAAAAGTGTACGACCATGGAGAGGTAATTCCTGCTGTCAGGCTTAGTAGAACTTTTGTGAATGTCTATGGGAAGAAGGAGTCCAGAGTTCATTACATCCCCAGAATCTCACACAACCCTGTATGAAGCAGTCTCAAAGTCTTATCCTGTATCTTTTTCATGTGTTAATATATGAACAGTTTCTCAGGATAACATATAAAATTCTTTAACGCTTGTAATGTACATATTTTTTATTCTTACCACAAGTCTGCATAGAAGACTCAGAGAAAATTAAACAGTCCAGTCACAGTAACTGACTGGCACAGACATAGCTGAGGGTGGAAGGATACCAACACTCGGATACTAGAGTGGTGGCCTCCTGGTGAAGTTCTATTTCTGAAAGCTGGAGAGGAACTGCATACTACAAACAGAATATACTATGCTTTTAGGATATTCATCTCATTGCCACTATTGTTGAAAATTATTTCAAATTGCAGATAGCTTTGTATCATGTATCACACCAAAGTTCATAAGATACTTGATTTTCCAGTATGTATTTATGACACACTTATTTCCTCAAAATAGTACCTAGGAGTACTAGAAGATTACAACAAAGATCACAAAAAGAAACTCTCAACTCATTGAAGGGTTTTTTGTTGTATTTGGCTCTATTACTTTAAACTATAACTAGCTATGAGGAATCTATAATAGACAAATAGGTAGATTTGCATTATACGAATTTATATGAGACACAGGTGGAGATTAAGAGTAAACACACAATAGAGCATGAAGCAAACACAGAGGTCACCACAGGAGCAGTAATGAGCACAGCAGGGAGAGATGTAAAGCACAGTGATGAGTCGATGTATACACCTTTGCTGAGCTGATCATTTTCTGTCCTATTCTTTATCCTGATTCAGTTTGCAGCTTCAGAGTTACTTAATTCAGTGAATTTTATTTCACACTAAAGGCGATGGAAAAAGTAAAAATGTATGCTGAATGAGAGGCTAGGAGATAAAAAATACATCATTTAAATTAAAATTTCATCAACAGTAAAAAGAGCCTCTGTCTAATGGCGTAAACAGCCACCATATGTTGATACTTCTGAAAACACTGTATGCATGATCCAACTTCAACTAAAATTAAGGAAAGTCTCTCCACTGACAAAACTGAAAGTAAAATTTAGGGTTCATGTCTCTATTTCAAGAATGAATAATACAAAAGACATCCTCCCACGTGGTATAAGGGTGAGAAGATTAAAGAGCTTTTGTTTCCCTCCAGTCTGTACTATGTAGGAGAAATGTTAAGCCTGAGTCATATATATTATTCAAGCAAAGCTTTTATTATTAGCTGCCTCCCTAACTGTTTTGAAGTGATTCAGTAGTTGCTCTGAAATTCAAGGAAAACTTCATGAGTTGTTCACAGTACAACAGAAGTATTGTAAAGAGCACTTTGCATCTGAACAGAAGTCTGAGTCGCTCTGCTAAATCTGCAAGAGCTTGCCTTTTTGCTAACAAAACGAACTTTACAGTCTCAGTACATTTATTCTCAAGTTAGGAAAAAGAATCTTTGCTGTTATTTCATCTGGGACTGCTACGTTTGCATTGAAACACCTTTCTCATTCCTGAAGGATGCATCTATAGACAGGATTGTTCTTGACAGTATGTCATCAGAAGTCAGGGGACAGTTTCAACGCAGCAATTCCAAATAATGGCAGAATTAATTAAAACCTGTTGCATCAATTACATCTTGTGATATTGTTTCTCTTGGGGCAAACAGAGAAGTGGTAAGTGAATTATTCTTAGCAGCATATCGTGTTACATGCTTCTGGGAAAAGTGATGAATAGTGAGGCTTACACAACTGAACAACAAAAATTGTGCAATATGAACTACCTTAAAGTAACAGCATAAGCTGCAGTTAACGACTGAAAATAATTTGAAAGTTATGCTATTGTGGCTTAACCTGGCAGGCAGCTGAGCACCACACAGCCTTTCACTTGCTCCCACCCTGGGGAGGGTAAGAGAACTGGAAAAAGGCAAAGCTTGTAAAGACAATATAATACAGAAAAGGAAGGGAAAATAGTGATAAGGGTATGGAATACAACATCCCTTTTTTCACTTTGGGTCAGTGTCCTGGCTGGGGTAGTCTTCTGTCATTTGGTGGGTTGAAGTGGTTCACAGAGAGTGAAGAAGAAGTTAGCAGTGGATGCCAATGTAGGCAACAGAGGAAGGGTACAGGTTATAATGTGCTTATGTCAGGTTATGCCATCTCTTGGAATCACAGATTCCAAGACAGGAGGCAAGAAAAGTAGAAGCAGGGAATGGCTTCCTACTGATTTTAAAGGATAATGAAAGCATTAACTAAATATCTTCTGTGGTATAAATAATGTCTAATTTGACATTCAAACAAAGAGCTAAGAGTTATTTCTTTTAGCAACAGAGGCATGATTTACATGAATATCATCATTTAGAGAACTTGGCCGATGTTTTTTTTTTAAGAACCAAAAATGTCATGGGTTTTTTAAACAGGTTTACAAAGTATTCTGTTTGTGATGTGGAAGCGTAACATAGCTTGTAAATGTAACATGGTGTGTAATCTTAGTCTCAGGAGAGTGAGTTTAGTAACCACCGCTGTGTTCATATTCTTCCTTCTCTTTGTCAAATCCTAGAGGAAGTACTCAGATTTGTCCTGATGTGAAAATTTTTCAAATTGCAATCGTTGTGAGATGAAAAAAACATTTCTTAATCAAATCCACAGTAGCACTGATTTAAACTTTGTCTTTTCCTCTAGCTTTAGAACAGTTTGTTTTGGTGTTTTTTCTTTCTGTGGTTATTTACACTGTTTTGTGAAATAACTGAAAGTGGAAAATACTTAATTTCTTAATAATGCAACAAACTCCAAATTGAAACTTCACATTTAAATGATGCTTGCAAAAAAGAATTTATTCCATCATATGTTTCGTACCAGGTCTGTATTTGACACTATAGGTAGTGAATACCAACTGGGTGTCCACAACAAGTTTGAAAAGAGACTAACAAATCCCACCCATACTTAACTCTCTTGCATTCTCTTTTACAGTCCCAGCTTATCTCCCATTCTCTCCCAGACAAAAGTGCAGGCAGATGAAATCTCCACATAGTTCAAATACTGCCTTTTATATAGTGAACATGAATTAGGCAAGTGTAAGCATGAAAAATCAGAATACATTGCATATTGAACTGAGAATGGTGGAAGCTATGCATTGTTATTCAAATCATCACATTAAAAAAATGCATGTTTTCATCTTTTATTTTTCCTTAATACTGCAGCAATACTAGAAGACATGGACTGCAGTGTTCAATGATGTTAGATTTTTCAAAGTTACTTTCAGAATGTGCATTCTACGTCCCTATTTATTTTGTTCTGTTTTGTCCAGTTTTTCTTCCTTCATATCACATGTGAGTCACTGGAGTTCAACAGGAAATCTTCGTAATACTTAATAAGTCAAATCTGAAGCTCTGCATATGCCTCTGTAGGATTTCTCTTGATCTAGTTTGTTACATGTACCACATAGCAGCACTTTGATTAGCAGATTGGTGTGGCCAGCACTCTTTTCTGAGTAGTTCTTGTATTCACAAATTTTCCTCATTTCTGTCATGCAAGATTAATCCCAAAACATCAATGACATAATCTGAACTTACATTTATTAATAATAGGAGTACATGTTTGTTTGACTGTTTTAAAGGAAAAGAGCCTTGTGCCCCACCCAAGATCCTGGATACTAAAGTGGAGGAGAGCTCCGAAGTACCGATTTTAGGAGACACATTACCATCACCTACAGATATTCAACAGCATTTATGGCAGGTTTCCACAGACATTGAAAACACTGAGAGGTATGTGTAGTATTTCATCCTTAAATAAATTAACGTCTAGGGTTTATTTAGTCATTTACAGTTAGGCAGCCAATGTTGCCACTATAAGAGATGTTAGTAAATTAAATAGCTGTTAACACTTCTGTTGCATTTAACGTATCTGAGAGCAACTCCTAAAAGAAGAGCAGAGAGAAGTGACATCCTTAATTTGGCTAATTACCAGAGGATGTCTATCAAAACCAAAGGGTGGGAAATTATGCTGCTAGTAGGCCATGTTCTCTTAAAGGGAGAGCTTCTGTTTCATCTTATGCGCCTTCTGTTTTTGTACCTGAAATCTGCTGGCCTGCAATCCTGCATTCATGAGTTGAAAATGCAAAATGCAGTTCAACTTCAGTTGGCTCTGCCCATAGTTATGAATGTGGATTCCTTAGGAGGTGAGGGGAAAACTGTCCATTGGTACATCAGGTTGGATTTCTCCTACACTGTTAGCTGCAGTTGAAAGATGAAATTGAGACCGTTTAGTAGGAAATAATCCTAAATCCCCAACATCTCTTTCTGAGATGAAATTTTGTTATCAGTACTTTCTGTCTTCTGCAAATTTTCTGCTGTTTTCCTCCTAAGAAGAGTGAGACAGCCCCATTTCTAAAACTTTCACTTAATGCCCAGGGAGGTGTAGTGACATGAGGTGGCTACATGCCTTTTAAACAAAACACGTTCATGGCACAAGCTGAAGATGCCAAGAAGGTTAACACTAGTATTTATGCTAATTGTAAAATAGAATAGCTGAAAAAAAGGGCTCCCTTGTTTGGGTGCACATCATCTGATATATGTATGGTTTGGTTTAGTGCTGAATTATTTCTGCATATAAAGATATGCTGTGAGCTATTCTCCATTCAGAGTCTTCAACTGCTGTTCTATCGCATCTTTTTCAATGTTTTTTTCCACAGAGATATGAGAGAAATGAAAAACCTTTTAAGTAAACTCAGGGAGACTATGCCTTTACCACTGAAAAACCAAGGTAGGTTTTACATTTTCTTCCTGCAAGGAAAATTAAGGTAATTAAACGTTTTCACTTCTAGTAGATCTGAAAAATCTAGGGTGGCTTTTTATTTTTTTCTGTCGAAGTAACAGAAACAAAAATCTAGGTGAAATCCCTTCCCTACTGATTCAATGGAGACAGAATTTAATATGTGAACTTGGTCTTCTCAAGTTTCATTTGAGAATATTACTCTTCAAAGTGCAGTATTCTGAAAGCTTATAAATACAGATATATATATAACATATATAATATTATATTGTAGTAATATATCTATAGATAAAATAATAGACTTTTCCTTATGCGATAAAGGTAGCAGCACAACTAATCCCCCATGTCATGAAGCTTTCTTTTTCAAATGTAATGAAGGCATAAATTGCACAGAGCATGCTGAGGATCATGCTGAGTGATGGGGTTTGCTTTACCCCTGCAAGGCTTGTTGCTTCTGTATCATGACTTTGTGGTAATGAGACTCTGACCCTGTGCAGAAGAAATACTTGCCTAGAATTTAAAAGGCATCAACATGCAAGGTAGAGAGCTATGCAGATGGAGGGTCAGTGTTAGGGTCTCGTATTCTTGATGTGCCAAAATGTTCCAGTATCGGAGTTTAGAATGGAAATTCTCGCTGACTTGTGCCAACAGCCACTCAATATTATTTTTTCCATCTTTAAATGAAGTTAGAATATAGTGTTAATACCAAGCTTTTTCAAGTTGCAATGAAAGTCTCAAAATTATGTATCTTTCATTTTTATGTGGGACCCTAACATTATTCACCAAAACAGGAATATTTTGGCATAAATCTCACAGTAACTGAGGAGTCATTTTCTTGAGATGGCATCATTGAACTTAGGTTCTTGCCACAACTTCTATTGCACTCTCATGGATACCTGATAACTAGCATATTAAGACTCCTCTAGAAACTTCCATTTATTATTTGCTCTGTGCCTAGAACATAGTCTCCTGCTTGATCTCGTAGATAACAGTAGAACACTTAATAGACGTACTCCTTTATGAGAATGTGTGCATACATGCTTACATTAAAATGTGTCTGTTCTTTTTATAACAGATGATAGCAGCCTCCTAAACTTGACCCCTTACCCATTAGTAAGAAGACGTAAGCGAAGATTCTTTGGACTGTGTTGTCTTGTCTCAAGTTAAAAGATTAAATATAGAAACACCAAGAAAATCAAACATTGGTTAAACTACTGTCATTTCACCTCTGAAAAGAACATTACTACTCTTCATTATAAAGTATATTTTCTATGCTGGCCTATTCTTTTTCTCAGCTGCTCTATCCCCTTTTTCAAAATAACAGTTCTGAAGCTTAAAGTTACAGTGGCCAAGAACTAGCAAGAACTAGCTGCAGAATAGATCTAACATAACTAAGAGTGTTTATACAACGTCTAAAAGTATGTTTTGTGTGCTTACTTTGAACCACTCAGAGGAAAGACATATGGATTACGGTTAATAGATTATTGTAAAATTTTTCATTGTTTGAACTACAGCTGAAAGTTTGTGCATAGTACAACATAGTTCTTATTAGTATCATATTGAAATACTTGATCATATTCTAACGGTCTTTAAGCATAGAAAAATGTTTAACAGCAAAAGTATCGAAGTTCTAAAATATTTAAACACTATCAGAATTTGCACAAAATCTCCAGTTGCTTTTTGTGCTCTTGTTCATAGTTAGTCTTCCACTATATCTCAATTCAGAAGCTTCATAGAAAAATATCTTAATTTACACAAAACGTATATGAAAATATTTAGAACTTGCAAATACAGAGAAATCATTCAACCTATATGCTGTACAATACATAGAAATAAGGTATTTCCTTCTAAGCCTTTGGAGATTTTAGTGATACTTTTAAGTATCTCTAAAAGCTTTTGAAAAAATAATTATTTATTAAAGTGTAGCAGAATAAACAATGTAAAACACAACACTAACCCATTTTATTTCCAATAGAATTTAAAGTATGGTATCTGCATATCACAAAGTATTAACTCTTATAGGGCATGCCAGAATTATCTCAGACTGTAAGATAGTAAACGTTTTACATTGTTAA
Source organism: Tympanuchus pallidicinctus (assembly GCF_026119805.1). Lineage (NCBI taxonomy): Eukaryota > Metazoa > Chordata > Aves > Galliformes > Phasianidae > Tympanuchus > Tympanuchus pallidicinctus. Next base: position 3,606,530 of record NW_026294813.1, on the reverse strand, counting down.
TAAAGTTTTTTATTTAAATTAAATGACTTGTTTCTAGAGATATTTCCAGAACATATGGGGATTTTTTTGTAATTTTACTGTAAAAAAAAACCTAAAAAGTTTTGGTAATTTTTCCATTTCAAGATGTATGTTTACAAAGAGACAGAAAATAACAGTTAATACACAAGTGCTAAAATGACTGCTAGTAGAAGCAATATATATGAATATGCCAGAGTTGTACTGATATTTCAGGATGATAGGTGAGACATTGGAACTAAACTTGCACTAGACAGTAACTACAAGCCCTGTGACAATCTGTAACTACAGTGTAACTACAGTACAGAACATGAAGGTGGCTTTGAGCCTCTCTGCTACTCCACCATGAGCCAACACGTTAACAGGAACAAAAGTCCTTCTTGCTGTGTAAGGGTTTGTGGTCTGTAAGGAGGAAATGTTCTCTTGTCACAGAAAACGCCTCTGGAGTTAGATATGCTGTGTTTTTTGTTGGTAAGACACTTCTGGAAGCAGTTTGTTACAGAAGGCTATTCACTGAACTATATACGACACCTACTGAATGTGTTTTATCTGACTGATTTTTCTACCAAATTTTTCTCTTGAAATGCTATTTACCGAAAAAGGAAGAAAACACAGCTAGCAGTGTTAGAGAACTGCATGGCCCAAAACCTGAGATCTAATTTAATTCCAAGATGAGACAGCAGGATTTTTTCTTTATGAGTAAGTGATCCAGTCAGTCATACCATTTAGATTTAGGAAGTTGTGTAACTGAGTTTATAATATTTCTCTCAAAGAATACCTTTCTTTTCAAGCAGATATAGCAGACAGATGGTTTTTTCCAAGTTGTAATCATCTGCTCACCTTTCAGTCTTTCAGCTCTTCAGATTGCTCCAAAAGTAATGCCTCCTATTTATTTCCATGGAAACGATAACAGCTACAAAGAGTACAATAGTAATGTTTGGTAGAACAGAAATTCTCAGTTACTAGACACTTTTTCAACACAGTCACCACTGTTAGCTATGTATTTTTGTCTGTAATTATCAAAAGCCTGCATGTCATTCTAGTGAAAATATGTACAAGCAAAGGTGACTTACTATTTCACAGCTATGATAGCACTGTTGCCATGAAAATGCTGCCATGCAGCCCATATTTCATTGGCCTAACCAGATGGAAGTCAAGGCACTAAATCCAGACTATACAGAGGATGTGGTAGGACAGCCTAGCCAAGACTGGCAACATGCTCAAACTGATCTGCACACTCATATGGGGCCTGGAGTTATCATATCATAGAAGAAAGATTGTCTTCTTCTCTCACTTGGCTCTGGAAGTTCAAGCCTTCAGCTCGGTCAGCATCGTGATGCAGTGGTCAGTGTTGATGTTTTGTTCAGGTTCCAGGAAATCCAGAGGGATCACCCCTTTCCTATCTCAAAAGACAGTGCACATGACTTTGCCCAATGAAGGCTGCGTCTTGAACTTTTTTTTCTATGGGGAATGCATGTGTCACCACTCCATGGACTGCTGACTCATAGTGGTGACACCATATCTCATCACCAGCAATGACGCAATCCAGAAAACTATCACCTACAGCTTCATATTGGTTCAGTATGTTCTGGCAAACTTGCACATTATGTTATTTCTGTTCCTGTGTGAGCATTTATGGAACCCACCTGGCACAAACTTTGCAATATTCCAAAATTGCCATCATTTTTTCCAATGCCTTGAAGCCAATATTCAGCTCCATACACAGCTCCCTGTTTGCAGTCTGCTCCAAGATCCAAATGGATCTTCATTTTGTGGTGTGACAGGTGTACGTGGAATGTGGCTTGTCCTTCATGTTACTGCTACCACTGCTGAAATACCCACTGTCTCACTGTACCCACATTCAGTTTTGTCTCCATAAACATTCAGACTCTGCTTTGTCAGACAGCCCCTCAGCTGCCATCTGTCACATGGCCACAATATGTAATGGGATATTGGTGAGAAGGTTCAACCTCTGCTGCCATATCACCAGCATCCGCTTCTGATATCATGGGCCAACAGAATAAAATAGGAGGCATTACTTACAGAGCAGTCCTTGTATATTTTTGAAAAATTAACCCCAAATAATTTTGATGCAGTGAGGAGAAACGCATCTAAAAAGCCCTCATAGAAATTGTGTTTCTATAAGCAAAATGAATTCCATCAAAGGAACGCATGCTTACATACTCTAAGAGCGTATAGCTGAAAGCACAATAGCATTCTGTAAATAGCACAGAGAAAGGTAACTGCAGTGTATTTTATGATTTCATGTTACAATCTATTCTTCAGAGTATAATACATTTATCATCAGAATAGCTGTATGCAGTCACAAAAGTGCGTGCTTGTGAGCATGAATGTGTATCTAAGAAGCATGGAATAAAAATGCATAGAAAGATTATTTTCAAAATCTATTTTCCTCACAGCAATGTTCTCATTAACCAGATTCTGCTTTTCTGTAATAAATAAAGAATGTCCAAGAGATGGCTGCACTGTCTTGTTTTCATTAAAAGTCTTAACAACTGATAGACGTGCTCAATAGCTCCATTCCCAGAGAAACAACAGATTTTGCAGCTATGAAAATGAAAGAAAATTTTGATCTCTCGTGGCTATTAAAAATGCTACTTGGGTAGGTGTCTTGCTCCAATTTATAGGAAGGAGAGGAGGTTCTTTTAATATCTGTATACCCAGCGTAAGATTAAGAAAGAACGGTTCAAATGTTGGTCCGACCAGTTTATTATAAATCCTAATCAGGGAGATGGGGAAGGGAAGGAGGGCAAAAGAAAAAATGAGAAGCAAGAATCGCATAAAGTGGGGAGAGTCACCAACCAGCAGGATCCAGCAGTGGTCCTGTTGCACAACGTTTCAAAGGTCCAAGGCAGAAGCAGCAGGGGGGAGAGCAGCAGTGTGGCCGGCCTTGGGAAGCAAGCAGGTAGCAGGAAGAAGTCGCAGAGCCAGGCTGGGAGGAAGCAGCAGGACTCAGGTAGCAGGTCCAGGAGAGTCCATCAGCATGCAGGAATTCCATAGCATGGAATCTGATGGCAGACACCTTTGTTCTTCTTCAGCATGCTGGTAGAGCGCAGAGCGAGTCCAGGAGGGAGAGAGGCAGGTTGTGAGGCTTCTTATGTCAGAAACCTCTTTTTCTTCATGAGGAATCTGTTGCCAGAAAACTTAAACCTCATGGTTTTTTATTCCTCTTTTATCCTCCTTTTTCTCCTGCCTGCATCCTGGGTGCTTGAGCAAGAGTCATGTGCAGCACCTCCCGAATGGCCATCTTCCTTGAGATAAGTCCACACAAAAGACTGCTTCATGCCCATTAAGCTGCAGCTTATCTCTCTTCGCCCCTGGCTTTGTCCGTGTCCCACAGAGAAAGGATTTCTCAACCCTTGCCCAGGACTTGCTTGGACTTGTTCATCTGTGTCCCCAGCAAGCTTTGAGACTATGATGTAAAAGAATAATCTCTTACAGTAGGTGAACTGTAATTAAAATTAACCTATCAGTTTGGTTCATTGCATGTTAAAAATCAGATACCACTTTGTTAATAATTTCAGGAATGTCTACATAAGTGCCAAAAAGAACAAATTGTAGACAACAAGTTTATATACACCACAACATTACAACAAATAGAAAGGAAGAAAGCAAATAGCATTTATACAACTTTTACACAGGCATAGGCTGTAAATTCTTTATAATCTTGTTATACTGATACATACACAGAAATTCACAGAATCATAATCATAGAATTATAGATTGGCCTGGGTTGAAAAGGACCACAATGATCATCTAGATTCAACTCTCCTGCTGTGTGCAGGGTTGCCAACCAGCAGACCAGGATGCCCAGAGCCACATCCAGCCTGGCCTTGAATGCCTTCAGGGATGGGGCATCCACAGCCTCCTTGGGCAACCTGTTCCAGTGCTTCACCACCCTCTGTGTGAAAAACTTCCTCCTAATATCTAACCTAAATCACCCCTGTCTCAGTTTAATACCTCTCCCCCTTGTCCTATTGCTGTGTCAGGTCAGTGTGATTATTTTTTTAACAACTGTTTTCAAACAAAGATAGGTAGATCAAGAAGTAGTCATGCCTAGAATGGAGCTTACCCACATATTGTCACATGGAATTTAACACACCAGGTTACATGACAGTTCATATCTCTGTATTTTTATTAAATTTATTGTAATGAAGCATACATCAATGAGATAAATGTATACATGCTAATTAATCATGCAAAGCTCTTGGCATAAGTCACAATGCAATTAGTTGTGTAACTTCAGCACATCCTCTGATGGAACTGGGTTTACGTATGATGTTTTTAGAGATTCTAAGTCCTTTTTTTTCCCTGCTGTTTAAAGTGCACAGTGATATGCACATTCTTTTACTCTTTATTACTCTGAAAGCTTTACTTTTTTTTCTTCTAGCTGGACTAAAGACTACTAAAATTTCAGTCTTCATTCACTCTGAAACCTCCCCATAGTTCTCATCAATTTTGCAGTTTCTCTCCAGCCTTTGCTATTTGTTGTAGCATTTACTGATCTTGTTGTATAGATGCTTTATTTCTCAAACTTAAGGATCGTTGGTAGCCAAGTGTTAATGAAACATCTTCTAGTTATTTTTAATAGATAGTGGACATGAGCCAAGGCCTGTTGAGTATCCGAATGAAGAGGCATTAAGGGATAAATTCGCTTAGTCAAGAAAGCAGAGGATTATCTTTCACTAAAATTTGAAAGGAAAAATAAAATAAACTTTTTTAAGCCCCGAAATATCATGTAGGTGCAAGAGTGATAAATGTTAATCAAAATACCATAATGGAATGAGGCAATGAATTCTTCTCACGGTGCTTGGAGCCCAGCTGCGAGGCACTCAGATACTGCAGTCACAGTTGATATGGAACCTGGGCAGAGCTGAGTTCACGTGACAACACTGAGCATGATGCATGCAAGAACTGAAACCTGGGTGTCAGAACAGATCGCTAATGCTTGTGTGTGGTCTCAAGAAAGAAGTCTAATATTAAGTCTGCTAAACCCAATACTTCTGGCCTGCTCATATGTGGAAAAAAAACAAACCTGAATAATACCCCTCTTTCATTGCAAGTGGATGACAATAGGTGGCAAAAATAGAAAAACACAGTCTCTAGGAACTGATGCTAAAGTCCTCATTTCAGCTTTATCATACTTCAATCCCAGAATATGATTACAACAGCATTTTTTGTGACTGACGGAAGATCTTCCCGCTTGACGAGAGGAGAACCAGCAGGAGGGGCGAGGAGCGGGTGGCATGGGCGGAGGGGCTCTGGAAGCAACCGAGCTCCCTGTGCTGGCGATCCCTTCCGCTCGGAGCGCGCTCTCTGCCGTTCTCTTTCCTTCCCGACACGGGTCCCAAATAGGCGCCGTGGGGAGGACCTGCCGTGCTGCTGCGGCCACAGGACACGGGCCACTAAGAGGCACAGTAGCCGCTGGGGTTAAGGCGAGGAGCGGCCTCAGGACGCCGCTGTCGCCACTTTCTGAAGTAAAAACAAAGGCTGAAGTGATTCATTTATTTGTTTTTCCATTTGGCAGATAGTTTCTCTCTGTAAACTAGTATCAATACACCTCTAGGGGTATCTGCTTGGCCTGGGTTCAGACGTGTATGAATGTCTAAACTCATTTCAGCATCACGTGGCATTCCCTCCTTATTCCATAAAGGACAGTGAATTACTCACAGGTAGCTTATCATAAATGGTCAGATCTACAGAGATGCCTCAGGGACCTGAGAGCATCCCATGTGGCACCAGGCACTTATGCCTGGGCAATCAATTCATCTCCTTTATCATCAGCAGCTTTTCTCATGTCAGTGAAGTGAGGTTTCAATAGCCTTCGTAACATTGACTATGCTGTATAAAACTTAACTTGATTAGAGAAATGCAACTGAAAGGTGTTTGGTAGTTATTGGATTTAGGAGCCCTGACAGACTTGCATGTTGAGAGGCAAACTAGCTGAAGACAGCTATGCCTGTTAGCAAGCAGTCTGGAGGAGTGGAACTGCAAAATTTACAGCCTATTAGTATTCATTTTGCAGGTCATATGGTCTTTTTTCCAGCTTTTGTCTGCATGTTTGCAGCACTGGGTCTTTCTAGCCCTTTAGAAGTAAGCGCTCCTTTGCAGGCAGAGTCACAGAGCTGTTATTGGCTTAGCCAGAGAAGGCTGCTTTGTTGAAATTCTTCACAGCTTTTTGGGGCTTCTGTACTATTGTTTTACTGCTAATTGGGCTTTTCATGTTTTGATGTAAAAAATATGGTGTTGTTGATTTGCTGCTAGGCATGATATTAGTTGTCATGTCATCGTAAATTGGGTTTTATCCCACTTCAATAATAAATGCACAGAGATGCAGTGTGCTTTTTAAAATGTATACTATTCCTGTATCAGTGTAGAGGTGAGATTCCTCATTATCTACTTTAAAAATTGTCCACCTTCAAGGACAAGATGCAAGAGAAGCTAGAAAGGCATCTGCTTCTGCTGTATGTCTTTTTTCCAGGTTCAAATCATTAATCTCTCTTTCAGACAGAAGATACAGTAACAGCAGAAACAGCAGTTGCTGGTAGAACAGATCTGGCAGATGTTCTAGAAAGAGAGCAGTATTTAAGATTCAGAACACTTCAGAGATATGGAAAGGTTTGGCAAAGCAAAATAGTAGAATTTGAATGTAACAGAAGGGATTTCCTTAAGGAAGTCAAAGTCATATCTAAAAAGAATTATATCTTCCAAAGGATTAAGATTCTAATATTTCTCCCATGAAAGAAATGTGTGAATTTTTATTGGTACAAGTCAACATAATTTTGTTGTTGTTATTAAGTTTCAATCTTTCAACCCTCTTGCAGGACCTTTCACTCCTAGTTGCTGGCACAAGCAACATAATCTCTTAGAAATAAACTTTATCCTCCCTTCATTTGTTCTGAAATTGGGCCAAATACCACAGTATCTTCTTTAAGTCCAGTATCTCACTAGAGAATAAGAGCAAGAATCTGAAAAGGAAATGTAAGCGGCTTGCAGCAATTGTTGGGTAAGTTAGATTTTCGACTGCAAACCATCATGCTAACCACAGAACTAAAATTATTGAGTCAAGTGCCAGATTAGGGAGGTTTATAATATCCAGATCTGAGGTCTACTGTGTGGTGTGAATCACAGGCCAGCACCTGTGCTTTTCCTACTTTGTTTTTAATACTTTCTGCTATATAGCATCTAAAGCCTATTTTACATGTGTCATCCTTAGTATCAAAGGCTTCCTCTATCATACAGTATTTTCTCATTCTCCTATGGCAGAGGCAGATTCCGTATTCAAAATTTCTTAATTCTGGTTGCTGCAGGTGAGAGCTGCTCTCAACCCATTTGTGTCTCCTGAAGAACTGTTGCAAGCTCGCTTAAAGATCTTCCAGAATTACCCAAAGATTGGCACATATGTGGTAAGAGGGAATACAGCTTCTGTGTTAGGAAATTAATGATCAGGAAAGTGAAATTTAAAACAGCAAAGTTGAAATGTTTACTTAGAAACAGGCACTTCCCTTGGCTCACTGCAACAAAACATCATTTCCTTCATACTTGTCTATGCGAGAAGGGAAGGATCTTTCCTCAGTAAAAGTGTCAGTATACCCTAGATCTGAATATCCTTCAACCTGGTTTTCAGAGCCTGTAATGCATATGTAGCTCATCTCAACACGGGCATAGCTGCAATTGCCTTTGCAACTCACAGGTGAGAGAAGCAAGCTAATTTTATAGAGCATTTTGGTTTAAAAAGAAAAAAAAAAAAGAAAGAAAAAAATCTTAAGGTCTTAGCCTTTTCTTAAATTGAGTTAAAACAATATTCCATGGGGAATATTTTGAAGTGAGAGGGTGAACCACATAGACCAGAGCATTCATGGCTGTTGGTGTATAAGATAATTTCTATGGAAGTCAGAAAGTTTCTCTTGAATTAATTTTTTAAAAAAGGATATTTCCTACTGATACTGTTCTGGCTAAACTACTTGGGCTTAGAAACATCTAAACTTCTGTACATTTTGGAGCTAGAAATGTCTTTGATGTGACATAAAGCACTGAGTCTTTGCTTTACTTGTACTACCATATAACCAGAACAAATCCCACAGATTTTCACTTTTCCAGCTAGCCAAGATCTGACCACGTATCTTCTTTCACTGAAAAAGCAATTAAGGGAGTTCTTGCTTCAAAACAACCATTTAATAAAAACAACATATCAACTATTTATAGGTGTACTAGCAAGAGCTAGCCTTGTCCTCCCTCTGATTGGCTGAGGTGCTGTGCAGTGCTTGCATCACATTATTGCAGCACATTAGTAGAACAAAAAAACAACATATGATACTGAAACTGACAGCAATGTGCATGAAATACATGTATTTCAGAAGAAAAAAAATAACAACCCCAGCAGACGGGAGGAACATAAAGAAGAGTGTTTTCTCAAAATCTGCACAAAGGCAAACGCGCTCGATTGACTTTTCTACTTATATTCAAAAGCATGAATGGCTGTGTTATAAGCAAGTAAATGACATGCTTAAGACCGAAAAGCAGAGGCAGGTTCACTTGCACCTGAATTATAATCAGAAGGGCCTCTGGCTTCTTGCCCTCAGTATCCAAAGAAATTAAGCATTTCTTCTCTGCGGCATTTGTCACACCTCTTGTTCCAGAAGAACCGTGATCTCTGAGGTTGATCTTATGGCATTTTTTGCAGCTGCTCTGTATTTGTAAGCTGCAGTGTCTATGATGCTAAATTAGAAGGCAGTCTATGCTCTCTATCCAGGAATATTTGTGGAAAATGATTTCGCATAACTTACTTCCCGTACCCATAGTTTTATGGAAGTACATGTGGGCCATCAGGCAGATGCCATCAATTCATTTTCACTTCTGATTTGCCAAAGGCTTGTTTTCTTTTAAGTGATGTGATACAACCAGAATGCGTGTTGCTTGTTGTAGATGCAGATAGCTCATCTCACTGCACTCTTCCACTACTGTTGCTGCTCATTAAAATGACGCTCTGCCTGGTAGTTAAGCATGTCCTTTGTCGACATGCTTTCCCTTTCCCAAAAGGTACATCAGATGCTTTTGATAATTTAGCTTTTTTTCTTTGTTTTAACAGATAATGCATTCACGTGCATTTTTAAATGTTGTTGACATTCCTACCAGTACAGTACTTCTCTGCAGCATGCCACATGCTCTGCTGTGTGACTAAAGGCTTGAAGTTAAATTCGGATTTAGAGCAGAAGCTCTGTTTGGTTCTAGCAGCCTTAAATTTTACTAATTTCAAAGGAACTGCGAATGCTGTGCATCAGCAGCAATTCAGAAAAGCTTGAAAGTGTTTTCCAATTCTAATAAATGTTTTGGCTGTAGAGTAAAATCGTCTGTCAAACATTTTGAAAACAAAAAAATAAAATGTTTCTTTGGAGTTGAAAACAGAAAGAATTTTCATTCTTCACCTTTTTCTCTACCTTCCCTCCCTTTGAGGAGAAACCTTTCAAATATGTGTTCTTGTACCTTAAAATGCTTGCTCAGTGGCGCATTCACCTTTCCTACAAGCGGTAGGAAATATAACGGTTGGCATGAGAGCTCCCTCTGGAGGTTTTACTTTAATATCAGCTTAGGAAAACAAACATTCCACTTCTTCACAGTGACTTCACAAGCACATTCAGCTGAATAGCTTTACCGAAGTATGAAAGACAGGGTTTGATTGGAAGAAAAACATCAATTTTGCCAGTGGTCAAAATGTAAAAGAAATATAACAATATCATGTATCTATTTCCGTTATATTTACAAAACGATGCTTGTAATTTGAATAGTAACCTAACGAGCCACGTAAATGAAGGTACTGGTTTGTAAACAAACGAATTAGCATTTCCTTTTTTTCCTTTTAATGCTTGTTGGTACCAGAGCTGTCAGATTGCAGAGGTGTGGCTATCATAATAACTTGAATTTCTCAGAGTTCTGTGCTACGGCATCCTGGTGGTATTGCATTCATGTGATAACTGAGAAATTCCCGGAGTTTTCTGAGACAATCAGCAGGTTTTTGTACATCTAGTCAGTAATCCAACAGACCTCAGAAAGGGAAGTATGGCTGTTTAGAGTGATAAGGTAGCCATATTGCTTTCCTTCATACAGAGCCTTTATTATTAGGAAGAATTCCACCCCTCCCCTCCGCCCCAAAAAGGAGCAACTAGCTTTCTGTGAAAGAACCGGTGCTCTAGTTCCATCTAAAAATTAAAGACAACAGTTTTCTAGAGAAGACTGGGTTGGAGTGAAGCCTGCTTAGTTATTAAACTATAGGCCTTATAGCCTATAAGCCTATAAGCTTATACGTGCCTTACCCTACATGCAAAATACTTTCTTGGGCAGATTTCCAAGACAGGTGTGTTGGAACTTCACCGACAAGTCAACAGACTGTCTCTGGGCAGAAGCTTTCCATATGGTTTCCTTTGGTTCCTCCCCACAGGAGCCATTCCCTCTGTTGATCCTGGCAGGGAGCATTGCTACCCTCTCAGGGAAAGTAGTTCCAGAAAGCCACAGCCTGTGCAAATGCAGTGTAAAGGCTATCAGTACCTGTTTGTCTTACCTGAGAATACGGGGAGAAGCCAACACTTTCCGTTGTGTGCACAGGAAGTGAGCATAATTCCTGTTCTTGTGACAGCTGTGCTTGGTGCCAGTGGTGAGGCTTCTGGCTCGTGGACAGGTGCTCAGTGCTGCGCAAGTTCTTGCACAGATATTGTGCTATTATGAGATTTCTTTTGAACATTTAAGTGGTCTTCATCAAGAAACCAGCCTGACCGACTGACACTGAAGAGGGAGTAATAGTGAGTTTTGGGGTAATAGTACAGTTTTGTATGGAAATGCCAACGTATGTAAATTCCAGTTGGCATCTGTATTCATCTATACCCAGTATTCTAAAAATTATGTCCCCTGTTCAACATTTCTCACAACTTGAACATAGAGGAGTAGAAGATTACTGAGGTGAAATTGATGATAGTTTAGAAGGCCATTTTAAGCTCACAACACAAAACATATATCAGGGATTATAAAAGAAATCTTTATGTGAGTTGGCGTCTGAGCATGTGGCTTTCAGAGTTGAAAATGAGGCTTACATCCATGCAAAGGAGAAAATAGTTGGGTTGGGAATGAATGGAACGCTTATGATCAGCACTGCAGCTGAACGCTTATTAACCAGTTTGAGACTGTTAGTGAGGGCAGTGGCCTAGAAATATTTTAGAATATTTTTCTCGGGTTTCACTCCTGTTCCTCTGATTTGCAAGTGGGAGAAGGATTTTGCCAGCAGTTTGATTACAGGCGCTCCATGCTCTTGAAAAAAAAAAAAAAAAGAAGGGATCTGAAAATGAGGGGTGCTTCAAGTTTGTATGCTTATGCTATTCAGAAATTTGAGTTTACAGAAGAATATTTCAAATGTACAACAACAAAATGACAATCAAAATGCCTATTAACATGTCTCCCAATTACTGTTACAGCTCATCTGTAAACAGGAAGCCACTGATAAAGTCAAACTGATTTACAAGCCAATCTTCTTGTATATAATTGCTAGTTTCTTAGTGTGCACAACTGAAAATTCTGCCAGTAAGGCTGAAGACGTTTTAAAGAAAAGCGGCAACCATTTGTGATTCAGAGGAATTCATAGCAGTATAAGAGACATGCTGTATTCTTATCCATATGCTCAAGCCCTCAATCTCATGCCCAGTGATAAGGGTAAATCCAAACGTTCTTTGAACACCTCCAGGGTCGGTGACTCCACCACCTCCCTCGGCAGCCCATTCCAGTGCCTGACCACTCTTTCAGAGAAGCAGTATTTCCTTACATCCAGCCTGAGTCTCCCCTGGCGCAGCTTGAAGCCATTCCCTCTGGTCCTATCACCAGTTACACGAGAGAAGATGCCACCCCCAGCTCACTACAGCCTCCCTTCAGGAAGTTATAGAGAGCAGTAAGGTCTCCCCTGAGCCTCCTCTTCTCCAGGCTGAACAACCCCAGCTCCTTCAGCCTCTCCTCATAAGCTCTGAGCTCCAGACCCCTCACAGCTTTGTCGCCCTTCTTTGAACCCGCTCCAGGGCCCCACTGTCTTTTTTGCAGTGAGGGGCCAAAGTCTTGTAATTTTCCATACTTCTGGTAGTGATAATCTTGTGATTAAAGAATACTTGTTTTCAGAAGAAATAGGTGGGTTTTGGTTCCATCAGATAAGAGAGAAGAGTGTGTTTGTTGACCTGTGTCTACTTACGAAAGTGCTTTTGTCACTGAACGGAAAAAGGTCCTTGTTGACACTTGTGGTGGCTTTATTTTGCATAGGTTCCACTTCACACAGAGAACATTATGAGGAAATGCCCTGCAGGTGGAACACGCAAATCAATGCCTCGCTTGTCCATTACTAGTTGTTTAAGTGCTCATGTCTAGCGTTGAAAATCCTTCTCAGAAAGATAAGTTTAGGCATTCAGGAAATTCAGACACTTGAACACGCTTCTCTTTGTATTTTGCCTCTCAAGGGGTTCAGTTATTAGGGGAAATGAGCAGTATTTTGAGCAGCTAAATTTTGGATCTGGATGTTGATTATGGCAAGTACGTGGAACTCCACATGCTTTGTAACCCCATTACCGGTAAGGGCAGCTCAAAGGAAATTACTGTATTCCAATAATTCCATGTGATGGGGAGAAAAAATTGCATACGAACCTAAGGCAGCGAATCCATGGTGCTGAACTGGAAAACAGTGTTCAGTGCACATTTAAGCAAACTGCAGAACAAATCAAAATAATAAAAACCTCCACAAGAAGGCCATTTATTATCTAATATGCATTGTATTCTTCCTAGTTGTCGGAGAAATGAAAACAAGAACATATATCCTAAAGTTTAAAAAGTTAACACATTATTCTGGAGGAAGAAGACACTGTGTGTTCTGCTTTTGCAGTGTTTTGCTAGATGTTTGGGCTATAACTGGTTAGGTGAATTCTAAGAAGTTGCATGTACTCCTCAGACTGCATCTGACATCAAACATCAAAATCCTACTCTAACGTGAGATTCATCCAGATATGTGGCAACTCTTTCCAGGAAATGCCTATTGGGAGGCATCAACGCAAAAGAAAGCACTAGCTACTGGACTTGAATATGCTAGTGTTGTTCAGAAATGACTGCGTTCTTCAGAAGAGTCACCCCTGATTTACATTCAAACCAATTGAACTTAAATCTGAGCTATATGTGTTTTATCTTCTTTGGTCAATAAGAGCAGTATAGTTACAGTAGAAACTGCTCTTGCCATCTGCCCCTTGGAAAAGAATGGCTGTTAAGTGTATGGTTGTTGAATATGCAGAGAGCTGCCCATTTCTCATCAGCTAAGTGATTACAGATGAAATGAGTGCCATTCATTTAATATGTATGTTGCTTAAAAATGAAAGAAACGGCAAACACAACTGCAGAGGCTGTTGAAATGTAACCTTGTTAAACCAGTAAAAGTACTATGCTTTACTGCAAGATAAAAAGTAGTATGAAATATTGTAATATACCTAGCAGACCTTCTAAATGGGTAAGGAGTCTCCAATTAGAAAAGCAGTTTTGAAGAATTACGTAGTTTATCTCAGGGGTACATTTATCTTTGCGTACATTTATGCGTGTTGTATTGCTGCTGCTTCTAAGCATCATTTTCAGTTTCAGAATTAGCATTCTGAACTACTGTTTATGCAGTCTCTAAAAACACTCACATTCATATCCTTTGAAAATAATGTGAGATTGGAACAAGAATGCATTGCTAGCAAATACGTATATTTTTCATAGGCAGTGAAGGACTTGACTCTGAATGAACAAAAAATAGTGTCAGGTAGTGAATTTTTCAGGAAAAATATTCGGGGACTTAAGATCACCAAGTACTTTCAGAGCTGGAGTCACTAACAATAGGAGGAAATATTAGAGCAGTCATCTGAAAATATATCTTCAAAGTATTGGTGGGGAGGGATTGCTTTCCTGTTCTGCTTCAATAGTTTCATTCTGTATCAACACAAAGAGGCCAAAAGCACGACCGCACATATGGCTCAATTTTTCAGCAAATACAGATATCAGATTAGATGCAGAACATTGGATGTGACTGAAAGGAATTGCTCGTATTACAGTCTATCCAAAGAAAGCAAAGCCCCTTGGCTGGGCAGGTTTATTATCAAGTAAACGGTCCCGAAGCAACACAATGCACAGTAACTGCAAGGTGTGCTCATTGTTTCCTACATTTCCGATGAGTTCTGCTTGTAACAGACCAGGAAGTGGGACCCATCTTTGTCCCTTTCCACTAAGCCCATGGGATTCCTTTTTGATTCTCAGTCTTTTCCAGCCTCTTTGCTTTTTTTCTTTCCGGTTTGGCTGCATCTTTTGCTCGAGTAAGCATTCCTCAGCGAGCTGACCACTACTGTGATTCTTAACAATTTTCGTTAGCGTGTACAAACATCAGTAGTCTTCTTGGATAGGCTGAGGAAGTGCAGAAATTCTTTCTGGCCAGTTCTTGAAACCTTCACAATCGCATTTGATTTCTGATGTCACTGGAATGGACAGTAATTCTTGAGGAATACCACGTGGTTTCTCTTTCATTATAGGAAGGTTAGGGCAAGTCCTTGAATAAAATATTCCTTAAACCATTCTCTCTTCTTCTGCCTGCTGAGCCAAAGGCATAGAGTTAATTTAAGACCCATTCAGATATTCTATGTGCAGGACTTTATAGAGCTAAAGAATTCATGGAATCACAGAGTGGCTTGTGTTCAAAGGGACCCTAAAATCATTTAGTTCCCACCCTCACACCATGGGCAGGTGCACCTCCCATGGTGTCTTATTGCCAGAAAGTTTTAAACACAGTTCAGCAGAAACTGCTTTTCTCCTCATATATTTGGTAGTTTATGAAGGAGATTATGGTATGCTTACTTACAGCAGTAGAGAGGTGGATTTGATGCCCCTTAGGTTCTTCCAGTCTTGCACCTAACAAAAATTTTCTCCTTTTTTATTGCAGCCCAGAAGACGGTGAAATTCATCCTGAAATCTGTAGGCTGTATATCCAGTTGCAGTGTTGCTTAGAAATGTACACAACAGAAATGCTCAAGTCCATATGTCTGCTAGGATCCCTGCAGTTCCATCGGAAAGGTATTAAACTGCACAATTACACAGGCACTGATTTAAACACATGAACAGTTTGTCAGGAAAAGTTTGGGTATTTGTGAAAGACAAAGCACCAGAGTGTAAAGGAAGCTATACCACTGAAGCCTGTTAGATTTTTCCATTTCATTATCATCATGCAGTGAATCTTGTCACGCTTAGTAATTACAAGGGAAAGAATCAAGAAGTTTGGCCTGCAACATGCGCTGCCCAATCATTTAATGTAACTCTTAATCAAGCAAAAGATTTCTTTTCTGTTGTTTTTTCCAATGTAAGTTTATCGTGTTCCATTATTTTGATTTTAGCACAGAAATAGTTTCATTCCCAAGGGTAAATTTTGGGAAAACTGCTAGTATATTCCTAAGCAAAATACATTTTAACAGACCTCTGAGAGTGCCTTACGAGCATCGTTAAGGCTTGGCAGATCCAAGAGAGTACAGAGTTAAAGCTTGTCTTCTGGGTCAGATGCAGTGAAGATTGTTCCCTGTGGAAAAATGCAGCCAAAAAGAAGTCAGTGGTACGCCTCCAATAACTACTACCTGGACGGATGTATCCCCCAGCCCTGATGTTAGATGTTGTCTAATGAAGCCATTACCCTTGCCATTTACTTTACGTTTAATTCAAGTGCTCCGGTGTCTCAGGGAATGCTACAGGGACAGGATTTGCTTCTCCAACTCTGACAGAGAAAGTGCGAGAGCATGCCGAGGACTTGTAGCGATGATGAAGTTCACCTCGTGTTTTGTCCTAACGAGCAAATACTGTCATACTCTCAAGCATTTGGGATGACTCTGAAGTGTCATTTCTCAAGTGGACTTCTCAGGAATTGTATAAGGTGATTTCTGACAGAGCTGACTGGTGCTGTGTTTCCAGCAGTGTGATGTTCAGTATGCTGGCTGCTTTAGCCGCATTTGCCTTTCAGGCTAAATCTGCCAGAGTTCTGCCATATAAACCCTGATTCTCAACTGCTTTTCTTTTTTGCATTCAGTATGTATTTTGCTTTTTTTATTGGTTGGCCCACCTGGAAGAAGCTGCTGATGAGCAAATGTCATAGAATCATAGAACCACAGAATCGTGGAATGGCTTGGGTTGGATGGGACCTCAAGGGCCACCAAGATCCAAACCCTCGCCGCAGGCAGGGCCACCAACTTCCACTTTTAATACTGGACCAGGCTGCCCTGGGCCCCATCCAAGCTGACCTCGAACACCTCCAGAGACAGGGCAGGAGGGCTAAAGGCTAGGGGCTAAAAAAGTCAGCGTGCGCTGGAGTGTAAAGCTGTTGTGAAAAATATGCATTACACGGCAAGGAAACAGAATGTTCCTCATTTTTCCCTAACAAGGAACTCTGAGCTTGCAAATAATTAACTTGAAGAGTTCTCTAAATTAAGCAGAATGATTCTGATCAAACTGGTATGAAATTTTTTAGTCATATAGGAAATAAGCAATTCAGTCAACAGAAACTGATTACTTTAAGCATAATGACCATGCTGACCATATTGAAAGGAAAATGGAGAAATGGAGATGATTTACTGAACAGGCCACTCAATAGCTTGGGGATTATGTCTGGTCTCCTTGTAAGTACTTTTTTCCCAGATAATATCCCAGCAGAATTCACCACGTAAATATCTCGTGCTGTTGATAGCATTTCGCTTTTTTTACCTCTTCACCTGTTCATTTGTTCACCAGTTTTTCACTGAGTGATGATACGAAAACAGGCATTTGTTTCTCTTGCCCACAAGGAGTACCACAGTGAACACTTCTGACACGTGCTAACTTCACTTAATTCTTAAAAGCACATCTGTTGTTATTCTGTGCACCTGATTTCTTGCTGGAGGCAATTTTTGAAGCCAATACTTTCTACTTGGATGTAATATTTTCCATTTTCTTGTGCATTAATCTGTTGGATAAGTAGTTTGTTGAGTTTTTAAATCTCCTCTAAGTTTTCACCAATTTATATTGCTATTGAGATTAAAGCAGAGTAACATGCAGGCTGTTTAGACGAACCTGCAGTTAATAAATCATGATATAGGAACTGCCCTCTTGACCAGGCATTATCAAAGTGTACTGAATAATATATATTCACCTTCCTGTAGAGAGTTTTGTTTCATATTTACAGTACTTTAACTTACTACTGTCATACAACCTCTGCTAGAAGAGTCAGACAGTCTCTTAATTTTTTGAGACTTAGCAGTCACACTGGGGCCAAAAAACATAAATATTTCCAGCTGTGTTATGCAGTAAGTAAACTGAGGTAAATGCTGTCTAATAAATTTATTTGTAAGGTACATATGCCACCAAAGTCCTTAGCTGAAAATAGAGGAGAGCCACAAAAGGGATCCAAGGGGTGCAACGTCTCCCCTGCGAGGATGGGCTGAGAGAGCTGGGGCTGTTCAGCCTGGAGAAGAGAAGGTTCTGGGGAGATCTCTGAGCGGTCTTTCAGTATCTAAAGGGAGGCTATAAGGACAGCAGGGTCTGTGACAGGTGATAGAAAGGACAAGGAGAAATGGTTTCAAACTCAAGGAAAGGAGATTCAGGCTAAACATAATGAAGAAGTTTGTTACAATAAGGGTGGTGAGGCACAGGCACAGGTTGCCCAGGGAGGTGGTGAATGGCCTTGTCCCTGGAGACGGTCATAGGCTGGATGGGACTCTCAGCAAGCTGATGTAGCTGTAGGTGCTCCTGCTCATTGCTGGGGAGTTGGACTAGATGACCTTTGAAAGTCCCTTCCAACTCAAAAGATTCTATGATTCTACGGCATGACTGCAGAATTCAACATTCAGAAAGTTTGCAATTGCTAGAACGAAACCGGTCCGAGTGGCTTTATTTCATCTTATTGCCAAATTCTGATCATACACTTTGTTACTGCGTTCCACAGTCCCAAGGCTCCTGGCTAGCTAATACATGTTGGACGTTTCATCTCTTTTTTACTCTAAGTGCTCAGTGTCACACGTTGTACTTATTACACATAATTTTGTCATTAGGGCAGAATTCCTCTGTTCTCAGACCTTTCCTGGAAACCCATACACTGATGGGAATGTCTCCAGTGCTGCCTTGAGTGAAGCAGTGGCAATTTTTCTCATTGTAACTGGGGAACAAGGAGTGATTAAAGAAAAGAGCGCTAATTTAGAATTTGAGATTGCAGCATATGCTATGCGGTGATGTGTTTGCGTTTGGAGCAATTTCTCAGTGACTTCAGTTGCAACTGAGCACTGAGAGTCTCTGAGTGGAGCAACCACAGAATTTAAAGTACTTTATTAGTAACTATTTTGAGAAGCTGGGTTTAAGTAACTCGTACAGGGTCACATGAAAAGTCTGAGTTGGAGGAAGTTATATAAGTGTAGTTTCCAGCGCAGCACTGTGTCTTTCTGCATTACTCACATAATGGCTTTAAAGGTCCTTGACCTCCATTCTGTCAGAACAGGGTGACAATAGCAAACTGCCTCCTGAGGAAATGGCAAAAATGAGAGATGACTGCTCATGTTCCATCTCTTCCAAGAAATATTCTGAAATGTCTTCTGCATCAGTAGCACACTGTGGAAGAATTTCTGGATAGAATCTTTCTCAGACTTTGCCAAGCAACAGATGAGTTCACTTAACTGGGATCTGGAGCTTCTCTTCTCGTCTTTGTTTTGCTTTATTTGCCTTCCTCCATCATTTCAGTTACAAAGCTTTAAGGAGCAACGACAAACAGAGATATTGTTGAACTGTACAACAGGCAAAATACTGACAAGTTCTCAGACACATACATTTAACTGTTTTTAATGTAAATCAAGAACTGTCCAGCTATTGAAATCCATCTAGTTCAGAAAATACAGATTTCTCACTCTTGAATCAGTTAGCCACTAAACTTCTAGTGCTGACTATCAGCCTTTGTTTGTGATCCAGTTAGCTTACTGTCAAAGAGTAACTTCATTTTTGCAAGTTGTGTATTTTCAAAAAATTATTAGGGAAGCCTAGTAAGGGAAATGTTGCTTAAAGATCTTCCAGAATTACCCAAAGATTGGCACATATGTGGTAAGAGGGAATACAGCTTCTGTGTTAGGAAATTAATGATCAGGAAAGTGAAATTTAAAACAGCAAAGTTGAAATGTTTACTTAGAAACAGGCACTTCCCTTGGCTCACTGCAACAAAACATCATTTCCTTCATACTTGTCTATGCGAGGAGGGAAGGATCTTTCCTCAGTAAAAGTGTCAGTATACTCTAGATCTGAATATCCTTCAACCTGGTTTTCAGAGCCTGTAATGCATATGTAGCTCATCTCAACACGGGCATAGCTGCAATTGCCTTTGCAACTCACAAGTGAGAGAAGGAGGCCAATTTTACAGAACATTTTGGTTTAAAAAAAGAAAAAAAAAAAGATCTTAAGGTCTTAGCCTTTTCTTAAATTGAGTTAAAACAATATTTTGCAATATTTGTGATCCTATAATGCATAAATAGATTGCTCCCTTTTCTGGTTGGGGACAGATGTAAGGAACTCCAAAAGATGAAGTACTGAACATGCAGCTTGGAAGCTCCTAGAACCGATCACTGCATGAAACAGTAGCAGTGCTTCTGATTCATTATTATAGATCTCAGAGTGATGTACAAATATGACTTGCTTTCTTGTTATCAACTATGGAAACACTGAGAAAATAAGAGTTCAATATGAATTGATTATGTCCTCAGCTTTGATCTTAAAGATTAAACCCTTTAAGGTACTCTGTGTCTTAAACTAAACTGCAGCTGTCTGTTGTGATAATTGCCTTGTTGAATTCTGAAATTCTCTAATTTGTTGCTGAAAGGAAAAACTTCGATTTAAGAGTTGTGTAATAAATCTGTATTACTCAGAATTTATTATTATTTTATTTTTACCTCCTTAACTTGTGTACTTACAGCTAATATCTTTGTTCATCCCCTTGTTATTCTTCTTTGCATACTGCCAAAAAAAACCCAAAGCAGATCACTAGTAAGAGTTCAGAATGCAATAAAGCAAGTATTTGATTAGCCTGTTAAAAATATTCCAAGAAAAAATTTCAGAAACTATGCAAATTGCCATCACCAAAAAAAAAGTAAGCATAATGGTAATAATATTTAAACACTTTGCTGGTAAAAGAGGTTATTTGCATTCTCGAGCTTATTGTAAGGAGTGTGAAATTTGTTTACTCTTCATTATTATGTTACTATCAACTGTTGTTGCCGTTCAATTTTTGATCTTGCTCTATTACTGTTTATGTGCATCATTTTTCCTTTCTTTCTGAAAACATGCATTATGTCCTATAACTGAAGCCTGCTGACAGGGGATGACAGTCCTTGTTGTCACCTTCATCCTACAAGATCTTTAGTGCTTGTTGAGAAGTAGGCATGCAATCACTATCTTGGGCCTGTGTAAGAGCTACAATTAAGTCAGGTGCCATCCTTAAAACTGAGAAAAACGAAACCAACAACACTTGGCAGAAGGAATGGATGAATTTTAAAATCGAAGACCTTGTTTTCATACCTAAACCTCTCAAATGACACTTCTGTGGAACCAAGTATGCATTTTGGCACTGGCTGAGCCTCATGTGAAAGAATAACATTTGTTACAACACATCAGAGTCACTAAAATTATGGTAAAACACAAAGGGGAAAACAATATAATAGTTATTCTGGTGTCACCTTTTGAAGATTAGCAAACACTAACACGGCAAAGAATAGTTAACTGCAGCATTTTCTTGGTATGTTAGCTTACACCTGAAATCTTAAGCACTTCAATTCTGTGGCAAACAATAGTGGCCTTAATGTACATTTTTGTACATAAACTGTTAATATAGATTGAAAAGTAGACTAACGTATACAACATTCTCTCTGTTAAAGGACTATGTCAATTGAGAGAATAGTGACATGCAAATTGATCTAACTGTAAAAGTTACACTTCTGCGTAGAGAAATACCTTAATAAGGGTTGCTCAGTTCTGGAACAGAAAGCTACATATTTTGCCTTCAGTTAAGTGAAGCTTTTCTGAAAGCTCAAGCTTACAAAAAAAGGAAACAAATGTACAAAATCCCATTCTCCAAAGTTGGCGTGCCCACAGAGGACCATAGTAAAAATATACATGAGCTCTGAAATCCCCTAACTCCAATAACCCAATTTCATTAATTAAAGACAATATAAGGAGAAAAAAATAGATTTGTCTTAAAAAGCAGCTGAATTAAACATTTCCTTTGACAACAGTACTGAATTATTATGCAGCATACAGCTCCCTTGTTGCTCTCCACAGAATTACTGATTCACAGAACTGATCCAGTTATTAAAAATAAACTCCACATGCTCTACAGTGCCAGTGCGAACAGGGTGGTAGAAAACTTTAGATTTCTATTTATAAGAAAAATGTTCCTAATATGCTTTTCAATCTTATGCACAGTTGTTAGCTAATTAAGGAGGCCAGCTATATTATCCAAGCTCATCCTACACATCATGGTGTATGAATGAAAAATTAAGACACAGACCAAAATCAATAAGAAAAGAGCAGATGCAAGGACTCTTGACATTCTCTACTGAGATCTATGTTGATGGTTACAGATTACTTTTATTCGCTCTTCTCTGGCTTGCATGAGAATTTTGATCTGCAGTGTCTTATAGCACAATAAATAATACATATAAATACAAGTATATATAGTATATATACAAACTGAGTTGTCCAGTAATTAGGGTACTCATCTTGTACCTATAAACTGAAGGAAGAAATGTGCAGGACCATCACAGTAACCATTACAGCAGCAATTTTTGTAGTGACACGATGTTCTAAAATACAGTTAATGTCACATGGAACTGTGAACTCTTACATTGAAGAAATCTTACATTGCCCCTCAGGTGCAAATTTAGGTACTTTGAAGATGAGGCATATCTGAGATAGCATCACAGTCTGCTGAACTCAAAGGTATCAGTTTATCATTAACTCAGCTGTAGATTCAACTGATGAAAGTCGATGAAAGGTTCAACATAGGCCAGCAATGACAGCCAATAGTATCCTGGATGCATCAAGAGAAGTGTGATGAGAAGATTGATGGAGGTGATTCTGCCTGTCTACTCTGCTCTCATGAGATCCTGCTTAGAGTACTGCATCTAGTTTCAGGGCCCCCAGTACAAAGACATGGAGCTGTTGTAGATGGTCCAGAGGAGGGCCACCAACTAGGGTGATGAGCTCAGAGACATGCCTGTACCACGCCTTCATTCTTTCTCTGGCCATGCATTAATGACATCTGCTGGAAACAGACCGAGAGAATGGGTGGAAGGGGATATGAAAGTCCTTTGGTCTAATCCCTGCATGAAAACCTTTGTAAGAGACTTCTACAGGAAGTGACAGAGCAATAAGAATAACCAATTTTAAATTCATAAAGTATTTCATGAATATGTTTTATAAGGGCATGCAGTGACAGGATGAAGGGAAGTGGTTTTAAACTAGAAGATGGTAGATTTAGACTAGATATCAGGAAGAAATTCTTTATTGTGAGGGTGGTGAGACCCTAGAACATGTTGCCCAGAGAGGCTGTGGATGCTCCCTGCCTGGAAACATTCAAGGCCAGGCTGGATGAGACTGTGAGCAA
The DNA here is from genome assembly GCF_026119805.1 of Tympanuchus pallidicinctus. Lineage (NCBI taxonomy): Eukaryota > Metazoa > Chordata > Aves > Galliformes > Phasianidae > Tympanuchus > Tympanuchus pallidicinctus. Next base: position 3,583,822 of record NW_026294813.1, on the reverse strand, counting down.
CCTGGCCTAGAAGGAGGTGACTGCCTATAGCAGAGGGGTTGGAACTAGAGGATCTTAAAAGCCCTATCCAACCCAAACCATTCTACAATTCTAAGATATGAACTGAATACCAGGGTATCCAATCATGAAACTCTGACATGCCTGAAATAACTCCGTCATGATTTTATGACTTTTGTTATTGGTATTCCACATAGTAACATCACGTAGAGCACTGGGAGTTAAAGAGTTAACGCTCCAGTTCTGTGGATTGAGGATATTTCTGGGTACCTGGTTCTCAGAGGAGAACAATTACTTTTCCAGAAGACTTTTACTGTTCTGTTTTCATTTTCCACTCAGAGGAAAAGATAAAAGTGTTTGCAAGTCACAAGACACGCCCTTTCCTTTAATGCTTGTCAATGCAGTAGTGCGCTCCCTAGCCGTCCTGCTTTCAGCATGCCTTCAGGCCATTCAGAACTTCAGTTTTTGGACACACTCTCTCTCATTTTACTCATTAGCCTTAATTCCAATTATATTATCTTGCATTCCAATACATAATATAGTAAATTAACTTTCTTCCTCAAATCATTGCAACTGTTTTGTTTTTAAGCCCATCTTCCAATCTTTTTTGCCCCTTTTCCCTTCGTAAATTGTTGACACTTTACTTGGCAGCAAAGGGTAATTTTTATTACCTATTTCAACATGATAGATTGATTACCTCCCACAAGATGGAAACATACATTTATGGAATAAATTAACAGAAGCAAGCTCATTTAAATTTCCAAATTTGATTTAACCATTCCAACGTTAAGCATATGAAGTCCGAATATTTTGACACACAGACCTTCCACTAGAGTTTCCAAATGGTCCATTTAATAATTTGAAGCACTGATATTTGCAAGTAGATTTCCTGAAATATATATATATCAATATAAACATGACTGCAAAGCACAAATAGGCAAGATCTGAAAGGAAAACCATCCTATTCTCTTCAGAAATGACAGCAAAAATAGGCCAGCAACTTAGTCACTACTAGAACTGTCTGAACTATCCGAAGATGAACTCTTTTCCTTTCGTCTCTTCTTCTTTTCCTTTTTATGATGTTTGCCTTTCTTAGATTTATTCTTCTTTTCCTTTTTCCTTTCCTTTTTATGTGATTTTTGTTTTTTCGACTTTGGTCCAGCCTCTTCAGCAGCACTTGATGAGGAAGATCTAGTAAAAATACATATTCATGGACAATAAAAGAATAATTTTATTATTTTAGCATTTATATAATGTTGAAATCAAATTGTTGAAGAACTTATACAGCAGCATCCTTTGGAAAGCTCATACAATCTCAATCTCAAGTTCAATTAAGTAACAATTTTTCTATTTGCCTACCATGCTAGAAAAGCAGTATGTTTATAATGGAGATTAATTAACAACGGAACAGGTATGCTTTGTGTTTTTCAACCTTTAGCAAGAAAAAAGTCTAAGCATGCAGACCTCACAAAAACTGAGCTAAAGTCTGACAGTAAAATAGCTTTCAGTTACTAAGCTATTTAGCTTTTAAAGTATCAAATGAGGATTTGTCTGAACATGTACTTCACACATGCAAAAATTTATGAGAAACTAGTGGGGCAAATTTGGATGCCTCTGAAGCTGTTATTATTTGTCTCTGATCAGCAGTGATGAAGGAAATTACTACATGCATAGAATATTTAAGCTGAGAATAATAATCCTCATGATTGTCCTCAAGAGGGCTGTTCTGTCCTACCGTTTTCACAATAGATTGCAGGTAAAGACTACTATTAGCAGACTAACTCTTCTGTACTCTTTTTAAGGTGTAGGTTAACAACTATGTTGTGTAAGTAAGGAAGAAGGAAAAATACCAATACAATCAGTGCTCAGTCCTTTTCCTATACTTTATTTCTGAAGAACATCTTATTCTGGCCCTTACATATCCCCCAGCTCTCAGTGCAGTTCCTGAAAGGACATCTCATCAACAATTGTAATGATGAAGTAAACTTTTCTAAAACTCAGTCAGCAGGTCAAAACTTGGATTCACAATAAATTTGGACATCACGACCTTTTCTTTGGAACCAGAGCAAGTCTTTTTTAGGCTTCTACAGCAACAGAAACATTAAAAGTCAACACATGCTAAATAAAAGTGCAGAAGTTTTCCCTTTGATAGTAATGCTACTCAGAAAGGGTATTGTATACATGCACGCACATGACCATTCAGGGAAGCCTAGGGTCTTCTGAACTCCACAGTGTTTTCTCCATATGAGCCCAGCTGAGGACCAACCCCAAAATCCTCTTAACATCTTATTCCCCTTTTCCTACCACACCTTGCCTGCTGTTGGGTAGTCAGAGGGAACACTGCCTTCTCAGACCTGCAAAACGTCTGTCATGCTGGCTTTCAAGATCTCCATGATCCTAACTTCAAAGCCTGTGGCTTCATCATTACTTAATGGACATACAAAACTTCACTGGAAGATAGTAAGCTTTTTCCAATCAAAATAGTATACACAAAACCAATTGGATTCAAAGAAACTATATTTTCTGAAATCAACCCAAAAACCAGAGTACTTCTGAATTTGTTTTGCAATTAAAATAAGTCTGTGAAAGAGTTACCTTTTCCTTGGTCTCTTTAGTTTTGTTTTTTCTTTACTTTTTCTTTTTTGTTTCTTTTTTTCTTCCTCCTCATTTAAATCTATGGGCAAAAAAAATATATAATTTACAACACACTTCCAACAACATCTGAACTAAGAAGAGCATTAAAAGAACAGCTTCAATAGCATTGTAAAGTAACTGTAAAATTATTTTTCCCTTCTCCAAACCCCAGACTACTATGTGTTAATTTCAGAAATATTTTGCAGAATAGCAGAACTCAATATACAACTTCTGTAATTTATCTGAAGATCAGGAATGAGGAAATCCTGTAAAATGTAGTATAGCTTTGCTTCTACATTTTAAAAGACTCGCACAAGTCTGAAACCAGGGCACGTAACCAAAAGATTAAAAAAAAAAAAAGAATAATTTTCTTGCACTAGTTTCAAATAGCCTTATTCCTCCACTTCAGCTAAGATAAATTTGAATTAACTGTGAAGGTAGCATCTACAAAAATTGGTAGACAAGTCATTCTTAACTTGACCTTTCCCTGTTTTCCCTATGTGGTTGCGTAAAAAACTAAATGTAGGACAGAAATATTGAATTAAGAGATAGCTGGAAAGAGAAATTAAGACGCTGGTCCTACCAAATGAAGAATCAGGTAACAGGTACTTATTTCAGGCAATGCAGAAAACAATAAACAGTGACAAAAAGAACTGTCATGCATTTTTAGTCCACTATGCTGAAGACTTAAACCTACAACTGTTTGTAGTGTTACTACAATGAAAACAAAGATGCGTAAGAAAGGTCACCATTTTATCTGTGAGAACTCTTAACTCAGGATATCTGCAGGCCTTCAGAAGGAAGGTGGGTGTACATTAAAATCTAAAATCCACAGACTTTGTCCATACTAATCTATGACTTGTTCAACGTAACAAAACATGGTACAGCTGTTAGACAAGATCCTTAATATTAAATATAAAGAGAATGAACAAAACTTAAATCCTAGTTTTGTGACCAATTCTCATTAACAGTGTGCAGTAATGGTAATAGTAACTGCTACGGGAATGCTCAAATAACTGTAATTTACTGCAGCTTCTGTAGAACAGTCATGTTCATTGCTTGCCTGCCTTACCTCTGTTCAGTGATATGAGGTATTCTCAAATTTCACTTACAAGCAATTTTTGTATCTTACTGGATGAAATGTATGACCACGGTCCTTTCTAAATAACCTCATCAACTATTTCTGAATTTTCTGAAATGCAAATCAGATAGATGTATTTTATAGTATCATTTAAAGCATAGGCTACATACAGGAAAATGCTGGTTCTAGTACTTATCCTTAAAACAGATAGCTGAGATGGGGCAAAATCAGGATAGTTGACCTAAACTGGCCCAATGTCCAACAAGGCATATTCCATACCATTTGGCATGTGGATCTATAAAACTGGGGAAAGCTGCCTATGCAGGGGGGGGGGGGAGCACAGCTGCCTCTTGGGGAAATGCTGACCACCAGCCAGTGGGTGGTGAACAATTGTGTTGTGCATCACTTCTTTTGAAAATATGTAATAGATAGATAGATAATCATTAGTAATACTTCTCTTCCTTTTCTGTCTCAGTAAATAGTTTTTATATGAACCTAGTGCTCTACTTCCATCCTCTCTTTGCCCTCAATTCTCTCTTTTCCATTGGAAGGGAGATTTGAGGGGATTGAGCAAACAGCTCACTGGTGGTGCTTAGCTGTCTGTCAGGTTGAACCACAAAACTGGTCATATACCCTTGAGAGAATTTTGACAATTTGACACAGTAGAACAACCTTCCCATTTTTTTTAGGGGAACAGCCTTTTCAGAGTCCAAATTGAAATGAATCCACATAACTGTTAAGTAACTAACACATCTACTTTCCTTCTGATGGCACCTCTGTGAAATTTGAGAATTGTAAGTGTTTCTCCAAGTATTAGTGTTGAAATTCAATTGGTCAGCTACTGTATAGAAATTTGAAAAGAACTCAACTGCCATATTTGTCATTGGTTTTAAGAGTTGCTGTTGACTTTAAGATATTTAAAATACACATAATCACAGAATCAACTCAGAATATCAATTTCATTTTCTTCAAAGTAGCTGCTTATTAATAGTTTTATAGTCTTTTGCAATAAGACCTTTTTGAGATGTTCTAAATGCATAAACTGTTAATTTCCAATGAAAGGAATCAATAAAAAAATGCATGAACGTATCAAATATCTTAAGTCTGAACATTTGACGTAAAAGATGTACTGTTTACGGTAGGAAAGAATGAAATGACAGGTCCAGCACATCAGAAGACCATTGTCCAACTTACTACTAAAATAAATAGCTAACTGAATTTTTTTTTTAGAAGATCTAACTTACTTTTCTTTTCACGCAGGGCTTGCAGTCTCTGTAACTCCTCTTCCTCGCTATCTTCACTGCTTGTGCTGCTAACATCTAAAACAATATCTCTTTGAGGATCCACTCGAAGAAAGTTTCGGCATTCAAATGTCAAATGACCAGCTACAGAAAACAAAAATTTAGAAGCACATTAAAAACTAGCAAATATTATCAAAAGCTAAGAGTATTATTCCATTTTAATAAGAGAAAGAAAGCTAGGATAGACTACAATCAATGAATGAAGAAGGAGAACAAACTGCAAATTTCTCCTTGAGAGGCTGTGCAATGGTATTCTAATGGTGCATATTTTTGTTAAAGATTTTCTATTTCTTTAATATTTTATATTCTTCTTCTTCATATTTCTTGTTAAAGAAATACTTAATATTTCTTTAATAGTCTCATATCCTTTCAGAAGAAACTACTTAAAATAACAATTTAAAAGCATGAAGAGAAATATTTGGAAAACTATAGCAAGTTCTTCTGTACACTGCTTTTTCCATCTCTCTTCAGTGAAATAGAAGAACATTATTTCCTTATGAAATATAAATCATTTTTAATAATCAGTACATAATACTAATCCTCACTAACACAGGACTAGTATTTTTACTTCTCTAAGTTAGATTGTTATAATCACTACCATGAGTTAGACGCCTTGAAGTTGAATATTTCTATTGGAATAACAATAAAAATAAAACAAATTGAAGATATGGTCTGTGAAAGAATTCAAGTAGCAACAAACTCAGCTTCTCTCTATTAAAGACCTTGAATACAGAAAAAAAAAATGTAGGCTGTGCAATTTAACCATAAGTCTCCTTCTCTTCCAGAAAACCTCTGACATTGCATCTACAAATAAACCACTGAATCTATATTGATATCCCTATTTCTCTGAAAGACTGGATACATAAGGGAATTCATTGATAAAATTTGTTGGAAGCAAAGTCTTCAGTGAAAGAACAAAGCTTTTTTCCTTCATCCTACATAAAACACACAAATATAGCTTAAATCACTGTGTTAAAAGTTCACTGCAGTTCACTATGGAGCAGTGTCCACTTCTCCACTGTTCTAAAAATGTGACTGAGTGATTAATAAACTAATATTTTCACTAGAACACATCTATATTCATCAGGAAAATAGTCACAGATGTACTTTCCCTAACACAACATAATGAAAAACCTGTTCCGTAAATCAGCATTTAGCTCTTGCAAGTAACAGCAGCATCAGGCAGCTTGTGATGAAAAGGGCTGGTCTTGCACAGCATCAACCCCTGATAGGGCCTTCAGGAGGAGGGCAGGCTTTCATAACTCAAAGCACATCTTACAAAGGATACTTTCTTTGTGTAGAAGATCATGCAGATTTTATTTTATTTTTTTTCAAAACACACTGGACATATCTTGAGCAGAAAGCCCTGCTTAAGCTTGCAATGAGATTCAAAAAGAACACAAATGCTTACCTCACAAGTACAATAGATGTTAAAGACAGTGCTTGGAATTCAAGGTTTCTCAAGCAATTGCACAGCAAATTTAGTACATGTGAATACATCAGCATACAGGTGATTTTTATGGCTAAGAAACTCAGGTCTTCAAAAATACCCAAGGATATATGTATATATAATATACAATATGTATATATTGTATATATACAATGAGAGCAGTGAGGGACTAGAACAGCCACAAGGGTGGAGATCTTTTTTTTTTTTCCCCTTTTTCTCCCCCAAAAGTAGTCCCATCATTATAAATCGGAAAAAAAAAACACCAAAAAAACCCAAAAAACCAAAACCCAAAACTAATACTGCACTACCACATTGTTTACTATATAGACTTACGGTAGCCACATTTCTTGCATCCTGCTCTGATGTTATCCTTATTTGCACCTGAAACAGAACATTTCATCAATTACTTGTTACTTTTAAATCTGGCTTGGTAACACCAGTAGACAGACCAGAATGATCACTCTTCTGAATTTTGGCAGTCGCTTTCTATGCCTACTTGTGCCCCCAGTTAAGTAGATCATCAAGATCTAACTCAGAAGACAAAATGTGGATCCTGTTACCCACCAAAGGATCAGTGCAATTTTTAAGTCAGCTGAGTCAATTCATAATTCTAAGCAAAACAGCATTTCCAAAATCAAAGAGTGTCTTTCTATCCAGTATGAAAAATATGGAAAATTAAACAGTTGTATACACAGTTTTCTGTACAACTAGTTCCTTTATTTAAATAATTAACCTAACATAAGAAAAAAACTATGAAATTACAGAACCGGAAATGGGGTATATCAGCTTCAAGAGTTCAAACTTTGATTTACTGAGAGAAGTATCATCTTCAGTAAATCCTACTAACAGAAACAGAGGAGCCTTGAAATCCCATGGTTTTCTGCAGATCCCAAACCTCAGTGTTACGTATCTTCTCAGTGGTTTATAAACTCTGCAGTCATTATGTGTCTATTTCATAAGTATCTATCTTTAAACCATGAGAAAACCAGGAGAAATAAGGGGACAGGCAACATAAAAATAAAACAAAGTGTAAAGGAAAGAGTAAAAAAATGTATCTCTATCTTGCAATGCCGTATCACAGAAATACTCAACAGCATCTGCTGATTCAGTTCACATCTGGACTCGTAAGTAAGATTTCATCTTTCATCATTCTGACATACTCAATAAACTCCATCTCTATCAATGTAATCAAAGCAGTACAGAAGGACTCAGTGCTCAATGGAAAGGAAGCGAGCACACACTACAGTCTACTATACGTGCAAACGCTTTGTGCAAGGCTTTCCAATAATCACCCAGTACTTGATAAGAAAGGCATTGGACTACCTATGGACTACCTATTCAGGTGCAACTTGCAAGATGTAGATTTCTGTAAAGAAAACACACGTTTTTAAGAGAAACAGCAGAGAAATGAGCACCAATTAAGACACAAAAAGCGTGTGACTGAAAAATATGGAAAAAAAGTGTATAAAAGAAATTTTACATAGCAGCAAAATCAGGAATCCCAACTGAGAATGGAATCTTGCTAGGGCTTGATGATAGTGTCTGAAGAAGTTAATGGCTCTCTAATGACCTAATGAAGGTTTACTCGATCTTGATTATCATCCCCGCACCCACCAAATTCTTGAGATGATAATAAATCATTATTGTTTGGGATTTAAATAATGATGTTAGAAACAGGGTTTTAGAATAGATTAAGTTTCAGGCAATTAAAAGCAAACAAGTAAAGGCTTCCTTCTCTCCACCCACTTCCCCCCTTTTCCAACTGCCAGTTCTCCAAAAAAAACTAAGGGCCTCACTCATTTAGCAGACAACAATATTGCAAAAGAGGTTTTGCAAATCTTTGAACACAAATATAAGACCTCTTCCTTCAGAAACTATCCCCTAAGATGAGAACAAGAGCAGCTTTATTAAAGAATTGTTTTTGTTAGGTTTTTGTTGTTGTTGTTGAACTCATAGCAAGATTCAGTCTTCCTCAATTTTCTCCAGCCGAAGACTCCTCACACCACAGGATCACACAGGCTGAATACCTCGTGGGTAACACGACCATTGCTGCCCATGCTGACTGCACCTCCGCTCTTAAAGCCTTTACTTAAACAACCTAGATGCAGACAGGGTTAATCTGGGGCACGAGGAGGAAAAACCATGCGGGACGATGCCATTCTCGGGACCTCTAAGGAAGGCAGTGACCACCTGCAGACGGCAGGAGCCAGTCGTACCCTCGCGCACCCACAAGACTGCAGGCGAGGGCCGCGTACTGAGCGCAGGAGGGCTGCTGGAGCCCACAGCCCCGCTCAGCTGCTGGCTCGGCCATGGCGGCGGCACTTCAGCTCCGCAGGCTGGCAAACGCACCGCCAGCCGCTCCTCGCACCTAGCCTCCCCACGAACGGTGCCGCTGACCCCATCGCTCCCATCTCAGCACGCCGCCCCGCAGCCTCGGGACTCTTCCTCACCCGGCAGAGCCATTGCGAGCAGCGTCCTCCACGCAGCCCGGCCCGGAAACGCCGCGGCGCCTCTTCCCGCCGGAAGGCTTAGCCCGGAGCTCTCGGGCCGCGCCACTCCCGGGGAGGACGGGGGACCTCAGTACCGGGCCGGGGAGACGAGGAGGGACAGGAGGTCCGGAAAAGCCTTCAGATCCTTCCAGAAATAATTAACTCCGTGATCGCCGTGCAGCCCCTGATCGGCGGAGCGCTCCTTTCTCCTTTCCCCTGTTCTGGGCAGTCACACCCTTCCCCCGCTCCACTGTGCTGTGTAGAGGCGCCCAAGATGGCGGCGGACTGCGGGCAGTAGCGCGGGTAGGGGAGAAGGGTTGATGCGCTTCGGACTGGGACTGCGTGGGTCTGCCACAACACCCCTTCCCCAGCATGAGCAACATCTACATCCAGGAGCCCCCCACCAACGGCAAGGTGAGGCTCCCTGCGGGCAGCCGGCGCCATGCTCGCCTTGCCGCGCGGCAGTGCGCGCGCTGCCCTCGGAGGAGCTGCAAGGGAGGGGAGGGCGGGAGCTGCTGGCAGCGCGGGCGAGGGGCAGGCGGCTGATTTTGTCGCTTTCGGCCGCTTGTTATATTTACCGCTTTGTTATGAATCGGCATTGTCTTTATTGGTGTTACCTGTAATAAATAGAGCGTGCCACTGGAGATTTAAGGCATATTCTTTTTCTGCGTTGTCTCATTGTGGAAATATTAAAGAGTGTTTAATATTCTACTCTCTGGTAGTTACTGTGTTATCAGTAGTCTTTTCATCTGAGTTACTTCAGAACTATATCTGAAGTGCTGCAAAACTACATTGGGATATCATAGAATCACAGAATGGTTTGGATCAAAGGTCACCCAGTTCCAATCTCCAGCCATGGGAAGGGCTGCTCCATCCTCCCTCCAGCTCAGCTGCTCAATGCCCCATCCAACCTGAGCTTGACACCTCCATGGATGGAGCGCCACAGCTTCTATGGACAGTGGCTCTCCACCTTCTGAGTAAAGAATTTTCCCCATACGTGCAGCCTAAATCTGCTCTCTTTCAATTTAAAACGATCTGCCCTTGTCCTGTCACTGACTACTCACATAAAAGTTGGTTTCCTTCTTGTTTATATCCTTACTTCAAGTACTGGAAGGCTACGGTGAGGTCTCCCAGGAGCCTTCTCTTTTCCAGCCTGAACAAGATCTGTTACTTCAACCTTTCTTCGCAGGAGAGGTGCTGCAGCCTTCTGATCATTTTCATGGCCCTCCTCTGGACCTGCTCCAACAACTCCACATCTTTATCTTGTTGGGAGCCCCAGGTCTGGACACAGTACTCCAGGTGGGGCTTCAAGAGGGCAGAACAGAGGGGTACAATCCCCTCTTTCCCTGCTGGCTGCTCTTCTGTTGACACAGCCCAGAATACACTTGGACTTAGGGTTTGCACACTGCTGGCTGATGTCCAGCTTTTCATCCACACCCAGATGAAATGTGAACATTCCCAGATGTTCATGCACAGAACCCCTAAATTCTTTGCAGAAGGGCTGCCTTCAAGGAGTTTTTCTCCCAGTCTGTACGTTTATGCCCCAACTCGCATAAAGCACCTTGCACTTGGCCTAGTTGAACCTCATGTGGGCCCCACTTTTCAAGCCTGTCCAGGTCCTTCTGAACGACATCCCTTCCTTCTTTCATATCAACTACACTACTCATCTTGGTGTCATCAGCAAACTTGAGGGTGTACTCAAGCTCACTGTGTATGTCAGCGATAAAGGTGATTAAGTTGGACCTCTGGGGGACGCTACTCATCACCAGCCTTAACTGCTTACTACTTATCTACTACTGTTGTTAATGTTATGAAGTTAACTGTGCCTTTTAACTCAGTAGTAATATTTGTTTATTAGTGTCTAAGTTGCAATAAAACTAATGGTATGTTTATAAAAATTTTGTAGGTTTTGCTGAGAACTACAGCAGGAGATATTGATATAGAATTGTGGTCTAAAGAAGCACCAAAAGCATGTCGAAATTTCATCCAGCTTTGTATGGAAGGTAAGGACAAGATGGGGTAGGATTTGTTAGAATTATTTAATGTGTACTATTGGTATTTTGATGACAGTTTTGGAAAAGATAAGTCATAAGTAAGTTTTAATATGTTAACTAATTATTTTTATTACTTGCTACCCAGATCAAAAACATTTTTCAAGGTTTCATTAAGGAACCCAATGGAAGGAAAAAGAACAACAATTTTTAGGTGGTTTTCTTGAATGTAGTAGTTGGTGTCAGATGTTTAGGAAGGCCTATTTTCAGGAAGTCTCTACAAAGTATAGCAGCTTTAATGCACATAGGAAATGTCAGTGATGCAATGCTTGGACATTCCCTGTTCATTCCTGCTTCACTGTTGTTACTCCCTGTTCATTTCTTCATGAGTGCTTTTAATGTTTCATTTGCTGTGGGGTTTTATTGACTAGAACCTTGTAAAACCTTTTGCTGAAATAATGTACCTAAATGAGAAGTTCCATATCGGGAAAACTATACAAAAAATGTGCAAAAGACCCTCTCAATTTATGCTTCCTACTCCTACTTATATACCATTAATAAGATTTGGTGAGAGTTCTTTTAGCTCTCTGATAAGGAAAAATAGCAGTGTGGAATTTGTGTATCCCAGACATATATAAGGTCTACTCTGTGCTCTTACTGATTATGTGAAGATGTGGATTTTCAAAAATATTTTTTGTAGCATTAAGTCAGCTTCTCAGCCCAGGGAATTACCTTAAGTTATCCTCGGTTTTAAAAAACTATGCCATATTTCCTTTCTGAACTTGCATGGCTACTCTGTTGGATCCTATGCTTTGTATTGTATGCTTTAGTATTTCTCTAGTGAGTACTGTATAATATAACTATCCTTGAACGTACAGAGCTATGCTGCAACACAAAGTCAGGTCCTGCTTTGTCTTACAGCATAATGCAGATTGAAAAAAGGAAAAAATAAAGCAAATATATGTCGAGTTGAACTTTTCATACTTATGTTTTCTTACAGTGTCATAATGCTTATCTGAAGTATATGTGTGTGTGTATAGAGCACAGTAACAAGATAACCTGGGGAGCAAAAGACAGTACAGTGTAGGGGAAAGGGACAACACCTGTGTTCTGTGCCACTGAGTGGAAGTGATAACCATTTGGTGCATGGATATAAACAAGTATGTATGTGAGGTACTGGCTGGGACAGGGCATAGTAGATTTAACTCTCCTTTTAAAGTGATATATACTGGTACTATCATTGGTAGTCCTGAAAATAAAATTACTCATTAATACAATTTTGTCAGTGGTATGCAGTATCTTCTGTGGCAGAAACTTAAGACTCCTCTTTTTTTTTTTTTTTCATAAATATCATCAGTAATGCTTTGTAGATTAGGTAAGGTACAGTCACGCTGAGCAAGTCAATATATGATCAGGCAGCTTGGTGGAAATGGCAGAATGCTGTTGTAGGTTTTGTTTTATAGAACTCCAGTAACTGATATGTCTGCATAATCTCTCTGGAAGTGTGATCTTTAGATAGCTTAAGTATGTTTAATATATTTTCTTTTTCTTTTTTAGAGTATTACAATAATACAATATTTCACAGAGTAGTGCCGGGTTTTATAGTGCAGGGAGGTGATCCCACTGGTACCGGCTCAGGTGGAGATTCAATCTACGGAGCTCCTTTCAAGGTATGTAGCTATGTATCTGTGTATCTTGTGCATATTGATGTTTGGTTACTCTCTGTCAGTTGCCCTTCCTACTGTGTTAGGTTGTGAGAAAAAAAAAAATTTGTAGAAGGAATGCAGTTTCTTCTATAAGGAATGCTGAAGTTTATTCATATTCTGAATTTGCACATGCTTCACCATTTTTGAATGTGTATTTTAGAATTGAGTGTTCTTAAATATGCCTGTTCTAATTCTGTGATAAATGTATAACCTTATTAACATTCACTTCAACAAAATAAAAATAGGAGAGAAAATTGTTCAGAGCAAGTGCTTATGTGTTTTAACTTCGTGAAGTTCAACAAGATCAAGTGCAGGGTCCTGATCATAGGTTGGGGCAATGCTAAGCACAAGTACAGGCTGGGCAGAGAATGGATTGAGAGCAGATGTGAGAAGAACTTAGGGTGCTGGTTGATGAGAAACTCATCGTGAGCCTGCAATGGGAAATGCAGCCAAGAAGGCCGATTGCATCTTGGGCTACATCAAAAGACAGATGTGATTGTTCTCTGCTCTGTCCTTGTGTGGCCCCATCTGAACTACTTCATCCAAATCTAGGGCCCCCAGCACAAGAAAGAATATAGAGCTGTTGAAGCAGGTCCAGAGGAGACCACAAAGGTGATCAGAGGGCAGGAGCACATCTTTGTGAAGAATGGTTAAGGGAGTTGAGCTTGTTCAGCTTGGAGAAGAGAGGAATCTGCAGAGGCAGTACAGAGGCCTTCCAGCACCTAAAGGGGACTAACAGGAAAGCTGCAGAAAGCCTCTTTGTCTGAGAATGACAGAAGAAAGGAATATTTTGTGCAGTAGATTTAGATTAGACATTAAAAAGAAACTCTTAACTCAGAAAGTGGTGGGGCAATGGAACAGATGGCCTGGAAGAGCTGCGGATGCATCATCCATATTGAGTGCTTAAGGCTTGGATGGGGCTTTGGACAACCCAGTCTAGTGAGGGGTAACCCTGCCCATGACAGGGGATTGGAACTGGGTGATATATAAGGTCCTAAAGCATTCTATGCATCTTTGTGGAAAACTGAGGAGCAGAAATGTGAGTTGTTCATGTACATTTTGTCTGAATAGTCAAAGGTATCTGAATGTATATGTAGTCACTAGTATTATTGATAATTGCACATCACTTCTCTTGGTCAGGACCTTCAGATCCTGAGTGAAGTTTCGCATGCACAGAAGCTGTGCTCTATTCTGGTTGAGTCTTTCAGATAGGGTAAACATTTAGCTGGTGACTGAAACTATGTGACCTTTCTGGGTCATCAGTCCACCTGCTGCAGTTTTAATGCAAATCCTGCATTAATGCATATCTGCAGTTTGTGGGAGAGGTTGCTACGTGAGCAAACATCAAAACAAATACTTCTAATAGTGTAGTAATAACACTTATTTAATATTTTTGTTAAGTGTTAAAGAAGTTTTATACTATTGTGTTTTACTCATACTGTGTGTTACTCATCACTGTCATCTTTATTTGATGCCCTCTTCTGTCTTCTCATGGTCCTGAAGATGTTCTTCCTTTGGATTTGAGTAATATTGTACTATTGCAAAGCTTCTGAACTTCTGGTTATTTTACATGGATTAGAATTTCTGCTAAATGAAACAGTTGACTAGAATAATGGTTTTACAGGAAATACCTGTGATGCAGTTACGTTAAGAAATGCTTTCTTTTTCTTTTTTTCTTTTTCTTTTTTCTTTTACTGTTCTATAGAGCACTAATTTCAACAGAAATAATGATTAATATTAGGCAATACTTAGAAAAGGGGAAAGTTATCTTAGCAAAACTTAGTTTATCTTGAATTGTGTTTCTGCTGTGTATTGTGTATCTTCTATTGTGTATCTTTTTTTTTTATTATTGGCATAGTAACTTCTAAACTTTTTCTTCAGATTTTGTTAATTGATTTTGTTTCTGTTTTGATTTTGTTTTTGTTTTGTTTTGAAATAATTTTGTTTGCTTATTTGTGATGATATAGAAACTGAGAAGAAAAGATAGACTAAAAATTGTTTCTGTTTTGAGCAGAAGTTTTAAATATAATCTTGTTACTAAGGTATAAATGACCAGTTTTATTAATGCTTGAATTTTTAATTTATTTGAACTAACAGTTTATTTTTCGTCAGTGTATGTTAATATAAATATATAGTAGTTAAATACTTCTTTTTATCTTTTCCAGGATGAGTTCCATTCACGATTGCGATTTAATCGAAGAGGACTTGTTGCTATGGCAAATGCTGGACCCCATGATAATGGCAGTCAGTTTTTCTTTACACTGGGTCGTGCAGATGAACTTAATAACAAGCACACGATCTTTGGAAAGGTCTGCTACACAGAGTAGCCTCAGTTTGAGCTTGCTAGAAGCATGTATATGTTTCTCTATCATTGAAGGTTCTTGTAGTGTTGTTTGTGTTAGATATGTATGAAATTATTTTACTTCATTCTGAGCTGCCTGCATTCTGTCTGCATCTCTTGGAAATGTTTCTATGGGTTGTTGCCATCATTATCTACTTTTTACTGTTTTTCTTCTGAAAAGAAGTGTTGTGCTTCCTTTTAAATCATCCCTTACTAGAAATATGATAACTGCTTTACTAGTCTAATGCTAATAACATTATTTATTTGTTTATTTGTTTACATTTATTTGTAAGCTGTAATTACTTACGGAAAGTCAGGAAATTAAAAAGCCTAAGATGAGCTTACCACTTTCATAGTTCATTCAAAAGAAAGTAAAGCTACAATTTTTGTATTTCAGTATTTTATTTTCCTGCTTTACAAGTCCCAGAAAAATTTTGACATCTTCCTCTGCTCTCAGAAATGCACAATTTGCTCTTTCTTATGTTCTTTCAACTTCGCTGTTAATTTAAAGATGAAAAGCCAAAACCATTGGTACGCTGTACTTACTCTCTTTTAAGTGATTTATATGCCTACAGTATTTCCTGTATCACTTGTATTTTCAAATTCTTTACGTAATAATTGCCTTGTGTTTTGCAGAAGTACTTAAGTACTTTCAAACCTTTCCTGTGCATTTGATAGGTTACTGGAGATACTATATATAACATGCTGCGGCTAGCTGAAGTGGAAGTTGACAAAGAGGAAAGACCACTCAGTCCACATAAAATAAGAAGTAGTGAGGTAGGTATGTTCTTTACAACTCGTGGTTTTTTAATTATTTCATTTGTATTACTAAGAGAGCTGTGATCTGGTATGAAAATCTGGCATGTCTTTTATGTATTGCTTTTAAAGTATTGAGACATTTATTAACAGTGCTTACTAGGGATGTGACTAAAATATTCTTTTTTTTTAAAGGTTTTGTTTAATCCATTTGATGATATTGTTCCAAGACCAAATAGAAAGCTGAAGAAGGACAAACCAGAAGAAGAAGATAAGAAGCCCAAAGTAAAAGGCACAAAGTAAATACATGCAACATGAGCAGTAGTTAATTTTCTTTTACCTTGAAATAGCAGCTTGGTTGTTTTTTATTTGAAACAAAGGCTTAACAAAAATGCAAGAAGAAACTGCTGTAATGTTAGCAAAAAACCCTATTTTTTTTTCAGTAGTTATTGTGCATCTGCTAAGCTATAGCTCTTTTGTGCAATAGTTTGTTGCAGAGGAGAGAGAATACAGTCCTGTAAGCCATGGGCAAGAAGAATATGCAATCATTTGTAACTGATGCAGAAGTTAATGCATGCTAGTAACTTGGGCACAGTTCTTTTAAATTTTTAATTTATTTTATCAGCTAACACTTGCTCCCATTAAAATGCTTTCAAATTTCAAATGCTTTTTAAATGCATTCATTTATGAACAAAATTTGGTAGATTTACATATATATGAGAAGTAATAGGAATTCGGTACTATGTGCATGCTTTTGGTTCTGTTGGACAGAAGCAGATTGTATTGCAACTAGCTGTTTCTAATACAGTGCATAAATAATTTTGAAGAAAAACCCTTAAAGATCATTATCTATTCTAAATACATTTGTGAAATTGTATTTGTGGTTGCTGCTTTCCTGAGCTGTTGCATCTTGAGAATTTTGTGTTTACTGCTAGAGCGTTGCTGTATTAAAAAAAAATAATAAAGAGCTGTTGGCATTTATAAGTCTCTGGAAGCTAGTCAAGGCAGAATTTTAAATTCTGTGTGACTTTAAAGTGACTTTAAAGTATGTTAGTTTGTAACTGTCCTGTTTGTTCTGTCTCAGGCATAGAATAGGGACGTACAAAATGGAAGTTGCATGTTTGAAGTTTATCAAATGATAATTAAAATTAAAGTTTTAATAGGAAATGTGTTTTCTCTCTTAAAGAAATTTTAACTTGCTTTCGTTTGGGGAAGAAGCTGAAGAAGAAGAGGAGGAAGTCAACAGAGTTAGTCAGGTATTATACCAAATCATCCTCATTTTTATTTTCAACTTAAAATTATCTTTTTTACATGTTAATGAAATATTGTAAAGTCCTTTGTATTCTTTTTACTTCTGAGTTTTAAACAATAATATTAGAAATTATCTTTGTTTTTATAATTCTACTATTTTGATTTCTAGAAAAAAACCTTGAATTTTTCTAGTTTAGAAGGTGCCTTCAGTTATTGCATGATAGTGTTTACAGAAATATAAAAATGATTCCATTTGTCATAGTGTGGCTGTGTAAAGCTATTTCTGCTGTCTAACAAGGTAATAGGTACTTTTTTCTTTTTCACTTCCTTAATTACAAGTAAAAAACTTGAGAGTTGAAATATGTCAACTTCTTCATTACCAGGGAATTCTAGGCTCTGTTTTCTTATGTGAGTATATTTTGTACAAAGAATAAGGCAGTGTTATTGTGGGAAAATTATCATGTCATTGTAATTAATATGTTGTTGTAATTAATTTAAAACAGTTAAATTAAAAATAAAAACAGTTACACTGTTACAAATTGTCCAAATTCACAGAACTTGGATGGTGTAGGTATTCTTTAATCTAATATCTCCTGAATGGACTTTGCCAAATTACTTTAAAAAATTGCAGGTTGCCACCCATGTTTCTACTATTGACCAAATTATTTCTTGAGAGCTGCAGACATTATAACTGACTTGTACAGCTCAGGTACCAATTTTTATTAGTGATGAGATTACATTATGCTAAGTTCTGCACTGTCGTAATGAAAATTATTCCCAATCCTACAGTGAAGTACAGAGGACAGCAATGAGTACAGTAATGCACAGTGTTACAGTAAGATGGTGGCAGTTAGGTTAGTAGCAGAGATTTATCACAGTATTTTAACTCTGATGCTTCCTTGTTTTGACTTAGCCTGTCCAACAACTATGCTTACTTTCCTTAAGAGCATGTTTGTCTGACATTCTGCTATATGTGTCTGTTTTTCAGTATTGCATTCAATTTGTTTGCTGTGTCCTTCTCTTTTACTCCAAATACTTGCGCTTCATTTTAAAATGATCTAGATAAAACATCTCTGTCATGACAAGTTCAGTTTCAGTGTTGTCATGCTGTGAAATTCTTCTGTCAACTTTTTAGGAGTTGCCAAATGCGGTAAAATTGCCAATTTAGAAAAGTCTGAAAAAGTAACTAATTAAGCAAAGCTACAGTGTCTGTCCAAGAAGTCCATCCAGAATGCTAGGCTCAAGCATACATCTGTTACAGTTCAGGCAGTGTCTGAATTCACAGGCCTAAGTGGAAACAGTGCTCATGGGCAGAGCAGGTCCAGGTAAGAGTCCTGAAGACACACTGTACTATATCAGTGTGCTTTGGGACCTGACAGCGTGACCCCCACTGATTGTCACCTTGTTTAGGCTGAAGCTTTCACTGTCAAAACTGCATTTAATTGTCTGTACTTATTTGGAGCAGTTTACAAAGGTGCTAAGCGCTTGTCGTGTTTCGTAGAATCATAGAATCGCCAAGGTTGGAAAAGACTTCCAAGATCAACCTTTCTGATCATCCTCATACCATCAGTATTTCCCCACTAAACTGAGTCCCTTAGCATAACTTTTATATGTTTCTTGAACATCTCCAGGGACAGTGACTGGGGCACCTCCAGTGCCTGTCCACACTTTCAGAAAAGAAGTGTTTCTTAACATCCAACTTGAATCTCTCCTGATCCAAATTGAAGCCATTCCTTCCATTCCCATTGCTAGTTATGTGGGAGAAGAGTCTGACCCCTACCTTGCTACAACCTCCTTTCAGGTCATTGTAGAGAGATGCAAGATCTCCTGAACCCACTCTTCTCTGGACTTAACAGTTCCAGTTCTTTCAGCCTCTCCTCATAAGTCTTGTGCTCCAGACCCCTCACCAGTTTTGTTGATCTTCTCTGGACATGCACCAGGGCTTCCATGTTTTTCTTGTAGTGAGAAGCACAAAACTGAACACAGTATTTGAAGTAAGGCCTCACCGGTGCTTACACCAGAGGGATGATCACTTCTCTGCTTCTGCTCACCAGGATGCTATTGGCTTTTTTGGCTACCTGGGCACATTTCTGGCTCATGTTTAGCTGAGCATTGACCAACACCCCCAGGTCCATTTCTTCCACACAGTCTCCCAGCGACTCTGCCCCAAGCCTGTAGGACTGCCTAAGGTTGCTGTGGCCAAAATGCATGACCCAGCCTTGGTCCTGTTGAACTTCATCTCATTGGCCTCAGCCCAGCTATCCAGCCTGTCCAGATCCCTCTGAACGGCCTTCAAATAGAATCAGACAGATCAACACTTCCTCCCAGCTTGGTGTCGTTTGCAAACTTAGTGAGGGTGCACTCAATCCTCTTGTCCAGGTCATCAGTAAAGATATTGAACAGGAAAGGCTACAATATCAACTCCTGGGGAGCACCATTCATGATGGGTTGCCAGCTGGATTTAACTCCATTTACCGCTACTCTTAGGGAGTGATCATCCAGCCAGTTTTTTACCCAGCAAAGAGTGTATCTACTCAAGCCCTCAGTTGCCAGCATCTCTAGGAGAATGACAAATAAGACAGTGTCAAATATAACACATAAAGAAGGTGTTGATAATTCAGAAGGTGATGTTATTATCCACACTACTACTGTTTTCCTGCAAGGATTATGTTCTTTTGTAATTAGAAGTGTTTGTGCTTACTACTTAGGTTAAAACTAACTGGAAATAAATAATTTTTTCCTTACCATTGCCTTTTTCTGTATTCCCTTAAACACTGAAATTTGTAACCCTTTTTTTTTTTTAACAGAACATGAAGGGAAGGAGTAAAAGTAGTCATGACCTACTGAAGGATGATCCACATTTGAGCTCAGTTCCTGCTGTCAAAAGGTTAATACAAGTTTTCCACATGCCAGAGCAGATCTACTTTAAAGGTGTTAGACCTGATGCAAAGATACTCATTTTATGTCTGTCACTGTTTAAGTATGAAACGTTTTGCTGGATTGGACCAAATGTTCCTCTAACTCACTATGCAGTTGCCAGCAGTGGGTATCCAGCAATGGGTGCCAAGAAAGATGAAAAATAGGGCAAACGTATCGTTTTGCTGAATAGCCTTACAACCTCAAACTACTTTCAGGTCACAGAGCTGGCAGATTTTGATATGGTTCGTCTAATTAGTAACCCTTACACGTGCTCTCTTCAGAGTATGCAGTGACCTCTTATAACGTTATTTTACATTTGCATCTTACTATCCTACATTTGCAGAAGGAAGTATCTCTTTTTTTGTTGTGTTTTCTTTTTTGTCTGTTTTGTGTCTTTTTTCTGAAACATCACGTTACTGGCCTTGTTTGGTAATTTCTAATTCTTGTTTGGAAGAGACAATGAGCAGCCAGTCTTTATATGCCTGTTTTTACTACATTCCCTTCTTAGGCCATTTCTTTTCCATCTGGATTCCTTAAAACCTTCTCAGGTTTTCTTCACAGAAGAATTCAGTATCCGTTACAATAAACAAGTTATTCTTGTTTCTCTTCTCTGACACCATTTCTGTTCTGAAATATCATTTTGCTAGTTTTTATTTGAATCTAAGCAAATTAAAGATGACATTTAAAGACATATGCTTGCATAAAGACAGTCTTCAGTTTGTCCTCTATTTTTTTAATCCTTCTAAACTTCTGATTTGCTTTTTAAGCCATTGTTTATACACTTTCAATGGAATTATCTCAGCACAGTATTCAAAGAATTCATGATTAGTGCTGGTCAACTTCAAGCTCCTTGTCCTGTTTGTCTTTCTACCTGTATACACTTCAAATTTCATCTCACATTTTACTGTCTTATCTTTCTGTTTCTTCTGCTGTTCATTAGTCTACTCTTGTCTGTACTGTTCTGCATGATGTAGTATTATTAAAAAAATCAGTAGTGCAGTTGCTTGCCTACTTTGTTATTGAGTTTGATGAACAACTCAAGACCTAGCACGCAATAGTGGAAATAAGTTAGTAATCTTCACTGCATGAAGTGTTGGTTTGCTCCTGACTTTTGTTTCCTGTCTTATAACATTGAATTTACTAGTGCAGAGGCCTTTTCTCTGTCATCTCAGAGCTACTTAGTTTCCTTAAAAACATTTGACTAGAGAATGTGTGAGTGCAAATGTAATAAAGCAGACAGCTCATCTGCAGCCACATGTAGCCCTTTCTGCCAGAGGTTAATAAGACAGTTTCCTCTACTGCCATAAAACCCACAAATTACCTCATACTGTGCGTCTGCTTGTTTGGTACTGACGTCAGAACAGAATTGTATTAATTCAAAATATTTTCTTTAATACTTTCAGATGATTTTTTTTTTTTTTAAGTTTTATTAAGAAAAAATTACTTCCACAGAAAGTTTTTGATGTTAAATTCACATCAGTATAATGCAAATAAAACACACCTATATAAAAAATTCTTAAATACAGAATATTTGCCATTAAATGCTAGGAATGTATAAATGAGATAAAAATCAACTATCTTAAAAGTGACTTTTGTTGTTTCTTTTTCTTTTCAGCAGTACAGTGCAAACAGTAGTCAGAAAACATGATGGCATGCCCGCTTATGTATATTGTCTGACTAAATTATTATACGTTATTTAGGATTTTTGCTTATGCTTGTAAGATATTACACCTAGATTGTGTCCATTAATTCGTTATTTATTGGTCCAGATTGATTTCCAAGGCTGTTCTATAGTATTCTGTTCGCTTGCCTAATCATAATATTTTCTTGATCAATAGATATTTTGACTTAAATTTAAAAAATAATTGTAATAATTAGTATAGTTCCTCACCTTTGAAGCAACTGTATACTTCAGCATTTTGTCTGAATATGGTTAGTAATAGAATGTGTCTGT
Source organism: Tympanuchus pallidicinctus (assembly GCF_026119805.1). Taxonomy (NCBI): domain Eukaryota; kingdom Metazoa; phylum Chordata; class Aves; order Galliformes; family Phasianidae; genus Tympanuchus; species Tympanuchus pallidicinctus. The sequence continues at coordinate 3,561,952 of NW_026294813.1, read as the reverse complement.
GGCAGATTACAGTTTTATCCTTTGATATTAATCTTTTTATTTAGAGAAGATGATGACAAATGACAGAAAATACTATTAATTGGTAATGTTAGAATGAATGTGAGGATGGTGTAAATGACTAAGTTACCTAAAATTTCAATTAGTTAAAATTTTTATTAAAGAGCTGTGTTTTGAACAGTATTTTAAGTCTTCTCTGCTATTTTAAAGTATTAATTATTCTTTTTTAGTGATGCAGCAAATGAAGAGAGTTATTTGAGTGAGGTAAGTAATTTTTTGAATTATTATTTATTTTTACAAATAAATCTTTTTTTCCTTATTGTATGTGATTTAACATTTTCCTGTGGGAAATAAATGCTGCTTTTGAGGATTTTTAAAGCTAGCTCAAGTCAGATTTCCATCAAAAACCAGTAACCCTTTCAGAGCTCTGAGGGTTGGCAGTTGTGTGCTTTCGTGTCAGGGTAAACTTGCTGCTGCATGCCACCTACTGCATTTTATGAAAACTTCTTAGCAGATATTTCAGTCAGTAAATGGGGTTGATTACCACAGAGTCACAAACCTTTAATACAAGCCCTGAAATTGCTTCAGGGATGGGAAAGGAATGAAGATTATATTTGTCATGAATGATGATAGAACACTAATCTAAGGGGAAGGCTCTGTATGAGTGAGAATGCTATTGGAAGATTTCTTCAAGGGAAGAAGATGAATGTCTATCACTAAAAATAGCATTGATAAAGACTGTTATGTCTGAAAGGTGGGAAATTTAAGTAAGCAAGCAGTAATAAGTTGGATGTCCAAACATGGAGGATATTTTATATACAAGGAAGTTTTTATTGATATTACGGAATAAAATTGCAAGTTGAAGTGCATATTTACCTACAGCCATGGATGATGGGCTAGATCTTTGAGTTGCTATCAAAACATGAATGACTGGGAATATAATCCTGTGTTCCATAAATTGAATCCTCAGAAGTACTTTGTTTTTCATATCTGTCTGCTATGCATAGGTCAGTAGCTATCATCTGTTAGCTGGTATTCAATGAGAGTGAAGGACAGATGCAGTCTCCCTCATCCTTGCACCTAAACAAAAAGAAGGCAGCTTATTTCCACTGTATATGCTGTTACCTCTTCTGCAAAACACAGCATGTGCTCAGCTTCTTGGACACATAAACTCAAATTCTGTCTTTGTTCGAGCCATGTGCATGATCACACTCTTGTTTAAGCTGTGATTCTCTGCTGATTGGCTGTCATGCAGTATTTTGACACAGCAAGCCTGGTCATTTCATAGAATCATAGAGTGGTTTGTCTTGGAAGGGGCCTTTAAGATCATCTCATTCTAACCCCCCTGCTATAGGCAGGGATACCTCCCTCTAGTCCAGGTTGCTCACAGCCCCATCCAGCTGGCCTTGGATGCTTTCAGGGTAGGGGCATTCACAACTTTGCTGGGTAGCCTGTTCCAGTGTCTCACCACCCTCATAGTAAATAATTTCTTCTTAGTATCTAGTCTAAACCTACCCTCTTCCTGTTTTAAGCCACTTCCCTTCATCCTGTCACTACACGCCTTATAAAAAATTCTTCTCCAACTTTTCTTTAGGCCCACTTCAAGTATTGGAAGCCCTCTATAAAGTCTCCTCGTAGCCTTCTCTTCTCCAGGCTGAAAAGCTCCAACTCTCTCAGCCTGTTGTCACAGGGAAGGTGCTCCAGCCCTCTGATCATCTTCATGGCCCTTCTCTGGACCCACTCCAACAGCTCCATGTCCTTCTTGTGGTGGAGACCTCAGAACTGGGTGCAGTACACCTGGTGGGGTCTAATGAGAGCAGAGTAGAGGTGCAGAATCTCCTCCCTCCACCTGCTGATCACGCTTCTGTTGATGCAGTGCAGGATACCGTTGGCTTTCTGGGCTGCAAGTGCCTATTGCCAGCTCATGTTGAACCTTTTGTCAACCAGCACTTCTAGATCCTTCTCATCAGAGCTGCTTTCAGGCCATTCTCTGCCCAACCTGCATGTGTGCATATAGCAGGTGGGACCTCATGAGGGCAGAGCAAAAGGAGAACAGTCACTTCCCTCTTCTTTCTGGCCACCCATCAGCTGATACAGTTGGCCTTCTGCGTTTCTGGTTTTCTTTTAAGGGAAAATTAATGAAGTGTTAATATATTGCCTTGATCGACTTTTGGATCCATAAGTAATAATCAAACTAATAGCATATTGCCATGAAACCTTCTGCATACCTTTCAGGGATTAAAGTCTCACTATTTCTGTTTTTTAAATGATACAGAGACATTCTTGAAATTGTTCTTTGAAGTAATTTTAAAAATTGTGGATTGTTGCTTGTTAAGTTTCTTTGTTTGTTGTGGTAAAGAATCATCTTCGTAAGAAAAAGTTTATGTATTCAAGAATCTGTAGTTAAAAAGTAGAAAAAGCTAAGGATTTTTTTTTTTATGTTCTATCAATAAAGAAGGAAGATGAAAATGGTGAAGATGTTGACAGTGTAGAAGGTGAAGCTGCTAGCAATGAGAGATTTCAAATGAAAGAACGCATTGCAAAAAAGTTGAAAATGGATACAAGTGAAACTGCTAAACTGCAACTTCAAGAGGAAGAAACTAAGATGGAAAAGAAAATCACCAGTCGCAGGTAAGTCATGTAAAAGTCATATATAAGTCATATAAATCATATATTATTTTTCTCCAACTTATTTTCAGTTATTTGCTGTTCAATTCCAGTTTCGTATTTACTGCATTTTTGTTTTAGTACTGCATTAAATTTGTCAGCCTCCCTCGACTATGAAAGATGAAACTGCCGGTTGGTTTCTCAGTTCTTAGTTTCATTTGGTAGTTTAAACTTGAATCTAGTTTTTGAGAAAAATGGGAAAGAATACCTCTGGACTGGACAAAAAAAGATCAGTGTTAAATGGCCTTATTGTAGAATGGAAGGGAGGGGTCAGAAATAAAGGAGATATCCAAGGAAAGCTTTCTTGAGAAAGGGTCTTTAGGTATATTTAGGAGGCCAAACATCTCTAGAATAGCAAAAGACATTGTGCTCTTCATGTGCTCTGTACAGCATTGGTGATGCCATACACCATGAGTACAGTGTTCAGTTTCTCTACAAGAAAGACATTAAGGCCCCGGAGCGTGTCCAGAGAAGGGGCAATAAAGGTGGTGAGGGATTTGGAGCACAAGATGAGCAGCTAAGAAAACTCGGATTGTTTGGTTTGGAGAAGAGAGGGGGGACCTTATTGCTCTCTAAAAAAAAAAAAAACTGAAGTTTTGGCGAAGTGGCAGTTAGCCACTTTTCCTGGGGAACAAGTGGTAGGATGAGAAATAATGGCTTTACGTTATACCAGGTTGCTGCCCAGGAAGGTGGTTGAGTCACCATCCCAGGAGATTTTCAGAAGAGTAGGTGTTGCACTGGAGAACATGGTGTAGAGTGGTCACAGGCATGGACTGATGGTTGGACTAGAGGATCTTAGTGGTCTTTCCAACCTTAATGATTCTAAGATTTACATTGCGTGTGTGTTCAGTGGTCTTCCAACCAATCTACTTAACTACTTGCTGGGTTTTGCAGCAAGGGCTACTAGATACAAACTTGTCTAACATGTAGTTGCAGGTTCTCAGCATGAGGTTGACATAAAGATTACGCATACCCTTAGGAGTGCTTGCATTATATTTTTTCAGATTTCATAAATATTTGTACAAACAGTCTGTAAGCTGCTGGCTCTTCCTATGCAAGTACAATGTGTTTAGTCCGTGATTATTCCACTCTTTCAGGGAAGTTGTAGTAGTATCATAGCCAAATGGACTATCTTGTCTTTGAAGTGAGTTTTATTGGATGCTTCGAGAGCAATAGCCCTGGGAGACACTGCTTAGTAATACAGGTTACATCAGTTTCTAGAATCTGTTATTTTCCAAATGGTAAGGCATCCTGTATGAAAATGAAAAGCATGGGTTGTTTGATGTAAATGAGGTGCTAGTGACATTGGTTTTGATGAGATAATCAGCCGGTTATCAAGTTTCCTTGTCTAGAGTAGTGGCCTTTTTGTAAGTATAGTAGGGATGATTGATAATATTCTTGTGGGACTTCACCAGCCACTATTGTCCAAGTGTGTACTGACAGGAGAAATGGATGAGGTGCGACTGTCAAACAAAAGCTTCAATCCACCTTACTTATCTTGAAGAAGCATGTCTAGTCAAATATCAGGGGGACAAGAAAATTCTTATATCAGGTACTGTTCACCTCATCAGATACTTAAATGTGCTAATAGAATAAGAGAATTTCTAAAAATATTTTTTTTCTGAGTAATGAATTTTAACATGCATGACTTGTTTTACAAATCTTTATTCATTTTTATTAGTCATCCTGTTTTTCACACAAATCCTTTTGTGAAATCAGAAGTATGCACATCTGTTTTAGAGGAACAATATGGAAATAATAGACACCTTCTCAAATTCATGGTACTGAGATCCACAACTGTTTCTTCAAATGCAGTTGTTCTTGGGGTGCTCAGATGGTGATGTTAGTTTTAGTAATTTCAACATCCTTTTGAGACTTTTGTTTACATAAAAAAATAATTTGAAGACACTTTCCAATTTTATACTAGATAAAAAACTTAAGGAAAAAAGATCTTGTTCATTCTGGCAGCTCATTAGACAAATTCTAAATATCTGTTGTTTTTATAGAAAGATTGAACTTAAACTTGAAAATACAGAACAGCTGTGTAAATGAAAATATATACAGATAACATTACATGAAGTTTTAAAAATGCTAGTGTCTTGAGTAGATCAGCTGAAGGCTTCATAGTATATACTACTCTTTCACTTTGGCAGATGGAAACTGGTTTTATGTTTGTTCTTATCCTGTAGGTGGAGCTCAGATGCTACGCATTTCTAGTTACGGGCTTTTAAAAATTTTCATTGCTTCTTGTTTGCAAAATAAAGCATGCAAATAGAGTACAATTTCAATTACATACCTAACACAGATGTGCTATTAAACAGCAATATGAATAACTAATAATACAATAATAACTAGAATAACTGAACTGAGGAAGAAAGTTGAGTCACTTGAATTTAACTGTTTCTCTCATGTATTTTACTCCTAATAGACTATAGAGTGCAGCTAAACTAAGTAATGTCCTTTTCTTTTGGTTTATAAGTCACCAACATAAGGAGATGAGTTATCTACATATATAATAAACGAGTAGAAATATAGTTGCTATTACATTCCTTATATTTTCTTGTATACAGATTGCACATTCCTATTTAAAGTTAATGTCACCATAGGTTTCATAAAAATAATCTCAAGAAGCTTCAGATATATACTGTGTATATGTAAGAAATTACTTGGTTCAACACAGAATCACAGAATGGCAGGGCTGGGAGAGACCTCAAAGATCACGAATCTCCAATTCCCTTGCCACAGTCAGGACCACCAACCACCACATTTAATACTAGACCAGGCTGCCCAGGACCCCATCCAATCTGACTTCAAACACCTCCAGGGACGGGGCATCCACAACCTCTCTGGGCAGCCTGGTCCAGCACCTCACCATTCTCTGTAAAGAATTTCCCCGACATCCATGCTAAATCTTCCCTCCCTCAACTCAAAACCATTTCCCCTTGTCCTGCTGTTATCAACCCTTTCAAAGAGTTGATTCCCCTCCTGTTTGTAGGCTCCCTTTAGGTACTGAAAGGCTGAAATGAAGTCATTCCGCAGCCTTCTTTTCTCCAGGCTGAACAAGCCCAGCTCCCTCAGTCTGTCTTCGTAGGGAAGGTGCTCCAGTCCCCTGATCATCTTCATGGCTCTCCTCTGTTCCCTCTCCAGCAGCTCCCTGTCTTTCTTATACTGGGGGCTCCAGACCTGGACACAGTACTCCAGATGGGGCTTCACAAAAGCAGAGTAAAGGGGGACAATCACCACCCTGTCCCTTCTGGCCACCCCTCTTCTTATGGAGCCCAGGGTACCATTTGCTTTCTGAGCTTTCTGAGCACGCTGCTGGATCATGTTAAGTTTCTCATCTATCAACCGTGTCGACCACACCATTCAGCTTGGTGTCATCGGCAAACTTGCTGAGGGTGCACTCGATTCTGTCATCGATGTCGTTGATAAGATGTTAAAGAGCACTGATCCCAAGACAGAACCCTGGGGGACGCCACTCGTTACCGGCCTCCACCTGGACATGGAGCCATTGATGACCACTCTCTGTCTGTGGCCTTTCAACTAGTTTCCTATCCACTGGGTGGTCCACCCATCAAATCCACATCCCTCCAATTTGGAGATAAGGATGTGGTGAGGGACCGTGTCGAAGGCCTTGCTCAAGTCCAGATGAATGACATCGGTCACGTTTCCCTTGTACACCAATGCCATTGTTCATCATAGCATAAATGAACAGAACACTTGTTGAGATATAATTATCTGAGATGTTTAGTGGTATTTTTTCTCCATTTGTTATAACAGGATGGAATGGCTATTTCTTTTTAAACGTGTCTGCACTTGCTTAAATGACTGCATACTGACTGTAATCTTGATGTCTAGGCACAACATGCTCAATAGACATGCTCAAGTTCATACTAAGATCATTTCAGACCATGCAATGCAAGTTCTTTGAAAGTAACCTAGACTAAATGAAAGTACGTACAGTTAAGGCATCATAACAATTTTTACCATCTGAATAAATATTGACACACTGAGTTTGCAAGATTGATTTCCTGAAGTTCTTCATAGTTCTGTGGCGCAGAATAGCCAAAGTTAACTTTGTATGTGATCCCATGAAAAACTTTTTAAAAACCTTTAAATAGAGTCTTTTCTATCTGAATCCATAGTTGCTCTAAAAGAATTCTTTGATGTTTTTTCCATACATTAATAGTAAATGGTAGAATATTTTGATCTAATATGTTTACTGTGCACTTCTTACCTTGCGTTTATGATGCTGACATACATATGAAAGGAAGTAAAATCATTTAGGAAACTGCCACAATTCTGGATTGAAAGAAATCTTTTAATCTTTGTAATTGTTGAAAATCTCTACTCTCTTTGTTGTTTGTAACAGTGGCATAGAAAAGTAACTTTTTTAGCATGTCTCCCTTCCCAGCGAGGGCATCCAATAGGTTATGTATCACCGTGTTCTTGATTGGCAGGTACAAACAAGTGTTGCTGTGTTTTATGTATCAGTCATCAACACTCTTAGTTTCTCTATCCTACAGTGTCTGAGTTTCCAGCTCCTATGTTTCACTGTAAAAGCAAATGTCTTTAGAATACAGACTTTTAATAGTTTTATATGTTTTATCAAATGCATGAGTTGAAGTATAAGAAACAGTTATTTTGCAACTGTGAAAGTTGTGTTGGATAGATTGTTTTTTATGATCCCTGTCTTGGTCATTTGTATATATAGTTCCATTCATCACATACTGATTATTGTTCTGTGAATTCATACTAACAATTTTCTTCACAGATGTAGGATTAAAGTGACTTTTTTTTCCAAGTTTGTGGACTAATATAGTATTCTGATATAAATACATTTATTTAATTTTTTCCCCCAAAAAACAAATTTTCTGGTGTGTTCCTCTTCAGAAATTAAGTTCTGTAATTGTAGCTTACCAAAAAATCAGATAGTTCTGTCAGATGTCCATATTTTAACAATGGTATTCTTAAAGCAGATATTTTATTATCATAGAATCACAGAATGGCCTGGGTTGAAAACGACCACAGCGATCATCTAGTTTCAACCCCCCCGCTATGTGCAGGGTCACCAACCACCAGACCAGGCTGTCTAGAGCCACATCCAGCCTGGCCTTGAATGCCTCCAGGGATGGGGCGTCCACAACCTCCTTGGGCAACCTGTTCCAGTGTGTCACTACACTCTGGGTGAAAAACTTCCTCCTAATACTTAATCTGAATCTCCCCTATCTTAGTTTAAAACCATTCCCCAATATCCTATCACTATTAACCCATGTAAACAATCATTCCCCCTCTTGTTTTTATGCTCCCTACAAATACTGGAAGGCCACAATGAGGTCTCTCTGTAGCCTTCTCTTCTCCAAGCTGAAGAAGCCCAGTTCCCTCAACCTTTCTTCAAAGTAGAGGTACTCCAGTTCTCTGTTCATCTTAGCGGCCCTCCTCTGGACCCACTCCCAAGAGCTCTGCATCTTTTGTGTGCTGGGTGCCCCGGGGACGCAGTACCACAGAGGGGGCCTCACAAAAGCTGAGTAGAGGGGGACAATCACCTCCCTCTTCCTGCTGGCCACCCCTTTTTTTAATGCAGCCCAGAATACAGTTGGCCTTCCGGGCTGCAAGCACACACTGCTGGCTCATGTCCAGGACCCCCAAGTCCTCCTCCACAGGGCAGTTCTCAAGGAGATCTTCCTCCAGTTTATATAAATACCTGGGACTGCCCCAGCCCAAGGGCAATACCCTGCTGAATCTCATTATGTTCACATGGGCCCACTTCTCCAGGCTGTCCAGGTCCCTCTGGATGGCTTCCCTTCCCTCCAGTGTATCAACTGCACCACTCAGCACCACTCAGCTTGGTGTTATCTGCAGACTTGCTGAGGGCGCACTCAATTCCTTCATCTGTGTCACTGATAAAGATGTTGAAGAGTAGCGAATTAAGTCAGCAATGCATCCCTCAATCTCAGTGGTTACATCAGTGGTTCCTGGGTGAAGTGATGAAGGCAAGTACCAGAATTCAGACCTTGGACATCTAGATGTGATGTATTTGTAGAATTGGTAGGTGGAATACTGTGAAGGCAGAGCAGACAGGTCTTCAGATACAGGTGTGGCACAGCCTAGTAGTCAGAGATTTTGAAAAAAAAGTAGAGGATAGATATGTGACTGAACAGGGAATTCATGTGTGATGTCTGATATAAAAATCATACATACTGGAGATGAAAGTGAAAATCGTCTGCAAAGGAGGACTAAAGAATTGCTGTCAGGGCATTGTCAGCAGTTTACAGGCTGGTTCGGCCCGGTTCCGTGACCAGCAGGGCGGAGGGATCTGCGGATCCACACCTCGGGGAAGGGGCAAACAGGGGACCCCAAAATACTTGAAAAACAACAGCAATAATCTGAGGTGGAACAAATGATTTACTAAATATAGTATTAGCAAAAATATAATGAGAGAGAGAGAGAGAGTCTGTCTGGATGGTAGATAGACCTCACCACAATGCTGAGGTGAGAAGTGCAGTCTAGCTGAGTGACTGAAGAAAAGCAGACGGTGAAGCGCAGACAGCGAAGAGCAGGCGAAGAAGAGGAACTCAGGTGACCTTGCACAGAGTTATATCTCCTTGCTGTCCGCAAAGCCTCCTGGGGAAATGTAGTTCTTCTCCATCGGATGAACATTCAGCAGAAGTCAACCCTCCCTTCCCCCCCCCCCCCGCAGTGCATTACATGATGTTATGGTGTGGAATACTGATAGCCAAAAATCATAAAACCATGACAGGCAGTGATTCTGCTAGGAAAGCCAAAGCTTTGCTGAAGTTGCAATGGGCAGGGAGAGTAAAGGCCAACTGAAAGAACTTCTTTGACTCCATAAACTCCATAAAAATAAAAGATTGTATATGGGTAACATATGTGTTTATGGCCTCCTGTGATATGGTAACAGTGCATGCAGGAATGACAGAGATACTTGATTATCAAGTATCATCACCAACAAGATCTTCCAGGGTTTTGTGTCTGCAGATGTGTTTCAAAGAAAGAGGAGCCGCTAACAGTGATAAACAGTTGTGTCAGAAATTGCTAAGAAATCTTGACCCAAAAAAGTCTGTTCGACCGGATGGGATGCATTTGAGGATACTGAGAGAGCTGGTTGATGTCATTGTGAGGTTGCTGCCTATATCTGAAACACTGAAGAAATCCTCTGACTGGAGGTTGTTGCAAATACTGCACCCATTTAGTGAACTTGCTGCATCCATTTTCAAAAAAAGCAATAGCTATGCAGTCAGCATCATCTTGGCTTTTGGAAAAATCATGAGACAGATTTTCTTGGGAATATTCCCAGGCATATGAAGGAGAAAAAAATCACTTTGAAATATGAAGCTTATCTATTTCCATGTATATATAACTGTGATATTCTTTCTTCACAGTAATTACAATTTTGAATTTATTAACTACTGAATGATATTAATGTTTTATAGTAGTGCTCCTTTAAACCAGATGTAACTGCTTCTGTTAGGATCTGTCCAGGAATATTGTCTGTCTCCCTGCTTTTCAGGTTGGTACCAGGAAATAGAAATAGTGTGTTGATGTTAATGGCTTTTGAGTTCTGGAGTACAAACCTTCTTTGCAACTGATTTCAGACCTCACTATATTTAATAAAGTACCTTTTTTTGTTTTTATTTTTTAAATACACACAGTATATCAGGGGACTGGAGCACCTCCCCTATGAAGACAGGCTGAGGAGCTGGGCTTGTTCAGCCTGGAGAAGACTGCGTGGTGACCTCATTTCAGCCTTTCAGTACCTAAAGGGAGCCTACAAACAGGAGGGGAATCAACTCTTTGAAAGGGTTGATAACAGCAGGACAAGGGGAAATGGTTTTGAGTTGAGGGAGGGAAGATTTAGCATGGATGTCAGGGGGAAATTCTTTACAGAGAGTGGTGAGGTGCTGGACCAGGCTGCCCAGAGAGGCTGTGGATGCCCCGTCCCTGGAGGTGTTTGAAGTCAGATTGGATGGGGTCCTGGGCAGCCTGGTCTAGTATTAAATGTGGTGGTTGGTGGTCCTGACTGTGGCAAGGGAGTTGGAGATTCGTGATCCTTGAAGTCCCTTCCAACTCTGGCCATTCTGTGATGGTAAATTCAGGTATTTTGTTAATAGTATTATAAGCCAAAGGAAAGTATGAGATAAACTATGTGTCTTGTGCCATAATTCACAGCGATTTGCCACTATATTAAACTCACTTGCCACAGATAAACAGGAAGGCATTCAGAAATAGTTTGTAGATACCAAGAGTATAATTTGGTCCATATTTAGTTGGACAGTGCACAATCTGTTCCAGACAACTTACTCTTAACAGTACTTCATCCAATATTGTTTGTGTGGGTGCAGCTTGCAACCAATTATTTTTTTTTTTGCTATATGTTTTTCTTAAGTTCACTCAGTGTGCAGTATTTTCTAATTCTTCAGCTGCTCAAATTCTAATTGAGTCTTTTCTGTCTTATTTGATAAGCTGTACACATTGAATTCTTTCAGTCCTTCACAGTAAGACATTTTTTCCAGTCTTCAGATCATTTTGAGGCCCTTTTGTTCCTTCTCCAATTTTTCAGCATTCCTTAAAAAGTTTTGGTCAGTAATCTCTTATTAGTGTTACTACTGCTGTATATAGAGAACTTTCTTGCTTCTGTCACTCTGTTTGTTCTTACAATGATCACTGAGATTTTTTTTATGTTGCTAGGGCTTTCCAGATTATTTTCAGCCACCATTCTCCAAAAATTAGTTTCTCGTTTTCTACATATGTCCTGTTCCTGCTTCCTAGAGTTTTGCAGTTAATTATTGTAGGCTTTTCTTTAGTTTTATTTTAACAAACTCAGCTTGACAAGCAATCCAGTTAGGATAATTTGCCATCCCATGACAGTTTGTGTGATTCAGTGTCTGGAATTCCCTGGGGATTAGGGGTGTTTCCAGTCAGTCCTTTACATCCCATTGGCAACTATTTGAAATGATAACTGTAACCTAACTCTTACTTAACAGAGATATTCTTTGGTCCTTTTGTATACTGCTGACTATTTAAGAATCTTTTCTGAAAGTACTGGGAAGCAAGTTTTCCTAATATAATCAAGAGTAGGTATTTGGATTTACTTGAAAATTAGTCAGATTGGCAACCTGTCACGAGCTGATGTTGAATTCAACTAAGAAAGTATCTGATAGCATTATGTCTGAACGTATATGCTCCTCTCAGTATGCTTTTTCTCTGGGAGACTGTTGGATTATTTTACTTTAACTTTATCCAGGAAGTGTATGCATTGTGATTTTAATCCATTACCATTGTATGTTGTTTCTTTTGTCTTGCCTGTTTTTTGTTTTTTAAAGGAAGTCCCAATTAAATTGACATAAAATTAATTTAAATTTTGAATATGTGTAAAATGATACAGTGTTAAAACAATTTTCATGTGAATTCATTATGTTCTGTGCAGCCTGCAGTTCAGATAGGGCCGTAAACAGATGTGTAATCTTTACTTTTTGGGGAAAAGAAGAAAAAAGTATTTTGGGACAAAACAATTCCTAACTTTCCTTCTGAGAATTTGTTTCTTTGTTTCCTTGCATTAAGATGTGCTGTAAAACTGTGGTTAACATAAAGTTTCCACTGGGTGGACTCCAATTCTCAATTTTAGGTATAGTGTACAATCAGCAAAACGTATTTTTTTAAGGTTGTTCTGGATAATTATGCAAAAGTTACAAGCAACCATCTCTAGAGCTCCGCCTGTTAGTGTACCATATATTATGTACTGAAAGGCCACTCGTAATCTTTGATCTTATAGTTTTAATATAATATATATTAACATATTTTTAAAATGTTTAACATTTTTACTGGGAGGTGGTGAGGCTGCCCAGACAAGCTGTGGATGCCCCATACCTGGAGGCACTCAAGGCAAGGTTGGAGGGGATCCCAGGCTGACTGAGCAGGTGGATGGCAGACTGCCCACAGCAGGAGAGTTGGAACTGGATTATTTTTAAGGTCCCTTCCAATTTAAGGCAGTCTGTGATTATAGCTCATGTGGCTTGCATGAGACTGAAATGGAAGAATCCTTTATAATGGATGGGTTTTTTTGTCATTCAAAGTCATTGAAGGAGTTCTACAATCTCACCTCCTTTTTTGAGCCTCGTACCATATCATGCTAACAGAAAAGATCTCAAATTACCACCTGAAAAACAGAACTTTGAAACTTCCCATGGAAATTATTTTGTTCTTCAGAACTACCTCTTATCTTTTGTTGAGTTAAATGTAGCACCATATTGTAACGAATAAAATTATGACCAGTATTGCTGTGAAAGTAGAGAAATTCATACAGTGCTGAACTTCAAGGGATTGTGTAAACATCAGGTCCTTCCTACTATTCTTATTCAGATGGAGAGTATCAGAACATTTCTGTTAAGTGCTTAAGTAAATGCTAAATGCTGATGAAGATTACATTTGGAAAATCATATTATAAAGCTGTATGTGATGAGGTTTTTCTTTTCTTTGTTCATTTATTGTTCTTTGTTCATCAATTTTTGTGGTGGTACAGGTACTTCTCTGTTCTTATTTCAGATTTATATTGTGGAAGGGCTTACTTCAGGAAAGTATGGAATAGTATGGCAGTATTTCAGTTTCCCTGTTGTTCTGCATATTAATTAACCTGTATCCAGGGAGAATTTAATTAGATTAGTCATTTCCTTTAGATACAACACATACACAAATCAGTTAAATCATAGTTTGATTGTATGTCATAGGAATTCTTGAGAATGTACTAATTCAAACATGTGGAATTGGCTGTGAAGACTTGACTGTGACATTGGACATTATCATGCAGGTTTCATTTCTGTGTATATAACGTTTCTTTGTAGGTCTCTCTGAAAGTAATGCTTCCTATTTGATTCCAACTACAATAGATTCAAAGAGCACAAAAACACAATTTGATAGAGCACACTGTCAGCTGGAAAACACTATTTATCGACAGTCACCATCATTAGCTATGCATCACATTGCCAGTGATGAACAAGAGCCTGCATGCCATGCTCACAAAAATCTGCACCAGCAGAGGTGACCTACTGTTTCATAGCTGCTGCAACAAGCTGCTTCAACAGTGTAATTGCTATGAAAATATTGCCCATGCAGTCATCTTTCTTTGTCCTTGGTAGATGAAAGTCAGAGGATGTGAAATCTGCACTATATATGTGCGTGGTATAACAGTCCATGCACATGTCCTCAAAGTGTCTTCAAACTGGTATGGGGCATAGTGTTACCATGTTGCAAGAGAAAGGTCTTTTTTTCTTAGCCTGACTCTGGAAATTTGAGCCTTCGGCTTGCTCAGCACTGTGTTGCAATGGTCAGAGTTGATATTTTGTCCAGGTTCCAGGAAATCCAGGATTGCCCCCTTCCTATTTCAAATAACAGTGCATGTCACTTTACCCAATGAAGTCTGCATCATGAACTTTTTTGCCACTCGATCGACTGGTGTTTTGACTCTGGCTCAGAATGGTGACACCATATATTAGCACCAGAAATGGTGCAATCCAGGCAGCTGTCACTTTTTGCCTCACACAGATTCAATAGATCCTGACAAACTTGCCTGTGATGTTCTTTCTGCTGCTGTGTGAGCAGCAGGGGTCCGCCTGGCACCACCTGTGATATTCCAACATTGTCACTGCTGTTTCCAATTCGCTGAAGACAAAATTCAGCTGCATATACAATTCCCCAGTTGTAATGTGCCTATTCACACAGATGAACTGATTGAGACACTCTTTGTTTATATGACAGCTGTGCATGAATGTCCTGAGCATGGCAATTTTTCACATTGCTGTCACAACTGCAGGGACACACCAACTGCCACCTCACTTTGTTCACATCCACAGTTTGGTCTCCATTAATGTTCAACAAGCGTCAGTGAATGTCACTAGGTGCCAGTTTTTGTGCATGGAGGAATTCATGGCACACCTTTGCTTCATACACCCTTCTACATCAGATGCCATTTCATTGCATGGCAGCAACATGTAACAGAATATTGATGGGAAGGTTCAGCCTCTGGTTCCATACACCAACATTCACTTTTGATATTTTGGGCCAAAATGAAATAGGAGGCATTATTTTTTAGCAATCTCTGTATGTTATGCATGTAATATCTGCCTGAATATTTTCAACATACATGAGGATGATGTTCTTTCACTAGAGGAACGGTTGGCAGGGATAAGGACAATGCTTATTGTGGAAAAAGATGTAAAGAGCTTGAAGTATCAGCTATGAGGAAGAGTAGGGTATTCCATAACTTATAAGGTGGCTTTAAAGCAGAATATAGAAAGCTTTTGCCACATTTCAAGATGAATGCATTTTTCTGTTTGTGCTTCCTAAGTGTAGATTATACTAACCACAGTTTTTGCTACACATACCCAAATCAGTCTGATAGTTGTGACATGCTTTGGGAGAATGTAGAGCCTATGTCATACGTACAGAATAACATTCTGTGAAATATTATGCAGCACAATACCTAGTTCGCACTGAAAGTGTGTTAGACTGGTTCTGATTTATGCATGCCTCCTATGGCTTTGCAGGTGGAAAACTTCTGAATCCTAAATTCTTTGCGTCTCTGTTACCTGAGAGACTACATCTGTTGTGCCATATTGCCCCAGCTATGGTAAGCAGATGTGTCTGAGCTGGAGCTACTGTTACAGAATTACAGATTTTTTTAATCCATATGGCCTCGAGAAAAAGTTGGCAGGAATTAATTGTCTAGATAACACAAAATATTGCAGGTGATGTTGATAAATGCTAAATGTAAATGTGACTTTCATGAAAAAATAAGAAATGGAAGTGCATTTTGATGTTTTGCATTTTGATCTTATTTGTTGTTATCATTTTTTAAATGAGTGCACTTCTTTCCATTTCCATGGTTGAATGTGTCTGATTAATGTAGTAGCTGTTTTAAACTTCTGACTCTTGAAAAACATAAACATGCACTCTTCCACACAACTAGTATTTTAATATATAAACAGAGCATTCGAGGTTGTTTGTTTTTTTTTTTGTTGGTTTTTATTTACTTTCTGTTTGTTGAGGTACCTTTACAAATTAGATTCCCAGAAAAGGAGTGTTAGATTTTGAAGGTACTTTGCTTGATATTGACTATAATAAATGTAAATCTAGCAAACCGTAGGCATAAAAATTCACTTTAGAATTTAAAGGAGAAGAAGAGGAAGTAGGTTTACTGCTGTATATTTCAGAAGTGTCTGAAAGAAGGGAAATGGTTTCTGAATCTTCTGTTCTGAAATCAGCATTCTGATTTCGTATTGATACCATACACAGACTCACCTGCAGGCCTTACAATACCTTATAGTGTATTTATCTGTATGCCAAATGTTTTGTTAATGCTTCCACATTAATCTGTGTGTGTTTAGTATGCTTTGAATGACTTATCATGGCAGATAAATTCAAAATGGATTTGAAACCAAAGTGCTAATTTATAAAATGCCATTTATCCACAGTCATATGGAAATTGCTCAGTTCTGCAAATGATTGAGTGATTCCAGTGAAAATACTCTTGCAATTAAAAGTTAATTGAAATGAAATTGCTTTTGACTAGAATTTGACAATCATCATGCAACATGAAGGATAAAACAGAGGGAATATTATTTTGGTTAAAATGACAAAGGAAGTCCTTACTCTTCAGACTGAAAAACTTTTCTTTTTCCTAAGTCTGTCTTACAAAATTATTGCCTTTCTGTCCTCTTGGCCCTTACTGTTGTCATTTTGCCTCAATTAGGGCTTTATAATTACTTGAGGAGTTCCTTGTAATACAGATCTCTGATACAGTCCTTGGTAAAACATCAAAAAAGGGAACTACAAAGGCAGGGCCAGCTGTCCAAGTTGACTTTGAAGCAAATTTCAGTGCTGTAGAAAGTATTCATGACTTTATGCCCAAGGCATAAATATATAGGCATCAATGTTAGAAAAGAATCACAGAACGCATCTTGTTGGAATTAGAACTTTGAGTGCTGCTTGTTTTATATTGCTTTGTTTATATTAATCTTTATCACATATTTTACTTCAATTTCATGTTTTAAATTTTATTCCTTCTCTCTAAAACAATTGATCAGTTACTTTTTCATTGACAAGATCCTTTGAAAAAAAAAAACAAAACCTGAAGAAGCTATCTTCTTTTCCTTTAGTAAAAATCAGTTCTTAAGGTTTCTGTAAGGCTAAGAGGCTGGTTTGTTCCTTTTCATCTGTATTTTTGTATTTGGTTAAAGAAATTGAGTATTTCAGTAATGTGTAAATGACATACAGGAAAGAAAGATTACTTCAGAATTGGTTTTAGAAATACCGTGTTTTTCTCAGTAAGATCACTCGCTTAGAGCTAAGAATTGCATGATTCTTCTTTTCGGAATAATGTAGGTTCTTCTGTATTCTTTACCTTAATATTCATTTTAAAGAAAAAATAACTCAGACTTGCTCTTGTAGAGTTAATGATTGGCAGTAACTTAAAAGCAGTCTATACTATATTAAACACAAACACAGATTGTTTGGGCACAAAAACCAGAATCCCAGCACTGAGATTTTTCTTGGCTAAGCATCAAAGTGTGTTAATAGGTATAGTGTTAGCCTGGGACAAAGACTGGATTGTTACTCTGGTATATTTCATCCTGTTGCTACTTGGCAAGAATCCGTGTATTTTTAGGTGAAGTTTGTGTGTGCATTTGTCTAATCACCTGGAAAAAAGGATGTATAGATGACCCATGAAAATGCAGTTAGCATGATGGAAGGTGAGAATGTGTAATACTTATTATAAAGTGAATTGTTAGTACCATATCATGGGCGGGATAGCATTTCAAAGTGCTGGAGTGCTCTCAATTGTTCAGCTGCACATGTGATTTTTTAATTTTTTTTGTAACATAGCAAGACAGATTTAACGGTGGTATAGCCATGTACTTTTTAATTGCTGAATGTTCATGCTCCATTTCCTTTCTTTGTTTCAATGGAGTTGAGAAGCATGGGAAGGGACAGTTTGAGTTTTTGTTTCTGTTACAGAATACATTTTTTATAAATATGATCAGTACATCTTAAAGTGGTACTGCAGTGAAGGATGTCTACAGTATGTTGAAATATTTTTCTTTATTCTTCATTTCTGTTTGTATCTAAACATACAAGTCATGCCATTTTACATGCTGTACTAAGGGGCAAAATAAGTAATACCTATTTTTAAAATAGAGTAGAACAAATAATCTTGGTCATCATATTCAGAGTTTTGAATCTTTAATAACGTTTAATGAATAAAAGGAAGTGAAATTTAGCTACAGTAATAGTTCATATTACTTGACTGCAGTAGTTAGTAATAGCAAAAGAAAGTAAAATTATCATCTTTGGGACAAGCAGATGTGTTTGGGAAATCTTTTAGATAGTAGAAATAACTACTGCTAAGCTGATCACCATTTCACAGGTCATCCACCCCATCCTAGCTACTACACTGTCTTAGTAGACAGATGTGTTTGATATTCTTCTGTATTCTGTTTTGTAATATTTAACACTCAGATTTTCTGAGTGTGAGTCTTCAGTAAGTTGTATTCAAGTCCATTCATTTTTTGTTGTCAAGTGGGATAATAAATCTTAAGAAGTTGTTTCTTCTTTAAGCCCATTTTATCTTCAAATCATATCGTAAGGAGCATTTAGACCTTACCATAGTGATGAGAGCGATACAAATTAATAATGAGATTAGCAGAGTTACTCAGCTGTCTTACCAAGGTTTTGTTTTTCTACCTGTTGGGTCAAGATAGGAGCTCAGCTTTCTTTCACTTGAAGCAATACAGTGCAGCGTGATTAACTTTCTTTTCCATCTTCTATCTTTGTCGGCTGTTGCTGGAAGCACTCTTCCCCTTTTCTGCATTCTTCTTCCATACATATGTAGACAACTTTTCAGAAATAAGCCACCTGGAAAGAGAACATTTCATTTACTGATGATCAGTAATAGCATTTTTAAAATTGTTTTGCTGGTAGCTAAACTGTAATTAACAAAATTTTTACTCCCATTTCCAGATGTTAGGTTTCTACTCGGTTTTCAGTCTAGTGTCATTCTGTTTTAACAGCTGGACATACTGAATAGCACTTAAATTCTCATTTCCTTTGTAAATTTTTGGATTTCAATTTTTTATTTTTTTACTAGCTATTCCTGCAAGGAATTTTACATTATTTTGGGGAGTGATAGCAGCTGGCAGTTATTAAACCATAATTAAAATCTACTACCAAATATTTACCCTGATTAAAGAAATTTTTGTTAGTGAAATGGTGGTAATACATCAGGACTTCTAAATCATTTTGAAAATTTTAATTTAAATTGTGTCAGTCCTGAAGTAGAATGATCATTTCAAATTTTGTATAAAAGCGTCTTTATTGTTTGTGAATTCGTTTATATCTGTGTAATTTGCCTTCAGTCTACCTTCGTTTTATGTTTTTCTCATATTTCTTTTGAATGTGCAGATAGAATATTTGAAGAAATTTTGAAGACCTTTTGCCAATGTGCTCATGTTTAATTGTCTCTGACAATAGTAAAGGAAATTAAGATCAACTGCTAATGATAGCAGTTGCATTTAGTCTACTTCTATTTAAAGAGGCTAGTTTCAAGTTGTTTTTTTTTTTTTTCATAGATACATTTATATTAATTTTTGATAGCTGCCTGCATACTTCTGGTGGGCACTGCATGAATCTTGCAGATTTGATTTCCAGAATGCCATTTGAACTTTAAATGATTCTTCCTACGTTTTAGTTGTTTCTATCAATTAAATGGATGTATTTATTGATGGTATTTATTCTTCTAACTTAGTAGAAACTTTATATTTAAAATAAAGAAGTAGTTATATTTTGTAGAACTGAAGGAGAGAATATATAATATGAACATTCACTTTTCAAAGCAGATGCTTTGTAAACATGGATTTTTACTTATGAAAATCTAATCTTCATGATTTATTTTTACAAAAACAACAACAAAACCCTAAGCATTTGTATTCCATTTGAATGGTTGAAAACTTAATATAAGTAAATAATAATATTTTTAATAATACACAGAATATTATTTTAAACTTTACTGATTCAAACTTATTTTTGCTATAAATGGCAGCTCTTTGGTTGCGTGCTGTCCCAATTAAGATTATGTCCATTTTACATAGCAGTGAAGTATTTTACTTGCTAAACATTAGATAACTCTTCTGTTTTTTAATTAGTTGATCAGCTGTTTTCAACCTAGACATGCAACTAGTGATGATAGTTAATATCTATTAGTCCTGGCTGTCTTAAATTTTTTATTGAAAAGATATACTGTAAATACTGTTAGATCTCAATACACAGCACTGTATATGGAGTTTATGACCATACAGACAAAAAAACCCCTCTGATATATATTTGAAAACTTACCTAAATTGTACTGAGAGGCAAAATATTTAGAATTTTGATAAGATGTTAAGGATGACTAATATTCTTCTATAGTTTTATCAGGTTATCATATATTTAAGAATTAGAGGTTCATAAACGAAATTTGGCGTCCATCTACATATATCATAAGTATTTATGCAAAATTAATGTCAAATAGTCCCTTAAAAGTGTATCAACAATGTTAAGTTTTATATTCTTTTTGAGAAGATATCTTTGCTTTTGTTCTGTGATTACATTTTGGCAGAGAATTTGGATTTATGTTTTCTTTCCCTCTGTTTCTTCTCTGTGAGAGTTACTTGCTTGAAATGAGTGGTTAGTTGCATAGTTTCTTCCAGCTTGGATTGTTATGGATTTTTGAGAATATAGGAGTTTATTTGAGAGCAACAGTAAAACCTGGCACTTTCAAGCTAGATCCTCCAACCTTTTGCTGTGTCAGAATTTCTGTAATTAATAGTCTTACTAGGTCACTAAATTCAGTGAAACTGACTAAACATGGTAATAAGCACTACAATAAGTTTTAGGAGTTGTGTTTTGAGGAATGAATTTCTGAGATTCATAGCTGGGCAGACTTTTAATAGGTCAAGAGTTAAGAATATGTACAGACTGAAGTACTCCCTTTTTTGATCAGAATCCTTTGCACATAATTATGGCAATGCTATGTAAATAAAATGGATTGTTTTTGACAAAAAGCACTGTTGCTTTATTTAACAGCTGTAACTTTAATGAGCTTCAGTGCTTGTCTTCCACAGAGAGTGTATATAGCTGATTCCTCTTCTCTGGGATCACTTGACTTTAAAGAAGGTTTAAGCATGGAGAGCATAGTAAAGTTTCATAATAATTGTAAGCAATATAAGCTATTTTAAATGCTTTTATTGAAATTATCATTGAAAATACTCGTATTGATTAGTTCTGCAATAAGGTCTAAGATGTATTAAACAAGATTTGGAGCAGAATCAGCAGGAGTAAAGAAAACACAACTTGAGTCCTTATAAGGGTATATCTACTTCTAATGAGAAGAAGCTGTTTATCTAATGAAAATGGAAAACATCCAAAAAGCCTGGACTTTCAGAGGATAAGGCAGAAAAAACTGCCATGATCGTTTAAGTGAGAATTTCACCTAACAGAGCACACAGGAATTTGTGAAAAAAATTTTATCTCAGTCTTATCTTTTGGAGGGAAAAATATCCCTTTTTTTAAGTTCAAATATACCACTAAAATTTGTTTAATTGCTGTTCTCATTAAATAAATAAAAATACTGTGGTTTTTTTTTTTTTCTATCTGCTTTCAGACTTGCTTCATCTTGTAGGCATTATCTTCATCTTTCACTTGTCTGCTAACTTTCTGTTAGCACATCCATCTTTGCTTGCAAATTGTGAACAAGCCACCCTGAACTTTGATAAATTGAGTAGATTGAACATTTACCTTTCCTTTTGTGGCATTTTACTTCTCCCTATTCTTTGCCATGTTTAAACTTGGTCAGAAATTATTCTGTGTTTTGTTCCTTCTCATCAGATAGTTTGACAGTCTCTTTTTTCCATCTGTTCATAAGAGGTAGTTTGTTTATTTATTGTGGTTCCATGTTAATGATGCTGCTATTTTTGCCTAAGAATAGGTTATTGAAATCAGGCTTATAACTATCTAGGCTGTGTTTTCTGTTTAAAAACAGTATGCTGTTACAGGTTTTTTCCTTCTTCCCTCTCTTCCCCCCTTCCCTCACTTTTCTAGAATTTTCGCCTTGTTCTGTTATATTCTGTTACTTATCACCAGTATTCCCCATGGTTCAGAAATCTCCTTTAGCTTCTTCTTTTATTTATTATTTTTTTTAATGGATACAAATTGCCTGAGCTGCTTGGTTTTTTTTACTGCTTAATTTGAGAAGCTGTTCCTGCTGTTGTGTATGGGGTAACTTAATAAAGGGGAAAGAAAAATATATTGTCTTCAGATACCATATCTGGCTTACTCAGACAACAAAAAGAGCTAATGAATCTGTTCATTTCTACACTGTTAAATCTCTTCTGCATTTTCAATCTCTGTCTCCGTCTGGAAAAGAAAATACAGAAATGGTTTTCTGCTTCAGTTCAATTTATATAAATCCACCAAAAAGACATCAGACATGGAGATTAATGCAAAGCAACAGCAAGTCTGCATTGAAAGAATAATCGCAAAATAGACTTCAAGAACATGAAGCAGTAGTGATCACAGAATGGAAGGGACCATTAAAGGTAATCTAGTCCAACTTCCCTGCTGTGAACAGGAACACCTACAGCCACATCAGGTTGCTCAGAGCCTGGTCCACCCTGGCCTTGAATGTCCTCTGGGATCGGGCTTCCACTATCTCTCTGGACAATATGTTCCAGTGCCTCAACATCCTTATTGTAAAAAGCTACCACCTTGTATCCAATATAAATTTCCCCTCTTTTAGTTTGAAATTATTTCCCCTTGTCTGTCCACTTCTTTCTTATAGTCCCTCTTTAGATACTGAAAGGCTGCCATCAGGTCTCCCTGAGCCTTCTCTTCCCCTGGCTGAACAGGCCCAGCTCTCTCAGCCTGTTCTCATAGGAGAGGTATTCCATCCCATCCCTTGGGTCATTTCTGTGGCCCTCATCCGGATGTGATCCAACAAGTCCATGTCTTTCCTGTACTGAGGACTTCTCATTTGCTCGCAGTACTCCAGGTGAGGTCTCACCAGCACTGAGTAGATTTTCCACCCCATTGGGATCACCTCTGTCAGTCTGATGACCTCACTTCATTTGATGCAGCTCAAGATCCAGTTGACCTACTGGGCTCATGCTGGCTCATGTCCATCTTGCCATCCACCTGTACCTCTGAGTCTTATTCGGCAGGGCTGCAATCGATCTTGTTATCCAGCAGCTTGTATTGATAGTGAGGGTTGCCACGACCCAGGTGCAAGACCTTGCAGTTGGCTTTGTTGAACCTCATGAAGTTCTCCTGGGCTCACTGCTCAAGGTTGTCCGAGTCTCTCCAGATGGAGAGATGTCCCTTTGGCATGTCAGCTACACTACACATCTTGGTAATCTTGATGGGCCAATTTGATAGTGATACACATTCTCAGATAAGCGGATGTTTATTGTTTTCCAGCATATTCTGTCTCAAATTGTTATAGGAAAAATAAAACCAGAAAAATTTTAATCACTGTATATTACATGTTAAGAAGCACTAGGAGATGCATATTGATAGGGTTATGGATTGATTCAGTTTCGAGCAGTGTCTCGCACCGATTTGGTCTGTCATGGAAAAGAACTGAAGTTGACCAAACATTGTTTTCTAAATTGTAATATTAAAATACTTTTTTGTAGTCATTTCAACGTCATTTGTCATACCACTTTTTTGATCTATTTAAATTATACGTATTCCTCACCATTTCTCTCATTTCTCATTGTGTACTTGAAAATGTATGATCCACGTGATCAAAAGGGTTAATGCACATTGTTTCACAGCTTCCCAAGCTGGAGAACGGTGAAGCATACCATAGTCACAGTTGGATAATTTCACAGCAAAATCACTCTTTAATGAGAAGTATGTCAGCAGTACAGAGCTTTTGAAGTTCTTAAGTTTGGCTGATAAGCAGCCATACTGAGCTCATTGGTGGATAAGCAGAGTTTGTTGAACAAGCGTTATGCTTAATGCTGGAAGTCACAGTTACGTCATTGCTTGGTTAATTGGCTGCACCTGCCACTTGTTAACAGCTCTAATCCAGTAGTCTCTGAACCACGTGTTGAAAGGTCAGCAGGAGAAGGAAAGTGCCTGGTGCACTGGAAACATTGTTAGATGTAATCTTAGTTTGGCAACCTGTTGTGCTTGTAAAATTCAAATTGTCACTTCTCAGTTTATGATGTGACTTTCTCTAAATGGGAAGGAATACTGGCAAGTTTAAAGTACATGGTTCTTTTTATTCCAGGCAATGTTTAATTAGCTTTTTTACATAATGTATTAATTTGTAGGCTTCTCTTGTAATAAAAACTTTAAATTTTCTACTTCTTTAAAAACAATGTAATAGAAAATGAGTACAAAATTCATATATAGACAGGGAAACCATTTATCTGTTTTATATGTGAGTGTGTTTGTATGTGTATATGAATATACATGTATATTTATTAGTATTTAGGTGTTTATTACATATCAAAGTTCAATTCCACAGCTGTCTCACACACTGTGCTGCTTCTTTATCACATAATCTTCCTTGGGAAATTTAATTTTCACTTCAAGCATTGTATACAAGTAATTAGATTAGTATTATCTGATATATATATCTATACTGAAGTCTCTGGTATGTTTTTCAGCTGGCAAGTTCTTCAGTGCATCTCAAAAATACTTGATTCTAGTCATGTTTATACTGTATGTGCATTTTGGAAGGGCATCTAGGTCTTTGGGACATTAGAGCTTGAGGTAACTTAAATGCTTTTCAATTTTCATACATTCTATAACAAACAAGTTTGCTCATTTATTTAGACAAACTGACTGAGCTCATTAAAGTGCAGAACAATGGCGCATCATAATCTTTTTATTTCAGTGGAAGAATTCTTGAACCATTAGATGAAAACAAGAAATTCAGAAAATTTTGAAGTTTAGAAATTTCATAAAATTGTGTTGTAAATATTTAGCTTTTTATTCTATCTGTAAGTTCCAGTAAAACGGAAGATAAACAGAAGATGTCATAAAACAGGGTTTTGGTATTGATGGCTGTCACTAACAAAGTAAGTGATATTTTGTGTTACTTGACTGATTTTCTTGTTAAATTCTTTACCAAAGAAGAATATTCTCCCTAAAATTCCTGATGTGACCCATAACAACATAGTATATATTGTTACACATGGGTTATCTAACTCACATTGGAAAGTAGGTGACTCCTGCTTACATTATCATTCCTTTTTTTCCTCAGTTTCTGAATGTATTGCAGTAATAGAATCAGCTGGTGTGGTTCGGAACAGAGTGCAATTGTTGCATGTGTGTAACATCACTCAGGATCTGAGCATCCTGATCAAGCTATGAGCCATACCACTATCACTAGTTACAGTGACTGCATATGCAGCTTTCAGATACTTTTGCTATCTGAGGTAAAACAGACATAAGCAACACATGTTCCTATGTCTCTGCGACATAGAGAATGGAATCATGGAATGGTTTTGAGTTGGAAGTAACTTTATAGATCATCTCTTTCCTACCCACTGCCTTGGTCATATATGGCTTCTGCTACGTAGGGTTGCCATCCAACCTGGTCTTGAATGTCTTCAGGTATGGAACATCCAGAACTCCTAATTTAGTGTTGTGTGCAAACCTAGCATGCATTTGAGTTCTGCATCCAAATCGTTTATGGAAATATTAAAGAGAACTGTCCTTAAACTGGAGCACTGAGGATACCTGCTAGTGACAGGTCACCATCCAATGTAACCCATTTATCTGTAACCCTTTAAGCCTGACCTGTATGTTTTTTTTCATTTCCAGAAGCAACTGCTTAAAAGATAAATAAGTCTTTGATAACTTAAAATAGTTGTATTTTTTACCATTGTCTCTCCAGCATTTCATGCTGATGGAACTGAATTTATGATAAATATTTTTAAAGGAAGATGCCATTGAATGAGATGTTCCACTGATCTTCAAATACTATACAAATGTATAATTGAATTAAAAGTAAATTTTTAGTTTAAAAAAAAGTGAATGATTTAATGAAAACATTCTTTTTGATTGAAATACTTGTTGTTATTGTTTTTTAACAACTGTCTATCTTCCCCCTTGTGCTGTCCCTCCCCACCTTCATTCTCCTCTCTCAAAAAAAGTGGATGGAATTCTATCAGGATTTTAAAGCAAAAATGAAACACCATCTTATAGATTTCTTCAAACCCTGTACATAATCTGTAGGGTTAGAGGCTTCTCCTGTGAAATTTCCAGTAGCCAGGTGAAAGAGGAATTGTGGCAAACTGTTCTTTGCATAGATACTGGGTTCTCCCACTTCTAAAGTTCAAGCCTGCTTATTTACAAGCTAATTAATCAGTCCATCAGTACATATTTGGAAGTATGTGTCATAAATGCATCTTGCGTAATAGATCATCTTGTATTATATAAAATAACTATTGAATGATTAAAAAGCATAGGATTTCATTTCTATCTCTCATTATTTTTTTTTCAGTGTTCAAATGCTAATTGTTACAGTGCAAGGAGTAATATTTATTTTTTTAATTATTATTAAGTAATATTTATTAAATAAGAACATTTCTAGCCTTCATAGTCAAACCTGAATGCTAAAAGGCATAATAATAAGTTTATCTCTTTCTTGTACCTCCGAATCTTTGAGCATTGCAATTATTGCATCAAAACTAAATGCAGACAAACGCTGATGCCATCATTGTTTGATACAAGCTCTGATAACATACGTATATTTTTCATATAAATTTCTAACATCTAAATATTATTTGTGATTAATACTGCATTCCTTAGGAACATAACTTTGGAAAGAAAATATTCCATGGGTTTTTTGAAGTGTGAGGGTTGAAATTATCAGAGATTGATATTTCAGTCTTGCAGTAATGTATTCTTTTAGAAAATTTATTACAAATACTGAAAATGTTAATTTGCCCATATATACAACAGAGACACAACCAGTGTGATGTGAATTGTGTATTATATCTTATATTTGCAAATATTGGTTCCTGAAGACATTAACATCTTCCTGGAACCTTAAGAGACAGTCTTAAAATCTATGGTCTGAATAATTTTCTTTAATCAAATTATAAAAATTGTTCAGGCTTATATTTGATGGCTCAAGTCATACTTAAGTCTTCTGATTGAGGGCCTAGCTAAACAGGTGAATGTAAAGCAGTAATCTAAAGGGATCTGTAATTCCTTGTGTGGTTTCTTTCAGTCTAGTAAAAATGTCTTGTTTTGTTTGTGGCTTAAATTCCATGAAACTTTCCAAAACTTTGCTTAAAAGTTTTTAAAAATATATATATTTTTTAAAAAGTTCATCTGCATGGGGAATACCTATTACTCTAGTAGCAGAGGTCAGTTGTAGACTACTCTGTGCATAATCTTTTAGTGCCCTTTTTCTGACTATGCAGAGAGAAACTCTGATACAGTCTTTCACTGACTTTAATCTGAAAATATTTTCTGCTGTTCTCTCTTTGTATGATGAAAATGACATCACCTACCCCATCTTTTTGCCCGAGGAGTGGAGGAGGGCAGTTCCTTCTGTAATAAGGAGCTTCTCTTAAAAACTGCGGTTTGTGGCAGCTCTGAGTTTATTTTCTTGAATCTGCAGATTCTTGCATTGACTGAGGAAAGGACTTCAGTTGTATAAGCCTTTGCATACCAGCAGAGGTTCTTTTTAAGAGGCATCCTCTTCCAAAGTAGGGTCGGTCATCTTAAGTTTTGCAAACTCGGCATTATGTATTGTCCACATTAATCAAATTTTTTTTTGCCACACACAAGGTCCATTCGATTCCAGGACAAAAGATTCATAATTGTGTTAGTAGGTCTTTAATTGATTGTTCTGATGCTAAAAAAGAAATTTCATAGTATTCTTTCCAAGGCCCTTTCTCTCTTTCATAAGTACACTCACTTGCACTTTATTTTTAGACTTAATTTCAGTCTTGATTATATTACTTTGGAGTTTAAAGAGTTAGAATTGAAAACATGTTTTTTAAATGAATACTTAAATAGTGTTATAGAGGACAGTTGATGTTGGAAAAGCCTTACAAACTCTCAGTAAAGTAAACTTTGAGCTTCTCTAGTTCGTATTTCGCAGTATAACAATCTATTTGATATGCTATGGTCACTTCCTACAATCTGTCATTTTCCCCCATATGATTCAGCCAGGAAATGTATTTTATGCCAGCACTGATGAAAAAGAGTAAAACATCCTTATTCTGAGAGATCTAAAATCAGAAAAAATAAGATTTCTACTGGTATGATGCATTATTTACATTTATTGTCAAAAATAATTTTTCACCATAAAATTCAAGGTGCAATATACAATACAGTTAAATCAGCTTTACAATAGCATGAATTCATTATGCAAGTATTAATCACATGTACTTCTAAGTTTTGCAGTTGTATACTAAACAGTATGTTTACAGAAACAGAACAGAAAGCAAATCTGGCTAATGCCATAAATTAGCTGATTCATCCTGCTGTTGAGAATTTAAAGAATGACCAAAAATGAGAACAGTGAATTGGTAAAGCGATTACTTGGTGAATATGAAAATTTATTTGGCAGTTCCTTCTAAAATAACAAGCAGGTCGGGAGTTTTACAGACAGGATTAATTTTCCAATTTAAGATTCTTTGTAACTTCAGCTTTTGCTTGCACATTTTTGCCATTGCCCATGAGCACCTGTTCCAGCCCTTATAAGAATTCAGCT
Source organism: Tympanuchus pallidicinctus (assembly GCF_026119805.1). Classification (NCBI taxonomy): domain Eukaryota; kingdom Metazoa; phylum Chordata; class Aves; order Galliformes; family Phasianidae; genus Tympanuchus; species Tympanuchus pallidicinctus. The sequence continues at coordinate 3,533,493 of NW_026294813.1, read as the reverse complement.
GACTTGTTTAACTTCACTGTAAGAAAATTAACTGAGCAAATGCCATAAAAAGTATGCTTTTGAAAGGAATTAAGAAACATCAGAGGAGCAAGAAAGGAAATAATTCTGGTAGACAAAGGAGAATGTTAGAATGGAGCAGCATTACAAGAAACTACTTTCAATGACCAGCTTACCAGCAGTAACCAGCTGAGCTGTTCTTGAGACCTTTGTCAGTGCATATTGGTAAATCTCAAGCAGTATTTATAATATGATCTTCTTTTTCATTTGTGAAATTATATTAAAGCATATTCAATATTTTCCTATATTCTTAACTTTCCATTTAATTCTTGTTATATTTACAAGTAGATATGTTATTTAACTGTGAGTGTTGGTGATGTTACGGTAGAAAATCTTCTTGGCAAAAATATGAAATAGTATTATTTCTGTAGAATTTGTTCTGTCTGGTCACTCAACTTAGAAAAGGAAAGGAATCACAGAATCACAGAATCGTAGGGGTTGGAAGGGACCTCCAGAGATCATCGAGTCCAACCCCCTGCCAAAGCAGGTTCCCTACAGCAGGTCGCACAGGTCGGCATCCAGGCAGGTCTTGAACATCTCCAGAGAAGGAGACTCCACCACCTCCCTGGGCAGCCTGTTCCAGTGCTCCGTCACCTCACTGTAAAGAAGTTCTTGCGCACATTGGTGCAGAACTTCCTATGCTGCAGTTTCCGGCCGTTTCCCCTTGTCCTGTCTCCACTCACCACTGAAAAGAGTCTGGCCTCGCCATTCTGCCCCCCACACCTCAGATATTTATAGACCTGGATCAGGTCCCCTCTCAGTCTTCTTTTCTCAAGGCTGAACAGACCCAGATCACTCAGCCTTTGCTCATAGCAGAGATGCTCCAGGCCCCTCACCATCTTTGTGGCACCTCCCCCGTCCTCCAAGACCTCTCAAAGATGACAGAAAGCAGTTCAGCAATCACCTCTGCCACCTCCCTCAGCTCCCGTGGATGCATCCCCTCAGGTCCCATGGATTTGTGAACATTGGTGTTGCCTTGGCGCTCCCGGACCACCTCTTCCCTGACTGAAGGGAGGTCTTCCATTCCCCAGATCCTCTCACTAACCTCCAGGGTCTCAGATTCCCGAGGGGGAGCTTTTTTCACTAAAGACAGAAGCAAAGAAGGCATTCAGTATCTCCGCCTTCTCAGCATCCCCCGTTACCAGAACACCCCCATCACTTAGTAGGGGAGCCACATTCTCCGTAGTCTTTCTTTTACTTTTAATGTACTTGAAAAAACCTTTTTTATTATTCTTTATCCCCTTTGCCAGATTTAATTCCAGGCAGGCTTTAGCCTTCCTCGTCACATCCCTGGAGGCCCTGACAGCATTCCTGTATTCTTCCCAAGTAGTCAAACCCTTTTTCCACATTTCATGAGCTTTCTTCTTTCCTTTGAGTTTGCACATGAGCTCCTTGCTCATCCACACAGGTCTCCTGCCACCCTTTCCCGATTTCTTCCTCACAGGGACGCACCGATCCTGAGCTTGGAAGAAGAGCTGCTTAAATGCCAACCAGCTCTCACAGGCCCCCTTGCCTTCCAACACCCTAGCCCATGAGACAGCTCCAAGTAGGTCCCGGAAGAGATCAGAGTTGGCTCTCCTGAAGTCCAGGGTAGCAATCCTACTTTTTGCTTTACTTCTTCGAGTTCAGGCTCTTGAACTCCACCATCTCGTGGTCACTACAACCCAAGCTGCCCCCGACCTTTACTTCCCTGACAAGCCCTTCTCTATTAGTGAGAATAAGGTCCAGCAGTACCCCTCTCCTCGTCGATTCCTCAACCACCTGCATCAGGAAGTTGTCTTCAACACATTGCAGGAACCGTCTGGACCGCACGTGCCTGGCCACATTGCTTTTCCAGCAAATATCTGGGTAATTGAAGTCAATGCCTGACAAGATTTAAAATATTACACATATTTAAACATATTTAAAATCATATGTATTGTTTTCTTTTCCTGTTGCGTCTGCCTGTTCTGTAAATGGTAGAATATTGTAGTGTCTTCTGGGAAGATGAAAGCTATCGTATAAGCTTAAGGGTGCTTGCAAAAAGGAGGCTGTCCAACCTTTTATGTGGTTTGATAGTGATGGGGCAAGGAGGAATGGCTTTAACTAGAAGAGGAGAGACTTAGATTAAATGTGAAATTCTTCACATTGCATGTGTTGAGGCAGTGGCACAGGCTGCCCAGAGGGCCAGGCTGAATGGGGCCATGGAGAGCCTGATTTTGTGGGTGGCAGCCCTGCCCGTGGTAGGGGCTTGTAACTGGGTGATCTTAGAGATCCTTTCCAACCTAAGGCATTCTGTGATTCCATGACTGATTCTATCAGTCTCTCAATAAAAAATTTTGAGAGAATAATATCCTTGAATTTTTTTAAATATATATATATATATATATCCTTACTGTCATGAGAAGATGTGGGATGTGCTTGTCACCCTGAGAGGCCTTCTGTTCTTTCATACAGTTTTGCTGATGACAACATTTTCTACTTCAATATGTATGAAACTATAGTAGTGAATCTTAAATGGTCCAAGTTTTGCAACTGTTATGAACAAACTTCAGACCATTCTTCTAATAGTGAACAGGACAGCCTAATGCATAACTGTATTTCTTCCCACTGTTCCCTGGGAAACTTTATTTTACTTGATAAATGTGTTGTGCCAGATTCAAATACAGCATTAGATACTTTCTCACCTTGAGATGTGTTTTCTGGGATTTCCATACTACTGATTCTACTTTCTTTCTTGGGCTCACTGGATCTGAAAGTAACTGAAGAATGTTTGCTGATTTCCTACCAAGCTGAATTTCCCTTTCTCTCTTAAAGATTTTGAACAGAACGCCAAAACGTTTACTGATTAGTTTTCTGTGGTGTACCTACGGATATAGTTGTGTGATCTTTTTATCCTGTTTTTCTTATCATCATAATTCATTTGTCTCTTCCAGATTTTTCTTGATTTCTCAGTAATTTTCCAGAACTGACCTGGTATTGAGAACTGTCACAGATTGTTTGTTTTGTTTGGGGTGGTTTTTTCTATTTTTATTTTTTTCCTTCCTTGTGCCTTTTTTCACTTCATTATATTACCTGGTGCTCAGTCTGATGAAAGATTCTAAATATATGCTACTACAAATTTGACATATTTTTGTAGTTTTAATTTAGCCAGGGTTTTGCGTATTTGTTTAATGGCAGGACATTTAAAAATCCAATTTGTATCATACTGATTTCTTGAAATGTGTGCTAGAAGGGGAACTCTTGTACACCCAATGCTCTTTTCAGGCTTTAAGCAGTTATAACTAGTAAAACAACAACAACAAAAAAATCCCTGATGTGAAATGAACTCTAGTATGCCCGCTAAGTCTGCAGAATAGTCCAGGGTTACATGAACTTTTTGCTGACCCATCAATAAAACTACATTTTTGTCATGGCTGTCATAAGTTATGGATTTTATGATTTTCATGTTTTTTAAAAAATATCCATGACATTTGACATTGTGAGTTTCTGCATGCGTGTGGGAGGATGTGATGGTAAACAGTTTGAACCATTTTCAGTGAGAACTTTCTGATCTGCCAAGTTCAGCTTTGAGCTCCATGGGAAGCAAGTGGAGAAAAGTAGCTCAGCAGCAGTTCTGCAGTGACATGCAGGATTAGGCATGTGAACTCTCAGTGAGAACATTTAATTCTTCTAGAGGTATTTACTATTTCATTTCCTCACAGAGGTGTTTTTTTACTGTTGGTCAGGTTTTGTGTTTTTGTTTTTGTTTTTTTTCTTTGTTGTTTTTTTTTGTTTTTAATACTGTTACTTAGAAAGTGCTGTGAAATAACTATAGCAATTTCTATTTCAGATCAGGATACAATTCTCAAAGCAAGCCTTACTGTGTTTTTTATTCTGCTTTTTCTTTTTTTTCTGTATCTGAGAACTTGAATTTCTTGGTATAAGAAACAGTGACTTATGACATTTCATGTTGCATTTCTCTAATCTTTAGCTTCTTAATCCACCTTATGACTTTAGTTTTTAAAAACTTATCAGAGGAAGAGTTCTTACACATGGTTGTTGATTACAAATACTTGAATCTATTTTAATAAATGCTATTATCTGTTCCGTTTTCAAATATTCTAGATTAAAATACTGAAAACACTCTGTGGATTTTGCGGTTCCTGAATAGAACTAAGCTTTACAAATAACATTAAGGGCCTAGGTTAAAATTGTGTTGGATTAAATGATTTAGAAATTTAATCCATTTTTATTTTAAATACCTCTGTCTTTCCCACTTGCCCACATGGTCTACATGTGCCAATACATCATAAATTGAAAACTAAGAAAGTTTTTAATGGCAGACCTTCAAAATTAATAAAAAATAATATTCAACTAAGCTTTGTCTTGAAAAGACATGCATGAAATGTTTATGTTAAACTCTATTTGCTCATGGAACTGTGGCACTTTGTAATCTTTATCTCAGATGTTGCATCCTTAGGATTAAAAAAGAGATCTAAAAAAAAAAGTCTGTGGTTAAACCAGTTATCAGGAACTATTTTCAACCATGCATGCATTCTTTTAGTGAAAGAATTTGTTGTTTGGTTTGTTTTTCTATGTTTTGAGATAAACTGAGTTCTGCAACTGTTTTGCTCAAAGAGCAAAACTCATAGAGTATGCTTAGGCCAGACAAGACTACTAGCTGTTATCAGTTCCAGTATCAGTGAGTCAGCACCAGAGATAGCAGTGAAAGATATTACCAGCACTCAAATATGTATTATACTAGCAAAAATAATATTTGCCCAAGACAGCTTGCAGTGTGTAGTAAGAGCATCAGGCTCCCCAGGTCAGTTGGACCTGTGGAGGAGCTCTCTTGTGATATCCAGTTAGATATTTTGAGACCTTATCTCAAGATTTATTACAGAATAATCTATGTAGAAAAAGGCTTTCAAGATCATCAAGTCCAGCCCTCAACCTGACTTACTGAATCCCGTCATTAAATCGTATCCCTGAGTGCAGTGTCCGCATGTCTCATAAATAGCTTTTAGGGCCAACACTTCCCTGGACAGCCTGTTCCAATGCTTGAAGAAATTCTGCCTGAGATCCAGTGTAAACCACCCTTGATGCTGTTTGAGACTGTTTCCTTGTGTCCTGACTTGTCACTTCAGAAAAGACACAGATTACCTCCTTTCAGGTACTTGTAGAGAGAGATGGAGTTTCCCCTCAGCCTCCTTTTCCCCAGGCTAAACGACTCCATTTCTCTCAGTCACTCCCCACAGTTTTTTTTCTCTAAGTCTTTTAAACAGCTTTGTTGATCTCCTCTGCATGTACTCCAGCAATTCAATATAGAAAGGCTTTTATTAACTTCTTTGTACTACCTGAAACGTAGCCCAACTGATTCTGTGTTCCCATTCTTTTTCAATCACTAAGTAAAGTAACTTCAAACAAATTCTGTGTGTGTGATAAAAATCTTTATTGTTCTGGTTTGTGCAGTATCATATTTAATTATTGTTACTATCTTAATTCAGAATTAACATGAGCGCATTGAAAAACCTGTAACCCTTAGTCTTTTCACAGTGGACTTAGAGTGTGTGCAGGGAAAGGAGCTCCATTTATTTGTTAATGAGTTATAAAAATAGAACAGAGGCAAATCTCATATTCTTAAGATAGCAGAGTTTCAACTTATGTCTCGGGGAAGAGGTTTTAATAAACACATGCTTCTTGCCAGGAAATACTTTGGTAAACAAAGGCATATTCTATTTTGCTTGCAGAGGAACACTTACGCATCTAGGAACGTAGGTATAAAAGGGATCTTCGAATGCTCTCAAGATAGGTTCCTACCAGTGCCAAAGTGTACAGCCGCTATCATGAACTTAACAAAGACCAGTTGTTGTTATTGTTCATCTTAACATCCTAATAAAGAAATAAACAACATTTTCTTTTTAATTTGCTACTAACTAACATACTAGAGATTATTTTTGTTTTTCTAATATTTTCTAAAATTTAACAGTTTACTCTGATGGAGATTTACAGTTAGATTTCAGCCATCCAACATGTCAGATGCAGAAGGTAGAAGTAGTTACATCTGTTTATTAAAAAGATTATCTTTTTTTTTTAAGCCCACCATGCGTTTATAAAATCTGTATATCGATACAAACATCTAATTATTTAAATAAAAAAAATTAAATTTACTATCAATCATCATTGTAAAGCCAAATATTTTTTAGACATACTTCATAGATTGCAAAGTCTCTTTGGGGAGATTGGAGGAGTGTATTTCTTTGTTTGCGTGGTTATGGCATTAACTCAAGTAGCCAGGATATTGAGGAAAGTAGAGCATTTCCAAGGGATTTTCACCATATTTTCTTTCTGATTCTTTGAGGGAACTGTCCAAAACTACAATATTAGACTTTGCTTGTCTCCTTGAATAAGTGAGCAAATGGTTCTTTATTCCACCACCTCCAAACCAATGATTATTCAAAAAGAAGAGTATCTGATGGAAACTTGGGTCAAAAATCTAACATTTACATTTTTCACTAAAGCTCTGGAATTCTATTCTGTGAGTTCTATTCTGTGAATTTTAGATAGTTTGGGCATTATAGATTTTTGAATGCTTGGCAGTAAAGTATGTTTGTTTTGGCTAAGACTGTGGAAACACGTGAAACTTTCTTTTTTTCCCATCATGTAAACTAGGAATAGAAAAAATTAGCATGAGTATTTGGAGCTATTAAATCATCTAGTCTGACCTTCTGCACACCATGGTTTGTCCAATTTACCCTTATTGTAAATCCATTAACTTGTGTTTCATCAAGGCAGAATTTGTGTTCAACTGTAGCATATCTTCTGAAGAAGTGTCCAGTCTTGATATGAAAACAAGAGAATACAGAGTGTACTCCCTCCATCCTTCGGCAGTTTCTTCTCTTGATTAGTTCTGTCTCCTGTGAAACATTTGTGAACAATTTGGTAGCAGCAGATACATCTTTTTTCTTTTTTTGTAAAAGGCTGGATCCTCCTCAGTTCTCAATACTGTAAACTTAGGCCTCTGTTCTCAAGTTTTGTTGTTTTTTTTTTTTGGAAAGACAGAAAAGTGTAGTCTATCACTTTGTATTCTATGCATTTTTTTCCAATCACTGAGCAGTTGTTTGGCTCACTCTTCTACTACTTAAGAAATTATACTGGTTGACCTCCTTCAAGGACTTACAGTTGCCACTGAAACTCCATTGTATTTTAGTGTTCACAATTTCGTGACAATCTTCCCATAATTTTCTATCAATGTTGGAAAACTAGCTCAAATGTTATGCTGTTTTCAAATGTTTGTAGGCCAGCTGGCTCTTCTGTCTTTAGAAATCTAGTTTTAAGTTGGAGGTCTCCAACCAATCAAAGACAGTTTGGTAACTGGCTGACCTTCATCTCTCATTGTGCAGTCTAAAATACTTTGTGTCAGATGCATTATCGGTGATGTTAAATGGTCAGTTGCACTCAAATGAGTTGCACTCATTAAACTTTGCTCTCATTGGAGATTTCCAGTTTTATTCTCCATATCAAATTAAGAGGTACTTTTTAAGTAAAGCTTTTTTTCTGCTTTTGGGGGGGGAGGTGGCGGCTTTTTGGTAGCTTTTTTGGGGAGAAAACAGTTATAAATTTATTTTTAGGACTTCTCCAATTTTTAACTCTTTGAAGATTCTGCATGCTTAAAAATTCCTTCAGGAGCAGTATTTTAAACTAGTTTCAGCCTCCTAATCTTCATTTATTTTGCTGCAGCTTTCTTAACTAGAATTCTAGTTACTAATGTCTGCCAAAAGTTTTCAACACTCCAGTTGTGCATATCGACTTAGTAGGTTTCAATAATATCAATTATATCAGTTAGCCAATTACACCAATTTGTGTATTCTCACTAAGCACTTGGAATGTGGGATCATTCCTACTGGAAGTAAAGGTATTATAAAAAGTTTATGTAATCTAAAGACAGAAGGGATATATGAGATAGCTAGTCTGTCATCTCATCAGGTGGAGGATTATACTCTTTTATACTTTTCTAAAATTATGTTCAGGAGAAAATGTTCACAGTAATGATATTTCCATCACTTTTCTTAATTACTCCATGGGCAAATATATTTTCTTGCAACAACAACTCTTTTTTTGTATTTCTTACTAGATAAAGTAAGTTAGTAGCAGACTTCTTGGTCAAACAGGAATGTATCAGCAGTGGACTGTTTGTTTTTCTGTGCTCTGCTCTTTTTTAAATTGGTATGCACTAACATAAAGTCTAGTTTATATGGATTCTTCCGAACAGGAATCTTTTGTAAAATTCTGTGCTTTTTTTTTTTTCTGAGTTCTTTTTTCATCTTATGAAGAACTCTTCCACATGTGAACATTCATATCTTATTTACCATCTTCCATTGGAATAGCAAATTGAATTTAATTGCATCTCTTACTGTTGATTGTTGATACTTCTAGGTGAACTGATTCTTTACATCAGTGTCATTGAAATTCTAAAGGTTAAGAAGAGGATGTTGTGCCTGTTAGTAATATCACTTTGTTACAAAGTTGGGGTTATAGTGGCCCTGTTTTATTGTTTTCCCTTTTAAATCCCTATGTGAACATGAATAAAAGCTATTTCATATACACATCTTTGGAATGGTTTTTCCTCTCCCTTTTCCCTGTAATCAAATCATAATTTTTAAAATTTTATCTGTTAATAGAAGTTGCTCTTAGATATCTGTGATGCTTTAAAAATTACAATTTTCATTATTATAAATAATATAAATATTATCAGTGCAAATCCTTGGCATCTTATGAGCTGCTTGTTATCTGTTTTTCTCTTTTGAAGGTAGGCATCAAGTTTGCTTAAAATTTGCAGTTTCTGTGAAACATTAGCTTACAGTAGTAAAAAAAAACCTACAACAGTACGCCTGTGATAAAGTTCTAAAAAAGGAAATTACAAAAAATCACCCTCCAAAACTGAAGTATTTATTGAGCTTGAATGGAAGCAGGTAGTTGCTTTATTTGCACTTTCTATTTTAGCAGTTAATTCTACCTGTAGTGCATACAGTTTTCCTTTTGGTGGAGACCTAGAATGCTCTGTGCAAACATTTTGCTGGAAGGTAAAAGTTGCTGACTCATAGAATTGAAGAGGCTGGGCAGGGTTATGGGGTGAAAGGAAAGGCTTGTTAAGACTATGGAACAGTAGACAGACAAAACAGTGTCCAAATCTTACAACTTCATGCAAAATATATAAACATGTACCACGGTACGGAGGTGAGAGAAGGAGTCTGGAGGTATCTCAAGGAAATGAAGTTATAGGGAAAGGATGCATTTTAATGAAAACTCACTATGTGTTCTGGAAATATCTTTTATGTGCCCCCCCAAGCAGATGAAAGGGTGCTTTTTTTCTTTTCACGAACTGAGACCAAAACATAACATCATTACTCCACTGGAGACTCCTGTGGGACAGGTGTGGTCAAGAAAAGACTGCTAACACTGTCTGAAGGGAGTGAAACCAAGTGAGCAATGCTTTGAGACAGTGAACATTCACAGTTCTGTACAAGTCTGTGCACACATTTCCAGACCATTTTTCATAAGGCTTACTTAAACAGTGCACACAGTGAATGTATTAATTTTTTTTTACATTTTCACTCTTCATTTAAAAAAATATCAGATGTTCAGATTTGCTGTGTTTTAGGTGATATGAAGCAATATGCAATTCCTGTCTATCTCTAGTGAGAGATAGAATAGAAAAGTACATGGTACTGAGTTGAAGCAAGACTATTAATTGAAGAAACATGGACACTGTTTTTGTCATTAAATCAAACTATTTCAACTGTGTAAAATTATTCTTTTCTATTGGAGAATAAAATCATCACCAAGTAGTAATATGTAAAAATGTCACTAAATTCAATCTGTCACATTTTATTCTTAAGAACAGTGATAGCTGCCAGGAGTTACGTGTTTAGGGGTACAGAGCAAAGGATCGCCACATGACTTAGGGAGGGCCCCACCTGGCCCAACCCATGCTCCAGCAGGGACATGCTGAGCAGCATGCCCAGGCCCAGATCCAAGTGGCTCCTGGACATCTCCAAGGAGAGCCCACAACCTTTCTGTGCAGCCACTGTCAGTGCTCTGTCAGCCACGCAGCACAAAGTGGTCCTGGTGTTCAGTTTATGCTCATTTCCTCTTATCCTGGTTCTGGGCACCACTGACAGAGTCTGGCTTTGTCCTCTCTGCAACATCCAGTCAAGTATTTATATACAAAGGCATACATTTTTGCAATGCTCTTACTTTTCTTGTGACTTTTCTTACCTAATACTTAGAAGTGATTTTATGAATTTATGCATGGAACACATATAAGGAAAATATTAGTAAAACCTAAACTTGCTACAGAATGAACTATCTGAACAGCAGAACCTTGACAGAAGTTGTATTGAGAAAATAATGTTGAAAATCATTCCTGTAAGTACTTGACACAACAGCATTGATTGTTCTGACAAAATCTATTGTCAGAGACTCAGCAAGCTTTTATGTCATTTTGTCAGGCCTAAAATCAGATTCTTCAGTTTTAATCCATTACACTTTCTTTGCAAACTCATACAGTATTGGAAATGTTGAAATGGCACTAATTTCCATTTCAGTGTGATATCAGACATATATGTGAGTTAGAGATTTGTTTTTCTGTGAGTTTGTTGACTAAAAGACTCACTTTTGCATCCAGCAGATGAGTTGTTCTTTTTGACCCTAGGACTCCATACATCATTACTGATCTTTCCAGTAGTAGTGTAGCTTCACAACTAACAACTGATCACTTCTTCAACTAACAACTGATCACTTTTTTTTTTTTTTCCCAAGGTATCTTTGGAGGACTTTGAAATACAGTGACCAGCAAAACAGCAAATACTTTATTTGATTGTTTGTGTACTTAAACAAACAATGTAGATAGGTAATGGCAATTTAATTTAGTTTGTATTCCTTTCTAGGCTTAGGACATTAAACAGTAAAAAAAACACCTGCATGTGCTGTCATGGATGTTGAATTATTCAACAAATTTTTAATAACTGCAGTAATGCTGCTACCAAATGTTTAAAAAAAAGAAAGGCAAAAACAACAGCCAAACAAATACCCCTCCACCCAAACAAAACATTGAAACATGAGTTAAAATGTGAAGAAATATTCTCAAAATATTTTTTTGAATCTGCTCTTTCTGCCTATTTAAAATTCAGACTGTTCAGTTAGGAATTACTGCTTAATGAATTTCTACTCTTTTTGCCTGATTTCCCTCAGGCCATCATTTAATCTGCAATTCTTAACTATACAGTAAGCAGCATATTTGCCATCTGCTTTTCTTTTGCCCATTGGCTTGTCTGAATGTAGAGCTGCTAGAAATTGCTTTTACGTTTACTAGTTTCACAAGCAATGAAGTTAAGCTGATGACTGCATTTCTCAGTACAGCAAATGTACCTCCACCCCTAACTCAAAGGGGCTCAGAGAAATATTCTGAAGGAAATCAGGAAGTACTTTGAGCAAAGTTGTTGGAGCTTTGCACCATGTCTCTGCCATTCTTGCCTTGCAGGACATTTCCTCTATTCAAAAGCCCAATGTTATGGATCTGATCAGATCTACATATAAATAGCAGACCACAAAATAATAACTAAAGAAAGAGTACCAGCTGTTTGGTTTGGCCAGGTTTAGGCAAAGCAAGGTGTACCTGAGATTGATGGGTGGAGTAACCCACCAAGACTGGAAAAGGGTTAGAACTTAGGTTTCCTCTCCCCTTTCTACTCTTAAGTATTGAGATGATATATATGATAGCAGTTATAATTTCAAAACAAGAATCAGTGCTTATAGTTTTTGCTACTTAATTACTATCTGTGATTACATACCTGAATTACCATATTTGAAACCTGGTTCTTGTGGTTCAAGTGAAGAGTGACTCAAGATGCCCTGGTACTGCAGATGCTCTCAAAAAGTGCTTCTGTTTAAAATCTGCAATGTAGATATTTTTAATTATGTGTTTTCTCAACTAGAATACTTTTACGGAGTCCTAAAGCCATTCCTCACCTATCTGAACTAGAAAGCATGACTGCCAGTTACCCCAGTGTTAAGGTTCACTGATAGGAGCTTGACTCTGCGGTTATTTCGGTTCCTGTAATACTATAACTTTTGTGATGTGTATTTCAACTACAAAGTTTTTTAATTTTATATTGCTAACTCTGTAGAAATGTACCTTTATATATATACATACTCATATATAGAAGTATTTGGCAATTAGATATTGAAGAAGAAGGAAATGTACTCTATATGTGTATATTATGTATTAAAATTGAATCTGTAGATAATGCTTCATTTCTTGTAGCTGGATGGTATCACTCAAATTGTATGAGTTTCTTGTTAATGATTTGGAAAACAATATTTAAATAGTTCTGCTGATCTCAAAGTGTTCATCAAAGGCGGTATAAAAAAAATGTTATTTGTTCTCCATGTGGCCAGATTTCAGAGTTAGAACAGAAAGGACACAATCTGCTACTGTACTTACAAACTCTGGGCAAACAGAAAAGTAGGAATAATGGAAGACAGATACAATTGACAATGATAAGTACTACATCAGAAGAAAGCAATGTAGTTTCCTTTCTCCTTGTTTACTATTTTAGTGAGTCTCTGTAGACAAAGACAGTGGGGAAAGTCAGAGGACAGAAAATCATGATAGGCAGACATCTGATGATCCTTGGTATCAAAGGTTTTTTAGATGTTTTGGCAGAGGATGAGTAACACAGGAGAGCTTTGAGGAAGAAGTGTTAGTTTGTCTGGATTTTATCAGGGAGTTTCCTAGACAAAAGAAGCAGTAAAAGAGAAAGCAAAATATTATTTAGGGGAAAAGTTGACAAGTATTTATGTTTGTACCTAGATACATCTATTAGAGGAAATCAGTGAGAAAGGGTCTAACTATCATTTTAAAACATACTTAATACATGAAAGGCAGTTACCTGATGTCATTTTAATTCTCTGCTGTAAGCCCAAATTTTTATCTTTCTTGTGTTTATATGGTCTGATGGGTGTCAGAATACTGCAGTTGTGTAGGATCAGCCTTGCCTTGTACAAATATAGTCAGCAGTGAACATGTGCTGTTGCCATATTTAATGAAAACAGAAAAACTTCCAGGGCAGCATTTTGTGCTACTGGTTTGTATCATCTGTATGCAAGGCAGTCTCTTCGTGTTTCTGCAGTATGAGTTGGCACATTCTGGGGAAGAACACTAATAATTGACAGTTGTTTTCTCATCTCTTACTTGGTCCTTCATAACGTAAAGATGAGACTTTAGCCAACACTTAGCCTAAATTTTAGTTTGCAATTATGTTACCTCTCTAAAACCTGACATAACATTTATATCTATCTCTGACTTGAAGGCATCAATCCTCTCCAGAGCACATACTTCAGAAATCCATATGTAGTCACTTTTGGCATCCCTGAAAATTCGGTTAAATGTGAAAATTGGAAGTTGAGTATACCCTCTTATCTTTGCTTTCATGAGTGTTTTAGATTGTGTTTCTGGAGAGCTGTGAATTGAGGTCCTATTTCTGCAGCAGTTCATACGTAGGCAGTCTAGTGAACTAGAAGACTGCATCTTATTGTATAGTGTTAAAGTTGTGAAATGTAATTGATTTAATATTTATATTTCTATCCAAATATTTATATTTTTTCCCAAATGCATTCTCTGTTATTTTTTGTTTGCTTGTTTGCTTGTTTTTATTTTGATAGATCTGATACTTCAGTGCTGTTTAGGCATCTTTTCCTGATGTCCTCACTGCCTTGCCTTATCTGCTAGAGAAAGTTACTACCTAAATTTTTAAGGCACTGCTCTTTGTTCATATTAAACCTTTTTCTAGAAAATACTTAATTTTTTAACCTGCAGGAAAACGCAGAAGTCATCAATAGGCGTGCATCTTTCTCTGATATTATACTCTGTGAAAGGTAGCTAAGAAATTATATTTAAATATCCCACTATAAAAAGAATTTATTAATTTTGCCCTAACTTCTAAAGCAGCTTTACTCCTTTCTTTAGAACATTAGAGAAATTACTTTCATTTGTCATGGTGTTCTGGTATATCTGCTTAGTGTCATGGGTGGGTGGGAAGGGCAGATGTGAAGCCTGGCAAGAGAAATCCATGGCTGTACTTCACTAGAACTCATTACTAATCCTGCTGTTTTCATTTTTCTGCATACCTTAAACTAGATGTAGAAAAAGAAGTTCTTAATGAGCTGACCCTTCTTTTTACCCTTTAATGTATTTAATAAAAATATAAACAATACAACTCTTCAGTTTCAAGTATAGTAATTGTAAACGTTAGATGAATGCATTCCCTCTATTATAAAATACATTGTAGCACACCGTAAATTAAGCAATAATTTGTAAATACAGAACTGCACCTTTCTTTACTTAATCTTGTGAGATAAGACAAATATACAGAAGACAGTGTTTGGCAACAGTTTGCTTAAGGGTAAATTGTTAAAAAGGGAGAGCAGATAGCAGAACACTCTGAAAAGAAAGAAGAAAAACAACTAATAAAAAGATAGGAAAAAGTGTTGAAAGAGCAACTACTGTAAACTCAATTAGCTACAAAGGCAAAACTGTTGTCAAACACATTAACGCTTAACTGTGATGAAATATCCAGTGCTTTTATACTGAACATAAATGCTGGAGGTAGATTGTCTCAACATTGTATTTTTAAATGTTTCTGGGTGTTGGTTTTGTTTAGGCTCTTGATGACAGAGATGGTCTGGTTTGATGTTGTTTTTCCTATTTGGTAACACAGTGAGACAGAAAAGTTGGTTGGGTGGCTGCATAAGATCAGACAATCAATGTAACTTGGAAGGAAAACAGTATACTTATTCTGAATTTAAACACACAAAGCTGATGATAAGCATGCAGAGAAAAAGTATATGAAAGTAGCTTGCTAATACCCTGGCTAGGGCAAGCTATTATCAGGAAACAGTAGATTCTGGGAGAAGGAAAGCCTGCAATGTAATTTCTGAATAAACTTACTAGAGAGCAGATGGAGACAACTTGCATAAGAGATGAATTTATGCAGCTGTGGGACATAAACACATCAGTGCTGTAGCTTCCATATAATAGTACAATTTCTTTTTTTTTTTTTTTTTTAGTTTCTGTATACATTTTCCACGTAGTGTACCTCAGAACTGCTCTGAGCATGTAATTATTAATTCCATGTTCTTACAGCTCAGGGATGTTTAGATTATTTTATACATAGCAAAATCCAATAATTGGACATTTCCTATTAAAAGTGCTTTCTATTATAGAAAATACTTTATCTCTTGCAAACAGTACTGGCTGTTATGCAGATCTCTTGCTGAGCACCATTATAAAGTAGGGAAGTTATTCAGAATGTAATAGGTTACTGGAAAGTTTCTGTATATATTGCTTGCTTTGAAATTTTGTGTAAGAGTTCGGTTTTATTAATTATGAAATTTCTTGCAATAGAAATGTCAGTAATATAAATCATCAATTATTTTTCTATGTATTGTTCTTTTAAGACTCAGTTTAAACACAGCATGCTGTAGTTCATACTGAGTCATTTTTGAGAAGTTATTCTTTTGAGAATATATTATTCTTTTATGTGTCATTTAGAAAATATACACACATCATTTTAATTTATATTTGTATTTAATTTATTTAGACTTTACATATATAATAAAATATATAATATTTTACAGATGAAACAATAATAGGGCTGTATTTTTTTATTAACAAAGTACTTCAGAATACTGTGTCCTCACCTAAGTTTATGAACAGCTGCTGTGCTTTGGAAGTCAGTATTTTAAGGATGTGATCAGTATAAAAAACAAACTCATTTAAGTGTTTTAGAAGGTACTTACATGAGATATCAAGCTACTCCTCCACTGAAGTTAGAGATACAGTTGAATATAGTCTTAACCAAACCCATTTTGTGTGGCTTGGATTACAAAAAGAAATGTGAAGTAAATTAATATGGGACAACTACAGATTAATTCCTGCTAAGCTGGCATAGTTTATATTCTAAATGAGCTTTAAGTTAATATACTTTGTTTCATATTTGTGGCATCCTGAGCAAATACACAGTTCTGATTGCAAGTCAGTGGTCTGCAGTATATATCTAGTAGACTTTAGGAAGCAAATAAAGTCAGTCATTTCTATCTTTTCACTTTCTTCCTTCTTTCTTGCAAGTTTGGAAAGTTTGGAAAATTGCTTTCACAAAATTGGAAGAAACCTTCGTTAGCTATTGCAAAAACCCATTTAGCATTTGTCATATCATTCTCCACAGTGAAATTTCAGTCAGGACTGTGATGACCATAATATTATTTCTTTTTTTTAAAAAAGGAGCAGCAAATACAGCCACAATACTGGCTTTAATTAGACCGTGTTGTCAGTGTGCTTCATGTTACTGCTCTGTTCTTCTCACTGACTATCTGTACTTTTAACTATTTTTCACAGACAATTTTTCTTATGCTTCTAAAGATAGACTTCATTTCTACTCGTATTTTAATTTTTATAAGTCTGCTAATGCATTTCTGCTTTCTTTCTGAAATAACTGTTTTAGTGTCTGCAAGTTTTGTTAATGTGTTGTTCATTGTTTGATTCATAATTTAAACAAGGCAGTTGACCAATTTGTAATAGTTAGTTAAGAAACAGAGTGATGAGCAATTCTAACAAATTCAAAACAGATTATTACTGAAAGGTATGATTTGTGGTACTAAAAGCTTGGCAGAGCATGTAATAAATAAATAAATAAAATACTTCTGAAGTGATCTGGCCACATGGAACAAGCTTATCTCATGTGTGTTGCATGAGTATAACTCCAGCTCAGTCATAATGTGAAATGAAACACTTTTACATGAATAGTATTTAGTCTGAGCATAAACGTAATTCAGTTTGTGGAAGTGCAATGCATCTGTATTAACAGACACACAATGATTTTTGAAAAAATTCTGCTAGCAGATGGTGTCCAACAAAGACCACTATTGTTTCAGTGTGAGATGCTTCAAATGTTCTGGGCATTTAGCCCAGACACAGCCCTTTTATTATATATGCGACCAAGCAATAACACAAAGAATGAAAATAGAGGTGTCAGTATATAAAAATATTTTTATAATTTAATATATCTAAGAAGTCAGTGGCAGTGATTAAACCAAGTTAAATTAACAAAACTGATAAGATAATTCTCTTTACAGTTTCATGTCTCTCTTAGCAGCTATTTGGCATTCCACATTCTTGAAAAAATGAGTTTGGAAAGTTAAGTTACCTGCTAGTACTGTTTAAATGCCCACAGATAACATAATTCAAGCTGCCTGGTGCCTGAAAGTGAGTGTTAGGGCAATCAACAGGAACAATAAAAATCTGTCCAAACAGAAAATCCACAAATCCCAAGGATTTGGAGCCTCCCCATGGATTTTCCACAAATTTTGCTGTTTTCAGCAGAACCTAAGCTTTTATTTTAAAGGTGAACTGCAAAGCTGAAAAGAAAATTGAGTTAATAAAATATGTGCTGAATCCCCTACTCCTTTTGCAGCCTACTAACTGGGGCCCTCTGCCACATGTTTTAACTTTTTCTTTAAAACAAAAAAACCTCCCTTTTCTACTATTATCCAGTACTTACTGGCTAACTTATTTCTTAAATCCTTTTTTTTTCCTTCAAGTTCAATGACTGACTTCAGCTTACTTTAGTCTTACCTTTTTCTGCACCTAAGTCTATAGAATGAATACTAATGAAAGAATACTTGAGAATAATTAATTCTCATCATTGGAAGATCAGTGGAAATGGAAGTATGCTTTTATTGACAAATCAACAAATTAAAACAAGACCCAGAATGCTGCCAGTAATTTAAAAAAATAAAATAAAATCATGTTAATAGATAAGAATTTTTAAGGAAAAAAAAAATTCTGCACTTGTATTAATTTTGCTTATTTTATTGTGCATGCCTTTCATACTAGAAAGGAGTATTATTTCATACTGGAAAGGAGTAATATTAAAATATTATTAAAATAGCCTTCTTTGTTTTGTGTAAAGGAGAAGTAGAGTTGAAGGATATGGGATCCATTCTCTGTGTTCTAGTCACCTTTATTTTAGAAGTGAGTAACAGGTGTAGTGTAAAAAAAAAAATTTTTTTTTTAAAGAAAAAGACTAAGAAGATGAACCCTAGGACAGTGTATTGAGAGGCCTTTTATTTTATATTTTTGCAGTAAATATTTATACAGTCAGTATATTTTTGCTATGATCTGTTAGTCTTTTTTCTTTGTAGTATTATTTTTGTTCGTTGGTATTGCCTGTCTTTAAATGTTCTCTTGACAGTAATTTCAGTAAGAAAATGCTCTTTTTTTTAGAAAGAGCAGCCTTTGATTTTTGAATTTGGATCACTTCATTTCATCTGTCTGACATCTGAAGCACTGATTTTTACTTATTTACTGGTAAACTTCACGATTTTTAGCTAACTGATGCTTATTTTAAGTTCTGAGTACTGGCTTTTCAGACAGATCTTTGAATTACAGTATTCCTGCAAAGTGTGATAATTACTCACAAAACATTACCTTTAAAAGTAGAAAATGTTGAAAGGGTTGTATATAATGCCAATTGTCTGTTGTGTTCTACGGGTGGGGATCCACAGGATCCACTCCCTAACTTCTTGTTTCTTACCCCAAATGGCCTGTTTTCAGCAATTTATAGGAATATTTGATTACTGTTGCAGCTGAACTGACTTGTCTATTAAATGGGACCCACCAGCAGAACTCACTAAGAATAATTTCATTACTTTATACTCTGTAAAATATAAATATGTTGGTTTATGCTGTATATTAATATATTAGTTGTTATTTAAGCAGTAGTAAAGCAGTTGCATTGTTTTTATTTTCTTTTACATTTTTGTTGAGTACTTATACATAACAATATTACATGCGTAATAAAATGTTAATGTTGGAAAAATAAGTGCCCTCTACAGCACTTAGCAAGTTAATGACATTGGTGATATTGCTACAAATAACTGTTCTTATGTTATTAAATATGGAAGTATATATGCCAGTTTGATTATAAAATTTGGGCAATTATTTTATAGTGAATTAAGCTAGTAAAGACAGAAACAATTGACTAGAACCTGAAATAGAGAAAAACTATGAGAGCAGAATACTTGTTGATTGGTAGTAAGAGTTGCACGTGGGATAAAATAGGAGTTTGTGCATCTCTTTTTAAATGCTTTAAATTAGCTTAATGTTACTGTTTACAAATGTTTATTTACAAGTGTACTTGTAAATTGTGCCTTTCAGCCCAAATGTTTCAAATCTGCTAGCATTTTCAGCACTGTACATCATTTTAAGGCTCAGATGTAATGAATGAAATTTAGTTTGAATAACAGTAGAATTATTTACATGAAAAACAAAGTATAAAAGTGTCTGTGGATTTGTCTAATTATCCCAATCAGGTCTTTCTGCAGTGACCAAAACGAAAAATAATGGTGACCATTATAAAACAGATTAGAAATAAGTAATATTCCACATTAATAAATTATCTGTTTTGCTCTTCAAATCAGAAAAAGTGTTTTAAATATTATATGGGGTAAGATGTTCATCTAAAGTTTGGTTTTATTACATCATGTGATTCAGGTCCAATTTGAGATCTACTGTAAAAATAGAACATATTTTCTATTTGATTTGAATTTCTCTAAGGCTTGCTTTAGCTCAGTTTGAAAATACTACTCATTGTAAAGAGACCCCAAAATGTTTTTTCTGGCTCACAAATGGTCCATGCTTAATGAATGTACAGATGTGGTATGATAATGAAAGAGTCATTTTGGAGCCATTCTTCCTTCAAGTGAGGAAAGGAATGGGTAGAGGAAGAGATTAGAGATGGAGCTACTTCATAAGAATGTAAAATCCATCTGGTGTAAGAAGATCAGCTAGAATTTTCTACTGTAAAATAACACAGCACACAGGTTGTACTTCTTAAGATTAAAGATTGTAAAATATATTTTATTCATTTATAACCGAATCATTGAACCTTTCTTTTTGTTCTTGACAGACTTCACAGATTTTAATGATCACTGAAAGAACAATCACTTCAATTTGCTGAATTCTTTTCTACTAGAATTACTGTGAAGCTGATATGATAGTGACCTTGGTAACCAGTTTTATGGTGAAAGAAATACATCAGATGCACAGAATATACTGGGCACAAATGCAGATATGTTTGATTATACTGTGAGAAGCTGGGGGAGTTTTTCTGATCATGATTACATCATTGTAATGAATTCTATAGTCCAGACATTCATTGGATAACTGTATCAGCTATGGCATAACTGTTGTATGAGGATTACTCTGAAACTAATGCCTCCTAGTCTATTATGTTGGACCACAACATCGGAGGCTGGTGGTATGGCAGTTTGAACCTTCCCATCAGTATTCCATTCCAGGCTGTTGCCACATGACAGATGGCAGTAGAGGGGCACTCTGACAGAATGGTATCTGACATGGAAGTGCGGATAAAGCAAAAGTGTGTCACTGAATTCTTCCAACAGAAAAAAAAAGGCAACCGGTGTCTTTCATCAATGCTTGTGGGACATTTATGGAGACCAAACAGCGGGTGTGAGCGCAGTGAGGCGGTGGGTGGTGCGTTTCACAGTGGCAACAATGATAGCGGGTCACCTCTGCTGGTGCTGACTTTTACAAACACAGCATGCAGGCTCTTGTTGCTGGTGAAAGTGCATAGCTAATGGTGGTGACTGTGTTGAATAGCAGTGTTTTCTAGTTCAGAATTTTTTCTGTTGAATAGTGTTATTGTGCTTTTTGTATCTGTTGTGGATATGGAAATGAATAGGAGGAATTACTTCCAGAGCAATTTACATATGATAACTGTTCAAAATGGATGCACTTTACACATGTCCTAAATCTGGGTCAAGTATTGATTATATTGGAAAAGATCTTGCTTATTAACTCCTTCCTTATTTGTTTATACATCACCTAAAAATTAGAAATGTATTTTTCTTTTTATATTTACATATCCCACAGCCATTACCTTCAAAATTTTATCAAGTTTTTTCCATTATACAAAGAAGCTGATCTTTTTAGAGCTGTGAAAAATGCTTACTTTCTCTCCATTCAAACACAGAAAATGACATATTGCTTTCTCTGAATATTATTTTTACCAAAGAGATATTTCATCCAAAAATAAAGCAAGAAAACAAATGTAGTTGTGCACATTTAGACAGAGACCTCTCCAAAATGGAAAATGTCACTCCACGCTTATATGTTGCTAATTCAAAGTAATAAATGTCAGTGTTTAGAAGTCACAATTTATTTAAGAATAAGCTGTGCTGGATTAGATCAAAGATCTGTTTAGTCAAATACTCTGTCTCTTGATAGTGGCCAGAAACAGAGTAGGGCTAGGATAATACTGGGAAACTTTTCTGTTTCCAACAATGTAAAGTTTAAGGCTTATTTAGTCAGAAAATTCATTTGGGCTGTTGTGCTTAATGGTCTTCGGTATATTTTTCTTCCATAAATATATCTAGCAGCTTTGATCCCAGTCATGCTTTTGGCCTGAGATAGCATGTGGCAGTAAGTTCCTCAGTCTAATTTTAACCAGTGTGGACAATATTTCCTCTTGCTTGTTTTAGATCTGCCATCTTCCAGTTTCATTTTACACGTTCAGGTTCTTTTTATATGAAAAATTGTGACTAACTCCTGCAGCTTGTTCTGTTGAAGACATTTCTGTCCCATACTTGATTAGGTATAGTTTTCAGGCTCCTTCAAATCTTTGTTTGTGTTATAATTTGCCTTCCATATGAAATTCTCATATCTAACATCTGTAATCTCTGGACTCTGAGTAATGAACAAGCTTTGGAGATGGTGAAACATGAGGAATTTCCCCTTTCACTGGACAGCCAGAGAGGCTCAATTGCCTTTTCTCATTGAAATCCCAATTGGATGTGGTCTGCTCCTTCTGACAGGGTATTTAGAGGAGGGATCATAAAAGTAAGGCAAGGAGTTAATAAAAGATCCTCTAATCACTATTAATTTCTGAAACAGAAGCAGCTGTAGACTGAGCTGCAGTGCTTGACCGGGGGGTGAGATGCAGAATTCTAGGGGATAGAAAATGATCATAAAAGGTAATTGTTTTCTGCAGTATTACTTGGCCTAGTGTGAATGTGTTGCACAGTACATCTCTGGCAATTAATTCTCTGAAGTGCTACGTTTACTGTCTTATCTGCCATAATCAGAAGAAGGGAAACAGTTCGCTGCTACCAGAGTATTTCATCTAGCTCATACCTAGCGTTCAGAATCTTCAGGATTCCTTCATGCCTGTACAAACAACTGTGATGTGGGCCAGATAAATTGTTCTGACAATGGAACTCCTGACTGTCCCTGAGAATCCTGCAAGCCTTTCCCACCACAGCATGTACATGTGGTCTCTTCATGTGACAAGAGAGGGCTTGGGGAACGCAGTGCTCCAGCTAGGTTCTTTTCTTGCTGCCAAAAAAATTTTTTCCAGTCTGCTCTCCCTTGTCTGGATCAGAGGAGCCCCTAGGAGAAGGGGCAGCCAGGAAGGATCCTGAGGCTGGATGAATCACCCTGTTGGATCCTTTGAGGATAAAATAGTACTATTGGAAAGAGGCAATTTTTGTTAGCTGTGAGTGAGGCTCAGTGATTGCTTCTAGACTTGAAACATTCTGCAAATCAGTCTTTAAACTGACATTAAGTTGATGACATTTTTATGTACAGAAAAGCACTTTTTTATAATGTTGAGGTTTTAGAAGAATTAAGTTATTTTGTTTCTCTTCAGAGATCTGTTCTTTTTAAATTTTAGTAAAAAATGAATCTGTATTTACTTCAGGAAGAATATAGGTAGATTCAGTAGAAGGTTTAACTGACCTTCCAGTCAATTTGGCATTAATCCTGAAAGTGGCTCAGCGCTATTGTATACTCAAATATAGCTTTCAGTAGTAGTTTGCAGTAGCAGAATATGTGAATGTGATTTGTTTGTTTAAAATGTGTGTTATATGGAGATTGCAGAGCAGACTCACTGGGGAATCATGCTGCCATTTCATAATACGGAAGGATGCAAAAATCTAGAAGTATCTAAGCCAGCAAACTCTGTGAAGCATTTTTGGCAAGATTTTCCTTTTTGAATCTGGCTTTTCAATATAATTTCAAATTAAGTAAAGTTTACCATTTGTTTTACTTAAGGCTGCTTGTATGGCAGAATTTACTACTTTGTAGAGACAGGTGATATGGCAGGTCAAAAAATGATTCTGTATGTCTGTGGTGGCTAGGTTTTACAGCGTCTGATAGGTTTTTATGGAACCATTTGGTGATCTCATCAACAACAAGTCTATTGTTTCATTACTATCAGATTCAGTGTGTCTGTGATTAAATCAGCAGAATGGAGAACATGAAGGGAGTGCTGTTCACGTTGCAATCATTTCCATCTGGTACAAATTTTTATCAGATGTTGGGAAACGGCAGGCAAAATTCAGAGCAAGTGTTTTATCCAATTTCCAAGAAAAAGTGATATGTAATTGGCATGTATTGTCCCTCTTAGTTCAATCTATCTATTTAGATACTTTAAATGTGCAATGGCACACAGGTATTACAGAGCTTATAGAAATTTATTTCCATCTTTTTGTGCATTATTTTCCTCTGAAGGCTCTAATGATACATGATATGATATAATGATATGATATAAATGTTTTGGTTCTTAATAATCATGAGCACTGATAACACTTATAAAATGGAGGGTCAGATTGAGGCTTGGAGAGGAAAATCTCCATTAGGCATATGCTGCTGTGCTAAATAGCTTTGCCTCAGTGGATAATGTAGATGATTGTCAAGTAAAATTGGCTGGCCAGTAGCCAGTACTGTTTGCCTTAGAGAAGTGGGAGAGGGATCCATCAAGCAATAGGCATAATCTCAAGGAATGAAGTCTTCTATTTTTTCTGAAATTCATTTTGGCATTAATTATTCTAAAAAAGTGTTTCTGTTTTCAGTGTAAATGTTTGAGATGCTCTTAATCAAGTAGGTTGTCAATGCAAAGCAAATGTTTGCAATAGATTTGTGTGGTCTCATCTGAGGAGTTAAAAATATTACGTTTTATTAACATAATTTACTGAGATTTCATTGAATTTATCCTTGACTCGATGTTAGAAGTCTGCAGTATTTTTCTACACTTTTTCATGTTTCCTCAAAAATTTTTAGTGGTGAGAATATGGTTATCTTTTCTGGACCTTCCCCTATGATTTGGCTATTTTGATATGGGTTATCCAGTTTTGTATGCAGTATGCTCAATTGAGCAATACTATTGTTTCTGTTAGAGCCTCTCTAATATTTGTTATATTATCCTCCTTAAATGTGAATTGTAACAGAATATGTTATATATTTGTTTTTTTTCACAGCTACAGGTTAGTAGAGGGTACTCACCAAGTCGTTGCTAATAAAACTCAGAATCTTTTCATAAGCTCGTTCTGTGACTTCAGAGCCATGTAAGGCATACAAGATACATTTCTTTCTGCAGAATCTCCTTCAATTTTGTAAGAGAATTTCATCAGAATATCTGAGAAGGTTACTGTTATCATTTTTTTCATTCTCCGGACTTAAAACCCTGTAAAATCACCGTTTTCTTTGTAAAATCTCCTGATTTTGGATATTCCAGAAACATTAGTGTCAAGGATCTCCTTCAGCTTTTTAGAATATTCAACTGGAATTATTACCTCTTGCTGTACTGTACTGCTCATTCTTGTCCCAGATCAGCTATACTTTTTTTCACAGTGTACTTTGTTTTCAGTTTGTTCACACCATTTGCCTTTTCTGATAGCACTTTTAAAAGCATTTTTGAATGTCTAAAGGTCTTCATTTTACTGTCCATTACTGTATTCATCCATACCTTCACCAACATATTGGGATGAAACTACTTAGTAACTGAAACAGCATAGAGACTCACCATTAGGCATGGGTTTTTTTAGGTATTTTAAACTATTCGTGAGAAGTTGCCGTGAAATTTACTGTGTTTTCTTGGTCATTCCTTTAGTTTGAAATATATGGTATTTGTTACTATCAGAGCATTTGATACAACATAGTTTTTAAGGAGAGTTAGTGAAGCAGTTGTTCTTGTGTTCCTTCCAGATGATATTCTTGAGAGATTTATCATGTTTCAGTTGGTTGATAACTCTTCTTCTAGCTCTGATAGTACATCATCTTGACCTCCAAATCACATGACGTTCTTAGAGTTATCTCTCTAACATCTTCTTTTGAGAAAGCTGAAACAAATACATCATTTATCTTATCAGCAGTGGTTTTGTTTCGCTTTATTATTCCCTTTAATCCTGTGTGCCCTAGTGACCTCTACCTTCTTTTATGTTTTCTTGTTTTACTTAATTCAGTCATTTTAGTATTAATACATTCAGCTGTTTCCTCCTTAAAGTTTGTCGTAGCCCTTAACATACCATCTTCTACAATCTGTATTGCCAGCCATAGGTTAAAGTTTAAAGGTATAAAACTATTTAGTATGAATAACCTATTAAACTTTGTTGTTTAGTCACACTAGTTCCTTGCCCTTCTGGTCTCTTTTGTGAGCTTTTCATTACATCTTAGTTCTTGTTTTACAAGAAGCAGATATGATTACTTCCAAAGCATTTAGTATTTTCTTTAAGACTTCTCTTACTTATCTGGAGAAACCATCCTTCTGAATTTTCAGAATGACTGATGAAATTGATTTGTTTCTTCTATGATAGAACAATATAATACAGTGGTCTTGGTTTGACAATAAGAGTAATTAAAGACAAGGATAAATGGCTGATAGAAAAATATGCTGAATTGGTTTACTAAAGGACAACATGTCGAACTAACTTGTCTCAAGTTATTTGTAGATCAAAAATGATCATTTTTTTATGGGCTAAATATATGATAAAAGGAAGGTTGAAAAGAGGAAATTTGTAAAATGAGGGACATTGAAATTTAGAAGAACTGTAAAATAGATAAGCTAGTTAAAGGAGAACATAAATTATGCTGTAGGAGCTTTTAGTCAAGTTTTCAGTAGCAGTTTAAATTTGGAGAATGGTAACCGACAATTTGTATTAAGTGAAACTACAAGATAGTATAAAGCTGGAAAGTAATGTTTAGGAAATAGAAGTTACTTAGAGAGAGATATCCTAGTGGAAAATTAAATCTTCATAGAAGTTTGATTGATGGAATGAAGCTTGAGTCATAAGATTATGTGATAAGGGACTAAAACAAGAATTCATAATGCAAACTGTCACTTAGAAGTGACAGATGAGGAAGGAAACTTGTTAACCACAACAACCATGATTGAAAAATGTGCTGAGCTGCAAGACCACAAAGAAAAAGGTAAATGTGCTTCTATCACATGTGAAGCTACATGTTTCCAGTTGATACAAATACATACCAGTTGTTCTGGATGAGGCATGCTGGCAGTCTCACAGAGGTTTTCTGGTTATTCTTTTTAGTTTATAACAGTGTTGCCTATATTACATTAGCCAGAGTTAGGTTCTTCTCTTAGTCTGGAAAAAGTTAGGTTCTCCTGTCTGTTCCAGAATCTACTGTGAAAATAGAAGTACAGATAGTGCATAAAATCATCCTTAAGATAAAACTATGATTTATGCTTCTATACATGTGCTGATGCATACATCTGTTGTTTCTGGCAGTATAGCCAGTGGCTGAACAATATAAATGAAACAACTCTTGTAGGGAAAGCTAATACCCTTTATTAGGCTAACTGTGAAAGAAAAATAAACTAGCTGAAGAAGAGCTCATATGCCCTGAAACTTGTTGTTTTTTTTCCTCTCCTGTTGTGTTAGTTGCACTAGCAAAAGATATTGCTGTCGTTTAATACCTTTCCTCTTGCCTATGTTTATCATGCTCAGTCTGTAGGTCTGGCTGTTCTCCTAAACTTCTTCCAATAGAATAAAATGGTAACATTCTTCATCAATCTCAGCCTATATGAATTCATTGCACAGTACTGTAATAGCTGGCATAAAATCCAGTTTATACTCCAGCGTGCATAATTACATTAAAATAAAGTATCAGATAATTGATATTCTAATCATGTGATTAGAATGGTTTATGGAAATGGAAAGACAGTAGTGGATGCCAGAGTATTCTGTAATAAATATGCCAATCATATCATATTTCAGCACTGAAATCACTCAGTAGTCCTAGATAAAATATATAAATAGTAGTAATTCATCCATAAATACTTCTGATGCTGAAGTTTTTTTAAACTACAGGTTAAAGTACTAATTGCAAGCAGTAATATAGAAAATAACCCTTTTAAACTAAGGGTTACAGTACTAAATGCAAATAGTAACATAGCAAATTAAAGTCAAGAAACAGCATGAACTGTTAGCACATCCATACTGCACTGCACTTAGCACCTACATCAAAATATATAGCTCAGATTTCTAAGAAATGGTGAATGTCTTCTACCATTTCTTTATCACAGAATCATAGAATTGCAGGGATTGGAACGGACCTCGACATAAAGTCCAATCCCCTGCTAAAGCAGGTACCCTACAATGTTTCCAAATGGGTCTTGAATATCTCCATAGAAGGAGACTCCACAACCTCTCTGGGAAACCTGCTCTAGTCATCTTACCATAAAGAAGTTCTTCTGCATATCATCTTCTTATGCGAGATGTATCTGCGATGTACTGTCTGCAGAAGACAGACATCTGTCTGACTCCTTCCTACAGCAAAACCAGATTGGCAAAAAGACATAATGTATATTCCAAATCCATAATTTTCGATTTGCCTTTGCAGTTTTACAGTTGTAAAATTCTTGCAGTATCAACGATGAACAGTAACGTATTCCAGATAAAATAAGATTCTTGAATCCTAGAAAAGTCTTAGATCTGCATGCCAAATGGAGGAATTTGCTACCCATTCCAAGAATAGTATGTTCTATAGGTACTATAAGGGGCAGAAGGGGAGTATTGGAAAAAGCCTCCAGAACTGTGACATTGTGGAACAGCCATTTCCCTTGATTCTTACTCACATTCTGCATATAGTTGTACAAATACAATAATTTATGTTACTTTACTTTATGATTAGAGATCAAATTTAATTTAAAATTGGAATTCCCAAACAGGATATGGCACTTTTTTTTTTTTTCCAAGAGAATCTAGCAGAAATCAAAAGCAGTCATCTAAACAGGGATTCTTCTACGTGTTCCTGAGATCTGTGCTTGTCAGTTCCAGCATGACCTTTCATGGCTGCTATTGAAATAATATACATTGAAAATTATCATTAATAAATATAAGAGATAATAAAATATCCTTCTTATGGAATTAATGAGTTTTTTAAAAGAGATATATCTTCCTATAATAAGAGAGAATCGAGTCCAGGACTTCTTTGTCGTTAGGTTACATTTTGAAGAGATAATAGATAATATGGTACCAGATATTGATTTTTTGTTTAAACTGAATTAACATCGTCCATTCTGCTGTGAAATTCACATGAGCGGTGTAAAAGTAGTTCACATTAATTTTAGTATATAGGCATACATATTAACTTCTAGAATAGGTTACACTTGAAAGCAGTCTAAGAGAAAATTGAAACTGACAGAAGATGTTATCAGATGCTGCTCAATTAAGGACTATAGTTTCACATGACAATCACAGAATCTCAGAATGGCCAGGGTTGGAAGGGACCTCAAGGATCATGAATCTCCAACCCCCTGCCACAGGCAGGGCCACCAACCTCCACATTCAATACTAGCCCAGGCTGCCTGGGCCCCATCCAATCTGGCCCTGAATACCTCTAGGGACAGGGCATTCTCAGTCTCTCTGGGCAGCCTGTTCCAGCACCTCACCACTCTCTCTGTAAAGAACTTACATCTTGTCATTCCTTTATTATTTATATAATTTTAAAATGACTTTGTAAAATTAATATGTTTCTTTTTATTCTCTGGCTATGTTTACTTCAAGTAACACTTAGTAAATAATTTTACTATTTTAAGTATAGCCAGTTAATAATAATAGTCCTCTGCCACTTCTGAATGAAAAGCTAGCACAAAGAAATGAGAAGAAATGGCCTCAAAAATAATAATGTTAATAACGTGATTATAATACATTAAAAAGAGGAAAGGAAATAACATGCTGCACCATCAAAAATGATCACTTAAACTAATACTGCTTATTACAGAAAACATTATTTCTGCAGATTAATTCTTACTCAAACTAAAGCCTGTTAGAAAAACACCAAGTCAAGTGGTGGAGAATATTCTTCAGTTATTCAATCATGGAGTCGTTTCTCCATTATAAATTCACATTAACCGTAGTGAATCCTCTGGCTATGAAGGCTGCTTGTATTTTTTTTGGCATTAGCTAAGTACTTGAGTTGTGAAAGAAAATCAGCTTATTTGATGCTGTTTATACCAAGATCAGGGAATGACTGCAAGTTAGATAATCTCAAGCAATTTGGGCCTCCCTCGGGGCTTAAGTGGAATTTAAAGAAAGAGTAGTAACTACTCTGCATTGGAGTGGAGTTTATACTGGAGCTTGGGTAAACTGGAGCATGCCTGGAAGGTATTCCTGAGATTGATGTATAGGTATCAGATGAATTTTAACATCTGTTTGGCTTTGTCATTACGAGTATAATGTTGAATATATGCACCTTTTCCCTAAATCACAGTTTGATAAAGGACTGTGCCACTTTACATCCTATGAGAGTCTGCAATGGTGCTTTTACACTGGTTTGCAGCATAGCACCACCAGGTCACTCCCATACTCCATGTCTTCATGAGAACAGGGAGAAAATGGGATGAAAAAAAAGTTTCATGAGGAGATGACTCACAAAATAATGTCACATGCAAAACAAACTCAAAGTGTAAGGGAGATTATTGTAATTTATTGCCTAAGAGATGTGAATGCTGAGAACCAAATGCATACTGTGAAACTGAGACCGGGACTGCAGTCACTCAGTAATACTTCCAGTCTGCTGCTCTCCATGGCCACAGTGCCCTACTCCATGTGAGTCTGTCTCGTGGGATGCCGTCCTGCCTCACCTGATGCTGTGTGGGTTCCCCACCATCTGCAGCTCTGCAGGCACTGCTCCACACGACTCCGTACCATGGGGCCTACCCTCAGGAGCTGCTCCAGCACTGTCTGCACAGGAGGTAGCTGTCCCAGCCCTCCTGCCCCACCGCAGGCTGCTCCCCATGGGCTGTGGCTCCAGCCTGGAGCTGCTCCTGTGGGGGTAGCCATGGGCTGTGCATCCTCTGAGCCTCAGCCTCTGCTGCACTGTGGTTAGGGTTAGCATTAGGGTTGCTAACAGCACTTAATCTAAGTACACAGTATAACAAGTGTTTGTTTACCACTAGAAGGCAGATCTTTTGTTATAGAAGGTAAGAGTTATGTTATTAATCTTTAGTGTGGTTTTCAGTTTTCTTCCTCTTTCATTTTATGAGGATGGAATCTTGATCTGCCAAAATCTGCTTTCTTTCAAACTCAGTGCAAGGATTAGAGGAGATCCAGTAATCTCCCTCAGATTGTGCATAGAGCCTGTCCAGCCATATGGATAAGGCTGCTAGGCTTTTCTTACTTTATGTGACTTGTGACATGAATTTCTGAAACTGTATTAGGCTAGGAGGCAAGAAAATCATGCAGTTTATATATTGAAACAGTCAGTGGAAAGAATCTTTTCATTTTGGGATTATAGAAAATAGGGGAACAATGAAAGACTTTCCTGACCAGTACTTCTGCATGCACATGGCCTACTTTGCCATGCAGTACATTAAACTGCAGATGAATCATGAAGGTACTTCTTAATGTGAGCTGAATTGTTTCAGATACATTGTTCTACTTTGCTGGTGGCTTAGAGATTAGCAGTCAAATATTCAGGATTTGATTTCATTTAGTTTATATAACTAAGTTGGAAAATTAAAGACAGAATGAAGAGTTCTCAAAATACAAAAATTGTTCAGGGATGCCCAATGTGGATGTAGAACAAAGTCACACTTGGATGGAAAAATTCTGGTTTAAAAGGAATATGAAATCGATTAAAAAGAAAAAGGATATAGCAAAGAATGTTTCAAATTAGAACACCAATACCAACCAGAAGCAAGAGTCACTAAAATATTGATGAAATTACCATGAGGCTTGAAGCAAGTGAACAGGCATCTTTTCAACAATTTAGATTAAAAAGAAAGGGGGAAAAAAAAACTCTTACATACTGTATATTGAGTCATCTGCTGTACAGAATCATAGAATCATCGAAGTAGGAAAAGATCTTCAAAATCATCAAATCTAACAAACACTCTGACCCATCAATCTGAATCCCATCATTAAATCATGTTCCTACATGCCATGTTGACATGTTTTGTAAATACCTCAAGGGGTGAGAACTCCATTACTTCTCCAGGCAGTCTGTTCCAATTCTTGACCACTCTTTCTGTGGATAAATTCGTCTTGGTACCCAATCTAAACCACCTCTGGTGCAGTACCAGGCTGTTTCCTTGTGTCTTATGACGTGTCATCTGAGAAGAGAGACTGACACCCACCTTGCAACAGTCTTCTTTCAGGCAGAATCATAGAATCATAAAATCATAGAATCGCAAGGTTGGAAACAACCTATAAGGTCATGTAGTCCAACCGTTCTCCCATTACCACTGCAACCACAAGCACTAACCCATATCTCGTAGCTCCTCATCCAGACGCCTCTTGAACACTGCCAGGGACAGCAACTCCACCACCTCCCTGGGCAGCCATTCCAGTGCCTGACCACTCTCGGAGAGAAAAAGTTCTTCCTCATGTCCAACCTAAACCTCCTCTGGTACAACTTGCGGCCATTTCCCCAGGTCCTGTTTGTTGCCTGAGAGAAGAGGCCAAACCCTTCCTCATCACAGCCTCCCTTCAGGAAGTTGTAGAGTGCAATGAGGTCTCCCCTGAGCCTCCTCTTCTCCAGACTGAACAATCCCAGCTCCCTCAGTCACTTCTCAGAAGGCCTGTGCTCCAGACCCCTCACCAGTTTCATTGCCCTTCTCTGTACAAATTCCAGGGCCTCAATGTCTTTCCTGTAGTGAGAGGCCCAAAACTGAACACAGTACTCAAGGTGTGGCCTCACCAGAGGCCAGGGGGATGATCACCTCCCTGCTCCTGCTGGCCACACCATTTCTAATGCAGGCCAGGATGCTGTTGGCTCTCTTGGCCGCCTGGCCACACTGCTGGCTCATGTTCAGCTGAGCATCAACCAACACCCCCAGGTCCCTTTCCTCTTCACAGTCATCCAGCCACTCATCCCCAAACCTATAACGCTGTGGTTGTTGTGCCGAATGTGCAGGACCTGGCACTTGGCCTTGTTGAACCTCATCCCAGTCACCTCAGCC
Source organism: Tympanuchus pallidicinctus (assembly GCF_026119805.1). Lineage (NCBI taxonomy): Eukaryota > Metazoa > Chordata > Aves > Galliformes > Phasianidae > Tympanuchus > Tympanuchus pallidicinctus. The sequence goes on along the minus strand of NW_026294813.1, from coordinate 3,501,136 downwards.
CAGCAATCCAGCTTATCTAAATCCCCTTGAAGGACCTTCCTTCAGGCAGATTGACACGACCTCCCAACTTGGTGTCATCTGCAAACTTACTGAGGGTACACTCAGTCCCCTCATCCAGGTCATCAATAAAAATATTAAACAAGGTGGGCCCCAGTACTGACCCCTGGGGGACACTGCTTGTAACGAATCACCAGCTGGACTTAACTCCATTAACAACTACCCACTGGGCACAGCCCTCTAAGCCAGTTCCTTATCCAAAAAGAACATACTTGTCCAGGCCACAGGCAGCCAGTTTTCCCAGAAGAATACTGTGAGAGACCATGTCAAAGGTTTTGCTGAAGTCTAGGTAAACTACATCAACAGCCTTTCCCTCATCTCCCAGTCTGGTCACCCAGTCATAGAAGGAGATGACGTTGGTCAAGCACGACCTGCCTTTCATGAACCCTGCTGGCTGGGCCTGATCCCCTGGACACCACACATATGTCGTGTGATCTCACCCCAGATGATTTGCTCCATAACTTTCCCTGATACAAACGAATCCTCCTTATGGCCCTTCTTGTAGATGGGAGTCACATTGGCAAGCCTCCAATCCTCTGGGACCTCTCCAGATAACAGGAGAACTGGTAGATGGCCGAGAGTGGCTCAGCAATCACCCCTACCAGCTCCCTCAGCACCCTAGGATGGAGCCCATCCAGTCCGATGGACTTGTGACAGTCCAGATGGAGGAGGAGCTCTCTAACACCGTCTCCACTTGAATCACCGGGGATGTAGTCTACATAGCATCCCAGACTTCCAGATTAGGGCATAAAATGCCCTGAGGATAACTGGTCTGGCTACTTAAGGCAGATGTAAAGAAGGCACTGAGTACCTCAGCCTTTTCCTTATCCTCAGGGGTCACATTTGCTGCCGCATTAAGGAAAGGATGGAAATTCTCCCTGGTTTTTCATTTACCATTGATTTATTTATAAAAGGATTTCTTATTCTCTTTGGCTGCAGTGGCCAATCTGAGTTCAGGTTAAGAGAGTTCAGGCTCCCCTAACATCCTTTCTACATAATTTGGCAACTTCCTTGTAATCTCCCAAGTAGCCTGTACCTTCTTCCAGAGGACATAGATTCTCTTTTTCTTCCAGAGTCTCAGCAATAGTTTTCAGCTCATCCACACTGGTCTTCTTGTCCAGTGATTCACCTTATGGCATTCAGGGACAGCCTGTTCTTGTGCTTTTAAGATTTCCATCTTGAGGAGCATCAAGGCTTCCTAGAACCCTTTACCCAAGGGACCCCTGCTGTAAGTATCCTTGAACAGGTCAAAATCTGCCTTCTTGAAGTTCAAGACAGCAGTTTTGCTAGTCACCCTTCTGACATCTCCAAGTGTAGAGAACTCTACAATTTCATGGTTGCTCTGCCTAAGATAGTCCCCAACCTTCACATCTCCCACCAGTCCTCTGTTAGTGAAGAGTGGGTCTATCAGGGCATCACCGCTGGTAGGCTCTCCTACCAGCTGCATAAGGAAGCTATCTTCCACACACTCTAGAAACCTCTTGGACTGCTTCCTCTGTGCTGTGTTATATTTCCAACACATATCAGGGAAATTGAAGTCTCCTATAAGAACAAGTGTTGGCGATCGCGTGACTTCCGCAAGCTGCTTATAGAATGCATCACCCATCTCTTCATCCTGATTAGGCGGTCTATAACAGACCCCCACCAAGATGTCACTCCTACAGGCCTTCCCCCTGATCCTTACCCACAGACACTCAAGTCTGTCATTCCCAACCCCAACGTCTTCAACATTTAAATAGTCTTTAATGTAAAAGGCTGCACCACAACCCTTCCTTCCTCATCTATTCCTTCTGAAGAGCTTGTAGCCATCCATCACAGCACTCCATGTGGGAGTGGTCCCACCATGTTTCGGTAATAGCAGCTAGGTCAGATTTAGCCTGCTGCACAATCGCTTCTAACTCCTCCTGCTTGTTGCCCATGCTGTGTGCATTGGTGTAGATGCACTTCAGCCAAGTCATCTCATTTGCCTCACCCCCACCTTAAGATTGTTCCTCTGGGTTCATCTCTTGTGAGGCCTGTTTTGTCGCCTTTCCCCGTCATTGCTAGTTTAAAGTTCTTTTGATAATCTCCGCTAGCTCCTGTGCTAGCATTCGTTGCCCCCTTTGAGATAGGTGGATTCTATGGACGGACAACAGGCCAAGGGCCAAGAAAACTGCCTCATGATCAAAGAACCCAAAGTTTCTGGCTCAACACCAGCTTCTGAGCCAACTATCCGTTCCTTGTGCTTTCCAGGCCCTCTCCATGTCCCTCACTGCCCCTGAAGGTATAGAATAGAAAATCACTTGAGCTTCCACTCCTTGAATTAAATACCCTAAACCCCTGAAATCTCTTTTCGTAGTTCATAGGCTTCTCTAAGCAATTTCATCACTGCCCACCTGCACTATGAGTAAAGGAAAATAATTAGTGGACCTAACCAGCTTTGGGAGTTTCCTGGTTATGTCCCTGACCTGGGCCCCAAGAGGGCAGCACACTTCCTGACGGTTTGGGTCGGGAAGCATATGGGGCCCTCCGTTCCTTCAAGAAGAGATTCATCCACTATGAGGTAGTGTAGAGAGCCATGACATTTCCCCTTGGCTTCCTTTTGGCAGAATAAACAACTTCATTTCTGTCAGCTGCTCCCCATATCTTGTGTCACTGTCATTTCACCATTTTTGTTATTGCTCTTGGAACCTATCCAGCAACTTCATATCCTTCTTGTAGTAAGGGGCCCAAAACTGTCCACAATAGTTGGGATGCTTTCTGTCTCAGTGCGCTGAGTACAGAGGGACAGCTACTTCCCTAGACCTGCAGCCTACATGATTTCTCATGCAGGCCAGGGGGCCAGTGGCTTTCTTGACCACCTGGGCACATTGATGGCTTATCTTCAGCCAATCATAAAGATGGCAAAAATCATTATATAAGAAAAATATGGTCTGTATGTGTCTATATGTGGAACGTGCAGTATGCATAATGTGAGGACGGTAAAAAGTTCACATCCACTGACAGGGGGGCTACATCTTTTAACTGAAGTACTTGTAGAAAACAAGCCTAGTTAATTAGGCAAGGACTTGAAAATGGAATGCTTTCTGCTTTACTGATGTTAATTTATAGTGAAAAACAGGAAATTACGAAGAATTGTAGGACTGCCATCGCAGAGTCTAAATGTGGCAAAAGGTACAGTACCAAGAAATGAACATACATAATTTATCCTCTCTTCTTTCGTAAGTAAGTGTAACAGATTGCTTTCTTAATTGTACTCAAAAGCAAAGAAGATGGCCATTAAAGTTGTAATCAGTTCTGGTAATTAGTAGATAACCGTGTTGCCTCTTAGAGAAACTGAAGTGAGAGGATGATTCAGGTTTAAAGAGATGACTTTTTGATTTATAAAAAGTTTATAGCTATTGCTTATAGTACAGGTAGATCCAAGCATTTGTTTATAAGCACACTGGCATTCTTGCTTTTATTTAAAAAGTTTTTATATGAGAACAATATAGTTTGCCTGAGGACAAATTATTAAAAATAATTTGAATTAAATAGCACTTAGCCAGAATGCTACAAGAAAAACTTAAAATACTACTAAATAATAGATTATACAATTGCAAATCAGGAATGTAGGTTGTAGCTGCAGGGTAATACAATGGCTGAAGAACATTTTGGAAAGAAATGGATAATAAATGGGATTACAGTCATTGCAAGAAGTAATTTGAGTACTCAGTGTGGTGATGAACCTTATATTCTATGTGAATCAAAACAAAGGAACCAAGTATGCAATCAGCAGTGGTTTGCTGGAGTGTTTGATCCTATCATGTCTGATTCTGAGGCCCGTGTTCAGAAGGATTGTAGACATATTGCAGGGAGAAATTCAAATTATTTCATTTGTGAAAAGAAATCCAAGTAGTAGATAACAGTGCAGAGATGTCGGTTGAACATGCATTCAAATAGTTTACCAGGAAATCTGATAGTTTCACCATGCATGTTTAACATGCAGTAAGAGATGAACCTGAAGACAGCCAGTGTCTTGTAGCTTCTATATCGTGGAGATCCCATGAGGCAAACTGATGCATCTAAAAACCCTGGAGTTAGGCATTTTCTTCTGAAACTGATTGTGTGGGTTTTTCTTCTCAGAATAAACATTCTGTCTACAAATATTTTTGATATAAATGAGAAAAATGAACAATTCTTTTAACATTGTTGTTCCATTTTAGTTTTTTACTTCAGTAAGTAGGTTTTTGTTCGTTTGTTTTTTTTTCTCATAGTGCTTCCTGGAGCTAACTTGCCTAAATGTTGACAGAAAAAGAATATTGTCTATAATTCTTCTCAGAAACATTCAGTATGCAATTTGTTATATGCATATATAGACAAATACACATATACATAGTTATTTTATCTTGATCTTCTATGTGGAATATATGGTTGAGCTAGCTGATGATAATTATGCTTGGCACTGGAATAGTGTAAGCCTATTGGTAACATTTTTGAACAGTTATTATCTTTTAGGATGTTCAATCAGAAAAGGTTACTAAGGGTTATATAATCAAGAGATTGTAGTAATTGTAGAAAAAATAAGCAGGCTAACAATTTCAGACAAAAAGTTAAAAACTGTTGTTTACAATTAAGCCAATGCTAGTTTTTATTTGGAAAATTGTGGCATTTAGTTACAATGTACTTTACATTCAAAAGATATAAAACTGTGTTTAGGAAATTTGGTTAGTGTTGTTCTATTTTTAGAAGGAGTATCTCCAAGCCAGAATCCAGCTTGGTACTTAAACAGTTTCACCTAAGTGCTCTTCACAGAATGTGGCAATAAAAGATTTCAAGAATTAGCTACACTTCTAGTTTCAAAAAACAAAATTCAGAAAGGAAATGATTTGTTGTTTTGTACACAATACTGGTAATACACTTCACAAAGAGAAAATCCAGTTTTGTGTTACTTGTTTGGTTTCCATTTTTGTGTGTTTGGGACTTTTAAAATGGGAATAAGTAAGCTGAGAAGGATATTGGAAGTGTCTTTGGAAAGCTTCCAAACTACAGAAAGGGGGAAGGAAAGTAAGAGCAAGAGGAGATTCTGTTGCGTAACAGTGGGACCAGGAAAGCAGTGATGTGACTTAAGCTTTCCAGAGAAAAGAGGCAACAGTGCAACCACATACCAACAAAAGCTAATTTACACAAAACACAGGTGCAAATTTACCGTTTGCAAAGACCTATTGTTAAAATATGAAGGGATGCAGTTGCAGACCAATTTGTGGGCCCTCATGCTGATTCTGCCTTACTTCATCAGTTTCATGTTCTTCTGTTAAACAGTTGTTTCCAGTTCTCTTCTAACGAACTGGAAGTTTGTCTTCTGAGTATAGCTTGGCTTTTCAGTTAATCAGTTCTTGTGGCTTCCTCATTACCATGAAGGCTTTTTGAATTGTCTGTCTCCCCTGCCTAACGTTGGTGAGCCTAAGGTGAGCCTAGGAGGGTACATTGTTTAGGAGGGTACGAAGTTTAGGGTCTAGGAGTCTAGAGTTCCCAAGCCAAGTATCATAGTCTTTTATCAACTTACCATCTATCTATTACTGATAATAGAAGGATCTTATAAAATTACTTTATAATTAGATTCTAAGGGAATTAGGCACATCTATGTTCTGTACAAAAACCTCCTTCCAGTGGAAAAATAAAAGGGAGATGTGAAGAATGAACAATTCTTAAAGAATAGTTTGTTCTTCTTCCACATTACTTTAATATAACTTAGAACTTTTAAGTGTGCCCCTCTTAAAGAAAACTTTTTGATGTGCTGGACTGCATTACTCTAAGTGCATTTGTAACCAACTCTTGCTGAGTGGCAAAGAATTCAGTTTCTTTGAGGAGGAGGAGAGGGAGAGAATAGTTTTAATTGTACCTATCAGTGTACTTAAGGAACTTAAAGAAGAAAATCATGTAGTTCCTAGGCACATACAAAAGAAATAGGAACTTAAGTTTTGGAAAAAGTGGAAAATACAGATTCTAATACCAGAAAAACTGAAAGCAGTTATTGGTGCTTTCATACTAGTGTAGTATATGAGTGTAGAATTAAATTTAAGAAATTGAATTTTAACATATGGAAAAGCTTTCTCACACTGGGATGGTTCATGGGATCTTCAGCAGTCCCTCCTTATCTATTTTGTGATTCTGTGAAGAATCATGGAATTGCTCAGGTTGAGAAGGATCTCCAAGATCTCCAAGTCCAACCACAACCTAACCATACTACCCTAACAACCCTCCACTAAATCATGTCCCTGAGCACCACATCCAAACAGTTTTTAAATACACCCAGGGATGGTGACTCAGCACTTCCCTGCGGAGCTTATTCCAGTGCTTAAAACCCTTTCTGTGAAGAAGTTTTTCCTGATATCCAGCCTAAACTTACCTTGGCACAACTTGAGGCCGTTTCCCCTCATCCTGTCACCAGTGAGAAGAGACCAACTCCACTCCCTCTGCCATCTCCTTTCAGATACTGGAAAAGAGCAGTAAGGCCTCCCCTCAGCCTCCTTCCCCAGACTGAACAGCCCCAGTTCCTTCATTTGCTCCTCACAGAGCATATTCTCCAAGCCCTTCACAAGCCTTGTTGCCCTTCTTAGGACCTATTCCAACCATTCTGTACCGAGGTGCCCAAAACTGAACAGTACTCAAAGTGAAGCCTCACCAATGCTCAGTATAGGGGCAGGACTACTTCCCTAGACCTGCTCACCATACCATTTCTGACACAAGCCAGGAAGCCAGAGAAAGACATTTCACTTGATATTGGCACACTGACTTGCACATTTTTTTTCTGCTGTCATTTCCTGTTTGTTGTCGTAAAATTTTAAAATTAATTTTCATATGTAATAATTTTTCATTATACAGATGTAATCTTAATCACATCACAACTACATTATCTGTTCATCTAAGAAATCAAGAGTGCTGGCATTTGTTACTTCCGTAAACTGAATTTTATAATATGTGTAAAATTCGTTTGGCACTGCCTCTGTTTCAAATTCTTTTTTGTGGTTCTTATAGTTAAATATTACGATATTAAATTAAAAATACAAGTGGGAGTTCTTTGTTTTATTATTCATGTCCTTGACATATTTCTAAAGGGCTCTTAAAATAAGTCATCTGTTATGTCTTTTTGTTGTCTTTTCTAATCAAAATACAAGCTTTCTTTGGTTCTAATTGATTCTTAAGCCATGTTCCTAGCATGCGTGAGTCAGTACATTCCCTTCGTTTATATCAGAGATTTACTGCCCATTAACTTTGATTCAGCTTCTCCTGAGTGGCTTTACATTCCCAAAAGATTAAATTCTTGTAAATATTTTTTCCTTTCCAGTGAGGAGCTACGGAAAGAAGCACGACAGCTGAAACGTGAACTTTTGGAGGCAAAGCAGAAAAAAGAAGAGCAAACTTTAAAACCCAAAGAAAAGGAAGGTAAGAAAAGGAAGGTACAGCAGATGTTGTTTAGATCTCCAGTTAACATCACAGTTTTAAGTTTCTTCAGTAGGTTTATTTTCATAAATGCGTTCATTTGCATAATTGAGGACGATATTTTGTCAAAACAGATGGCGTTTGGTTTTTTTTTTCCAGAAAATTAGTTTTCTGTAAGAATGGGAAGTGGTAGTAGCAAAAGGATACCAATATATAAATAAATTGTACAGGTAGCATTTATACTTTCAAATGTTCTGTAGCTACGTATGTGAAGTTGGGCAAGCTTCTGGATTTGAAATACAGTTATTTCAAATTGAATTGAATTGAGTTGAATTCTTTGAAGAGCGCATACCTGTTCTGATCTCTTCTAAAGTGGGAAGTTTTCTTGACTGTTCAAATTGGAAAGGCACTTAAATGCATATGCTAAACACTGAACTCAGAGCTATTATCTTTAAGATTCTGCACTTCTTCTCAATGATACCAGTTGAACTTAAAATCTAGAGGATAGTTCCAAGTTTATCCTTCATAAACTTTAGCAAAAGGAGATGGATCTTCAGATGCACACTTTTGTGGCAGAAAAAAAATTAAGTTCTGTTTCTTAATAAATGTACACAAATTTTCAAGTATGTAATAGGTGAGGTGAATTTTTTAATCCATAAAGATGTGAGAGATTAATTGGAGGTAATCCACTTCTATACTGACAGACTAAATTAGTACTTGGACATCAACAATAGATAAAACTATGGTACAATTTGAAAAGATGCCTTTTATTTTAGGACAAGATGCTGGGGGGAAGGAAAGGAAGCTTTATGTATTAGTTTGAGTTTTTTTTAAGTTTCTTTAGATTAAATTGCAGGCAGGATATAAAACTACTGAAAAACTGTAGGTAGCAGCTAATGGTAAAAATAATACTGGTTTCCCTTTTTGAGCAGAAGTGGTCTAACTCCACTGTTAAGAAATATGTATGGCAGGAAAGAAATTATTCACCAAGTTATTGGGATATCTAACTAAAAATTCTGAAAATAATCATATTCCAAAATGGAAGATGACATTAAAAAAATGTTAGCTTAGATGCAATGTTGATGGGCAAAATGATTAATGAAAATGCAGTAAGAGGAGAAGAATGAGCAAGATGACATCGTTTCTAGACAGAAAGGAAATAAGCTTGAATGCTTAATTCAGTTTTTAGCAGTCAGTTTTGCTTAATTACAGAGGATCTGTGACAAAACGGAAACATTCAGGTACAGAACAAATGAACTAGAGACTACTTATTAGATGCATTAAAATCATTCAAACTTGTTGGAATTCACTGAAGCTTATTGAAGGGTTGGCTAAAGCAGTCCCAGAGACATTAACAAAACTTTAATAAAATGCTCTAAGATAACTGCAGTCAAACTGGAAAACAATTATCCCAATAATCTGATTACTAGTGATACCAAGAATAGGATGCCCTGTCCCTAGAGGTGTGCAAGGCCAGATTGGATGGGGCCCTGGGCTGCCAGGTCTAGTATTAAATGGGGAGGTTGGTGGCCCTACATGGCAGTGGGGTTGGAGATTCATGATCCTTGAGGTCCCTTCCAACCTTGGCCGTTTTGTAATTCTATGATAGTAAATTCAGGACAGATTACCTTTATTTGTGGACTTAAAAAAATAAATGACTGTGGGATAGGGAAGGGGAATGCAACAGGAAAAATGAAGAACAATGCAAATTTAAATGTTAGGGTTGCATTTTCAGCTGCAGATGTTAAAATTAAGAGTTGGGTGACTGACTTGCACTGTCTCTGGCATGAGTTAGTGCTTCTACTGATCTGATTCAGTTTGCTAACTTGGGAGAAAATCGTTCTTAGTTTGCAACACTTTTGTGCTGAGTTGGTAGATTGAATCAGTTCATAGAAGTTTAATGTCAAATCATAGTAAACAGAATACGTAAGTCAGAAAGGGAAGAGGTCCAGGGAAAAAAATGGTAATAGTAAGTTTTTTGTATCTCTTTTAAAAGTAATCAATTGTGGAAACATAAGATGTTCAGTATTCAGGGGCATTTAGATATATTTAAAATCTAGGAAATAAAAGGCCATGCTACAGACAAAGATTACAACATGCTGTATAGTACATATAAAGTGGCATGTTTGTATGTGAGATAGGTGTCTGTTGAACTTGAGTGGGTCTTCAGCCTGAGTATTTTGCTCAGTATTTTGTACTTGAAAAAAATGGTGAGAGACTTCTTAAAAGTTCACAGAGCAAAGCAACAACAGTGATTGATGTGGCAAGCACAACGTTGGAAGATTTTAGGAACAGTGGTTATTCAGTTTAGAGCAGAGATGACATCCCAAATTGACCTATATTAAAAAATTATATTATTATCAAGAGCGTTAAAGACTACCGTGGAGAGTAGGTTGTTCTACATAATCCCTGTGGAGGGGACAAGAGGTAGTAAGCTTCAATTAAAGCTAAAGAAGTTTAGGTTAAACAGTAGAGAAAACTTCTGGAATAAGTGACCTACAAAGTGGAACTTCCCAGCTGCAGATTAGGCAAATATTTCTTTAGATTGGCTTAGAAAAGTCTGATCCTGTGTTTTGGTTGGGGTGAGCTTATATGTTCTCCAACATTCTGTGAAGCGCGGTTTAACAATAAATAAAGAGAAAGATAAAATATGCCTGGAGGAAGATTTTGAGGGGAAAGAGAAACTAAGCATCTTGTTACCAGTGATGATAGCTTTATGGAAGCATTACGGAAAGTATTGTATTTACCATCTCTGAGTCTTTAAGTCATTCAGTTAAAATAAACATTTATACTTCTGCAGTAAGGTATTACTGACTTTGATTTTTTGCTTTCTCTCCACTTACCTTATTCTTGTACTCTCATGAGTTATTTTATCTACTGTCACAGTTCACCATATAATTGAAAGAATGAAATTTTTTTCTGTAATACAGAATCTGCCACTGAAAATTCACACTAAAAAAATAAATGTGAAGGACTCATTAAACATGCTTTATTTGGTCTTGGAGAAAAGGAATTTAAAATGATTTATTTTCACTATTGTTTCTACCTACTGCTTTTTAAAAATCGTTCTTCAGTTTGTCATTCACATGCCTATCAGTCTGTTGTCAGTATGGAAAGAGTAAGTACAGTTGACAGGCAAGGTTCTGTAAAGGACGAAACTTCTTGCAGAAAGAGAAATTCTAATTCTCTGGAGAGGTGAAAATTTAATAGGAATATTAACTATGACATACATCTTCATTAGTGTTTTTACTGCAAACCAGCTGTGAGTTTTTGGATGATGCCACACTAAAAGATGTGTTCCAGGAATGCACCTGCTGAGTTCCAACCAGTAGCCAAAAATAAAAGAGCCCCCAAAGTGCACAGTGAGATGATCAGGGCATTAGCAAATAATTTTCTCCCATTTCATAGTATTATTGACCAATATTGAAATAGCCAGAGTTTTCCTGTCTTTCATGAGTTTCAGCATTATACCTCGAGGTAGCCATAGACACAAATAAGGTGAGTCTGTCCGCATTTAGAATAAAACTTTCATTTTTTTATGGTCTGTAGGGAGCTGAAAGCAGTTCTCTGGAATTTGCCTTTCTCGCCTTAACCAAATGTTCACATTTTTTCTCTAGTGTCTGTTAAAACATTTAAGTTCTGAATTATCAATTTTAAAGAAGGTGCGGATTAAAATGAATAAATAACATTATCTGACTGCAAACCTACTGTTTTGCAGTGATGTTGGGGTATTAATTTAGTAACACTAAGCAAAGACCTCTAAACTAGCTAGGTGATACTAATTGTGAAGACAGTTGTAGATGTTTGTAAATCTTACAATATTGTTGTAGCGTTATATCTCAGGTTTAGCTTTGGTTTGTGTAACGTCATCATGTTTACTGCACTTCGTGGTGGGCATGTTGTGAAAATTACAGCAGGACTGAGTGTTCATGTTGAATCTCATGCTGTTTGAAAAACGTGAAAAAAGAATTTGACGATCATGAAGAAGCAAAAGTAAATGCCACTAGATTCTGGTACAAGAAGTACCAGATTTAGGGAAGGGAAAATATGTGAAGAATGTCACTGAAAATAAATAGAGAGTCATGTTGGGTGTTAGTATCTTCTTAACACTAAAGGAAAAATAATTACAGAAGCTAAATGAGAAAATGGGAAAGCCATACCAGTGTGATGTAAGGTATTTCAAGTTTGTACAGAAAACAAACTGAACATGAATTTATGTGGGATTCAGGTATGATCGTGTGATTGTTACTGCAAAAGCTGTTAACTGTAAAAGCACGGTAATATTATTGTACTTGCTTCTTAGTGTTGTATCACCAAGAGGCATGGAGCAATTGGATACAAAGGAGGGAAAAAAAGGAAGAAAGAAAACTAGCAAAGAACTGGATGAATTTATTATTAGGAGATAGTTAAAGGTATTTACAATTTAGGTGGAAGGTGATGGGACCTTAGTAATTAAGATGGCAAATATGAAGAGTGAAGAAAGATACCTTTACTGTGAAGCAGCCATTTACAACTGAAGAATAGCAGAAAAGACTTTATTCTACATTCAAACTTCAGTTTGAGTATAATAAATTCTAAATTTAAACAAGTTAAAAGCATTTTTATATCAAAGCTCACTTAATGATTTATCATCTGACAAATGTTAACAGTTTACCTTTTCTGAGTTGGTTTGCATACAAGAAATTGCATGTATTAAAAACTGTCTGCTGTCAGGCAATGACTGTCCATAGCAGGAGATTGTTCCAGTGTTCTCTCCCTGTCCTCTTGGGAGCATGAGATGGAAAGTAAATTGTAACATGCGGGATCAGGTATGTCTGTGCACATGATGCAGACTCTTGCACAACACCTGCCTCAGAGCTACACAGCATTAATACAATATTGTGCTTGATTAATAAAAACTGCATCTAAGCCTAAAATTATAAGCATAGCTTGTAGAAATTCACCAGTGAATAGTGTGAGAATCAGAGTAAAGTTGTATAGGCCCTTTTGCAGGATCAGAAATGAGTCTACTGGCTAATGAATGAATGATGACAAGACACATCTGTTTCATGTCCACTGACAAATTATTATTGGTATCACATTCAGCATCATTGCTTCAAACTTTTCATGATACATGTGGGCTGCTCCAAAAGTACTGCTTCTTGTTTTATTACGTTGGTCCATGGCATTACAGATGGATATTGGTAGTATGGCAGTAGAGGCTTCCCACCAATATCCCATTCCATGTTGTTGCCGTGTGACAGATGGCAGCAGAGGGGCCATCTGACAGAATGGCATCTGACACGGAAGTGCATATGAAACAAAGGTGTGTCACTGAATTCCTCCATGTAGAAAAAAAGGCACCCACTGACATTCATTGTTGCTTGCTGAACGTTTATGGAGACCATACAGCACATGTGAACACAGAGGCAGTGGGTAGTGCATTTTAGCAGTGGCAACAGTGACAGTGATCACTTCCACTGATGCTCGTTTTTATGAATGTGGCATGAAGGCTCTTGTTCATTGCTTGCAAAAATGAATAGCTAATGGCAGTGACTGTATTGAAGAATAGTATTTTATAGCTGAGAATTTGCTCTGTTGAATAATATTATTGTACACTTTATAACTGTTGTAGTTTCCACGGAAATAAATGGAAGGCATTACTTTCAGAGTGACCTATGTATTACACGTACTTAATATTTTTTCCACGTTCAGAACATTCGAGAAACTAAGGAGGATTAGGAGTGAAAATTTAAGTGTTTACATTGTTTCAAGAGGACAGAGATTAAAAAAAATAATTCCCTCCTTACAAGTTTGATTATAACCAGCTTTCCAATCTGTGAATACAATTGTTAACTATGCCAGACTGCTGTCAAGACCTTATTTTAAATAAGATGTTTTTCTTTTATGTGACATTCACTGCAGTGATGCCAGAAATTACATCAAACATAATAATTTGAGTGCTGAATTACTTCAGCATTTTGAAGTACTTAATCAAGTGTTTGAAAAAGATGTACTTCAAAGTTTTATTGCGTAAATCTGTGAATATACTTCAAATTTGCTCTAGAGAAATATCTTGTTTTCTTAATTACATGTTGGTTTTAAATAGTTTTCAAGTGCTATTTTCATTTTTCTTAGAACATTTTTGTGAACTATCTGATAATCTTTTAATCATTGAATCTCAGCTCGGAAAGCAAATGGTATCCTGGGCTCCATCAGCCAGCAGGGACAGGGAGGTGATTGTCCCTCTCTACTCGGCCCTCATGAGGCCCCATCTGGAGTACTGTGTCCAGGTCTGGAACCCCCAGAACAAGAAAGAGAGCTGTTGGAGAGGGTCCAGAGGAGAGCCATGAAGATGATCAGGGGACTGGAGCACCTCCCCCTACAAAGACAGGCTGAGGGAGCTGGGCTTGTTCAGCCTGGAGAAGAGAAGGCTGCAGGGTGACCTGATTGTAGCCTTTCAGTACCTAAAGGGAGCCTACAAACAGGAGGGGAATCAACTGTTTGAAAGGGTTGATAACAGCAGGACAAGGGGACATGGTTTTGAGTTGAGGGAGGGAAGATTTAGGTTGGATGTCAGGGGGAAATTCTTTACAGAAATTGGAGAGGCACTGGAACAGGCTGCCCAGAGAGATTGTGGATGCCCTGTCCCTGGAGGTATTCAGGGCCAGATTGGATGGGGCCCAGGCAGCATGGTCTAATATTAAATGTGGAGGTTGGTGGCCCTGCCTGTGGAAGGGGTTTGGAGTTAATGATCCTTGAGGTCCCTTCCAACCCTGTGATTCTGTGATTCTGTGAATGAAGAAATTTAATTACCCTACATGAGAAAAAAGAAAAGCCACAACATAATAACCTAACTACTAATGTAAAAATCAGCATGAAGTGTAAGTCTCCTACAGCGGCACAGATTGTTATCTAGTTTGTAGCAAGAGAACTGAATGATTGAAGTGTTTAGGAAAGTCTACAAATCTAGCAAGGATGCCAGTTTAAAATTATGTTTTATATCTGTTTTTATTATTAAGTCTGTGTAATGTCAGTGGCATGTACAGATTTGCTTAAATCCTGTCAAGAAGTTTTCTTGACTTCTGATACCATAAGAGAAATTGTGCATGTTTCAGAAAACTACAAAACCCAAATTTTGGTTGTTTTGAAATTATGTAGCATAAAGCATGTTAAGTATGATTATTTATGGGATATGGAGTACAGAGTATAGCTCCACTGTATCAAAGTGTGCATCCTGAATATTTCATTTTTGTGAATTTTCATTTTCTTCTCCTGTTTCAGTTTTTATTTTTTCTCATTTAAACTGTCCTTAAGTAATACCCAGCATGCATATTCAGACTCTTCCTTGCTAAAGTAAATGCTTTTCCCTCTTCTTTCTCTGCTTGCTAAAGAGAAGATGACAAAAGCTTCACTGTAAGCCAGCTGTGATTTTAATAGTAATCTTAAGCATGTTTTCAAAGTCAACTGACATTAGAGAATTAACCACATTTTAGCCTGCGACGTCTGTAATGTGTGCCTAAAAGCTTCCAAAGTTCAGAGACAATTCACTAGGAATTTCCACTGTCACATATTGAAGTCCATTATTAGCGGAGCTTGCTTTTTCAAACAAATGCTTTGAAGCTCTAAACATCACTTGTAAGATTATTCTGTTTAAGTTGGCTAAATTAACCAGTAAGTTTGTTCTGAAACTGTTATTTTTCACTGTAGGAAACTGTATAATCCAGTAATAAGCTCAACACTGGAAAATCATTTTGTAAAAAAATGTATTTGGTTGTTCACTAGTAATAAATATGACTTAAATCTTGCCTTGGTTATTAGAGCCAATAGTGGCTCTTTGAGAACTTAGAAGTTCCAGAGTAATAGTAACTGACCAATAGTTTAAGATGTGAAGAAATTAACAATTTCGATAGTTCTAATAAAAAAAAGAGTAGATTATAAATTCACTGAAGAGTAACTGTATATATTGTATTTTATTGTTCTTATATCTTATGTTACTTTGCAGTAAATGTTTTGTTTGCGTAGCCAATACCTAAGGTCTTAATTACAGAAATCGACATAATCATAGAATCACAGAATGGCTTGGTTGGTAGGGAACTGAAAGTTCACCCAGTTCAAACAAACACTCCTGTGGGAACAGTTGCCTCCAGCTCAGGGGTATCCAGGACCCTGTGCAACCTGCTCCTGAACACCTCAAGGGATGAGGCATCCACAGCTTCTCTAGGCAGCCTGTGCCAGTGCCTCAGTACCCACCTCCTAACATTTAACCTAAATCTACCCTTTCCATTTATATCCATTCCTCCTTGTGCTATCACTATCAGACCATATTAAAAATTCAGACACCTTCCTCTGTATAAACATCCTTCAAGTACTGGAATGCTGCAATGAGGTTGCAGCCTTAAACAAGGACTGTATTTTTCTGATCTACCAGTCTGAAGGCATATAAGTTCTTGGTTTTCATAAAGTGGAAGGTAAAATTCAGTTGTAGTTTGTGAAATGGAAGGTGTTTGATGCAACACTGTTGAGTGTTTACACTATTTAATTCTACTTGTAGGAATGAAGCTTAAAACTTTTATAGCAAGATCTATCTTCTGTTTAGGAAATGATCTGAAATTTTGAAGAGTGGCATTCAGTACAGTACTCTCAGATCACGTTCTCATTTGTTTGTTATAATTCTTCTATTTTGTATTTGAAAACTGACATAATTTAAATTGTTCCTAATTTAAGTGTGAAAAAAATAAACCCTTTTGTACTTTTTAAAATCAGTCTCTTCCTTTCTGGATTACTGACTTGAATCTCCTCTGTTGTTTCAAGATATCGTTGGAAACCATGTCTCAAAACCAAAGTTTTAGATTAGATTACACCATCATGCTGGCATCTGTTACTCCTTAAAGGAATATTTTAGGATAGAAGAATCTATCCGAAAGAAAATAAATTACACAAATGCTGAAGTTTATGTCACAGTGAGATGAAGGTTGTCTTGGCAGTAACTCAAGCTAGCTGAGTAGAAATTTTCTTAAAGTGAGAATGAAGTTTATTTCCAATAAGGAAGGTTATTTAGTGTTTTGTTGTTTTGTTTTTCCTCACCTTTCCTAATTATACAATGTGCATACATCTCAGAATTAAAAAAAAAAAAAATTACACTTTGTGATTTGATAGCTCTAGGATACACATGCATGTTCTGTGTTATTTAAACTAGTATTTTCTTCATTCTATGCTACTTGAGTGAGGCATTTCATTGTTAGTACGGTGTACCCATGGCATTTTTTCATTCATTTTCATTTGAATTTATCCTCTAATATTTTTGGAGCTTGAATATATAAATACCAGTGTAATGGTCTTTATGCTTCAGATCAACAAGCTGGTCCTAAGTTTGTCAGGCTTCATTTGAAGTTCAAGTCCATCATATAGTGACCTGGTCCTCTTTTTCCAGCCCTGTTAGAAAAGATTTGGAGGAGCTGTGGGATACTGATGAAGAAGTACGAAATAATAATTAAATGTCTTCTTGCATTTTAAAAGGGCATTTTACATTTCAAAAGGGATTCTTTCCACCAACAACTCTCTTTTCCAGATGCTCTCTTTTCCTTTCTAGTTAGCTGTGTTTGTTCTTGCAAATAGGAAATATTTTTGATCAGAGAAATTCTGCTATAAAAATACACAAACATACAGCTTCAAGGGAATTCATCCTATTTGTATGAAGATTATATTTGAGCTATGCTAGATTTAAATCTTAGCCAAAAAACGTGTGTGACTAAGGATCACATTTTTAATTGCAACATAAGTGTATTTAAGCATCACAGTGTTTATGGTCAGTTTGAAACTGGCATTTACAGAAATTTTAATAATGAGTGTCACAGATCTTTTGCTTGTTGTATCTGAACAATTATATTTACCATCGAGTAGCTGAGATTCTTTTCAAAGGACCCTTTTAGGTAAATGTTACCTGAAAAGTTGCTTTCTGTAAGAAATCTGGTGATTTAGTAGCTCAAGTTATTTATCTAGGGACTAAATATTAGTGAAACAAAACACTGTGTTGCTTCTACACAAGTTTGATAGGATACACATACTTAGGCAAAAAGTCATGTTTTTTTTATTACTAGAAAAGACTGAGATAATAGAGAGAAAGATGAATCTGAGCCATTATAATTTTTAGTTCAGTATTGTACTTTGCTAATTTTTTAGTTTATCCAGTATTTCACTGCACATGTTTTTACAGCAGCTTTTGTCTCATTCATTTCATTTTTTTTCATTCTGGTCTTCATTACACTCAATGTATCAAATGGAAAAAAAGCAGTTCTATATGATATTGTATATATTTGTTGAAGATGATTTGCTAGTTATTCTTTTAAGTATATGCAATGCAACTTATAAATTAAGATAACTCAGAAATAAGAGATTTTATTTGTAGATTTATGTAAACAAATATATTTAAAAGGATGATCACATACTGTAAATTTACTTCCTTTTTTATGACATGTTATAAACTTTTTTGAAAACATCAAATGAAGTAAGAGAGAATTTTATATTAAGGTCAGGATTTTGCCCCTGTGTAGTCATCAGCAGTCATCCAAATATCACAGATTGGAATTGTAGCTTCTTCAGCTTATAAAACAGAAAAACTGACAATTTCTCAATAGCTACAAAACATTAATACAGTGTACCAGTTCAGCTGCTCCAGGAAAAGTGTTCAGGAATAAAGATAAACTTCTTAATGAAATTTCAGCACGTTTTGTTTCTGTCTTAACATCAGAGTTTTTCCCTGCTTTCCCTGGCTCTGAGGTATAATATAATTGACATAAAAAATTTTGGGTTCATGTCTGCTTAGTACAGTGTTTTGTATTTCATTTCATAGAGCAGCAAATCATCTTACTTCCTCAGAAAGTAACACAGCTGAAACGTTTTATGGAAGTCTTCTGTTTGGTATTTCAGAAATAACAAACGTTCTTCAAAATGGTAATAAATCAAAAAGCCAACTGTAATTTGTTTAACCAAATGTATTTCCTTACTCAGAAGAGGAACCTGCACCAAATAGTGTTGTTGAAGAATACCGTCAGGAGAAGAGAAAATATGAAGACAAACGGAAGCAGCAGCCAAAGAAAGGAGTTTCCCGTGAAGATCAGGTAATCCTGGGCAATAAGGATTTCAGAGAGTTCTGAAAACTTTTTAATCTTCATTTGATAAAGAATAAAGTTTAGACATCTGTTACAGTTAATTTTCCATAAAAAAGTAAATTATTATTTCTAAACACTAATAAATGTGATTGTGCATGTGTGACAAGGTTTCAGTATGTATTTGAATGTGTTGTCAGTTAAGTCACTAAAATCTTCCAAAAGGAAAAGCTATCCACACAGAAGTATCCTTGATTATATTTACAACAGTTTGCATTTCTCTGCAGTTCTGTTCTTGGCTTTGCAACATCCCATAAAATAGCACTGAGACAGAAATTTGTGTATTTGGTATCTGTCCCAAATGTGAGGCTTTTTTCCACGTTTTAAATAATGTTTTATAGAGATCAAATTCAACCATATCTTTGAGTGTTATGAAATGAACAAAACTCATTTTTAACTGAACTTTAAAAGCTCATTTTAAGTACAGTTGAAATTATTTTCCATGGTCAGAATGTATGTAAGCTTCAGTATGCAAATATTAGCAAATTTAAGTTTAATGTAAATATTTTTTTCTAAAATAGGGATATTTGAACCTGCTGAATACATGAAACTACTGTGAAGTGCTAAATACCATTCATCTAAAATTTGTGCTGTGCATCAGACATATGGGTTTTAAAGTAATGAGAATACGTATTTTAGTAGATTATAATTTTTAGTTATGTAGCCCTTTTAAAAACTATTCAACAGTAATTAATCAGCTATTCAGCAAGGAGTCATCAACTCATTTCAACAATTAATAATGAAGTTCTTTAGAATTCAATTTATTTGTTGAGGGCCTCTTCTACCCTTACATCCTTCCGACTATATCCTACAATACAATATTATTTTCCAGCTCCTGAGTTCTGCTCAGGAGCTGGAGAGGGTAATGTGTATGTCTTTTTTGAATACCAGACAATGGAAATTGAATTGAACCTTGAATTCAATATGAGTCAGTTTTTAAAGATACATGGCCCACAGCATTGCATCCAATCATTCACAGCAGAAAGACTAAGACAGGTCCGTTTAGAATAATGCTGGCACCATAGAAAGTTAAACAGGACGTAAGAAATGTGGCTTTAGTTGATCACAGTTTCACGTGAAAAGGATTAATTTGTTTTTATCTATGTCCTGGACAGAGATTTGCTGCCCTAGGTGTTGTGAGCATGAAGTTTGTTTACAATTGCATGAGAAGCTGTAGAATTTGAATGATTCACAGGCACAAGTATATCTGAAAATTTCCTCTCCCAGCTTAAGCAAGATTAAACAGTAAAATAAAAAAAAATAAAAGCAAAAAAACAAAAAACAAACAAAAAAAAAAACCTAAAACCCACCTTTGGCAGTGCTAAAATGTGTTTTTGAAAGAATTCAAAAGCCAGGAAACTCCTAAAGTTAAGATTGCTCCCAGAAGGAAATTTGATTCCAGTGAACACTTCTGGTATTTCCAATTTCTGTTTTCTATTCTTGTTTAGTTTTTATTCTTTTAAATTTGAAAAACTTGACTAAACAAAACTAAACAGCCATACAGAGGTGTTTTACAACATAGGTGGCCAACCTATCACCTACAGATCAAATGCAGTCTGCCACATAAAATTCAGTTAATTACTTATTCCCTGACTCTTTCCCTTGCAGTAATGTCTCAAATAGCAGCAAGAATTAAGCTGCGGGCTGTGAAGATTTTTCTTATGGTTTGCCCTTTTTATGAAGAGCCCCATGACCTTTGTGCCATCACAGTGCTTAGGCATACAATTCTTGTGTAATCAACATTACCTCTCAAATGATCAGAAAGAAGACCTGCAGGATGATCTTCAGATGTTACTGCAGATTCAATGATTTTGTTATAGCTGAAAGACAGAGCAGTGTTATTTGTAAAAAAGAATACCAAATATAAATCAGTATTTTTATGGTGTATGTAATGTTAGGACCTGTGTCTGTCAAATTAGTTAAGATGGTTCTTAGTATTCAAGTAAAAAGCTTTGATTTTGTTACAGTCAGCAAAAAAATTTAAAGGACCAGCATTTAAAATAGAGGAGTATCAGTTAAGCTGTGTCTTCATTACTTGAATTGTCTATAATTTATGCAGTCGATTGCCTTAGTAGAAGAAATGAACAGATTCAAATAGTAAAATTTGTTGTCCAGTGGCCAGTATTATCTAATTTATTACTTATTTTATTCTGTAAGTATAGTGTAAGTATCTGTTCCCTAAATACGTGTTTTTATTTTACTAGACAGCTGGACAGGAACTCTCTTGCATGTGTACTCCCAGCATTGCACACCCTTTCACTTTCTCAACATGCTGTTACTCTTGGCACCCCTCACTCTCACTTGCTTGACACTGCAGTTTTCTTTGAAGTCATAGAAAAGTACTCTCCCATCTCATCACACTGTTTCCCAAAATAATAGTTTAAAGGTGTTGTATAATACTTGTTCATAAATATATCTGACTTCCTTAAAACTATGTATTTAACTTCAGACACTGGCACTGCTGGACCGATTTAAATCAAAGTTAACCCAAGCAATTGAAGAAACTCCTGAAAATGAGGTTTCTGAATTTGAAGTAGATACTGATGAAGGATGGTAAGTTTTATGGATTTTTATTTGTCTTTTTACTAATAGTCAGGATTGAAAGAGGAGAAGTAACAGTTTTCATTTTTCATTTGTTTTGCAAACCAGTCTCTTTGTTCGGTTTATTGAATCCTTGTTCTGTAAGACTTCTTTTACTGACACTTTACTTTTTACAGGTCAGTTAGTTGCTTGCTTCTTTTACTTATTTCTTCTGGATATCATTATTAGGAAACAAGGTGATATGCTTTCTGTGCCATTTATCTCCAGCAGGAAATAAGTTCTGAAAGGAGTTAGCAGCCTTTTGCCTTAAAATTTACTAATTTCATCACTTCTACATAAACTTCTCTACGTGTTTCTGAAACCCTACACTTCTAAGCTTAAAGTTAAAAGCAGCTGAAACACTAAAATTAAAAGAGAGTTGATGCAGCAGGTGTCTGCTAGGTTTAGTGCTTCGGAAAATAAAGCAGGACAGTGGGAAATGCTTTGCCACCCACACTGGGGGTTATATTTTAAAGACTGATGGATGAGATAAGGAAGATTCAACTAAGGGGTGGGGAGGGTGACCGCAATAAAGCAGTTGATGAAGCACTGCAGAAGTTTTGACCTCAACACTTTCCAGTCACAGAAGCAGCCTTACCATGTTTATTTAAGTCAGTGAAAGAATTCACCTTTAGGTAGGGAAGGAGAAAAATCACTGTGATTTGACTTGTGATCCTGTAATCTTACAGTGTGAGCTGCTAGACGATAATAACAATACGTGCATGAAATAGTTAGAAAAAAATGTTCAACTGGTCATAATTTTTATAAGACAAGTTTTAGGTCTAATAAAATATCTCTGCCTACAATGTTCCTTAGTTATACACGTAAACAGTCATGCTACAACAAAACCAGCTCTGAAAAAGAAAATTTAACTAAGACTTTGGCAGTTGTATTTCTATATCTCCGATAATTTTAAATAAGTATGTGAAAATATGTATGAAGTATAGCCTTCAGATCTTCATAAAAGCTTCTGTTTTGGAAGAAAACTAGTACAATAATCTATCTTCCTCAAATCCCTAGAATAGCACCAATAACTAAGCACAGAAAAGACTGAACTACAAAAAGGAGAATAAAAGGATGTTCTGTTTTTAAACTGAAAATGGATTACTTCGCTAAACATGATTAAAGTACCCTGTATCTCTTTGAGAAGACTCTTGTAAAACAGTAAGATAGCCATAACTTTAATTAAGGTTTTCTCTCAGATGATAAGACGGGTAATGTTATGAAGAAATGCAGACTGTTATATATTTTTTCTGTAATTCTACAGTTGAAAAAAGATATGTGAGGTAAGTAAGAAAAGAACATAAAAAATAGTGGGAAAGAAGATAATGTATGGAAGGCATTTGTAGTACAGCAGTTAGCATAAAGGTTCTTGCAATCATAAAACAACATATTCTCTTATGTAGATCATAATGAGAGCATTTATTTTTTCAGTGCTTCTTTGTGAGTATTATTTTAATCTGTTTTCGTTTTAACAGATAAAGGTGATGAAAGTGCATTTGAGTTACTATATAAGCTATTAAAATAATTTAAAACAATAGCAATTCAAACATGTCACAGCATATCATTTTACTTCTTATTTTACTGATTATATACTTTGTTTAGAATACTTTCATTTTACATAAGAACTGAGGATTTCTTTTTGCTTTAGAACCTAAGCAAACTAAGTTCAGATTCAATTTCTGAAGTTTTCTTTTCAGTTTTAATGTTAACTCCATTACCTGACATGAAGAAGTAACTATGCTTTCTTGAATTATATTATTCAAAAGATAAATTAGAGCAAAAGGATTTTTGCTTCAGATTCTCTTTGAAAGTAGAGAATTTCCTATATTAGGATAAATGTCATTACATGCTGCTTGCTATTATTTTAAGTTTTCTCTGGTTACCATCTATTTGGTAGATCTTTAAACCATACAGTCTTTCATCACTATGTCGTCTTCTGTCTCAGACATTATGCAGCTCTTTGAGGGTAAGGAAGAGCATACAGCGTAAATTTTTAGTCCCAAAGTTTTGTTGAATTCACTAGGACTTGGAGATTCTTCTGGGGTAGTGATGTGCTTTTAAGCTCTCCAGAAAATATGCAGCCATATCTTTATCTCCAGGTGTAGACTTTTAAGGGCTTACAGAGTCTTTCATGTTTCCTGTTGAGTATTTACTAATATCTAATTCGTGATAATTCTTCACCCAATATATAATCTATACAGTACGAAAAGACTGTTGCAATTTGAGATTATGAAATTGCTTATATTTTTGTTCCAAAAAAATGACATTGTTCTGAAAACAACATTGCACTGAAATAAAGACTTAGAATGATATAAAGCTAGGTAATAGTCTAATAATCAATGCTCATAATATTAATTTCACAGTTCAGTAAAGGTTCTTATTGCCTTTACAGAGAAATGAGTCTTGCTACAATTTCAAAGAATTTACTTCAAAGCGAAATAAATTATAAAATATTCATATTACATAAATTGGCTATAACCATATACAACATTAGAAAAGCAGTGAAGTTTTCTAAATATCATTCAACTTCAGACTGTTTAGATGGCTTTGAGAGTTGAATTTTGCATTTGGGGATAAAGGCTTGTTTTCATTGTCTTCATTGAATTGGATTATTTGAGATAACTATGGTGACTTCACTTTTAAAAATACTTTCTTAATTCCAATCTGCTCTTATAAAGACAGTCATTCTACTAAAAAAACAAACATTCTATTTTGCATTATTTATGATAAATGTAATTAGTGCATGGTATATGCATGTATGATATGCACAAATTATGTGATTCCTTCAACTCGTTTTGTAGGTCATGGCTGCTGTTTTTATGGGAAGTGAAAGCTAGCCAGTATGTGCTGCTCTACTGTCAGTGTGTGTTATCTGAGGTAGAACAATTGCCTCTATGACATTTTTATGTGTCCACATGAGTGGCCACACATTGAGGTATAATTTTCATTTTCTGTCAAGATAGAAACCATTACGAATTTGTTATGTTTTCTTTTATTTGGCAAACTTTTCTCTGCATATTTGGCTGAGCTGCTGTACTGGCATGAAGCATAGCAGACATTTGGGTACTTTTCAGCAGCATTCTACTTTTTATGCAGGAGAAAAAGAAGAAAGAAATATGACTCTTTTGTAAACAGTGTGTATGATGTTTGATAATTATTACCAGATTTTACTGTCTAAGAAGCCATCTGAGGAAGTGCTGTGAAAAGATCTGAAATGTGTAATATACATGAAATAGAAAGATCTCTGCTGAGACATTCAACTGCAAACTCTGCTGCTAAGTGAGAAAGACTGTATCTATCTGTCTGCAGCAAACAAAATCTAATTTCCCCCAGAAATCAAAACTGTCAGAATAAACAGAGTATGCACTACCAGAAACATAACAGTAAAAATGTCTGCAAACAAGTGGACAAGATGCATTTTTGTGGCATCTAGGTACCTCAGGAGGACATACTTGTTCATCCTGGTATTACTGTCTTATGGCTCCATATTGAAAACTATTGCTTATGATTTGTCAGACTTTAGTACTTATTGATCTTTACTTGCTATTTGGTTTCAATCTACCTAAGAAGAGATCAGGTATAGGACTTCCTTCTTCTCTTTCACATAGTTTGTGCAGAGTGCAGTCATTTGTTCTGGCCTGAAAGTCTTAACTGGATCTTCAAATGACAGACTTTTCCCCAAAATGTATATCGCATTCATCACAGATGCAGTGAGGTGTCATCTGCTTGGAGACTAAAAGTGTGAAGACTTAAAATGTGACCTAGCTGGAATAATTCATTTACATGTCACTTCTCTTCTGGACTAGTGAATATGCTTGAATTCTAAAGTGAAACTACTGCACAGATTTGTTTTCTACAGAGCACAGCTACTCAAGATTAGAAATGCTTTATATAAATCTTTGCATGTATATAATACATAGAAAAGTTGCAGTGCTACTTTATGCCTATGATTTTAATATCAAATAGTTACACCTATAGCTAAAAGCAAGCTTCAGTCAAAAAAAAATATTATCACAACTCCATATAGTGGAACTGATGATGCAGGTCCTATGAACATAACAAAATATCTTTCATGGAGAAGAGTCCGGCATGGGAGAAAAAAATTCAGATGCAGTCAAGTATTGCAGTTTGATAGGCAATTCAAAGATTGATTGCTATAGTTAATTTGTTTAAAAAATAAGAATGATGCTTACAACGCTGAAACACCCATGTTTCTTCATTTTCTCCATAATTCTTAAATTAAAAATACATGTAGTAAAAATATCCCAATCCAACTATGTTCTAAAGAAATGTTAGCAAGTTTGTAAGCTCATCTGTGTATTTTTGTAGTTGTCACTAATTTACAAATACTACACCAACAGACAGTGATACTTAATCCCTGACAGAAAGAGATTGGTGAATTCTGGACTCTTTTTGTTATCTGTTTAAAAGAAGGATGAGATTAGATCTTCTGTTGCTAAGAAGTGAAACATTTTCCCAGATAACATACGCTCTAACAAAGACCTGTTTATTCTTATTAGAAAATAATGTTGCTGCTCATTTGATAAGTTTTCATTTCTGAATCCACCATGAAAGCTGAATTCAAGCTGCACCAGAAAAGGGCCAGAGCAGGACCCCCGGATGTAACATAATTAAACCATCTCCGTAGTCTGAAAGGAATGCAGGACATGCAGTTTTCTTACTGTTTGTCAAATTTGTTCTTGAAGTCCAATGATAGAGATTCCAATCTCTATCTGTTTAACTATTCCTAGTGGTATTAAATATTTAGATGTAATATAGTCTTCCTTTTGATAGTCCTTTACATGAATCATAGAATGGCCTGGGTTGAAAAGGACCTCAAAGATCACCTAGTTTCAACCCCCCTGCTATGTACAGGGTCGCCAACCAACAGACCAGGCTGCCCAGAGCCACATCCAGCCTGGCCTCCAGGGATGGGGCACGCACAGTCTGTCTGGACAACCTGTTCCAGTGTGTCACCACCCTCTAGATTAGACTTCCTTCTGATGTCTGATCTAGATCTCCCCTGTCTCAGCTTAAAACCATTCCCCTATGTCCTGTTGCTATCAACCCATGTAAACAGTCATTCCTCCTCCTGTACACTCCCTTCATGTACTGGAAGGGCCACAGTGAGCTCTCTGTGTAGCCTTCTCTTCGCCAAACTAAACAAGCCCAGTTCCCTCAACTTTTCTTCATGGGAGAAGTGCTCCAGCCCTCTGATCGTCTTGCTGGCCGTCCTCTAGACCTGTTCCAAGAGCTCTGCATCTTTTTGGTGCTGGATACCCCAGTACCCCAGGCCTGGACGCAGTACTGCAGATGGGGCCTCACAAGAGCCGTGTAGAGGAGGACAATCACCTCCCTCTGTCTGCTGGCCACCCCTTTTTTAATGCATCTTTTTGGTGCTGGATACCCCAGTACCCCAGGCCTGGACGCAGTACTGCAGATGGGGCCTCACAAGAGCCGTGTAGAGGAGGACAATCACCTCCCTCTGTCTGCTGGCCACCCCTTTTTTAATGCAGCCCACAACACAGTTGGCCTTCCGGGCTGCAAGCACACACTGCTGGCTCATGTCCACCTTCTCGTCCACCAGGACCCCCAAGTTCTTCTGTGCAGGGCTGCTCTCAAGGAGATCTTCCTCCAGTTTGTGTAAATACTTGCGATTGCCCCAGCCCAAGTGCAACACCTTGCTGAACCTCATTATGTTCACTTCTCCAGCCTGTTCAGGTCCCTCTGGCTTCCCTCCCCCAAGTGTATCAACTGCACCACTCAGATTAGTGTCATCTGCAAACTTGCTGAGGGTACACTCAATTTCTTTGTCTGTATCACTGATAAAGATGCTGAAGAGCATCCGTTCCTAGACTGACTCTTTGGGGATACAGCTTGTGACCAGCCTCCACCCAGACATAGAAGCACGGATCACAACCATTTGTATGCAACCAGCCAACCAGTTCTTAATCTGTCGAACAGATCATCTTTCAAATCCATACCTCTACAAGTCTTCTTTCTAGAAGGATGTGGTGAGGGACCACATCATAGGCTTTGCTGAAGTCCAGGTACATGACATCCGTAGATGTTGTTGAGTACCTCAGCCTTCTCCTTGTCTGTTGTTAGCAGCTTGCATTTTTCACTTGCTAGGGGGAATACACCCTCCTGGACCTTCCTCTTCTGGTTGAGGTACCTGTAGCAGTTTTTCTTATTCTTGGCATCCCTTGGCAAGTTCAGTTCAAGCTGGGCCTTGGCTCTCCTGACCCATCCCTACACAGCCTAGCAGCTTCTTCATAGTCTTCCCACAGAACCTGTCCCTATTTCCACTACCTGTGCATTTTCTTCTTACCCTTCATTTTGACCAGCAGATCCCAGTTCAGCCATGCCAGTCTCTTGCCTTCCTTTCCTGATGGAGATGGAGAGCTCTTGCACACTAAGGAAAGCTTCCTTAAAGATCTGCCACTTCTGCTATACCGTTGCCCAGGAGGATATTTTGCCAGGGTGTTTTGTTTACTAACTCCCTGAAGAACTGGAAGTTAGCTTTCCTAAAATTTAGTCTTCTAATTTTACTCTTTGTTTAATATCCCTCTGGACCATGAACTCAACCATGGTCACTATATCCCAGGCAGTCTTCAATCCTGATGTCATCTCTCAGTTCATTTGCACTGGTGAGCACAGGTCCAATATTGCATTCCCTGTAGTAGGGCCTTCTATTACTTGACGGAGGAAGTTATCCTTAGTGCATTCCAGGTGTTTCTTGGATTGCCTGCATCTCATGATGCTACTCTTCCAGCAGATGTCTGGGCGAACTCCCCATCTGGAGTACTGTGTCCCCATCTGGAGTACTGTGTCCAGGTGTGGAGCCCTCAGTACAAGAAAGACATCGAGATTTTGGAAAGGGTCCAAAGGAGGGCGACTAAGATGATCAGGGGGCTGGAGCACCTCCCCTATGAGGACAGGCTGAGGGAGTTGGGCTTGTTCAGCCTGGAGAAGAGAAGGCTGCGGGGTGACCTCATTGCAGCCTATCAATACCTTAAGGGAACCTACACCCAGGAGGGGAGTAAACTCATCAAAAGGGCTGACAATAGCAGGACTAGGGGAAATGGATCCAAGTTGAAGGAGAGAAGATTGAGGTTGGATGTTAGGGGGAAGTTCTTTACAAGGAGAGTGGTTAGGCCCTGGAACGGGCTGCCCAGGGAGGTTGTGGATGCCCCATCCTTGGATGTGTTTAAGGCCAGGTTGGACGGGGTCCTGGGCAACCTGATCTGAATGTGTATGTTTGGTGGCCCTGCTAGGCAGGGGGGTTGGAACTACATGATCCTTGAGGTCCCTTCCAACCCGAGTGGTTCTGTGATTCTGTGTGATTCTGTGAATGAAGTCCCTAGTGACTGGAAAAAAGACATTGTGGCATCTGTTTTTCCATTTTTAAGATAGGATGACCTAGGGAACTACCCACCTGTCAGCCTTACTTCTTTGCCAGGAAGATCATGGAGCAGATCATCCTGGAAGCTATGCTCGAGCACATGGAAGAGTTCAAGGTGATATGGGAAAACCAGCATGGCTTCACTAAGGCAAGTCCTGTCTGACCAACCATGTCAGTGGTGTGATAGTATAACTGCATCATTAGGAAAGATCCACTGATACAATCTGGACTTCAAGTAAGGCCTTTGACATGGTCTTCCATAACACCCTTCTCTCCAAATTGGAAAGGTATGAATTTGACAGGTGGACTGTTCGATGAATAAGGAACTGGGTGTGAGACATGGCTTGAATGGCCTGCCCAGGGAGGTGGTGGAGTCGCCATCCCTGGCAGTGTTCAAGAGGTGTCTGGACGACGTACTGCATTATATGGTTTAGTGCCAGTGGTGGCAGTGGTGATGAGGAGACGGTTGGACTAGATGATCTTATAGGTTGTTTCCAACCTTGTAATTCTATTATTCTATGATAATAGAAGTGGTGTGCCTCAGGGGTCAGTAGTAGGACCAGTGCTTTTTAACATGTTCATCAGCGACACTGACAGTGGGATTCCGTGAACCCTCAGTGAGTTTGCAGATGACACCAAGCTGTGTGGTTCAGTTGACGCACCCAAGGGACAGAATGCCATTCACAGAGACCTAGACAGGCTCAAGCTCAGGTGAACCTCATGAGAGTAAGTAAATCCCACTGCAAGGTCTTGCACCTGAGTTGCGCTATCAGTATAAGCTTGGGGATGAAAGGAGGGAACACAGCCCTGCCTGGAAGAACTTCTTGTACTGGCAAATGGGAAGCTGGATGTGAGCCAGCAATGTGCCCTTGCAGCCCAGAACATTAGCTGGATCTGGACTGCATGAAAAGATGTGTCGTCAGCAGGTCAAGGGAGGTGATCCTATCCCTCTACTCTGTGCAGGTGAGACCTCAGCTTGAGTACTGTATCCAGATGTGGAGCCCCTGTACATGAGAGATATAGACCATTTAGTGTAGGCCCAGAGGAAAGCACAGAAATGATCCAAGAGATGGAACACCTCCCCTATGACGACCATCTGGGAGAGCTGGGGCTGTGCAGCTTGGAGAGGGCTCTGGAGAGATCTGGGAGCAGCCTTTCAGTATGTGAAGCAGGGCTGTAAAAGAGAAGAGGACAGATTCTTTGGCAGGGTGTGT
The DNA here is from genome assembly GCF_026119805.1 of Tympanuchus pallidicinctus. Taxonomy (NCBI): domain Eukaryota; kingdom Metazoa; phylum Chordata; class Aves; order Galliformes; family Phasianidae; genus Tympanuchus; species Tympanuchus pallidicinctus. The sequence continues at coordinate 3,471,329 of NW_026294813.1, read as the reverse complement.
TGTGATAGGACAAGGGGAAATGGTTTCAAAATAGAGGAAATTTAGAATGGATATAAGAAAGAAGTTTTTTACAGTGAAGATGGTGAGGCAATGGAACAGATTGCCCAGAGAGGCTGTGGATGCTCCACCTGTGGAAACATTCAAGGTCAGGCTGGACGGGCCTCTGCACTCAGGTACAAGATCTGATGCTGGTGTATCTGTCCCTGTTCATTGCTGGGGAGTTGGACTGGGAGTTGGACTGTCCTTTGACAGCCCCTTCCAACTTAAAAGTCTTATGATTCTATATGATATCAAATATTTAATATCCAATTCACAATGGACTTTGCAAAAGAGTTCACTTTCTCTTTTTGAAGCTCTTTTAACACATATGAAAATAATCATAAATGCATTTTTTTAACCAGGACAAAAAGATTTTTAGCTTTTCCATGGATATTATTATTTCTCAATTTCTCATTCTTCCTGAGATTTCTGAGTGGTTCATGACTAGATACAACACTTAGAGTTAAATGGAAGGATTACTTTCTTTGTCTTGTTTCTTTCATGCCTGGTTTCAAATCCATTCTAAGCCACAAATTGTTTTCTACTGAATGATTGCCTAACATGTCTCTGCCCGATATCTGTATTGTTTATTGAAATTCAGCCATCAAACTTCATATTTCTGAATTGTGCTCAATTTTTCATATTATTACTAGCTTGTTAAAATTATGTAAATTCTAAATACTCCAATAAATTTTCAAAACCCTTCTTCATTAAGTTTATATTGCGCATGCTTTGTGTACATACATTCTTCTAAGTGAATCCACTGAATTTGTTTTCACTCTTAACGTTAAGCTATAGCTGTCTATTCATAAACACCAGGCTTTCCAGCTGAACTTTCACCATCTTTATATCCTTATTAAACATATAGAAATATATATATATAAATATATATATATGTATATATTTATTATTTTATTTTATTTTAAATCTACACTTTTCCAGAAGGAATACTGTTTTTTTTTTCTAAGTTACAAAGTCTCTGCTATAGAAATCCATTTCTCATATCTGTAAATCAGAATTCTGGAGTATCTTCCAGTATTCTCACTCAGATCTTTGGAAACACATGTAGACTTCCTGAAGCTGATATATGTATTGGCATATTTAGGTATTTATGTTCTCATGAAAGTTTTACAATTCTTGACTTGATGGAACTTTGTGTAGAGAACAACAAACCATTTTCATTCTTTAAAGTTCACCTGATCGCCAAGTGGGCTTACTGTGTTACTGTAAAGGGTCCTCCTTGTTTGTGAATTCTCAGACAAAATGCACAAGAAGTTTTACAGTCCAGCTCCAGCAGCATACTTGAATATAAAGCCTAGCTGTCAGGGTCAAGTAACCTGAAACTCACAAGGAGCAGAATTCCATACAGCTGAAAAAGAAATACATCACACACTAAATCAATCAAAATTACAGTACCTTGTAAGTCCTGAAAGCAACACAAACTTGCAAATCGTGGGTTTTTTTGGGTAAATATGTTGAAAGTATATGCCCATCCATTCAATTTGAAGCAAGTGAAGTTCATAGTTAAAGTGCGTATTAGCTAAGAGGCAGCAAATGCTGGAAGAGGACCAGAAGGTATTGGTATATACTGGACATTGCATTGAGGCACTATTCTGTTCTTACTTGAAAGTAGTTTCCACAATGCTAGTCTGAGTCCTGGTAAGTGTGGTTTCACATTATTGTTGCGTTTAGTTTTACAGCAGAGACCAGTAATTTTTCCTTCATTTTGCATGCAGCTACAGATTGATAATTTCTTCTTGTTTGAGATCGGTAGTCTCCATCTGTTCTAAGCAGTGCACACTCAGGCCATTTAGAATTGGTGTGTGACTTTCAGCATGCTACATAGTTCATCTTACTACAGTACGTGGTGCCACTGCTTCATAACAAAGCACTACAGTATTTCCTGGGTGAAATCTGAGGTGCTGGATGTAAACTACAAAGCTTGATCTTTCAGAATGTTTGGCTTTTTCTTTCCCAAGGGAATACTTTTATAGCCTTAACTAGAAGCAATAAATGTAAATGAGACAGTCAGCTTAAGTATTTCTGGGAGGATGTCTAGACTTTGAAACTTACTGTCTTTCTTTGATATGAAATAACAAATACATTCAGCTTTCAGATATACTGTGGGACAGGAAAGAATGTGCAAGAGGCGTATTTGAAATGAGATTATGATTTTCACATGATTTTTCAGTTTAAAATTCTTTTATGGTTAGTTACCTTTGCTGAGTCTGAACTGTGCTTGATCTCAATAAATCTAGATCATTATTCTAAATCTTAATTAATTTGAGGAATAGGAAAAATAGGACTATTTGTAAATCAAAGTGAATAAGTTAATGTCTGAAAATACCTTTTCAAATTACAGTGGAAAGGATATTGTGAAAATTATGTGAGGAAGGGTCTTTCTTAAACAGAAATGCATTAAATGCATTTAAAAAATTACTAACGCTGACATGACTGTTATCAGTTATTTGTGACAAATTTCATGTATAAGAAGTCAATGGGTCTATTTTAGTAATTTAACTTGTTCTATGGACAAAAATCTCAGTGAAGTTCAGTGCTAATTATTTAAAGTGCAGGCTGTTTTCTGTATGTCATATCCTGTAATCTATTCCCAGTCCTGAATTTCAAATAACATCCACTGAGGACAGTTAAATATTTTGAGAGCATTGTGTGCTATTGCTAACTTCCTTCTGCTAGGACATTCACTGCAATTTAACTGTATAATGTTTTGCTCATTTGTAAACGCTTAGATTTTAATCCAGCACAAACAAAAAATTAATCTGTACATTCAGTAAAAATATTTTCTATCCAACTCAGTAGTTAGGCCATTTATTGTCTTTTAAAATGTTTTTGTTTATAATACAAGGAGAAGTTTGGTTCAGAATATTTAACATTGATGCCAAAGAGAAATCTGGTGCAATCAAGAGTGGGAATACAGTATTTTATTTATTTCATACTCTTCTAGTAAGATATTTTTTGTCCGACAGAGAGAGAAATGATTCTTAAAAAAAACCATCAAGATGCAATCACTTTGGTGTCTACTGTAGAGAGTAGACTAGAATTTTTTTGTTTTGTTACTTTTTTTTTTTTTTTTTTCATTGAAATAGCAATTTTGGAATCAGTAAAATGTTGAGCTCAGCCAATCAGTTTTTAAATTACAGGATTTCATTTGTATTAAGAAATAAATCTGTGATGCACACTGTTAATATTTACTACACATGAAAGTCTTCCACTTTTCATTTCCAAGATTTCTTACTTTATGCAGTATCTGCTCTCAAACTTCTCAAACTTATCCTTCTGGATAAACACCTAAAAAATGGCTGTATTTCTTTCATAAGCCTAACCTTTTTGTATATATTTTCTAGAATGTCATTTCTTTCTTTGCCATAATGCCTTAGATCAATGCCTATGAAATGTGGTTTCCTCAAGATTAGCAGCAGTATCTGCAGTTTCAGCTGTAGAAGCTTAGCTGTGACAAACACAGTAAGTTCCTGCAAGCTAAGCAGCAGTCAATTTCACATGCCAATGCTAGCTTGGGGAACGAAAGAAAAAGTGCTGCTGTAATTTATGCCAGTGAGGCACAAAGATGGATTAAAGCCATGTTTTCTCCCCTCCTCCCATCCCGATTTGAGCCAACGTTCCTCCACTAGTCTGGAAAATCTGGCTCTGTATTAGGGCTCTCCTGCTAAGGCCATTGATTTACTCAACTACATTTAGTTAAAAAAAAAGACAAAATACTTACTTGATTGTTACAAAGAATAAATGCATGCCAGAGGTCTGTATTAGAAACACATTGGAAAGAAGGGTTTCTTTTCTATTTGGCAAAATACAAGTGTTTGTTTGGGTTTCAGCATTTTAAAGGAAGAATGGAAAAAAATCATTCTGCTATAAATCTTTCCAATTTTATATCCACCTTCAACCCTTTACCACTAGAATGCAGTCAGACCTTGATATGTAAATGTTAGCTGCTAGCTCACTGCTAGTCAGTAGTATTGTATTAACAAATTTTTCTTCTGAAGAAGTTATGTATTTATTGCTTCTAGCTGTTTGGCATGCTTGAGAAATTCAGAGCATTTGGGGTGGGTTTTTTGTTTGTTTATTTTTTGTTAATTCCCCCGTGTCTAAGTTTATTTGGACTAGGCATCCGGGCCTGGAATCAACTACTGTTTCACTTAAATTCAGAGATGATCCATGCTTTACTCAAGGGATATCTAGTATTTCGGTTACTATCTGGAAATGTTACATTTTATTTATTGCCAACAAATCTAGTGAAGAATGAAGAAATAATCTTCTAAATCTTGAGTAGCTTAGCTTAAGCTTCCTGAGTATTTACACACCTTTTTAAGCACCCCAACATCATCTGTTTCAGTATCATGATTAAATCATATGGATTTGGATGTAATCATGGGAAGAGGAAATAACAAAAGAGGAGGGAGCACATCCAGAAAATGTTGAATGCTAAGTTATGAAAATCCAGTATTTTTATGTTAGAAACAGTCTCCTTCCCCTCCCTCCTACTCTGTGCTCTGGTGATACAATATTCCCTGACTGTGTTAACCTGGGGAGGCATTTGCTGACTTCTAGACCATCAGATATTGTAGAAGTCCATGCCAGAGGCAGGATACTAGACTGGATGGATCATTGGTTTATTCCGGTATGGCCGTTCTTATGTCCTCATAGTAAATGCTGTGTAAAGTTTTTCTGTGCTGGTACACTGTCTGGAACAACATCTGGAATCTGCATTACAGTCTCCCATACCAGGCTATTCTACCAGGAGCAGTTGTCTATTTAAAGCACCCAACTTCTTTCATCAGACTACTTAACATTTTTCTGAAGGGGATAAAGATATACTGTAAATATATTCTTTAGTTGTGACTGTTAGAACATAACAATAGGATAACTGTGGTGGTGTGTTGTTGGGTTGGTTTTGTTGTAGAAAAAATGCTTGAGATCGGAAATCATCATGGTCTAAATATTTCTAATTATGGTACTTAGAGAAAGTCCAAATTTTCACCCAGTGATTTCATTATCTTCAGAACTGGATAATGTTTTTCATCGATAAGTTGATTTTACCTTGGAATTTTACTTAAATCCTCTTTCAAAAAAAAAAAAAAAAAAAAAAAAGGTTAGCAACATTTTCAGCAATGAAAAGGTATACTAATATTTTTTTAAATTGTTAGAAGCTTTGGAAGTATTGAAGTTTTTTTTTGTAACACTTAGTAAAAATACTGCTTTTTTATTATTTTCACAGTGAATATTTTGGAACAAAAGTCAGTAAATAGCATTTGAACAGAATATCTCAAGAAAACAGCATGCTAGAAATATCTGCAAATGTTCCCTTCTGGTCATTTTAAGCAGTTAACCTAACAGAAGAGTAAAAATACTTAGAAGCATTTTTGATTTATTTATTATCACTTTTCCTTGGTGAGAATTGAGGATATTCTTGCTCTATGCAACAGCAGCAATAGTATGTCACCTCCATTGTTAATATCTGAATGAATGGAGACTAGTAACACTCCCTTGATCTGAAACTCAGAAAATACTCCTTTCAAGTTAATCCCATAAGAGTGCTTGGAGGGTGGAGATTGTGCATGACATTTACAGCCACACTGAAAAAAGATTTTGCATTTATTCTTACATTTCAGGCAAAAACTGTGCTCTGTACCATATTCGTAAACTAAAACAAGTTGACAAGTTGACAAGTAGAATTAAATACTCACAAAACTTACTTGAGTATGGCAAATATTTGTGTTTCAGCAACAGTTTTCTGAATACTTTCCTGAGTATTTTTTCTATTATTAAACTCAGTGGAATAACTAATGATTTGCATTTGGCTGGATCTGAAAAAAAACCTTATTTCTCTTTCAAGCAGCAAGTTGGATTTTTCTTTTGTTTTCTTTTATTGTTGTTTGTTTTGTCTTTTAAATTTGAGAAACAAGATTTTACTAAAGCACAGAAAGCTTAAGGGACAAGTGATCTAATTATTCAGGAAAGGAAATGTTCATAGAGAAGCTGAGTAGTGAAAAAAGAAGGAGTGAAATCTTACATCGATAACAATGACAGCAGAATCCTGATGACCAGAGAATATTATTTGGGGCATAATAAGCTTTTTTGACAAGAAATCAAACAGGTTTGATAAACTGGGTCCAAACTGGGACAATGATACAGTGGAAGTACTACAAAATGATAGGAACTTTCATAGATAATTTAGCCTAGAGATGCTATGAACTAATAAGACAAAACATTCTCATGGAAGCTTGTTGCCTATGCACATCTCTTTTTGTGGTAGCTGTGTGAAACACTGAGAATTGAAGAGATGGGTCTGATTTTGTATCTGTGGCATTATTTAGCGCTATTAATACTCACTGCTTTAAGAATCAGAACCTACATCGAATTACTTGGGAAAAAGATTCTTTTCATGCTAGCTAAGAGAGAGGAATTTGCATTACTGGATTCCTTTGCATGAAGAGTGATGATGGTTTATCTCATATAGTAAAATAACAAAGGTCAGTGGTGAGATAGGGCAGATAGAAATGAAGACCTTCCCAGCAGGAGTTCTGTTGCTTAATGAAAATAATGGTGGTTGCAGGTTTCATCAAACGTAGATGTATTTTCTCTGTCCTGCTGGATTGCATTTACAAAATTATCTGCAAAGTTCTTGGACACTGTTATGCAAGAAGTGGTGACAGCAGGCTGAGCCAAGAAGCTTGTTTTGATTGTAGTATCTGAAAAAAAGTGGAAACAAGTTTAAATTTTATCATTATTTCCTCTTATAAAATTCTAATTGTTTTATGGTTTTATGACATTTTTTGTCTTGATCTTACTCTTCTACTCCTGCGTTGATTTACATTTTTTGCTTATTTTCAATTGTAAATTGATTTTTTTTTTAATTTACATTTTGGTCAGTCTCTTTTTCTCTGTTTCTCATTCCTATCCTTTCGTTATTATTTACCTTCCTCAATTTATTTTTCTTTTTGTCTCTGTTTCTGAACTGTTTCTCCTCTTGCTGTGCCACCCGCTTCTCTGCTGGAAGTGAAGAGAGTGCCAATGAGCTCATTCTTCCAGAACAACTAACATGCTTTTTCCTTGGGTATGAGATCTCATTTGCTTTGATCTGCAGATTCACTAATCTGTTTTCTCATCTGTTTACATGAACTACGCATCTATCCGCTGCCTAGATCACGAGGTGATGGGAGGGAAGTGTTGTAACATTCCTACATCCACGTTCATCGTTTAATAAGCACATTTACAGTAGTTGCAGGAAAAATCTACATTGCAAATAGAATATAATGTAAGGTACTTGATACTGCTTTTTTTTTTTTTTTTTCTCTTCAGTGTACATACCATTTGTCATAATTGAGAAAAGTAGGTAGCATGTTACTTGCAAGTGATGTTGAATGCAGAAAAAGGTGGCATTGGTTGTTACACTCTGTAGTGATAAAATTACTTATATTAAAGATTTGAGACATCTGGCTAAGAACTTTATTCTAACAGAACATTCCTTTCAACTAAAAGCTAACCATCTGTGATTGTTTCCAACTCCCCCACTTGGGAGCTAAGATGACACTGGATGTGCCACTCCTGCAGGCTCCGGCAGGAGCCAGCCACCTCCACACTGTCTCTTCTTAGAACTACAGCACTCCTAAGTTACTTAAGGAGCACACCTCTTCCAGGGACAATACCTGTTTTTTTTTAACTAGAATAGCTGCTGTTCCTCTTCTTTCCATCTCTTCCCCTGAAACAGCAGGTTTGTTGTCAGCAGAAAACAGGGGAGTAGAGGAGCAGATGCTACCCAGGGTTCTGTAACTATGATCGTATTTAAGAAAGCTTCTGTCTGACCTGTCCCAGATTGCACTTTTATCGTTACACATTTGGAGTCACTAGATCTTCAGCAGGTCCATATTGGTCTCTAATTTCTCTCTTATTAGAGACAGCCTGTAAAATGCAAGATACTGTTGCTTCATCCATTTTAAACATTGTGATGGAACAAACCGATATTAAAATGTAGGAATAACTTACAGAATTCTGGTATTGTAAACTGTATAGAAATGTATTTAGTTGTTCTATTCATTTCATCTGCATTTAGAAGTATATAATTTTTGCCCATGTTCATTGTTCCAGTTTAGACATACATTAAGTAGTGCATTTTAAGTAGCATATTATTCTGCATCTGGAGAGTGAAGAACTGTTCATTTCTTATTCCTCAGTGCCTGCTGATTGCAGAAACAAAAGATCTGTCACCAGCTGCCATGCTTTTTGCAGACACCCCCAAATGAGTCCTGACTATAACTGCTTGAGATGTTAGTGCCTCTGCCAAAAGTTGCTGCCGTTATAGCAGAGTTGGCAGAATTTGTCCATGCCTGTTGAGGGTTTACTGCAAAGTTGAGCTGTTTAAAACACTGACATAGGTTAGCCTAAACTTATTTCCCAGGCACTCTACGGAAGTTACTGAAGTGCTAGAGGGCATGGCATGGATAGTAACTTGGACAAGGAAGGTTGAATGAGCAACAGGTGGGTTGGTAACAGCCAACGGCTATGCCAGATTGATTAACAAGCGTGAAATCAGTGCAGTTTTTCACTTCAGTTAGTATAAGCATTAGTGATTTGGGCATTGTGTTGTACATGCAGTTTACAGGTTCAGCACTAGTGCAAAAGCATTTTCATTGCTTCCTCATTATCACTGATACTGAAAATAATTAAATTCACTGGTTGCCACTTTGTTTTTTCCCAAAGGGCAGTGCAGGAAAGGCTAGAGCTGATGTGATACTTGATGTCTGCTTATGCTACACTTAAAATGACTGCCAGCTATCAGCAGCTGGCACATGCTTCAGATCCAGTGCATGGCTCACACATCCCAAAATCACAGGAATTACTGTATATCCTATCTTTTCTTACAAGGGCCTTTGCACCGCAGTAGTTCAATAGATCAGAGTCTGTCTCCTAGATAAGCTGGTTGAGTCGTGCAGGCGGGGTCTGGCCTTTCCTGCCCAGTTGGCAAATGTTGCTTTGGACACAGCTTAATCATAATGCAAAGTTCTTGAAGTCTACTGTACTGATTTTTTTTAGTGTTGCAGCCAACATTCTCCCACTTGTTACCTCCTAGAAAGCAATCAAGCTGATCAGTAAAGTATTGTGTTAGTTACTGCATTTTAAGGACATTGGGGAGATAATCTGCTATTGACTTCGAGTCTTGTTTGCCAACTGTTGCATGAATCATCCGAGAATGCCACTCTAGCAGGGGTGTACCTGCTTATCTTTGTAAATACTGTGTTGTCTCTGATTCAAGTTAAAATGTGTTCAGGTATTTCAGTCTTATGTATCAAGACATTTCATTTCTGGAATGCACAAGAGAGCTGAGTACCGAATGTCATTTTTTAACACTGCAGGAAATAGGTAAAGCTAAAAGCACAGATACTGCCCAGCACATGGAATAAATCAGTACTCAAACTATCCAGCACTAAATCCACGGTAAGAGAGCAACTCCGATTTCACAGAATCACAGAAGCACAGCATTGTAGGGGTTGGAAGGGACCTCCAGAGATCATTGATTCCAACCCCCCTGCCAAAGCAGGTTCCCTACACCAGGTTGCACAGGTAGGCATCCAGGCAGGTCTTGAACATCTCCAGAGAAGGAGACTCCACCACCTCCCTGGGCAGCCTGTTCCAGTGCTCCGTCACCTCACTGTAAAGAAGTTCTTGCACACATTGCTGCAGAACTTCCTATGCTGCAGTTTCCAGCCATTTCCCCTTGTCCTGTCTCCACTCACCACTGAAAACAGTCTGGCCTCGCCATTCTGCCCCCCACACCTTAGATATTTATAGACCTGGATCAGGTCCCCTCTCAGTCTTCTTTTCTCAAGGCTGAACAGACCCAGATCACTCAGCCTTTCTTCATAGGAGAGATGCTCCAGGCCCTTCACCATCTTCGTGGCCCTCTGCTGGACTCTTTCCAAGAGATCCCTGTCTTTTTTGTACTGGGGAGCCCAGAACTGGACGCAGTACTCCAGATGAGGCCTTACCAGGGCAGAGTAGAGGGGGAGGATCACCTCCCTCGACCTGCTGGCCACGCTCTTTTTAATGCACCCCAGGATGCCATTGGCCCTCTTGGCCACAAGGGCACACTGCTGGCTCATGGCCAACCTGTCGTCCACCAGGACACCCAGGTCCCTTTCCGCAGAGCTCCCCTCCAGCAGCTCATCCCCCAACCTGTATTGATACATGCAATTATTCCTCCCCAGATGCAAGACTCTACACTCGCTTCTGTTAAACCTCATCCGGTTTTTTTCTGCCCAGCTCTCCAGCCTGTCCAGGTCTCGCTGAATGGCAGCACGGCCTTCAGGCGTGTCAGCCAATCCTCCCAACTTCGTATCATCAGCAATTTGCTGCCCCTGAGGTACTCTTAGCCCAGAATCATCAGTTTTGGCAAGCTATTTAATTCATGCTAATTTTTAGGGGGAGGGAAAGAAAAACACCCTGCATTGCAAAAGTTTGGGTTTCAAGTTTAGTGTAGAAGAACTGACACCTTTCATCCTTTAAATTTTGAAGAAAAAATGTACTTTAAATTTGTGATCTTACAAAGTGTAAGATGAACTGTCAGCAGTTCGTGATAAGCAGAAGTTGAGTGGTAGAGTATGGAATTCCAGAGATGAAGAGATGAAGCTAAAGATTTCATCACAGTGAGTGCAAAGCAAAAGGGGGCAGACAGCTCTTTGCTGAACTCAGGAGCATGAGCAAGGGAAGAGAGCTATAAACTGAAAAAGGAATACTTATCCCACATGCATTTATGGAATTGTAGCCCAATATCAGCATTTGAAAAGTTATGCTAGTGCAGGCTTGAGTAAGATTACTCTAAATTTATTAATTTCAAAAAAGTTAGATATTATAATATTGGATACTAGATATAATAAGATAATAAGATAACTAGATATTTGCCATGTTCTTGGAAAAAAAAAAGAAGAAGCAAATGATTATTCTTTCAATAGTATGCAGTCTGATTTAGCATTTACACTGATGCAGAACAGGTATACTTGTGAAGATGTGTGCCTTGCAAAAATAAGCTGAAGTTCACACCGAGGAAGTATTTTTGAAAATCTTCACAATAATCTTTTGTGTTTTTTTTACTTTACCTATGAGAAGCTGCATCTGAAATTCATTCAGTGAGTTTCAAAGTAATTTGTAATGGCTTATTTTTAATCATAACTGGGAACACCTCAGTGGAAAGTTACGGAGAGAAGTGAGAGAGTGACTTCTTTCAGCTCTTGGAAACAAATTAAATGCTGTGTGGTCTATATCTGCCGCATCTTATTTCTCTGGTCAGACCCAAGAATGAGAGAGAGAGAGAGATTTAATTTCTGTGCGTTGTATCCTACAAGTACGCTATGTCATAGTTTGAAACTATAGCTGATTAAATGGTTGAGAGTGCACTGTACACATTCATTTAACATCCTCTAAAGCCACTTAGTGAGTAGTAACACCACCTCTTTGGGACTGTACTTTAATTTAGTCTAGGATAGTGTGATTTTGTATATATTTTTAAATATATACATACATATTCTGATGCTTTAATATGTAAAAAAAAAAAATGACAAATGTAAAAAAGCATGTTAACTAAAATAAATTACTTCAGTCTCTCCACAGTGATACAGTGTTTTTATAATTAAACTACAAATACACAATCATGAACCATTCTGATGGTACATTATGTTACTCTGAATTGTAGATATGACTAAGAAAATATATATTTTTTTTTTTAATTAGTCTGTGAGGTTTATAAATTACTGAATGCTATACACTGGAAACAATTCTTACAAAGTATTTTCAGAGGACGTCGTAATATGCATCCCTACTGTTCAGTATGCATCAGTACTGTTCAGTGAAAAATGTAAAAAACCCGCACATCAACAATAGATTTGTTGAAAAATCTCAATTACTGCATGTAAGATTTTTCAAAAGCATTCCAACCCATATAGTCTATTGCTTTGAATTTTGTCTAATTTCTTTAATACTACAACACTGTAATCTACATCTACTGACCTGCTGCTGCTCTCTCTCTTTACATGTGAAGATGTGTACTAGAGCTCTTTGAAAAATTTGCTTTATTCATGATCTCTTATATGTTGTGAGAGACTGATAAAGTAATCTTTCATCAGTAAAGGAGCTTTCATTCTGATTCTGACTTGTTTTTCATGGACTTCCTATTTCATAAAGACTTTACCAATATCTAGTGTTGTAAAGATAAATAGGCTTATATTCAGTTCAATTGTTCAAATCATTGTTATTATTGTCCCACTAAAGTTAAAGAAATTTTTACAGTTGATTAAAACAGAGTCCAGACTTAAGTGAGCTTTTTGCTTGGTCACATGTCTATGCACTGAAAAATCATTAATTTAGTTTTTGGTGTTTTTTTCTAATTCTGCTGCCTTTGGCCCATAAGTGTCAGTGTTACTATGAGTTTATATTCAATAGTCTTATTAAGTAGTCATGTGGGCTTCTCATTTAAAATATTACTGTTGTGGTGAACAAGTACTAATCCTGCAGGTAAGTTTTGATACTTGAAACTACATTTTGCGATACACAGAAGTAACAAGATTGTCAGTAAAGACCAGGAGACTTACAATCAGTCAAATTGTAAGCATCTGTAGTATTTTTCTTCTCTTTTCCCCCAACCCTTTCTTGTTAGACAGTGCAAATAATTTATCTCTTTGTTTTCAGTCCAAGCTAAAACTTGTAGGTTTCTATTAATAAGGCCACAGTTGATCAGCTTAAGGCTTTCCTGGCACTGGATACAGCTACCAAGAAATTTTTGACTAGATTATGGCAATATGATCAGTCAGACCGGAAAGGGAATTTGCTGAAAAGGGAAAATGAGATTTCTAATCAACAGTAGAAAATATTGGGGTTGAAAAAAATATTAGCTTAGCACTGAAATAATTAAAAATTATGATCTGAGCCATCTGAGGTGGAAGAGTAGTAATTCAGGCATTCCCATGTTGATCTGTGCACCTTCTTAGTTTTCCATGCAAGCTCTTCTCTCCTTTTGCATAACTGTGAAAGGAAATCCAAAGTGACTAATAGGAAAAGTCTCTCAAGAAACACTCCCTGTTCCTGGGAAAATTATTCAGTATATTTGGGAAGATACATTAAATAGAAAAAGACAAGACAAGAGAGCTCAATTCTTGAAATAAAATACAGCAGAGTAAACTCCAGCTGGTATTTGTGAAAATGTGTTTTCATAGAAGTGGTTATCCTGTTATACCGGAGTTTAATAAGAAAAGGAAAAAAAAAAATAGCAAAGCTTAAGTCTTCTTTGCTACATGGTGCTACAATTTTGTCATGCTTATCATAATTAGAAATCATAACTTTTCTGTCACTGTATATGAGCCATGTTTTATTTGTTTCATAGGATGTCACATGTACTTCAGTTTGAAGATAAGAGCAGAAAGGTGAAAGATGCAAGCATGCAGGATGAAGACACTTTCGAGATCTATGATCCACGGAATCCTGTAACTAAGAGGAGAAGAGAAGAAAGCAAGAAGATAATGAGAGAAAAAAAGGAAAGGAGATAAAATGAATGTAATGCTAGCCAGAGCTGCTTTGAAAAGTGACTGCAATAAAGCACTGGCTCTTTTGTAAGCTGTAGATCTTAAAAATATTACTGGGCAAGTGTAAAAAGGAATCTCTCAGGATGCTATTGTATGGTTTTGAATCTGAACTACCATTTGTTTCTCAAGTTGTGCATTAAAATGCTCTCAGTGCATTCATTATCCAAATTCTGTAAAGCTTTGTGTGTATTAATGAAACAACTGACTACTTTGGTCTGTGCTTTAATTACAGTAGTCACTACCATAATTAAAAAGTTTTCAACATAAAGAATCAGATTTTTTTTCAGTAAGGATAGAATTAGAAAACAGAAACACCATTCCAAAAGTATAATTATTATTATTGGTTTATGAGAAGGTGTATAAACATTACAGCAGTAGCCACTGACTTCCTGAGCTACTCTGTCATTGAATTAAGATTATTTAGAATGGCCCCATCTTTCTTGAAAGTTTAATTTGAGGAATTGGTTATTTTTTCCTCCTTTTGAAATATATATTCCAATACATAAATACCAATACATATTCCAGCTTGGGATAAGGAATCTGGGTAGTGTTATTTCACTATCAGTGCCACAATAATAAAAAGAGAATTTGAATGGGTTACAGTGATTGCTTAAACTGCTGCAATACTAAAAACCTCCCATTGCTAGAATTTTCACTTTGAAGTAGCTGGTAATTCAGGTTCATTTGTTAATTAGTCCAGTACTGAAATGAAAAATGTGATCAGTCTTATTAGAAATTTAACTCTTTTTAGAAGAATTATTTTACCATCTTAAAATAAACAGTCTGTAGACAAGTTTCCAGAAAGTCATAGTCTTTCCACAGATTTCCCCCTCCTTTCTCCAGGTGCTAGCATTTTTGCATAAACTTAAGAATTCTCACTGCTGCATCTTTACAGCACCTTCTGATGCTGCAGAAGCTTGGAGAACCCACATGGGTAATAGTTAAGAAGAGGGACACAAGTGAGGAAGGTCATTAAGAAGTGTGTCCCAGAGAAGTGTTTTGCAGATGTTGTTTTTAGAACACATTCAGTAAAGTATGGCGTCCTTATCAAGCTGCCACTGCCAAATTTCTTGATAGGGTCTGAGGTGTGAGGTACATAAACCTGCACTGGTGGGTTAGTATGGCCCAAATGCCAGAGGTCAGATTAATCCACACTATTGCTTTAATGTGCAGTGTAATCTAGGAGATAAAAAGAAAACTTGGAGGTGTGACATGAGATCCTGTATAAAGCTGTCATTATCCTCCTCTTAGGCTAAGTGAACTATATTGCACCATGGTGTAAAGAAGTTAAGAGGGGTTACATACTTAAATATAGCCATTCACAGCCCAGTAAGTCAAAATTATTAGGCCATTTTCTATCAGGCTTTGAGCATCTTACATGAACATCTTACACTGCATGCTGTTAACACTATTCATTGCTTTGCTTGTAGAAAAAAATGCAAGTTTTAAAATAGTTGTTATAGGAAATGAGTGTATAAAATCCTGATTCTGATGGGGTGGGTGGAAGACACGGAGGATGTGGGTGAAAGTGTGCGTGCTGGAAGAAGAGTTAGGGCAGGGAAAGTGAGGACTACAACTAGGAAGAAACTTCAGCATCAATTCCAGGAGACAGCTTCTGGCCTTGTAATAGAAAAATGCTCTAATTACATAATTTTCCTGTAAGCAGAAATAGGATACATGAGGGAATGAATGAGCAAGTTGTCTAACAGCCCTTTTTGCTGTTTTTTTTTTTGTTGTTGTTGTTTTTTTGTGTGTGTGTGTTTTTTTTGCCAAGCCCTGCAGTAGGTCTGTTTGTGCTGTACTTGATGATTCACATTCATAAGCACTAGAAAAGCATGAAGAGAAAAGCTTCACTTACGGTTTGGAGCTTCACTCAAGCAGGCGGTGGTCTGAAAGGATGATCTGTGGTAACATCACAAGAACAAGGAAGTAACTTTATGCTGATATCGTTTTGGCAGGTGAAGACTGCATTGAAAATTAGTATACATTTTTTTCCATAGACAATTTATCCTACGTAATGAATACTACAGCTGAAACCACGTGTTGCCTTTTAAAGCTAATTGTAAACATCACTCAGTTACGCTTTCTTCTGAGAGGGCACAAAGGCCTTCCCCCAAAAAAGGAAATTTATACCCAAGCAGCAGTCTTTCCTATGTCTAGTGAATATTCCTAAAGAAGTAATGATAGACTTTTACTGCATTAAACGCAGGTTCACAGTAATAAGCTGGCATGCAGTTTGCACTGTGTCTGGCTATCCGTCATGGGTGTCCAACCTTGAGGCTCACCCGGGCCTCACTAAGTGAAGAGGAATTGTCTTGTGCCACATATAAAATATATAATACAGCTAATGCATGTAAGTAACAAGACTTTTTTAATATAGACTTTTTAGTAAAATATAGAAGAGCAACAAAAACAGAACTAGCGGGTTAGACACATGGATTTAGATACAAAAGAGGAAAACCATTTTGAATGACAGTGCCTTTGTGTTTGGTAAATGGGATTAACTTTCCTGGAAGTTGGCATTTTGCTGTGTACTAAACTCATATGTAAGGGTGGAGATTAAAATCCTTACATTTTTTCTGTTTATGAATGGCAAAGTACATTAAAAAAAAAGAAAAAAGTAAGCTGAACCTACATCTATTCAACAAAGGAGGCAGGATTTGTAATTATTCCTTCATTTATATTTTTTCCCTTATGAATAGGATTTGTAGCTTTTGAAACTAGTATGATACCTACAAGCAAAGCTCTTCTAGCTCATGATGATGCTGTACTGCATGTTATAGCCAACACAGGTACTATAGAAGATTTGGAACAAAACATAAAAAGCAAGTAGGTAATCTACTTTCAGCAGTCTCTTGATAACCTTGCCAATGGAAGGCAAATTTGTTAGAGGAGTTTCTTGCATCATTTTTAGCAGACTGATCTGTAATGCACTCCATGACACTAGATATCAATAAAGATTTATTATAGAAAATGTTACCATTTGGTAACATTTCATTGGACCTCTGAGATCTTCAAAGGATTTTCTGTCATCCTTATTGAATGTCTTTGCAGTCACAGCTGTTACACATACAGAGGCAGTGTCATCAGTATCTATCCTTCTCCACTTGTAAACGTGCTAGACACCATCCTTGTATACCCCAAGGTGTACAGATTAAAAGAGTAAATTAAATGCAAACAAAGAACTACCAACTACTTGCTTGCTTTTTATCACAATCCACAATGCAATAGGGTAAATAATGCAGCATACATGTTAAGTAAGCATTTCAGGTACCCTAAATTCACTTAAAGTAGTTAGTAGTTAGATTAGCTAGTGCTAAAAGTGACAAAAGTCCTACAGTGGAATCTAAATTCACAAGGAGAGGACAAGACAGGAGAGATGCTGTCAGGGTCTGCAGTGTCATGTTACACATTTCTTCCTGAGCAATGCCGGCTTGCAACGCCAGCAGGTTTGAGTGGAGGTTGTTCCCTTACTGTTTGCTTTCTGCAGTAAGTGGGTGACTAAACTGTGGAGTTAAAATTACTACACACTGGCGTTGTCTGCTCTTTTCTAGAGGAACTCAGGCTTGAAGGAGACAGAGTTATGTTCTGGCAACATAAAAACCTGCCTCAGACGGAGCGGGTGGCTCCAGACTCTGCCTCATCCTGGCAGATCAGCATCTGTCGTTATTTAAATGACGACAGACAACTGGGGCCGTGAGATATGTATTCTCAGTAAAAGATGCAGTAAAAGTACTTGCTTACATCTTTCACTGTAACAGAACATGAGCTGATGAGATTGTGGCTACACTTAAAATTTAATGCTGGTGTATATATAGAACAGAGGATGTAAATGGAAAATTGACACCACGTCTCGGCATTTTTTTTCCAACATAGAAAACTTACATCAACTGGTAATGTCTACCAAACAGTGCCAGTTAAACACAAGAAGCTGACCACAACTAGGATTGTTGGTAAGAGATGACACTGAAGTACCTAAGGAGGCCTGGGGGCACTGATGACAGCCCTGTGTCACTGCCTGCTCCCTGCTGCCAGCACACACAGTGTGTTCAGAGTGAGCCGGAGGAAACACCTGAACCCAGTGCTGTTGTTGCTCCTGCTGCCTCCTTCTCCAGTAGCCTCATTACCTGGGCTTAAACTTGACAACTAATTGACTTTCCATCTCAGATGGTGTTTTGGGCCTTAAGTCCCCTTGCTGAGAGTTGCTTGTGCCCATTACTTCTTATTCCACTTTTGGGAATGTGTTATCTTTTGAGCACCTTCCTGCTTTCTCAGTACAAGAAGTTCTCAAGATACAAGTCACCATACAATGGTTTCCCTGCTCCATTACCCTGGTCAGATGCTAGTCCTGGTCACTTTACTGAGAAATTAATGTTTGTTTGTCGTAGTAGTGCTGAGAATTTGTCAATCTTTGTCAGTTTTGTCAAGAATTTGTCAAGTTTGTCATCTCCTGTCAATTTGGTATCTGTCGATCACAGATGGGGGTTTCCATGTGATCTTACATATATTCAGACCTTTTCTCAGCTTTGTTTACAAGCTTTGTTTATAAGCTGCAGGTCAGAAGTGTCTTTTTAAAAGGCAGCTGCAAATGTAAGACACTTTTGCAGGTCTTTATTATGAGTTTCTCATTTGTTGAGTATTCGATTGCCTTTTTCTTCCCCAAGACTTCATCACCGTATCGTCTCTTCTCCATTTCTTCCCCGTTAGCCACACATACTAATGAGCCAGAGAATGGATTCCGTACTCTTCTCCTTCCCCTTCCAGAACGGACTGCTACCACATTTATAGCTAGGCACATTGTCTTGAACAACATCTCCGTGTTCCTGATACAGAGGCTTCCTGATACAGAGCTGAAGAATCTGTACAACCCTCACAAATACCACACTTCAATTGAGGCCCAATTTTATTTTATTATGATGTGCTTAATAAATGTTATGTGCATATAGTTTCTATACATCATACAAATATTTACAAAAATCCAAAACTTCAGTGAGTAGACTTACAATCGAAATTGAATTAAATTGAAAATTTAACTTCATTATGTTTAAAATAGTCTCCCTGTATATCTCCCTTTTTTTTGTTGTTCCTGAAATACACAATGAGACAGCATCATGCCAAAAATGTTTTCTCCGTTACTCTGGATCATATCCTTTAAGTCCTACATAAATGATGAAAGCTGGAAGCTGCTAGACATTTCTACTGCATCAGACTGCTACACTGAACTGATAGCACTTGGCGTAGTATATGGTTCTGATACACAAGAAATCTGATCTCAGAATGAGAATCTTCTAACTGCAAACTGCAACTGGTAACTGTTGCCCTTCCAAAGCTGTAAAAAATTCAGAGAACTAATTTTCAGGAAAAAAGAACTCAAACCTATTCTTTTCAATTTTTTAAACATAAATAGGTTGATAATAAGCTTCTACTTACAAAGTACCATTAAAAAAAGATCACGTTGCCAACCTTAATAACTCTGAATTTGCAGACATTTCTATAGAAGAGAATATGCAAAGTACATAACTTCCTCAAAAAAAATATTGTTCTTAGATCTCAATACACTAGAAAAAAGTTACGTACTCTGAAGCTGTAATGAAGAACTTTGATGTCTGTGGAAGTTAGAAGGAAATCTGCTATTCTTGACCTAGAAGACCACATGGAAAAGAACTCATAATACAAAGAAATTCTACAACAGGCTCTATTTTTAGTTTGTTCAATTCATTGACTACAGAACATTACAAGGAATGACATTCAGATTCCCCAGTAAATAGGAGCCACAGATCTGAAAATTCCGTCCAATATTCATAAGGTTATTTGAGTTCTATCTTGCTCCACTTTATTATTTGTTCATAAGAGTAAAAGGGCATAGCTAAAGAGCAGCCCTTTAATTTTGGCAACTACATTTTGGAAGTAATGAAGCATCCAAAGCTCAAGCTTTTTATATTGAGCAGAGTCTGGAAGATCATGTTTTTGCAGCAGCTATTTGCAGCAGAAAAACTGGCTCTAAAATATCATGCACTCTTCTTCAGAAGTAATTTTTGAGTCAAACAGATTTTAACAGAACATTGCATTCAAATTTCTTTCACCTGCTTGTACTGTGTTCACATTTTTGGCAAGCAATGAGAGATAGTCATTTGCAAGCAAACTTGTATTTTTCCCATTTTTTTCTTTTTTTGCATTTTTTCACTGTTTGAATGGCCTCTATGATCTATATTATTAGGAACTGTGCCCTACTCTCAAAAGCTTTGGCCCTGGAATGGCATACAGTGAATGTGCAGTCATTCCAGTGAACATACAGTGACTGTGTATTTTTTATAAGATTGCCATTACAGCTATACTAAGTTTGCCCTTACATTTATAGAACATACAAAGCAAAAAGTTTACAAATAAAGCATAAGAATTACTTCAACTGATGGAGCTTGGTTTGGTCCCCTTTGTTGTCATGAACTGGAACAGATTAGGTGACATGAAACAGTAAGCATGAAAATGTGAATAATGATTCAGGTCAAGAGCCAGTTAATAGCATGTTTAACGATCATATCTGTCTCTGCCTTATGGACCTAGGAATACAGATTTTAAGATATCAAGTCTTAAGGAGAAACAGAAATCTGCATGTTTTAATACACTTTAAGCTGTTGTCCTAATGACAATGACTGTCACAGAAAAAATATTTGAGAGAGTTCAAGAATCACAGAATCATTAAGGTTGGAAAGACCACAAAAATTATCTGTTCTAACCATCAACCTATGCCTTTGAGACAGAGAGAAGTCATATTCTGGCCTGACCATGCCAGACTTAGGTATATTTATAATGAAATCTGAAAAGTCTCTTTCCAGTACTTCACATTATTTTGTGAAGACAAAAATCATCAGGCACCAAAACCACAGAAAGCATAAATTCCTTATGTAAGAATTTACATAAACATCTACAACTAAAAAATAAATAAATTTATTTTAACCTCTAACTCTGATGCCCATTGCTGTTTTTTGTCTAATTTCAGCTGGTTTCAGATGAGACCTCATATTCCAGAGGGACTGGAATATAGGGCCTCACTGTCATATAATTAAGACTCAGTTATACCTCAGACAATATTTTTACAAGGTCACTTTGCAAAAGTATGTCTAGCCTATCCAAATGACAATATTATTTGTGCCAAAGGTTTCCCTTTAGGGATGGAAGTATTCCAACTACTGTTTAATAGGCTGTATGGAGAAGCTAAAAAAAACATCTTTTGTAGCACACACAGCATATGCATATAGCACAGAACTAAAGAGCACAGCCTGATCATTGGAAATATGGTCTAAAACAGGCCTCAGAAAAAAGGAAAAAAAAAAAAAACAAAAAAAACAAACCACAAAAGCAATGAGCTTTTGAGTTTTCCTCTCTGATATTATTTTTGGAATTCCTGAATTTAACCAGAAATAAGACTGTGCAATGGAGAAATACGTCTGAATTCAGTAGCTACCTCAGACATGTGAGTAACGTACACCTCAAAAAACAGGCAGCATTAGGAAGGGAGAAGGTAGGCAACAACCCTAATAATGGAAAAAGGATGATACTGTGCAAAGGTCAAACTTGACTGAACAAAAGTTTCAAAGTATTGTTGGAAGATATTTGCTGAAATGCAATTTATCCTTGACGTGATATAGTCAGTGTAAGACAAAAATATCTTTCGCAGTTCACTAAATCCAGCAGCATGAGCCAAGCTAATACACAGCTGAGACTCAGAGCCTGATTAAGTCAGTCAGTCACAGCCATTTCTTTTCCCCAAATGTGTCAATAGCAATAGCAATATAAACTCTAGCTGCAAACCATGAGACTGTGCATTTTCCAAGCCTCGTGTTCTTTAAAGTGTCTGGCTGAACGTGTGAAACTGAATTAAAAGTCAGCCCTGGATCTGAACAGATTATATGATAGAGGTAAGCACTACCAAACTTGGTCAGTCATTTTATCTCACTGAGGGGGCAGAGCTCCTTCTAAGAACAGGAAGTCTGTAGAGGATTCTTCCTTATGTAGACATGAAAAAATGAACACAATGATGTTCACAATTTAACTTCCTAAGTGTCCTCAATGGAAAAGCTGTAATTCCTCTTACCAAGGAAAGAGGTGAAAAGGACATTAATTACAGTGTCAGGAGCTACTGCACTCATCTATCATCTGATAACTGATCTGCCATGTCTGCACTAAGGAAGTGGAACACCTCTGTAGACTGTTTTTAGACCAATTTCTGTGTGCTTCTTTACACTTCAGTCAAGTGCACTTCTACTGAGAGGAAGCCCACATGTTACAGGGAGGGAAGATAAGGGAGGTGCTTAAGTGTGTGAAATCCTTTGTGGTGACTGTGAATATAAAACAGTATTCTGCATTTGCAAAAAGCATTTGAACTTAGGGAAAGATAATATGATATTCTCTAAAAAGACCTCAACACTGTGTGAGAAAACAACCTGTCACTGATCAGACTGAGGGTTAATCTCTTGCCTCTTGTAAAATACCGGACGTGTAATCAGGATGCATTTTCTGTTCTAACTGTTGTGAATAAGAAGGTACAAATGCGTTGGTTTTGTACAGTGCAGTCTTTGCTAGCACCTAATCCTTAATTCTTGAGCCTTGGCTTGCTCTGCTCATCAGTGACTTTAGATAGTTTGATTGACATTCTTCTCAAGCTCCAATAACATATTCTTGTGATTGGGAAATGACAGTTCATTAAACAGAATTCAAGGAAAAATAGACTTTTTCTTTAAAAGTCTGTTGATCTGAGAAGGAATTGCTTTTTCTTTTTCCCACTGGTAAAGCAGTATAGTTTAGAGCTGTAGTGTTTCCATGTAGCCCCATAATTCTGGGAATTAGGAAAGCAGTCAATTAGAATGTACAAGAGTGAAAATGAGCGACAGTTTTTTCCCAGGATATGTTGATACTAGAATGTGGTTACTTGTGGGTATGAATGCAGTTCTTAATGCTCTGCTATTAATGTTTTCTGTAGATCTATTCCATCATAGGCTCAAAATTTTGTCCATTCTTAAATCAGACACTTCTTGGACAGAGCGTCTGCTTTCCTTGGACCCAAGTAAGACAATATCTGATTAAATGAATACTGCTGGATTTCTTCAACAGCTCTTTCACTGGGCATTAAGTAATCAAAACAGACATACCTATTATAGGAGTAGTTAGTGCCTTAGATCTCCAAATTTTTATTCCTGGGATGATAAGAAACAGCTGGTCAAACAACAGTTGAGGATCCATCCACATTAGGCTCATTTTTCTGAAGTGAAATCTTAACATGACAAGCAAGGCTGAAACCCTCCAGAGTAAGATCCACAGCACCTCTAGTCTAAGGAGTAAGGTTAGAGGCTCCTCTTCTCATAATTGAACGAAAGTAGTTCAGCACTAGCACTACCACTGGTTTGGAGTGCACCACCAAACTCTCTTCTGTCAAGCAGAGTCTAGAACTTGTCTGGCAAAACAGGGCCACATTCAAGACCTGCAAAGGGAGCAGAGCTTCTGAGAAACATGATGCAGAGTCTCGGTCTGTTTTAGCTTGAAACACTTGTGCTACCTTATTTCTGCTGTCTGCTTGTACTTTATTTCTGCTCTGATGTTGTACCTTGGAAAAAAAAGAAAAAAAAAAGTTTTCTAGTTAAAGCACTAGGAGTCAGAAAGACAAATGATCACTAGCATTATGTACTAGTTTTTCCAAAGTTGTTACTTCTATTTTACCTAATCTGACATTATTATCACTTAATTGATATTAGAGTTATTCTTACTATCTAAATGAAGCTGCAGCTCATTTGAGTGTGAGAAGAGAGTTGACCAAACACTATCAGAGGAAGACCACAGAGAAAAGCATATTTTAAGTATTCAGTCTTGTTTCATGGATTTCACAGATGTGATTTTTTTTCACTTTACAAGAAGAAAAAAAAAAAACTCATGCCAAACTTAGTCTATAGGGAGGCAGAAGTCAAATGAGGCAATGTTATCTCAAGGCAGTTCAACTCAACTCTAAAATAACACAGCTGCAGTCTCTTGCTGCATTTGCCCATTGCTCACAAACAAAAACTAGATGAATTGCTTGAAGACAGCACTTCATTCCCCCAGAATACAAAAAAGACAAGCCCCTGCCCAGTATTTCAACTCTGGTTCAAATCCAGGCAGAAGTATAAGGAAAATCTCAGGTATGGGAGTACTGATACAGTATTTCCAGGAGAGTAGGTCTCAACCTCAGGGCTCTTTTTTTAGACCAGTTAGAGGCTGTAACATGCTGATGAAAGCAATTGTGTATTACCTTGTTGCTTGGTAGTTTTCCAAATTCATGGTTGTTTTCCAAATTCATTTTCAACACGGTTCTAGGAAGTTTTTTGTGAAGGAAAATCCATTATGTGTATTAAATGGATTGAATGTAAATACCACTGGAAGAGATTAAGATGAATTTGCTTCGTTCCAGAGCTATCTGAAAAGGTATCAAACAGAAAGCATGGATATTGCCGAATAAACAGTCTCTGGGCAAATTACAATAAGTTTTTTTCTCCTCTCTACAATTGGCAGGCACATTATGGTAAGATCACAAAGTCAGCAGTTAGTATTGCAGAAAAATTAGTTTTGAACCATATGGCATGCAAATGTTTTACCTCTCAAGTAAAATAGGTGCATGCCTAATCAAATATAAATATGTTTAAATATCTAACAGTAGAGAAAGTCTCATGAGGAACCCGCAAGATGCGTCCGCTTGTGAATCAACATGCCAGTTATATTCATGCTAAAAGAAAAATTATATATTCCTACTGTAGAAAAGAGTTGTTCTCTTTAACATCATAAACTGTTGAATGGAAAGTCAGCTCCTCTCCAACAAGCCACTGAGGCAAAAACTTAATTCCTTGGTTTAAATGTAGTTACTTCATGAAGTAAAAATTTCACCATGTGAAAGACCATGTCTTAGTCATTCTTTGAAAAATATTTTTCAGCATACTAGTCATTCTGAAGTCATCACCATATTTCTTTACAGTTAAAAGTCTTTATATTTTGAGTTACATATAACAAGATAGTCAGAAGCAAGAAAAAAGAACCATTATAAGGAGAAAAGAAATATATGATAGTTTCTTCTTCTCTCTCCAAGAGAGAAAGCTCTAGAAACTTTCACCTTGTTTCTCAGCCTGCCTTAGGAGGACCAGCTCAAGTTGGATACAACCCACTCACAAACACTGAAAGACCCATTTTTATAGGACCATTAAGGTTAACACCACATGTAAACCAAAGTCAGGGTCAAAAAGCCCTTGTATTTTGAGTAAGGATCTCAAGTTTTTGGAGTGTTTTGCAGGATGACCCTCTGAAGTAAAAATGAAGTCTGCCTTGCTGATTTCACTGTTTTGCCACTGTAACCAAAACATCTTCCTTCACTCACACAAAATTGCAGGGAAAACATTGCTGTAGCATATAAGTAATCACATAAATAATTAGTAATTGCCATAGTAGTGGCCCTATCCTATACTTTGTCCCTATCCTAGTGCCCAGCACATATGGAAGGTCACTGAGAATTTCACAATTTCCAGGCCCGAAGCTGCATCTCCCCTTTCTGAGCTTGGGCAGGGCCCTTGCTCTCTCTCCCTGGTGAGACTCCCCAGACAACCTATGGCAGGTGCTTGGAAATTCCAGACAGTCTGAGAGCTCACAAAAAGCAGTGTCTGCCGAAGGGGCTTAAAGGATGCTTCTCTCTAGTACTAGAAAAGCAGAAAGTCACATCAGATGGACTAATCAGAAATGGAGACATCTTACAACCACTACAGTGTAATTTTAACACAGATAACCACTCTGGCTAAGAGGCAAAAGCAGTTGTCACCAGTCATCTGCTCCAGAGGCAACATGTGGATGGAGGCATAGATATTCCCTTTGAAGCACTTTTCCTCCACTCCCCAGTGGGTGATGCTGACTCTCCAGCCCTCCTGATGCAAATTGAGTTCAGAAGGACAATAAGATACTATTCTCTATCTTGGAGAAGTTGTTCCTCAACATTTCATTTTAGGATTTTTTATAGCAATCTCTATTCTCAGCTGGGCCTTCCATGCCAGTCTACATGCCTGTGTGGCTCATGGGACCCTGCTTAACCTACATCACACAGCGTGATCACATGGCATGTGCAGGACAACTGGCATGGGTTTGTGAAGGGCAGGTCCTGCTTGACCAACCTGATCTACTTCCATGATCACCTGGTGGATGAGGGAAATGCTGCTGGTGTAGTCTACCTAGACTTAACCAAAGCCTTCAACGCTGTCTTGCACAGTATTCTCCTGGAGAAGCTGGCAGCTCATGGCTTGGACAGATATACTCTTTGCAGTGTAAAGAACTGGCTGAATGGCTGGCCAGAGAGTAGTGGTGAATGAAGTTAAATCCAGCTGGCAACTGGTTGTGTATGGTGTTCTCTAGGGGTCACTAGTGGCTCCTGTCCTGTTCAGTGTCTTTATTGATGACCTGGATGAGGGCATTGAGTGCACTTACAGTAAGTTTACAGATGACACCAAGTTGGCAGGAAGTATCAATCTGCCAGGGGTGTAGGAAGACCCTACAGAGCAACCTGGACAGACTGGATGGCTGGGCTAAGGCCAGATGGATGAAATTCAACTAGACCAAGTGCCAAGTCCTGCCCTTCTGCCCAACTACCTCAGGCAATGCTGCATGCTTTGGGCAGAATGGCTGGAAGAACGGGACCTGAAGATATTTGTTGAGTGAACATGAGCCAGCAGTGTGCCCAGAAGGCCAGAAGGCCCAGAAGGTATCTTGACTTGTATCAGAAATAGCGTTGCCAGCAGGAGCAAGGAAATGATCATCCCTCTGTCCACAGCACTGGTGAGGCCGCATCTCAAGTACTGTGTTCACTTCTGGACCTCTCACTACAAGGAAGATATCAAAGCCCTGGAGCGTGTTTAGAGAAGGGCAACAAAGCTGGTGAGGGATCTGGAGCACAGGCCTTATGAGGAGTGCCTGATAGAACTGGGGTTGTTCAGTCTGATGAAGAGGAGGCTCAGGGGAAACCTTATTGCTTTCTATAACTACCTGAAGGGAGGTTGCAGTGAGGTGGATTTTGGCATTCTCTCTCATGTAACAGATGTTAGAACTAGAGGGAATGGCCTCAGGTTGTGCAAGGGGAGATTCAGGTTGGATATTAGGAAATAGTTCTTCTCTGAAAGAATGGTCAGGCTCTGGAACAGGCTGCCTAGGAAAATGGTGGAGTCACTGACCGTGGAGGTGTTCAAGAAATATTTAAATGTGGTATTAAGAGACATTGTTAATGGGGAAATATTGGTGATAGGTGGACAATTAGACTGGATGATCTCAGAGGTCTTTTCCAATCTTGGTGATTCTATGATTCTATACTTGGATATGCTGTGCCTTCTCCTTGCCAAGCAACAAGTGCATTAGCACAGCAGGATAGGCATTGCAGTGTCATGTTCTTCAAGAAAAAGCCTCTGCATCATGTCCATGCCATGGATTTTGAAGAAGTGTGTTACAAAGTGCTAGAACACTATGTAGGAGTACTGGTGCAACAAACCAAATGTGCAGCACAGCAGTGCATATAGGAAAATGTCTAGTGAAGGTTACATCTACTGTGTGCAGGTTGACTCAGTAAAGGCAAACTGCCAAGGACACTTCACCCTTGCTCAATCAAGCCTATAGGTTATGGTTGTTCTCACAGCATCCTAGGGATCAGAATAAATGGACAGGAAGGTTAAACCTCTGGGATGGCATGTCACTGGTGTTAAAAGGACAGCTCAACCATGGACAAACTTAGGCCTCTCTTTGGTAGGAGCATGAGGGCTTTTAGGGCACTAGTCCGAATCTGCTGTACAGGCCAAAAAAGCAAATCCCGAAAGAGTGCAGAATGCATGTATATGCTAAGCACTTATGAAAGGAGATATGTTACTGGAAGTGTCTGGAAATCAAATCATTTTTTTTCATCTGTGAGTGACAGATTACTGTTCACCGTTTGATAGATCTCAGAGGGAAAGAACCAGTGTAACTAAAGCTTTTACAGTTCAGCTTTTGCACATGCTTTTACCTACAGTTAATTTTCATAAAATCATAAATCTGATCTGATCATTTAGATTGATTTTGCGCTTTCCAGTCTCCTCTGGAATTCATTTTTAATCAAACTCACTTTTAAACAAGTTTACTTTAATCAAATCATTCACTCTTCCAAACTGAATAATGCCACACACGAAAACAAAACAGGGTTTGTTTTGTTTTGTTTTAATTTTATGGCATTGTAAAATTAAAAAATCCATAAGATAAAGACAAAAACAAACAAAACACCCCTCGTGCTAACCTTGCAGAAAGTAGTGAAGAGCTTTTAAAACTGAGATCAGAATGAGTATCTTTCTCTTTGGGTAGTGATAAAAACAAGATTTTTGTCTAAGCCTTACGGTTCTAAGCCATTAGTAGAAAGAAATCTTACAATATTCACTTGGCAACTGAATGCACATTTAGAAATGCTGAGTTATCAGGAGAAATTTTACAGTTACTCGTGCGCTTGCTTGAGGAAAAGTTCCCTACTTTTTTTTTTTTTTTTTTTTTTTTTTTTAAAAAAAAAAACAACAACAACATGCAAAAGTGAGATATTTAAAATTTTGAATAAAAGCAAAACCTTGCAATACAAGCAACAGAACTGGTGAGCAGGTTGTCGGGAAATTTTATATCCTCAAGAAGGAAATTAATATAGAGAGATGGGACAAAACTGAAAAAATTCAACATGTAAATAAAGACAGTGCTTAAATGGAAAACTGAGAACTGACAGTAAAGACATTAAAAAATGAAACATGCTAAAGGGAACAATAGAGCAGGAATTCTGGAGGATCAAGGCAAAAAGCTAGTGATAGATGGTCAATATGATGCAGGTCTGAATGACTTTTTCACATCAGTACACAAAAAAGGAAAGAAGATAACATCCTAGGTAAGGAGGGGTGTTTTCCTAGGCTTGAGGGAGCACATTGTTGAAAGGCTTTACCCACATCACAAAACAGATAAGAAGGCAGTTAGAACTACTGAAAGCCAACAAAGCACTAGGCCCAGATGACTTAAATCCTCAAGTTATGAAAGCAGAAGAAAGAGAAACTGGAAACCTTATAGAAAAGATTTACGATAGCTTACTGAGAACGGGGTATTACTAAAGGATTGGGGAAAGAATTGATGTAGTTACCACATTTAATGGAGGAGAGAAGGAGCCAGACAACAGACGGGTTCAGCTGTAGGCAGAGATACAGGAATTAATCATTAAGAAAGATAAAACATTTGTGTGAGCCTGAGGTAAGTTATGTAAATAATAAGTAGAAACAGAGGACCAGAATCAGATATTTACAAAATGCATTATATTTTGTTTCTTTGTATGTATGTTCACCTTCACTATTGATCACCTAATTCTAGGAAAGGGTATATATAATACATGATCATTTTGATGGCTTTGAGGCAAAGCTGTAATAAGAAGAGGGAGAGTATCCACCCGGATCTGCATTCATATTTGTCAGTTCAAGAGAACAGTCCGTCCCGGTAAAGATTCCAGCCCAGGCAGCTGCATCAGTCAGTGGAGCATGAATGTGTTCATTCCAGTGTGGGCTCTGAGTTCACAGAAGCAGATGTTAATTGAATAACCTGGCAGACACATCTGACCACTTAAGAGCAATTTCAAAAGTGCCACAGGGCATAGAGACGTGTAAGTAATCCTTCAGAGGCTACAGGAGAGCTGCAGAACTCCACTGAAAGACACGAGTCACAACTCGACACTAAAATGGGCACTTTCAGAAGTGCTCTTAATAAGTAAGCTCTTTTATAAGTGCGGACTGAACTTATTTGCTTGGTCAAGACAGAATATAATGGGAAAGCTTTAAAGAGATTAATCTGACTTGAGGTCAAAACATGAAAAGTGATAAATGCAATGCAATAGGTGCAATACTCCCTTCCCTTTCTCCCCAGAAACAGTCTGTCAAATTCATCTAGAAGTTATGCTGTTAATTTAGTTTGTACATCATTAATTTTGACTTTTAATTTTGACTTTTAATTTGTACTTTCTATTCATAAAGAATTACTAACTTCAGAAGAAGCAAAACCTCTAGAAGCAGAAAGTAAAAAATGCCTACTTCCACCTTTCTATTTGTGCACTTTGATTTTTGAGGGTAAAATTAGAGATATCAAATTTATAAATACTCCAAACACTGACTTTCCTTATTGTAAGTTGAACTGGCACACAGGGCTCAGAGTCATGAACTCAGCCCACAGACTCCTTCAAAGATCTTCTCATATACCACTTCACATCGCAAGTTGGGCTAAGTACCATAAAATCAGTACACTGAGGATGTTTTTCAAGAAGAGAAGTATGAACATCTGGAATAAACAGAAGCTTATAAAAGCTTAACCACAGTTATGGGAAGAGGCAGAGCCACAAGGCAGCCTTTGCATCTAAATGCATGTACAATCTTCAAAGGCTTTCACCTTTCTTATCAGCAAGCCTGCGCACACTGTTGTCCAGAGTTTGCCATAAGATTTATCTTTTCTAAGCAGGAGTAGGACTTTCTATGAGAAGCACTGTTATAAGATTTATGCACTTTGTTGGTGTGAAACGATTTAAAGAAATACGACTATTTTTAGTTTTGGTGAGATATTTAGTTTATTAAGTGGCACTTCTCCCTCTGTTTTAATCATATCAGCTTCTTACTGCTGACATTTTTGGTCATTAGAAACCTAAAATTGTCTTGTCACATTTACATCATCCTCAATGTAAAAATAGGGAAGGGAAAGGTCTGGAGTCTGGAAGAAAGGGAAAAGAGTCAAGAGCGATTTACCATGCAGCTCAAAATGCTAGGGTGAGCAAACAACAACAGACTGGAACCTGGTACCACTTTGAAGTCAGACATGTTGTTTAATTTGGCTTCTGGAAATTACTTAGAAGTGTTTGTGTACTAAATTCATGTACTGAGATCATGACAAGGGATTTCAAGAGATTTCAGTGAGGTCACACAGCAGTGTACAAAATCAGAAGAATTCTTGAAATACAGAATAGCAAAAGTGGCACTGAAAAGACAATTGAATACAAAAATTATGGAAATAGGCAGATAATGGGTATTAGGAATATGGAGGTTCAAAGCAACTGCTTTGCAAATGTAAAGGTGGTGAGAGAAGAAACGAAAGAGTTGTATTTGTATCTCCGGTACTTTATAGGAATGGCTCTGTAGCTTCATTTTTCCCAGTTTAATGCTAATTTGTTCACTATTTAATGCTAATGTGTTCACTATACAGTTATCTTCCTCACTGGAAGGAATGAATCTATGGAGTTGTTCTCAACACTTCCTTCACACTTTTCTCACTGCATTTCAAAGCATCAGCCGAAGAAAGAATCCAAACAGACCGTGATAAAAGTGCTTCACAGCAACAGTCAGAAGCATGCTTGCCAGTAATATGCAGCAAGATCTAACAAAAGTAAGAGCAGCAGTGTGGGTTTTTTTGACTTAACACAGAACAGTCAGATTGCTGCTAATTCACCTTCAGACACTCCTTCTCTGTATTGACATATTTTCTTTGCTCTGTTGTTTTTCACCTGATGTTTTGACTTTTCATTTTACCAGCTCAGACCATATAATCTTGAACAGCCTCGAGGGCCTCTGAGCAATCAATTGCACAGAGTACAAAGGTTGAAAAAGCAACTGCAGGTGCAAAGTCTGCTATCTCTGGTCCCACTTGGTGCGGTGTAATCATCCAGTGCTTAAGGCCTCAAAAACTCCAAAGCTGACCCTGGGCTTTATAAATCATGCTACTTTTACACAGCTATTCCCTCTAGCTATTAAATGAATTGTTTTTGTATAAACACACATCACATCTTATTGTTCCTTTCCAAGCTTATAAAGTGAACAGATTATTTCAGAGGGGAGAGAAGCAGGAGACACTTGGAAGATCATAATTAAAAAAAAAAAAAAAAAAAAACTGAAATGAAAGAAAAATGCTTTGCTACTATATTCTGACTTGTAAGAAGCTATGCAAAACAATGCCCATCGTCAAGATTTATCCCTGCCTAAGCAGTTTCTGTCATTATTTGAATGTAGCACATTTTCCATGAATGTTCATCTCTCCAATACAGTGAAGTAGAATATTTTTTCTCATTCATGATCACGTTTAATTAGGATAAGTCCCGGAAGATAGAATAAACATGGCTTTCAGGCAAACAAACAGAGGAAGTCAGTACTTCAGGCTCAGAACCTCAAGGCATCAATTGTATCAATTCCCATGCCTGTCAAAACATAGTCCCTAATAATCCCCACCTCCACATGGAACTTGCTGGTCAGCAAAGTTAGCAAGAATGTACATTCAAGTTTCAGTACATACCTATATGTATACCACTTCAGATTCATTAGGCAGAGACAGGGTCAAAGTTATTTTTTATTCTCAGAACAGAGATGTTCAGCCTTTCTCATTTGTAGGTATATGTGCTGAGACCACATATATGTCCAAACAAGGTACGAAGAAAATTTCATCATTAAAACATTCAACCAGGTTGGGGGGCACAAGGGTTCAGTGCTCTGGTCTGCCTTTGAGATTAGAATCTGTGCCTTACCTATGATTTTTGTTTTTAATTTTTCCCAAACACAGAGCTGTGCACTACCTTTAGTAGATGGTGAAGTCTTAGACCGCTAAAGGGAGATAGCCCATTACACCAACACAGCATCCCCTTGTGTATCTGGCCATTACATACTCTTGGAAATTCTCCCCATAGCATTTGTTTACATGGCATTTCGCAGGCAGGCACATGAAAATTCCACCCCAAGGCTGAGCCAGCAGGATGTGGGCCAGCACTGAATGAAAAACCATACTGTTGCATTTAGCACATCATCGAGCCTCAAATGATAAACTTTGTTCAGCAATAGGATATGAGAATTCAGTCTCAATACCAGAAGCAACTTTAAATCCTGGCATTTCTTAATTTTTCACTGTTTAACTATTTTAAAACAAAAAGTGCCTTCTCACAATGTATTAAGGAGCAAGATTGGGAATTTTCCTCTGTAACACTTCCCTGGGACTTGAGCTAGTGGTAGTAATTAAAGACAGTTTTGCATTTAATGGCTCTATCTGTTGGGGAAAAAGACATCCGCACCTTGCCAATTTGTTTTACAGCTTTTTGCAAGACAGTAATGCAATCTGAGATCTGGGAGGAGCGCATCTGCAGGCAAGCAGGCCATGGGTAATGTGCCAGTAAAAATGATCTAGCTGCTTCTCAGAAAAAGGTTAGAGAAAAACCACAAGTCTTAAAAAATCATGGTCTTAAAGAAAACATTTATCATCTTTGAGTTCTCTGTTCCCTTGCTAACAATAAGAACTGTGCAAGCCATTGCTAAAATGTCCAAGATCCACACAGAGGACAGCAGCCTATTGCTGCCAATAACTTGATTATTCAAAAAGATACCTTCTGTGTGATGGACCAGAGGTTTCAGCAAATTTAGAACTAAGGAAGCACCTTAAAGTATTGTGGTTTTTAAAGTCAAGCGCTGAAATGTAACAGCAACCTGCTTATGCAAAGTTAATTCAGCATATGGCCAGATCAAATCTAACAGGGAAGGGAACTAAAAGGACTGCAGTCTTTTACAAAGACACTCTTAAGCCAAGGCTAGTAATACTGCAAAATGATCATTATTCATGAAGCTACCCAGCCACCATCCTGTCTGGGTAAGAAGCAGCAATACACTGTGCTTGTTTTTGCGTAAGCGTGGAATTTTTCAGTTCACTCTAAGAAATAATGCTACAGTGCATAAAGCAAAAACACACACACTTGAGCCCTGAACCTGCACCACCAACCTGACATGACTGGTTTGCATAAACTTCAGGAGTAAGACAGCCATTACACATTTCTGATCCATTTTTGGGTCCTAAGCCTTGTCCAAGGCTACTTCTAACCCCTGAAGAAGGAGGTAGGGGCTGTGAGCAATCCACCAGCAGAAGTCTAACACTGAATTCTGAGTGCTTGTTTTAGTAAGGAAAAGGCTGTACAAAACCCCAGGAGCAGTTTGATGTTACATACACTGTCCAAGATTTCTTTTGCAAGATGATTAAACTTTAGTCTTGATGTGCAGTGAGACACTCCTGACCTCCTCTTCACTGTATGGAAGAGAAAAAATCCTTTGTTGTTCGTCTAAGCATAATTTTCAGTGTTGTCTTGTAACTGTGGAGTTAACAGTAAGGTTCAGTAAATAGCTATTTACTTACATGTCTAACATTTTTTTGTGCAAATGTTGATTCCAGTCTGGGTGACCAAATACCACTGCATTCCTTTCCTGTGAATGTGGCAATTCCTAAAACTGAGGGAAATACAGCATTTCAGCAGGGAGAGCGTGAATTGCGGGACACTCCCTGTTTGTCTACAACACTCCCTTACTCCTCTCATCTGTCCATGATGTCATATTGCATACTTTAATGATCACAAAACAATTTTTCTTGAATGACCTCTGCCCTAATCTGTATGTTCCAGACTCAGAGGGTGAATCAGGCTGCGCATGAAGTATGAAAGGCTGTCTTCTGCAGCTCTCGGTTTGGCCAAAAAGCTGGGAAAATGAAGCCAGAACAGCAGATAGAAGAGTCTGGTCTCAAAGTAAAGACAGATAAGTGGTAACCTGGAGCATTTTTTCTCCAGATGTGTCCTTGTCATAACTTTTTTTTTTTTAATTCAAGTTGATTTAGCGCTATACAATGCCACTTTCATGGGGGGGAAAAAAAAAAGTCTTTGAAAAAATATAATTCCGAGGCTTCAGAAGCTGGGCAGCCTTCATGGCCAGCAGGTCAAAGGAGGTGATCCTGTTCCTATTCTCTGGGGTTGTGAAGCCTCACCTGGAGTACAGCAGCCAAATGTAAAGTCCTCAGTACAGCAGAAACATGGATCTGTTGGAGTGTGTCCAGAGGAGGACCACAAAAATGATCCATGGAATGGAACACCTCTCCTATGAGGAAACACTGAGAGAGTTGGGGCTGTTCAGCCAGGAGAAGAGAAAACTCCAGGGAGACCTGGAAGTGGCCTTTCAATGTCTAAAGGGGAGCTGTAAGAAAGAGAGGGACAGACTCTTTAGCAGGTTGCGTTGTCATAAAACAAGGGGAAATGGTTTCAAACTAAATGAGGGGAGATTTAGATTGGATATAAGGAAGAAGTTTTTTACAGTAAGGGTGGCAAGGCATTGGAATGGGTTGCCCGGAGAGGTTGTCAAAGCCCCGTCCTTGGAGACACTCAGTGTCAGGCTGGATGAGCCTCTGAGCAACCTGATGTAGCTGTAGCAGTTCCTGTTCGTTGCAGGGGAGTTGGACTAATTTACCTTTCAGAGTTCCTTCCAACTCAAACAATTCTGTTATTCTATAATTCTAAGATATTACAAATTAACTTTTCCTCTTCGTCACAGATGAATTGTGGTTTTCCTACATGGATACATCTCTAAGTGTTAGTTCTTCTGCTACAATGATTTACTTACTTTACACTTCGTATGTTCCTTGCTTTCTTTTTTATTTTTGACAAGCTCTGGGATGAAGAGCTCTCCAAGACTGAACTCCTGATGACCCACAGTTCAGGGAATGTTCCCTAAAAATTAAGCTTTTCATATCCATGTACAGAATGAACAATTTGATACCTGTAAGACATTACTTTTTCTGCATCTATGTTGCTACAGTTTAGATACAGAGAAAAACAATTCTTTCAGACTGCACATAGTGGCAAACTTCTGTTGACATTTGTAAGAATACATACAATTTAGGAAGTTTTCTTCTTTGCTCAGAATTTATTTCATACTTGCACATATTCTGGAATATGGCACTTTGCATGATAGTATTGAACTGGCATTTTTCGTAATTGAAAGTACTTAATTTGTCATTATTATTTGAGGATTCACAGTTAGATTTGACTCTTTAAGCAAATGATGAGGCTCAGCAAATTTTCTTCTTTGCAGAAAAATCCAGTACAAATCTTATATTACACAAAAATTTGCTTTGGAAAATCACGTTCGTTTTCTTCATACAGATAAGAGATGGTAAGGAATTTAGATCTCTTTTGTGCCATCAAAAAGAGAAACGTTTATTGTACCATGGAAACCACGTTGCAGGTGCCAAAAATGAAGCACGATGGAATAGTTTAACTTCTGGAATATGAAAATATGAAAAATATGAAAAAATGGAAAACCCTTAAAAATGAAGTAAATGAATGTTAAGAAAAACAACATTCTGTCAGAAGTATTTAGGATCTTTGTACAATCTTATTAGTTTTTGCCCAAGTGTGTTGTCACTAGAGGTTTCTTTCTTATCACTACACAAAAAGATATTCTCAGCTTCTTCAAACCTCTTTTCATTTCCTGTAATGAGTATAGTCAGGAATTCAAGAATGTAACCTGTGTGGCCCAGTTTGGTGAACATACCCTGAAGCTGCAATTCCACAAGTGATTAACACAGAGGAAACAAATGCCTCCTTGTTCTCAATTGGCTGTAGTAATTGCTATCATGGCTGTCAAAGAAAACAGCAGAAGTTACTGAAAGGAAGAAGAAATGAGCATCCCTCTGGGCATCAAGGTTACACTACTAAGCTATTTCACTTCAATACAGACTATTTCCAGTTTGGATATTTCTCATAGCATGACTGACAATGAAGAATAATCTTGCACACTAAAAATACATTAAAAATGTCCATATAACTGTTGTCAAATCCCTTATTTTTTGCTAAAATAAAGGAAACTACTGATAAAAGTAGAACATTAATGAGCAATGGATCACACATGTTCATTTCTGACTTGAAAACTGAAAGTAAATAACATTTTTAAGGTTTTCCTCTGAACATTTTCTTAATTATTGATACTGATCCCTTTAAAAATATACTAAAAATCAAATAAACCATCAAAAGAAAAATGACTTGAAAGGAGCTCAGCTGGTGAGGGAATACTGGAAGATCTATAGATGTATCAAGTAGCAAAGCAAAATCCTGTGTAGGGGTAGAAAATCTGTAAATAGCTTGTAATGATTTGTAATACAAAATTGTATTCATTCAGTCTCAACCATGAGCACCTGTATTTTTGTGGTTTTTTCTCTTTTTACATATGTTTTTCTTCAGAAATCCACATTTGGCCATTTTACCATGGCAACAAGAGTAAAATGCATGTCCTGGCTCTTTGTCAGGCATCCATGCCGATCTAGCCCCACTGCTCAGGCAATATAAAGAACTTCCATGTCTTTAAAGTATCTTAGGAGGTTTTTTCCATGTGATGGATTACAGTGAGATTTCTAAACTGCATACAGCACAAACCACAAGGAGGATTAAGGGGAACAGACAACCCCATCAAATGGAAGAAGAGGTGTAGGTAATCATGTTACTATTGTACAACTGTTTCCAGTCCAACTCCTCCTTCCCTTCCTTCTTTACTTTCTCAATTTATAAAAGAATTAGAATAAGAATAATGTGTCATACAGTGTTATTTCCAGTGGCTTACACAGGACTGCATCTAGCCAATGAAAAATTAAATATTTTTTTCTATACTCTTAAAGTCTCTGAAGATAATCAACAATTTAACAATTAAAAAAAAAAATGTTGTGAAAGTTTCATTTCATTTTTTGTTTAAACATGGCCTAAATGTTCCTGCTATAGAATATATGAGTATCTAATCTATGATTATATTATATATATATATATATATATATAACATTATGTATATATAATATAAATGTATATATCCATATATATATATATGAATAGAGATATATGAATATCTAATAATTTCAACAAGGATAACAGGAGTCATAGAATCACAGAATCATAGAATGGTTTAGTTTGGAAGGGATCTTTGAGATCATCTAATTCCAACCCCCTGCTGTAGGCAGGGACACCTCTCTCTAGACCAGGTTGCTCAAAGGCCCATCCAGCCTGGCCTTGAATGCTTCCAGGGAGGGGGCATCCACAGCCTCACTGGGAAACCTGTTCCAGTGTTTCACTGCTTCAACAGTAAAGAATTTCTTCCTCGTATCTAGTCTAAAGCTACCCTCTTCCAGTTGAAAACCATTTCCTTTCATCCTGTTGCTACCTGCCCCAGCTTTTCTGTAGTATATAAGGACAGGAGTGTAGACCTATTCCAAAAGTGAAGATTGCCAACTCTCAAAACATTATACATGGTCTGGATCAGGAGTTGAGGCAAAAATACCAAATCAACTGAGAATTTCTTTCTTCCTCAGGCTCTTTACAGTTTGGATTGGTTATAAACACTGGAAGAGCAGCTAATTCCAAAAATAGTATCTTCTATATTACTGCACTTTACAGAGTTATGAAAGCAGTTTAATTACAAGAATTATAATCTGTTAGTTACAAAGTACTACTTTCTCTATTAGTCAAAGGCTAATATTGCTATGATGTTGATATATGATCAAAAATACAACACTGAAGTGAAGAACATATTCCACTTGTGAGGGTAGGATGGAGGATGAACCACACACAGTTTGCAGTCCTACTACAGAATGCCTATTATTTTGAATAACTGTGGAATTTAGTTGTTGAAGTTACTTTCTATTCATTAGTTTGGTTTGAGATAAGAAGGAGAAGAAAGGGATGTCTCTCCAGAAGAAGGAGAGACAAGGGATGGGTCAGAAATGTTTGAAGAAATCTCTATAATGTCATTAATTTAGATAACGTGAAATATATAAAAGATCTGTAGGATCATTTGTAGTGAAGGCAGATTTTTGGCTATTTTTTCTTGGCATTGCTTTTCCAGTAATGAGCTTAATAAATGTAACACGTTTATGACATCTTGCAAACTAGTAATCAGTCATTCATTATTGGTGTTTTAAACTTCATCTTTACAAACATCATACAATATTCATCTTTACTTCATCAAACAAAACAAACAAACAATTAGACAAACAAATAAAACTAATATATTTATCCCTGATTTGTGGGATTGTATTTCCAGTTTTTATGGTACAAGAAGCTTGTACACAGCATTCCTGATTAAGAAATGGCTCTTCATCTCTCAATTTTGCATGCTTTGGTAATTGGTTCTAATAATAGGACTGTGTTCAATCTGCAGACGTCACTATATAGCATGGAAGTAAACATCTGGCTAATAGAACTGTGCTGGACTCCTCTTTCATTTTCTAACTTTCCTCACAATCTACATGTCTGTGGTTGACATTGTTCTGCTTCCTTTCCCCAAGGCATAGGACGGAACCATAGCAAGGAAAACATGTAAAAATCCAGGTGTCTAATTCTGAATTAGAAAGCTCTGTTTCTGTAAATACTGCTTAAGTAGAAGCTTTCCATGTGCTGGAACATCAACAACACTACTGGTTTACTTTATGAAGAACAGTTCTGAAGTACATAGTAGATAGATAATTTACAGCTGCTCAGTTCTAAAATGTATCTTGATATATCAATTAGGTGAAGTCCCCCGTGACTGGAAAAAAGATAGCATCATACCCATTTTTAAAAAGGATAAATAGGATGATCCCAGGAACTACCAAACTGTCAGTCTTACCTCTGTTCCAAGGAAGAAACAGGTACTCCTGGAAGCTATGCTAAGGCACATGGAAGACAGGTAATACAGAAGGGCCAGTAAGGCTTCATCAAGGACAAATCCGGCTTGACCAGCCTCGTGCCCTTCTCTGATGATGTCACTGCATCAGTGAACAAGAGAAGAGCCACTGATGTCATCTATCTTGACTTCAGTAAGGCCTTTGACACAGTACCCCACAACATCCTTCTCTCCAAATTAGAAAGATAATGATTTGATGGGTGGACTGTTCAATAGGCAAAGAACTGGCTGGAAGGTAGAGTCCAGTGAGTGGTGGAAAATGGCTTAATGTCTGGATAGAGATTAGTGACAAGCAGTGTCCCCCAGGGACATCAGCTGTGAAGTCAGGTTCACTCAGTGCTCGGTGTCATCATATCTCGGTGATGCTGTGAAGTGAGATCAACACATCAGAGAGTTGGGATGCCATCCAGATGGACCTAGACAGTCTTGAGAAGTGGGCCCACGTGAACCTCATGAGGTTCAACAGAGCTGAATGCAAGACCTTACCCCTGGGTTTGAGGCAGCCATCACTACCAATACAAGCTGGAGTAGGAAAGGGCTGAGTGCAGCCCTATTGAAAAACATCTGGGGTTACTGGTGTAAGGGAAGTTGGATATGAGCCTGCAGTGTGCCCTTGCCTAGAAAGTGAACTGGATCCTAGTCTGCATCAAAAGAAGCATGGCCAGCAGGGCAAGGAAGATGATCCTGCTTCTCTGCTGGTAAGGCCTCATCTGGAGCAATACATCCAAATGTGGAGTCCTCATTTCAGGAAAGGTATGGGCCTCTTGGAGAACATCCAGAGGAGGCCACAAAAATGATCCACAGAATGGAACACATCTCCTGCATGGACAGAGTGTTCAGCTCAGAGAAGAGAAGGCTGAGAGTTGATGTGAGAGGGGCCTTTCAGTATCTGCAGGGAAGCTTTATCAGTCTGTGGTGATAGAATAAAAGGAAATGGTTTCAAGCTCAAAGAGAGTCCATCTAGGTTAGATATAAGGAAAAGTCTTTTACAATGAGGGTGGTGAGGCACTGGAGTAAGTTTCCTGGAGATGTGGTTAATGCTGTGTCCCTAACGACTTTCAAGGTGAAGCTAGATCAGGCCCTGGGCAACCTGATCGAGCTGTGGATATTCCTGTTCATTGCAGGGGAGCTGGCCTAGGTGGCCTTCAGAGATCCCTTCCCTGCCAGCTCTAAGGATTCAATGATTCTGTGATTTATAACACAGTATAAGATGTTAAAGAAATATTCATCTTGGTCCAAGATAAACAAATAAAAAAGGGATACAGTAATTAAGATTATATCTGCACACAAGATTACAGAGTGAAGAGAAATAGAATCAAAATTATTTTGATCAAATCTCATGCACATACAAAATAATACACTGCTCCTTCATCATACTTATACTGGGCATATCTGCATAGTTTATTTCTATCTAAACTAGAAGCCAAAGATCAAAAGAAAATGCAAGATCAGATTGACAGAAGTTAAATTCCATACAAATTATTGTGACATTTTTATTCCTGGCTACATGACTTGAGCCAGTTGTTCAAAGGCTGCACAAGCACTAAGTTCCACATTTAGGAGGAATATTCAGGTATTTAGTACAGGTCAGATGAATCCAGGCCCAAGGACTGTATTCTAACTGATCACTTCTTGCAAGGGAGGCACATTTATACTTGACAGCTGCTGAAAATACACGTCTGTCTAATTCTCAATGTTCTGGAAAAAAAAAAAAAAAAAAAACAACCCTTCCCCTCCAGTTTAAGCTAATATTACAGAATTCCACTTTTATAAATCATCTTAGCCAGAAGTAATGCAGAAAAGTTTTGGTTTTCTGTCTGCCATGTCTGAACAAGGAAAGCTTTATCAAGCCAAACCACACTGTGTGACTACTCTTTATATAGCTGTGGTCCTCACCCTGACATTTCATTTTTTCCATTTTTTGAGAGGGGAGTGGACAAGGTGCTCATTCCTCTGGAGTCCTCTGTTTGGGTTCCTGCCTGCTGTTGTGTGTTCCTGAGCTCCTCTGGGCTTGCGCAGATGGTCTTTGATGGCTGCTGGCTCTCACAATAGGCCTGGCAGCCTGTTGTCTGTGTTCCCTCTTCTGCCATTGTCTTTTTAAGACAATGTTTTATTACACAATCTAAAACTTGGATTTAAAATAAAGAAATATAATGTTTGGAACATAATTAGG
This sequence comes from Tympanuchus pallidicinctus, assembly GCF_026119805.1. Classification (NCBI taxonomy): domain Eukaryota; kingdom Metazoa; phylum Chordata; class Aves; order Galliformes; family Phasianidae; genus Tympanuchus; species Tympanuchus pallidicinctus. The sequence continues at coordinate 3,429,969 of NW_026294813.1, read as the reverse complement.
ATGTAATTAGAGAATGGATATTTATAACTTACGCATTTATTTACCCTTCTAGTCTCAGGCCATAGTGAGCGGCAGCTATGATAGCGCTGTTAGAACAAAAGGAAGTGGAGATGAAGTAGTACTTAAAAGCAGGAAAACTTTTGCAACTTATTTTTCTTTGTCTCATCATAAGACAATCAAGACTTTCATCTTCACACACTCTGAGGTGTGTTTACTGACTTTGGCCTAAGATAGAGATAGAGATAGAGAAAAGAGAAAGTTATTTATTCTGTCACAATTCTGAGATTTCTAGCTAACATAGGGCAACCTTCACTGGTAGCAGTGTTTGTAATTGAAATTACTAGACTCTCTCTTTTATAATACCCTGCTCCACAGGTCATCAGCTACTCAGCAAAACAGCAGCTTCAAATACTCCTCAGTTTCTTTTTACTACCTGGGCTTCCAGTTAATTCTGCAGCATCTATAATTTTTTGACCACTAGGAATCTGCTAACTGAGAATAAATAAAACAAGAATAAAAATACTGCTGTTTCAATCAGCAAATTGAAAATGCATATGAAAACAGATTAGTAATAGAATTTCTCTCTCTATCCCTGCTAGCTTGACTCAAAATAGCTATCACAGAAATTCAAGATCTAACTCTTCTGTAGTGTAATAAAGTTCAGTTATGACCATTTGACTTCCCTTTTTCACGCACACCTGCCTGGGTTTTGCATGATGTTGAAGTAAAATCTGTAGTTATATTGATGCTTTATTTTCTGATTCTGATTTGATGGGTGGACGACCCAATCGATAAGCAATTGGTTGAAAGGCTGCAGACAGAGGGTGGTGGTCAATGGCTCCATGTCCAGGCAGAGGCCAGTAACAAGTGGTGTCCCCCAAGGGTCTGTCTTGGGACTGGTGCTTTTTAACATCTTTATTAATGACATCGATGAGGGAATTGAGTGCACCCTCAGCAAGTTTGCTGACGACACCAAGCTGAGTGGTGCGGTTGATACAGTGAAAGGAAGGGATGCCATTCAGAGGGACCTCGACAGGCTGGAGGGCTGGGCTTGGGTGAACCTAATGAGGTTCAACACGGCAAAGTGCAAGGTTTTGCATTTGGGCCGGAAGAACCCCAGGCACCCGTACAGGCTGGGAGGAGTGGTCCTTGAGAGCAGCTCGGCAGAGAAGGACCTGGGGGTCCTGATGGACGAGAGACTGAACATGAGCCAGCAGTGCGCTCTGGCAGCTCGAAAGGCAAATGGGATCCTGGGCTCCATCAGGAGAGGGGTGGTCAGCAGGGACAGGGAGGTGATTGTCCCTCTCTACTCGGCTCTTGTGAGGCCCCATCTGGAGTACTGTGTCCAGGTGTGGAGCCCTCAGTACAAGAAAGACATCGAGATCTTGGAAAGGGTCCAGAGGAGGGCGACTAAGATGATCAGGGGGCTGGAGCACCTCCCCTATGAGGACAGGCTGAGGGAGTTGGGCTTGTTCAGCCTGGAGAAGAGAAGGCTGTGGGGTGACCTCATTGCAGCCTATCAATACCTGAAGGGAACCTACACCCAGGAGGGGAGTAAACTCTTCAGAAGGGCTGACAACAGCAGGACTAGGGGAAATGGATCCAAGTTGAAGGAGGGAAGATTGAGGTTGGATGTTAGGGGGAAGTTCTTTACAAGGAGAGTGGTTAGGCCCTGGAACGGGCTGCCCAGGGAGGTTGTGGATGCCCCGTCCTTGGACGTGTTCAAGGCCAGGTTGGACGGGGTCCTGGGCAACCTGATCTGAATGTGTATGTTTGGTGGCCCTGCTAGGCAGGGGGGTTGGAACTACATGATCCTTGAGGTCCCTTCCAACCCGGGTGATTCTGTGATTCTGTGATACAAGCATGCATCATCAGACCTAATTAATCAAGAGACAAAATCTTTTCTTATTCTTGATAATGTCTGCATGAGCCACAGTATCTGAAAAGTTTCACCACTTTCACCTAACATCTAAATATCAAACACTTACCTTGGGCAGCGGTGTAGTAGCTGACCTCCCTGCCACCATACAAAGAAACATCAGTGAAACTGTACTACCTGCCTGAAATACAGGATTCCTCAGTGACAGAGGAGCTGTTGGCTCTGTCTGCACTGTCAGCACTGAAAGTTGTTTGATTGCTGGCAGGCTCAGAACAAGTTACCAGAACTAGGGGATTATCATACCAGTCCTTTTTTACTGTCTCTTTGTTCTGAGCAGCAATCTAAAACCACAGAACTTGCTGGGGTAAAAGTGTTACTCTCCTTTATTAATAAAAAAATTATTCCCCTGAACTTTGAAAAGGATTACAATCTGTAATCCTCCACTGTATCTTAAAACCTTCTTGATTGCCCCACAGGGTAAGAGATTAATTGTTAGCCTACTAACCTATGTGTATATAGCACAGATTGCAGCAGCAACACCATGGCCAGTCTGGGATTTGCCTGCATGCCTCCTGTTATTTATCATTCAACTTTATTGAGTAATACAGGCTGCCTAGATCTGACTAAACATGGTCATTTGCTCCGTACAAAATATGCAACAGCTCCATGGGTCCATTGGTCTGCACCAGATCCAGATATCTCAGACATCCCCTGGAAAATTCAAGCATCCCTATGAAATGCTTTATCGCATTTATACTCTGATAGCTACTTCTATTCATCTTAGAACTTGTTTGGTGTTACCAAGCACTGATTGTTTCTCAAAACTCTCAGTAAAACTTGACAGGCAATTTCCAAACTCTCTCAAACCTTATGTTTCCAATCCCTAACTGGACACTGAGGAACAATGAGAAGCCATTTTCCTAATAGACCCAAGGAAGAAGAGAAAGCACCTACCAAACCTCAAAGGGAAAAAATTCTAGCTCTACTTCTATTGCACAGGCATTTTGGAGTCTCTCATTTCCAAATATTTGTTCTTCCCTTTGTTTGTATGCAGTCCAAGATCTATCTGTATATGGTATTTCTCACAGCTGTGATGACAGCACCAAACAAGGCAGAGTAATACACAAGAGAGCCTGCTTCAGTGCATTAGTAAATTAAATAGACACAGTGCTGCACTTCACTTGTATTATCAATTTATTTCCAATATTCATTTTGAGTTAGTCGTACAGAAATACTGTCTCAGAGCTTCATGCAACAGGAAAGCAGCAGCTTTGTACTCAAAGCCCTCATCTGCAAGCTATTCCAGCAAGTGCATTCCTTCCTCTCTGTGGCACTGGTCTGGATAATCTTGGAGATCTTTTCCAACCTTAATGATTCTGTGATTCTATAGTTACTGCCTCTGTCTGCATTTGCTGACTTTTATAAATATAGAGCTTGGTGCAAATGCAAACACCATACTATACCTAGAGCAGATTTTTTGTTATGGTAATAGAGGTGCTGACGTGTGTCACACACTCAAGAAACAGGAAGGTGAGCTGAGTTTTGCTAGAGACCATTTAGAGCAGCATAAATAGTGAGATTCATTTCTTTTTATGGATAAAGTAAAATTCAGAGCTGAACTCAGAATCAGAGAGGAAAAAATCTGTACAGACATAAAAACAGGCAGTGAAGACCTGAACTGAGATTTGAGTACTTTGGGTCACATAGACCAGAATAAGTAAAGTATTGTTTTAAAACAAGCCTATTCTGTGACAAAGTAGTTCAAAGTGTATTTGTCCAAATAAACATATATCGTCTTAACCAGATCACAGTGTAAACATACCTGATGAGACAGTACTGGTTCTTGGTAATTGTTAGGAAACTTGCGATGAGTCTGCATACGGGATGTTAAAGTCATGCATTTTACAGAATGTAGCACTTGGTTCCATGTACCTGTAGGTCTTATATGACTGCTAGTGGCCAGATTTCAAAAAGAGAGTGACAAGCAATTTCATGCACAAAATCATCCCAAATTACTCTTCCAGAAGTGGCTCTTTGAAAGAAAAAATATCTGTCCAAAGTATAAGACACAGCTGGAAATTCCCCAAAGTTATGAATAACTTGGATGCAGTGCATATTTGAACATCAGTAAATAAATACTTTGATGCCTGGGTGTGTTCATTTTACACATGATCTTGAGGATGCCAGTAACTTTCTGAAGAATTAACAGATTTCTATAAAATGTATCAAGATCTAGTCTAGAAAAGGGTGAGCTGTAAGTAAAATCAATCATGAGAGGGGAAGAGCAGACTGAAGAAAGACACGTGTTTTTGCTTTCTTTTGCTGTCAAGAAACACTTGTGCGTTAGTTCTGCATAAAGTGACAAATGAAAAAGAAATAATTTCTGATTTTTTTCCTCAAAAAATATTTAGTATGAAATTTAAAGGAGCAGTTAGTCACTAACTGCTAACAGTTTTTCTAAAAGACATTTTAATTATACCTCTGGGGCAGAATTGCTGCTTGTACTTACTCTGCAACTCATAACAATGAAAGAAACTCTTGTCTATATTTATGTTAGGATAGTGTTCATTATATGTATATTTATTTCTAATTAAGTTTCCAGAAAACTACAAAAGTAAATAAATTTTTCAGCTCTTTGTTAATCATTTGGATGAATCACATGAGCAACCAGCTACCACCATATCAGTGTAATCCTTCAACAAATACTTACACATGAAAATGGGTCAGAATATCCACTCAAAGAAACGATACTTTTCCTTGTATGTTTAATTCAACATAATTATGTACTTATATGGAATTGTTAAACTGATCAGATTTTTGCCAAACTGCCTACAACATAATCCACCTACTACTCACCAACTTCAAAAGAAAAATTAAACATTTTTTTGTTGTTCAACTTTTTTCTGTGGATTTGAGCTCCCAAAGCCAGAAGGTCACTTGGATTATGTATACAATGCTAGTAGTTGCATTCCTTAACTCTACAAAATGCCATGAAACTTTTTATTTTCCAAAATAGCTTTGCAAACAATGACAATTACTGCCCAGACATTTTCAAACACAGCAGGTTATTGGCGTAGGCAGTGATGGAAACCTTAAAAAAAAAAAAAAAGATAAATATTTTGAAATGCACTGTAAATCAAATTTGTGCACTGGACTAGGAATGGATTATCTGCCTCTAAACAGTAAAATATGTTTTAATTTGAGGGGCTTTTTCCATACTTATTTACTAGAAATGATTTTAAGTAGTGCTTTTATAAGTTTTTTTTAGCCTTTCAATGTTTTTAGCAGTATCAATGCAATAAATACTCCAATTAGTTATACATACTTTACCCATTGCATTTACTGGTGTCCAAGAATTCAGTCTTTCTCAATCTTTTAATAAAAAGTACATTTTTTAGGTTAAAAATTGATGGGAACAATGCTATGTTGGTTTCAAGCTGCTCTGAAAGTATTTATAGCAGATGTATCAGCAATCTCAAATAAGCAAATTTCTAGGATGTAATTAACTGAGTCCTTGACTAAGAATGAGCCTGTTTGTGAGGCAGATTGTTACATTGTGACATACAATATTCTGACACACTGTGGTATCAAGACAAAGAATTTATTTCCTTCACTTCAGCAAGTAAGTAAGAGCAAGAACAAAAGACAGCCCAGCAGAGAATTCATACAATTGATTGCTCAAGTAGCTTTGACTAGATCCAACACTGAGGCAACAACAGGAAGACAAAAGCAATGGTATCACGATCGCTCTGAAAGTAATGCTTCCTATTTACTTCCATGGAAACTAAAGCAGATACAAAAAGCACAGAAACTCTACTTGATAGAGGAAATTCTCAGCTATAACATCTTATTTTGAAAAATAGCCACCACCATTAGTTATGCATTTTCACCTGCTATGAACAAGAGCCTGCATGCCATGCTTGTAAAGATATGCAAAAGCGGAGGTGACTCACAGTTCCACAGCTGCTAAGACAGTGTTGTTTCAAGAAATATGTTACCCACACAGTCCGTCTTTCATTGGCCTAAATAGATCAAAGTCAGAAGGCACCAAGTTCAGACTGTATGGTGGGTGTAGTAGGACAGTCCAGCCAAGACTGCTGAAGTGCTCCAGCATCTTCTAGCAGGTATGGAGCCTTGTGTTATCTGGTAGCAAGAGTACGGTTTTTTTCTCTGGCCTGACATTTGAGCCTTCAGCTTAGTCCATGTTGAAGTGCCATGGTCAGAGTTGATGTTTTGCCCATGTGCCTGGAAATAAAGATCACTCCTATCCCAAAAGACAGTGCACATCACTTTCCTCACTGAGGGCTGAGTCTTGAACTTTGATGGAGAATTCACGTGTTGCCCCTCCATCAACTGCTCTTTTTTACTCGGGCTTGGAATTGTGACACCATAGCTCATCACCAGTAATAATGTGATTGAGGACACTGCCACCTTAAGTCTTTGTTGTGGTTGTATGATTTTTGTTATCTGTATTGCACATCATAACATTATGTAGTGCACTGGGAGCTAAAGAGTTAATGTTCCACTGCCTAGCTGTCTTGCCTTCCATTTTGGACATTCTCATTTTATTTGACTTATTAACTTCAGTTCCAATTACATTATATTATATTGCGTTATCTCATATTCTACTACCAGATTTAGTAAATTAGTTTTCTCCAATTAGCTCACTGCTGCTGTTTTGTTTTCAGGCCCATCTCATCTGTGGGTCCACCCACCCCATTTAGCCACAGGACCAGGCTGAATCAGGTCAGAGCTGTGACGGCCTCTTATTGGCTCATTAAGTCCTGAAAAATTTGCATACAGTGTTCTTTCTGTTCCTGAGTGAACATCTGCATAAATTTGGGGACAATCCAATGTTGCCACCATTGTTTGCAACACACTGAAGCTGATATGCAGTTCCACATACAGCTCCATGGTTGTAAATGGTCAATTTGCTTGGATGAGCTGATCAAATCACTCTTCTTTTCATAGTGTAACAGCAGTGCATAGCTGTCTGGAACATGGCTTTTTTTCACACTGTTGTTGCCACTGCTGAAACACACCACCCACCACCCCACTGTGCTCACAGCCAGTGTTTGGTCTCCATAAACATTCAAAGTGTCAATGAATGTCAGTGGGCGCCATTTTTTTCCCACATGAGTAGAACGGAAGAACTCAATGACATACCTTTGCTCCATATGCACTTCCATGTCAGATGCCACTTTATCGGAGTGCCCCTCTGCTGCCATCTGTCGCATGTCAACATGTAATGGAATATTGACAGGAAGGTTCAAACTCTGCTGCCATACCACCAACATCTGCTTCTGATGTTCTATGCCAGCATAATGAAATAGGAGGCATCACTTTCAGAGCAGACCTCATATGTGCACTGAAAGCTGATCATGAATTATTGGGTTTCTGATTTTGCGCCTGATTCATATTTTCTGGGAGAGGAAGAGAGGATGTTGGCAACATTACCTTTGTTCTGTACAGAAGGTCAGGGTCAGTGGCACCTTGTGAAAGAAGGAATATGCGAGAAAGAATGCTGCTGCACAGCTGTTGAGACTTTACTCATTACTGTATAGGTGGCATCGCGTCTGTCTCCTGTCTCATCAGAGACGTTACAGATGAGAGTGTGGGCAGAATATCTGTCAACTCTTGCAGTTTTCAGCTTGAGTACGGTCCCTTGAAACAGCTGAGTAGGAAGTAGTATCTCACTGCGCCAGGTTATTATTTTTATGAAATGGGAGATTTGATGAACAGTTACGCTCACAGAGAAAGACAATCAACTCTTCTTAAAAAGTGTACATTTTCAGCTATAATGGGACATTACAATTTCATGATTTATCCTGCCAGCCCTTGTAGTTTTATAACATCTGATAATATTTGTTTTCTACTGAAAGACTTCTACAATGACTTGGATCCAGCTGTTGAGTTTTCTACTTCTCATCTCACTCTTGAGCACTTTTCTTTCTAATGTTAACACTAGAGGAGAAAAAATGTGATACAATCAGAACATGAGGCTTAAAAAAAGACAAATAAGAGAACAGTGACTCAGAGTTTTGATTTTGCATTGCTGTTTTGTTGTTCTTTTTTTTCCCTAAAGATACTTTCAAAATTTTTTTGAACTGCATGCTTTTCTGAACTTCCACACATGAATCATAGAATCATAGAATCACAAGGTTGGAAACAGCTTATAAGATCATCTAGTCCAACCATCTTCTCATTACCACTGCAACCACAAGCACTAACCCATATCTTGCAGCTCCTCATCCAGACGCCTCTTGAACACTGCCAGGGATGGCGCCTCCACCACCTCCCTGGGCAGCCATTCCAGTGCCTGACCACTCTCGGAGAGAAAAAGTTCTTCCTCATGTCCAACCTAAACCTCCTCTGGTACAACTTGCAGCCATTGCCCCGGGTCCTGTTTGTTGCCTGAGAGAAGAGGCCAAACCCTTCCTCATCACAGCCTCCCTTCAGGAAGTTGTAGAGTGCAATGAGGTCTCCCCTGAGCCTCCTCTTCTCCAGACTGAACAATCCCAGCTCCCTCAGTCACTTCTCAGAAGGCCTGTGCTCCAGACCCCTCACCAGTTTCATTGCCCTTCTCTGTACAAATTCCAGGGCCTCAATGTCTTTCCTGTAGTGAGAGGCCCAAAACTGAACACAGTACTCAAGGTGTGGCCTCACCAGAGGCCAGGGGGATGATCACCTCCCTGCTCCTGCTGGCCACACCATTTCTAATGCAGGCCAGGATGCCGTTGGCTCTCTTGGCCACCTGGGCACACTGCTGGCTCATGTTCAGCCGAGCATCAGCCAACACCCCCACATCCCTTTCCTCTTCACAGTCATCCAGCCACTTATCCCCAAGCCTGTAACGCTGCATGGGGTTGTTGTGCCCAATGTGCAGGACCTGGCACTTGGCCTTGTGGAACCTCTTCTCAATCACCTCAGCCCAGCGATCCAGCTAATCTAAATCCCTCTGAAGGAGATGAGGCTAATCAAGCATGACCTGCCTTTCACAAACCCGTGCAGACTGGGCCTGATCCCTGGACACCATGCATGTGCTGTGTGACCTCACCAAGATGATTTGCTCCATTACTTTCCTGGTACCGAGGTCAGGCTAACAGTCCTATAGTTCCCCGGATCCTCCTTACTGCCCTTCTTGAAGATAGGAGTCACATCCGCAAGCATCCAATCCTCTGGGACCTCACCATTTAACCAGGAGTGCTGATAGATAGCTGAGAGCAGCTCGGCAATCACCCCCACCATCTCTCTCAGCACCTGAGGATGTATCCCATCCGGTCCCATGGACATGTGACAGTCCAGATGGAGGAGGAGCTCTCTGACTGTCTCCACCTGAATCACTGGGGGTGTATTCTGAGTAGCACCCCAGACTTCCAGATCAGGGTGTAGAATGCCCAGAGGATAACTGGTCTGGCTACTTAAGGCAGATGTAAAGAAGGCTGAGATTGAGGACCTCAGCTTTCTCCTTGTCCTCATTGGCCACATTCCCTGCTGCATCAAGTATAGAATGAAAATTATCCTTGCTTCTTCTTTTGCCATTGATATACTTACAAAAGGATTTTTTATTGTCTTTTACTGCAGAGGCCAATCTGAGTTCAAGTTGGGCTTTTGCTTTCCTAACTTCCTCCCTGCATACCTTAGCTACTTCCTTGCAATCTCCCTGAGTAGCCTGTTCCTTCTTCCAGAGGATGTAGACTCCCTTTTTCTCCCTGAGTCTCAACAGTATTTCCAGTCTCATCCACACTAGTTGTCTACCAGTACGGCTCGCCTTACGGCATTCAGGGGCAGCCTGTTTTTGTGCCTTTAAGATCTCCGTCTTGAGGAGCGTCCAGGCTTCCTGGACCCCTTTACCATTAAGAAGTGACTTCCAAGGGACCCGTGCTACAAGCGCCCTGAACAGATCAAAGTCTGCCCTCTGGAAGTTCAAGAAAGTAGTTTTGCTGGTCACTCTTTTAACATTCCCAAGAATGGAGAATTCTACAATTCTATGGTTTCTCTGCCCAAGATAGTCCCCAACCTTCTCTCCTCCCACCAGTCCTTCTCTGTTAGCAAAGACCAGGTCTAGCAGAGCACCACCTCTTGTAGGCTCTCCTACCAGCTGCATAAGGAAGCTATCTTCCACGCAGTCTAGAAACCGCCTGGACTGCTTCCTCCGTGCTGTGTTGTATTTCCAACACATATCAGGGAAGTTGAAGTCTCCTATAAGGACAAGTGTTGGCGATCGCATGACTTCCACAAGCTGCTTATAGAATGCTTCATCCATCTCTTCATCCTGATTAGGCGGTCTATAACAGACCCCCACCAAGATGTCACTCCTACAGGCCTTCCCCCTGATCCTTACCCACAGACACTCAAGTCTGTCATTCCCAACCCCAAGCTCTTCAACATCAAAGCAGTCTTTAATGTAAAGGGCCACACCACCACCCTTCTTTCCTTGTCTATCCCTTCTGAAGAGCTTGTAGCCATCTATCACAGCCCTCCAGACATGGGAGTGGTCCCACCATGTTTCGGTAATAGCAGCAAGGTCATAATTAGCCAGACTCACAATCGCTTCCAAATGAAGTCCATGTACTCATGAGCCTTTAAAAGCAAACTCAAAGAGGAGCATGAATTTTATGAAAATAAACATAAGCTATTGAATACACACAGTGTGTAATACTGAAAAGATGGGGAAAAGACAAGATGGCATTTTGCACTTAACCACAGCATTCCATTTGCACAAATTCAGACACCTTACACAAGGTGACTGCTTTCATAACTGATTTGCTCAAGCCACAGAAGAACGATCAAAATTTCAGCCTGAAGTTTTCCAAAACTTGTTCCCAATCTCTTACCTCTTTTAGGATTTTTGGTTTTTTTTGAAGGCCTTAGGTATCAGAGTGTTAACAAGGAACAAACCTTCTGGCAGATCTTTGGGATCCTGATGGCCAGCTGAGAGTCAGTATACACTCTAGTGTTCATCAACTCAGCAGAAATACATGGGACTCACTAAGTATCTGGCACTGGAGAACACTGCTGTCCATATTTGTGGACATTATTTTTGCAACTGCTACTTTTTGTGCTCACTTGCAGTTTGCTAATCTTCTAAATGCAGCCTAACCAATTAAAAGAGGCTGTCCTAACAGGTACAGAGTTCAGCACACTGTTGCGAGTAATACAGAGTCAGATCTTCCCCCCCGTAACACACAGGAGTTCTCTGAAAGATTCACACAGACTATGGGTCTCTGCAGTCCCTGTGTGTGCTCTCCACAGCATTTCATATAGACCACCTCTCCTAAGACCTGAATTCCTGAAAGGCAGTCCCCTTGTTCTCACCCAGCACCAGGCTTTTTTGAGGGTCTTGTACATTCCGCACCTACCTGCAGGAGCAATTTCTTCACTGTTATAGAGCCACCTCTGGACAGGACCTGAGGCCTGCGTCAATTAACTGAACACTTGCTCCCACCCCCATCCCAGGATCCCCTCAGTCCCTCACCTGCACTGAGTTCCCCTATGCTGTCTCATGCCTCCCCCCCACCTTCCAAGCCTGCTGGTCCTGAGGACCACTTCACTACTCAGCACCACCCGTGAGCACATCCCAGGGAAACACCACACGCTGGCTCTCCCAACCCTACCAGCTCACCTTTCACCTCAGTTCAGGCTGCGTGCTCACATATAGGGAGTACTCCCTGGAAGCCATGAGGCTGCTCAGTACAGTGCTGTCTTCACTTGTCCAGATGAGGCAGCACTTGCTGTCAGTGTAGCTGTCCAACCTGCTCCAGGTGGCTAGGGAAAGCCATTGGCTCTCTTCACCCAGTGGCACGCCCCTGACCTGGCACTTCTTGGCTTGAAGCTGGCCCATACCCAGTTCTTGACCTCCCTTTAGGTTAGGTGGCCTGCCAGTGTCTGAGGGGACCCATTACATCGGGGATCTCAGAAGCTCTCCTTGTGCTTTCCCTGTGAACTGGCTGTGGCCCTGGCAGCACTTCAAAAAAGGGCTCAGAGGTACCTCAGTGGGCAGGAAAGCTACTTGCCACCTGCTGAGTGTGACAGATGCTGCCCCCACATTGCTGCCTTGATGCCACAGCCAGAGCTAACCACCATGTCTGAAGCAACATTCACCAGTTCTACCAATCTTCTTATACAGCATGGAATCTGGGACCAAGAAATGTGTTTTGATCATAGTGGGGGGAAAAGAGCCACAGGGCAGTTTTCTATCTAAAGGAGTAAGCGAGTGAAGGGAAGAGCCCAAAGTCATGAAACTGAAGCCACAAACCCATAGTTCTCCAGAGTTTTTTGTACATTAAAATCTGTGATCAGCATGTTTGCAGGAATGGGCATAAAGAACATAGCAACTTATCTTGAGGAGGAATATATTGTAGAAGGATGTTAATGTCTTAAGACATATGATCTTTATTAGGCTGATTAGGACAAAAAAGTTTTTGAAAGTGCATGATAAGAGAAGTCAGGCTATGACCATTTAGCATTATAAACAGTTTTACGAATGATTTTACGAAGTAATATTTTGAGCTAACCTCTTAAGCCTGACTAGAAATCCCAAAACAATTGTCTTGTCCTTTTATTTTGCCTTTGTGGCTGGTACAAAAA